>NC_086115.1:16989261-17736761 GCF_963921235.1 Mobula hypostoma
TGGATGGGTGGTATTTAAATGTCTACAGTCCAGGTGTGGGTCAATGGGACAAGGCAGAATAATAGTCTGGCATAGACTAGATGGGCTGAAGGGTCGCTTTCTGTGCTGTAGTACGCTTTGACTCTATGTCACTGTGTTGCACAGGTGCTTCCAGGCATGATCTACCTGTCACACCTGTGGGTGTGTACACAACCCAGGAGTAACCTACTTAAACAAACTCTGTTGTTTGCAGCCACTGGCCATAACTCTGCCCTTGTGTGTTCACCCAGCTTCCATCCAACTGCTCCCCTTATGAGATTCCCACTCCAAGGACAAAGTGCCCTCTCCCCAATTCCCAATCGTATCTGTGGCAGAACCTTCGCCCGGATTTCATGGAGACAGTGGTATCAGCCGGATCCATCACGGGCACCAGCCCCTCCACCATCAGCACAAATCATCAAGGACCACCTCACCACCGAGAACACGCTCTCTTCCCGTTATACCGTCAGGGAGGAGGTACAGGAGCCTGAAGACTCACACTCAAAGAGTTTCCTCCACTTTGCCATCAGATTTATGAATGGTCCACGAGCTAATGAACACTATATCACTATTAGTTGGATTTTCATATTTCTTATTTTAACATAGTAATTTTGTAGGTTTTGCATTGTACTTCTGCTGCAAAGCAACTAATATTGCAACATATAACGGTAATAATAAGCCCGATTCTGGTTCTTATTTTGATCCTATACTGGAAACTGGAGTGTTGTGGTTAAACTCCTGACAGCGCACCACCAGGCAAATCTCTTAGCGGGTAAAACATTTAGGCAGTGGGAACAAAGTAAGGTCTGGATTTAGTGGACGTGGAGCGGATGTTTCCAATAGCGAGAAGGCGCAACCTCAGAATAGAAGGACACCACTTTAGAACAGAGACAAGGAGGACGTTCATTAGCCAGAGGCTGTGAATTCTCCGCCACAGACAGCTGTGGAGAACAAACCATTTAAAGTGGAGTTTGATAGTCGGAGTGATCATTGATTAGTCAAAGTGTCAAAGGTTATGGGGAGAAGGCTGGAGAATGGGGTTAAGAGGGAAAATAAAATCAGCCAGGATGGAATAGTTGAGCAGACACAATGGGTGGAAGAACATAATTCTGCTGTGTTCTGTAGTGGGCATGCTGTGTTAGCACCAGAATGTGTGACAACACTTGTGGGCTGCCCCCAGCACATCCTTAGGCTGCGTCAGTTGTTAACGTAAATGACACATCTCATGCAACACAGATAAAAATTGCTGGTGAACGCAGCAGGCCGGGCAGCATCTATAGGAAGAGGTACAGTCGACGTTTCGGGCTGAGACCCTTGGCCAGGCTGCGTTCACCAGCAATTTTTATGTGTGCTGTTTGAAATTCCAGCATCTGCAGATTTCCTCGTGTTGACACATTTCACTGTATGTTTCGATGCACACGTGATAAATAAATGAGTGAATCTGAATCTGCTGACAGGTTGTATATGGATGAGCTGCAGAAATCTCCAGACATAGAAAGAGTCACCGGATACTGGGGCAGGACTTGGTGAAGTCCAGTAAACAACCCGAGAACCAAGGCATCATCACTAGGAAACAGGAGTCAGTGGGGGCAGGGTCCAATCCAAGATCACAAGTTGATGAGGTTGCTAAAAAGGAGTATGGTGTGTTGTGCTTCAGGGGATTGAGTTCAAAAGTTGTGAGGTAGCACTGCAACTCCATAAAATCCTGGATAAATCCCACTTGGGATATTATGTTCAGTTCTGGTTGCCTCATTATGGGAAAGATGTGGAAACTTTACAGAGAGTGCAGAGGAAATTTATCAGGATGCTGGCTGGATTAGAGAGCGTGTCTTATGAGGATAGGCTGAGTGAGCTAAGGCCTTTCTCTTTGGAGACAAGGAGGATGAGGGGTGACTTAATAGGAGTCATAGAGGTGTAAAGGATTATCAGAGACTTTGGTAGACCAAACAGCCTGAGATTTTTTCCCAGAAATGGAAAAAATGAGGGGCATAATGTTAAAGCGTTTGGAGGAAAAGATGGAGGGAATGAGAGAGTAAAGTTTTCTACACAGAGTGAGGTGCGTGTGGAACATCCTGACAGGGGTGGCGATAAGAGCAGGTATAACAGGGACATTTAGGACCAGAATCAGAATCAGGTTTATTATCATGTGTTGTGAACCTTGAGTCAGCAAAACTGTGCAATAAACAAAAGAAACTATGAATTACAATAAGAAATATGTTTTTAAAAATTAAATAAGTCATGCAAAAAGAGAGCAATAATAACCAAGTAGTGTAATTAGTGGAGGAATTTAAGGTGGGGGGGTTATATGGGAGGCAGGATTTGGGGGTTATATGGGAGGCAGGGTTTGAGGGTCGGCACAACTTTGTGGGCCAAAGGGCCTGTACTGTGCTGTACTATTCTATGTTCTATGTTCTATGTTCTCAGTTTGGTTTATTGTCTGTTCAGAAATCCAATGGTGGAGGGGAAGAATCTGCTCCTAAAACATTGAGCGTGTCCCTTCAAGCTCCTGTACCTCCTCTCTAATGGTAGCAATTAGAAGAGAGTATGTTACAGTTGATGGATTCCCTTTATGATGGCTTCTGTCTTTTTGAGACATCACCTTTTGAAGATGTCCTCAGTGCTGTTTTAGGAGCAGATTCTTCCCCTCTGCCATTGGATTTCTGAACAGACAATAAACCAAACCTAGAACATAGAACATAGAATAGTACAGCACATTACAGGCCCTTCGGCCCACGAAGTTGTGCAAAAAGAGAGTAGTGCCCATGAGGGAGCTGGCTGAGTTTACAGTTCTCTGCAGCTTTTTCTGATCCTGTAGCAGTGGCTTCTCCAGATCAGACTGTAATGCAACCAGTCAGGATGCTCTCCACCGTGCACCTGCAGAAATTTGCTAGAGCTTTGTGACGTACCAAATCTCCTCACACTCCTAATGAAATATAGCTGCTGGCATGGCCTCTTCATAATTGCGTCAACATGTTAGACCCAAGACACAACTTCTGAGATGTTGACAGTCAGGGACTTGAAACTACTCACCTTTTCCATGACTGATCCCTCAGTGAGGACAGGTGTGTGATAGGCATATGGATGAAAGAAAAATTGAGAGGTAATGCGGAAGGGAAGGGTTAGCTTGATCTTAGAGTAGGTTAAAAGGCTGGCACGATGTTGTTGGACAAAAGGCCTGCACTGTACAACTGTGTTCCACGTTGTACGTTAAAACCAGACAAGCTCCAACCCGTACCAGGAGATGAGGGTATACTGGGTCCCATCAGCTGAGACACGTCCCAATGTTGACAGCTTGTGACCATTTACAAGATGCTGATCAGGCCACACTGATCTAATCCTAACCTGATCAGGGTTAGGCCACACCAGCTATGGTCACCACATGTGGGTGTACAGGGTGTGGCTCCACTGAAGAATCACCAGAACGATGCCTGAATTGGAGGACTTCAACTAGAGGGAGAGAATGGATAGAACATAGAGAAACATAGAGAATAGGTGCAGGAGTAGGCCGTTTGGCCCTTCGAGCCTGCACCACCATTTATTATGATCATGGCTGATCATCCAACTCAGAACCCTGCACCAGCCTTCCCTCCATACCCCCTGATCCCCGTAGCCACAAGCGCCATATCTAACTCCCTCTTAAATATAGCCAATGAACTGGCCTCAACTGTTTCCTGTGGCAGAGAATTCCACAGATTCACCACTCTCTGTGTGAAGAAGTTTTTCCTAATCTCAGTTCTAAAAGGCTTCCCCCTTATCCTCAAACTGTGACCCCCTCGTCTGGACTTCCCCAACATCGGGAACAATCTTCCTGCATCTAGCCTGTCCAATCCCTTTAGGATTTTATACGTTTCAATCAGATCCCCCCTCAATCTTCTAAATTCCAACGAGTACAAGCCTAGTTCATCCAGTCTTTCTTCATATGAAAGTCCTGCCATCCCAGGAATCAATCTGGTGAACCTTCTTTGTACTCCCTCTATGGCAAGGATGTCTTTCCTCAGATTAGAGGACCAAAACTGCACACAATACTCCAGGTGTGATCTCACCAAGGCCTTGTACAACTGCAGCAGTACCTCCCTGCTCCTGTACTCGAATCCTCTCGCTATAAATGCCAGCATACCATTCGCCTTTTTCACCACCTGCTGTACCTGCATGCCCACTTTCAATGACTGGTGTATAATGACACCCAGGTCTCGTTGCACCTCCCCTTTTCCTAATTGGCCACCATTCAGATAATAATCTGTTTTCCTATTTTTGCCACCAAAGTGGATAACTTCACATTTATCCACATTAAATTGCATCTGCCATGAATTTGCCCACTCACCCAACCTATCCAAGTCACCCTGCATCCTCTTAGCATCCTTCTCACAGCTAACACTGCTGCCCAGCTTCGTGTCATCCGCAAACTTGGAGATGCTGCATTTAATTCCCTCATCCAAGTCATTAATATATATTGTAAACAACTGGGGTCCCAGCACTGAGCCTTGCGGTAACCCACTAGTCACTGCCTGCCATTCTGAAAAGGTCCCGTTTATTCCCACTCTATGCTTCCTGTCTGCTAACCAATTCTCTATCCACATCAATACCTTACCCCCAATACCGTGTGCTTTAAGTTTGCACACTAATCTCCTGTGTGGGACCTTGTCAAAAGCCTTTTGAAAATCCAAATATACCACATCCACTGGTTCTCCCCTATCCACTCTACTAGTTACATCCTCAAAAAATTCTATGAGATTCGTCAGACATGATTTTCCTTTCACAAATCCATGCTGACTTTGTCCGATGATTTCACCGCTTTCCAAATGTGCTGTTATCACATCTTTGATAACTGACTCCAGCAGTTTCCCCACCACCGACATTAGGCTAACTGGTCTATAATTCCCCGGTTTCTCTCTCCCTCCTTTTTTAAAAAGTGGGGTTACATTAGCCACCCTCCAATCCTCAGGAACTAGTCCAGAATCTAACGAGTTTTGAAAAATTATCACTAATGCATCCACTATTTCTTGGGCTACTTCCTTAAGCACTCTGGGATGCAGACCATCTGGCCCTGGGGATTTATCTGCCTTTAATCCCTTCAATTTACCTAACACAACTTCCCTACTAACATGTATTTCGCTCAGTTCCTCCATCTCACTGGACCCTCTGTCCCCTACTATTTCTGGAAGATTATTTATGTCCTCCTTAGTGAAGACAGAACCAAAGTAATTATTCAATTGGTCTGCCATGTCTTTGCTCCCCATAATCAATTCACCTGTTTCTGTCTGTAGGGGACCTACATTTGTCTTTACCAGTCTTTTCCTTTTTACATATCTATAAAAGCTTTTACAGTCAGTTTTTATGTTCCCTGCCAGTTTTCTCTCATAATCTTTTCTCCCCTTCCTAATTAAGCCCTTTGTCCTCCTCTGCTGAAATCTGAATTTCTCCCAGTCCTCAGGTGAGCCACTTTCTCTGGCTAATTTGTATGCTGCTTCTTTGGAATTGATACTATCCCTAATTTCTCTTGTCAGCCACGGGTGCACTACCTTCCTTGATTTATTCTTTTGCCAAACTGGGATGAACAATTGTTGTAGTTCATCCATGCAACCTTTAAATGCTTGCCATTGCATATCCACCGTCAATCCTTTAAGTGTCTTTTGCCAGTCTATCTTAGCTAGGGTAGGTAGTCAGAATCGGTTCCCCCTGGCGGGGACAGTGAAGGTTTAGGGTGAGAGGAAGGAGTTTAAAAGGGTTTACTCCCCATCCCCAACACAACTACCCTCCCCACGGCCCCTCTTTCTGAAACAGAGTCCAGCTGTTGTCTGAACTTTGCTGCCAGAGGAGATGGTGGAATCAGGCACAAACGTTATGTGAGAGATATTAAGGCAGGCATTTAAATAGGAAAGCCTAGAGCAGGCAAGTGGGATTAGTGTAGATGAGTACAAAGGTGACCGGGCTATCAGAAATCGCCTCCTCATACAGAGGTGGGGCAGCAGGAACAAACTTTGGAATTTGCACCCCCCCCCGCCCCCATCTCGCCCAGAAGCTTTGGGGCTTTGAGAAGTAGAGGTGATCAATTGCTGCTGATTGGGTTAAAAGATTGCAACTTAAAGCTCAGATTTAAAGATTAACTCTATTTGTCATATTTACATCGGAACATAGGATGAAGTGCATCGTTGAATGCAAAACAGCGAATGCAGTCTGGGGACGTGCTGGGGACGGCCTGCAAGTGTGGCCATCCTTCTGGCACCTACGTGCAGGTCCACGGCTTACTAACCAGAGTAGCGCAGTGGCTAGCGCGGCACGAGTACAGCTCGGGCCATCGGGGTTCAGAGTTCAATCCCAGCGTCCTCTGTAAGGAGTCTGTACGTCCTCCCCGTGGAACGTGTGGGATTTCTCCGAGCGCTCCGGTTTCCCCCCACAGCCCAAAGACGTCCCGGTTAATAAGATAATTGGTCATCGTCTTATTGTCCCGTGATTAGGTTAGGGTTAGATCAGGGCTGTCGGGGGTTGCTGGGTTTCAGGGGTTAGAGGGCCTGTTCCCCGCTGTATCTCTAAGTAAATAAACTGACCCGTCTCTGGAACGTGGGCAGAGACCGGCACACTCAGAGGAACCCCACACGATCATGGAGAGAACGTACAAACTCCTTACAGGCAGTGGCTGGATTTGAACCCCGGTTGCTGTCACTGTAAAGCGTTACACTACCTGCTACACAGGTTCCTTGTTGTAGCCGGGGGGGGGGGCAGTAGTGGGGATAAGCTCTCTCTACCTATTAAATGCCCCCAAAGTCGTGCATCTCAAAATAGCCTCTGACAGCCAAATCCAGCTCCACGCGTGGCTTAGCTACCAAGCCCGGTGGAACTGTTTCTCCTGACAGGAGAAGGGGCAAAGACACCTTAAAGCCAGTCGCCTTGGGCAGATGGGGCTCATCAGCTGAGGCTGGTAGCTCATCCAGCAGGGTAACTCTGATCTCAGACTCCACTATGTACACTCCTGGGAAAGGTTTCAGGAGTAAACCCTGAGGAAAATCCAGAGCTGGAGCCCCTAAGGCGGTCCAACGTTGAGTTCAACACTGACTGGCAACTCCGGCGATGCCGCTGAAGCTAAACTGTATCGGTCTCGGCCGTTCCTTTGTCTCCATCAGCCGCGTGGAGAGGAGGGGCCTGGTAACAGCTTGCTCCCCATATCATACTGCCTGGCCTGTGTGTCACATAGACAGCTGGGGCACCGCGTCCACAGCCCACCCCGATCAGCGGAGGGCCTCAAGCTGTTTGGGCACAATTACAGAACCAAACCAGATAAATTAATCAGACTCCGACCTGATGCAATGTCAGAGCAGGCTAGAGTGATGAGTGGCCTTCCCTCCCATAAAGGGAGCTGGGGTAAGTTTTGTGGGGAACTCGACTGATTAACTGAGTGCAGACGCAGTGGATGCACCCTTCCGGATCTCACCAGTTATTCCCTCGTTCTACGTCTTGTAATTGTGTGCACCACAAAAATATATTGCAGATCATTCTCACAGGTAGTCAGTAATGTATACCAAAGGCTGCCCTTCTATCTTTGTACTCCACTGGAAGCAATAACGTTTATTACAATATTTGATTAAAGGAGGAATCCCAGCTGCAATCTCTACTGATGCTCAACGTACAAAGGCTGTTATGCCAACAGCATCCACATCCCAGGGCTAACTCACACATAATTATTTCACTGACTCAGTAAAGTTGCAAGTTTCAAAGAGAGTGCTCAACATTTGCTGAGCCTAGCTGTTTCTTCCTTTTCAGAAGCACGGTTACAGGCTGGACAGTGCACCCAGTGGGTTTCCGGAAAAGGGCAGTGGGGAGAGGACGGGGGAGTGTGGGACCAGATGGATTACTCTTACACAGGGGTAGTACAGACTTGATGGGCCAAATAGCCCTCTCCTGTGCTGGAACCATGCCTCGACTGTGCCAACTTGCGGGCTGCCCCCAGCACGTCCTTGAGTGTATTGGTTGTTAACACAAACGATGCTTTTCACCTTATGTTTAGATATACATCTGTTAACAGTCAACTCTAATGGATAGGTCATGTCACCGATGCCTGATTCACATCTCCCCAAGTGTTTCCTTTTCTCCCAATTGAAGGAAGATCAGTGAGCCCCTGGTGAGCAAAGGAAGCACTTTAAAGATAACATCAAAATCAGTCTGAAGGATTCCAACCGTACATCTAAAAACTGGGAAGACATTGCACTCAGTAGATATGCCCAGAAGAAATCTGTTCAAGAGGGAGCTACATGAGAATGACCTCCCTGTGCCGTAAGGAACAAGGGGCAGCTATGAAAGGAGAGACAGAACAAACAAAGAACCCGACCGCTTACTCTTAGCCACACTGCACCAGAACACGAGGATCCCAGATCAGCCCCTGCGGCCACCTGAGGACCCACCAACAGACAACCCCTCAGGAGAGCATCCTACTCGACTCAGTTGCTGGTACCACTGCTGCTACTCAAGTGCGGCAGAGGCTGAGGCTGGGAAGAGCTCTGATAGAAGTTCATAAGATCGTGAAAAGCATTGATAGAGTATCTTTGTCCCAGGGTTGAAATGTCTACTATCAGGGGGGCATGCATTTGAGAGGAGGGGAGTAATTTCAGAGAAGATATGAGGGGCAAGTTTTTTACACCGAGAGTGGAATGCGCTGCCTGGTATGGTGGTAGAGGCATAAAACTTTACGGACATTTGAGAGATGTTTAGATAAGCACGTGAATGCTGCTCGACAGCGACTCCTTTGAGCTCATCTGCAGAAACAGCTTAATTTCTACCATTGACCTTCCTCTTTTCTCTTTTCAGTGTGGATAGGATTCTGTTGGAGAGACTGACCTGGAGCTACACTCAAACTTCAGTTCTTTGGGGCGATGGGACCTGCTCCCAGGGCTCATCAACCGGCCGTTTTTTGATATCCCAAGGACGCAGCCTAGGTTCTGAGGCGTTGCAGCCCTGTGGATGGGCCGATGCTAAGCCAGTGCTGATGACTGAAGCTTCGCGGGAGAAAACAGAGCAAGAGCGAACAGCGGACTAGCTCTCGGGTCCTCTGTACTAGGCAAATCGCGCACTCTCTCTCTTTCACTCATTGGTTCTCCAGTCGGAGAACTCGGGGGGAGAAAGCGATGTGTCAGACTGTAACACCGTAAATCAGTGAGCTGTTTGTCTTTGTTGGTGTCTCCCCTCTCGCTGTGAAAGGACGACATCTCTCTGTCCCTTTATTAGGGAGAGAGAGAGCCTGTGGCGTGTCGAATTGTGAGGTGAACCATTAGTTTTTGTTGTGCTGCAAGTATGGATGCATCATCTTTCTTGGGGGCTTTGCTATTGCATGCTTGGTGGGGAGAGGGTGCTGACGTTTTTTGCGGAAGAAAGTGGGGGGGAGGGAGGTGTTCATTGCTTTACTGCTGCTTGTGCATGGGGAGGGGGAGTAGAGAGGGGCCTTTGGGGTTCTAACATTTTTACTGTCACTCATGCTTTGCGGGACCTTTCTGCTTTTGTGGATGTCTGCAAAGAACAAGAATTTCAGGTATACATTCTCTGATATTAAATGGAACTATTGAATGAGAGGAAAATGGAAGGATCTGGACATGGTATGGACATAAGTGGTTAGTTAGTTGGCTATTTGATAACTAATTTATTTGGTTTGGGATTGCTTTCCTGTCATCCTACAAACTGATACCTCATTGATGTAAAACAAACCCTGGGTACTGTCTCAGCGGGAACACCAGCGGAAAGGGCCATGGGCTAGGGGGAGGCAATAACAATGGATCCCCTCAGGGAATAAGTATGGACACACTGTGTTCTCTTTGCTCTGGGTTGCAAAGATCTCCCCACCATGCTCCGTGGAAGACACGTCAGATCAGGGAAATTACACTATACATAGAACTAGAGGTCATAGGTTAGATTAGATTATGAGGTCACACAGTCCTCTTTTATTGTCATTTAATAATGCATGCATTAAGAAATGTTTCTCCGGAATGATATCACAGAAACACAAGACAAACCGACTGAAAAACTGACAAAAACCACATAATTATAACATATAGTTACAACAGTGCAAAACAATACCGTAATTTGATGAAGAACAGACCATGGGCATGGTAAAAAAAAAGTCTCAAAGTCTCTCAAAAGTCCCATCATCTCACGCAGACGGTAGAAGGAAGGGAAAAAAAACTCTTCCTGCCATGAGCTTCCAGCGCCGCAAACTTGCCAATGCAGCATCCTGGAAGCACCCGACCACAGCTGACTCTTGAGACGGTTATGGATGAAAAATTAAATACTTAAGGGAAATGTCTTCACTCAGAGGGTGGTGTGAGTGTGGAACGAGCTGCCAGTGGAAGTGGTGGGTGCAGTTTGATTGCAGCTTTTGAGAGAGGTTTGAATAAGTACCTGGATGAGAGGGTTATGGAGGGCTGTGGTTGAAGTGCAGGTCCATGGGATTAGCAGAATAAGATTTTGGCTTGTACTAGTTGGACCGAAGGTGCTGTCTGACTCTCTGACATTACATGGTCTAATAATCCTGTGTAGGTTTTGTGAAACATACACAGTAGTGCTGGGAATGTTAAAGCACATGGCATAATTCACCATTTTATAGCATTGTTCAAAGTGGTATAACCCACTGATAGTTATTATGAAGTGCCAGTGTATAACACTCCTGTATTAACAATACACTTTGTGTTACAGCCACAACACTCCTGTAAGTATTGTAGAATAAATCATCATGAGTTACAGCATTTTACGTTCCTGAGAATATCATTGAAAATGTTGTCATAGAGTCATACTGTATAGAAACAGGCCCTTCAGCCCATCTAGTCCATGCCAAAAAATCATTTAAGCTGCCTACTCCCATCAACCTGCAGCAGGACCATAGCCCTCCATACCCCTACTATCCATGTACCTATCCAAGCTTCTCTTAAACATTGAAATCGAGCTTGCATGCGCCACTTGTGCTGGCAGCTCATTCCGCACTCTCACAGCCCTCTGAGTGAAGAGGTTTCCCCTCATGTTCCCCTCAAACTTCTCACCTTTCACCCTTAAGCTGTGACCTCAAGTAGCGCAATATCAGTGGAAAAAGCCTGCTTGCATTTACCCCATCTATACCCCTCACCATTTGGTACATCTCTATCAAATCTCCCCTCAGTTTTCTTGTAGAGCATGGTGTAGCTGTGTACAGTCTTCCTGCTTTGTTGGGTCTACAATGGTACACGGTGTCAACTGGGTTTAACGCCACTGTTCACGTTTTATATACTTTATAATCAAATAATAAATGCCAGGTATAATACTAGTGTACCTGCCGTGTTTTGATTCAATATGTATATTATGGTTCTGTCTAGATTATACAATAAAACCAAGAGTCACCAGGTCTCTCGTTTCTGTTTATGTGATAGACAATGTGTGTACTGGGTATCACCTTGAAACCTACAGTATATAAAAATGAGGCATGTTGCACTCTTTGCATGGTAACATATTGTGCATTATTGGCTAATATTATCCTGTAAATGTGACGATACATGTGTATTACCAGGTATCGGAATCCAGTATGAAATAACTTATAGGCAAATAATGCAGATATCTGATCAATGCAGGGTAGTCTGCGAAGGTTTTTGTCACAACTTATTATTGGTTCTTTGGGAGATCTGATCCCTCCAGTGTCCACATCCCTCCCCAACTCTATAACCCCCTCTGGCTCCTACACCCTCCTTACCACCATAACCCTCTCTGGTCCCTACACTCCTCCCCATCTCTGTAAATCTCCTATAACCCCTATACCCTTCCCTATCTCCGTAAATCTCTAACCCCTATACCCCTCCCTATCTCTGTAAATCTCTAACCCCTATACCCCTCCCTATCTCTGTAAATCTCTAACCCCTATACCCCTCTCTATCTCTATTAGTCTCCTCTAACCCCTACACTCCTCCCTATCTCTGTAAGATTCCTCTAACACCTATACCCCTCCCTATCTCTGTAAGTCTCCTCTAACCCCTATACCCCTCTCTATCTCTATTAGTCTCCTCTAACCCCTATACCCCTCTCTATCTCTATTAGTCTCCTCTAACCCCTATACCCCTCCCTATCTCTGTAAGTCTCCTCTAACCCCTATACCCCTTCCTATCTCTGTAAGTCTCCTCTAACCCCTATACCCCTTCCTATCTCTGTAAGTCTCCTCTAACCCCTATACCCCTCCCTATCTCTGTAAATCTCTAACCCCTATACCCCTCCCTATCTCTCTAAATCTCTAACCTCTATACCCCTCCCTATTTCTGTAAATCTCTAACCCCTATACCCCTCCCTATCTCTGTAAATCTTTAACCCCTATACCCCTCCCTATCTCTGTAAGTCTCCTCTAACCCCTATACCCCTCTGTAAGTCTCCTCTAACCCCTATACCCCTCCCTACCCATCTCTGTAACCAGCCACACACACACACACACACACACACACACACACACACATACACACACACACACACACACACTCTCTCTCTCTCTCTCTCTCTCTCTCTCTCTCTCTCTCTCTCTCTCTCTCTCTCTCTCTCTCTCTCTCTCTCCCTCTCTTTCCCTCTCTCTCCCTCTCTCTCTCGCACTTGCCAACTTTGGTTAGGGACTCCACAGATGTCTGAGAGATCAGCTCCGGGCCACACCACAGAGCTTCTCAATGGCACAACAAGCCCACTGATACACTACGATGGGATGGGAATTAAACCAAACCTTCCAGGAATGTCGTGAAATTGCGTTCCGCATTTTTGGGGAAATCAAATCCGAGCAGGTGTGTTTCGTTTTTGAAAGTCCCATTTCGTGAAGAGGCCGAGAACTCGGACTGTCCTGGAGACATGCTGGGACCCTTGCAGATGTTGGGTGTTACTGAAGGGGTTTCAGTGTCAGAGTGAGATCTTTTAATCCACCGCTGCCTTCTGATCTTTACATTTCACTTCACAACTTCAGGAGAGTCAGATATAACAGAATCAATTCAGGTATCCAGGCTCTTTTGTTGGGTTTTGGTTACAAGTGTTTAGAGAGAGAAATGAAATGTAGAGAGACAGAGGGACAGGGAGAGGGAAAAGCAGGTGGGGAGAACAAAATGATAAAAACTGAGTGAGAATATGAGAGTTAAAAACAGAGTCAACAGAGAGACAGAACTAACGCACTTGATCACACCAGGGACTTGGGAAGGTTCTCCGGCTGAGTTGGACATCTCCTGTACCCAACAGGGAGGATTATGAAACTAATGTGATTTTGGGTTCTTTCTGCGATATTGGCTGACGTACAGTAGGTTTGTTACTGTGTACAGTGAAGAACGTGTGTGTTCACCTTTTTCTGATCAGGTTATGCTGCAGTATCTTGAACAAGGCAGTGAAGGCTTCTCTTCACTGAGCTGCAAGGTGTGTGCACAGTCACCAGTACAGAGCTAACTTCTCAGAGATTACGGGGACATTGATGACAACAGAGAGTACATGTGACTTGCTGGGGTGTTTTCAAAGGGACTGCTATGATTTTTAATTTAAATGGACATTCTAGGTTTACAGAAGTTTCCGGATGACATTTGGCCTTACTACATCACGTCCTCTAAAAGATTACCCCTGCCCTAAATCGATTCCGGATGAAGGTCCTCCAAGTCCATAACCGAATTGTCCTTCTCCTGAGAGCTCAGAGAAACGCCTTTAATTAACGTTTCCTTCTAGACCTTTTCTGTCTGGAGCAAAGGAGGATGAGAGGTGATGTGATAGAGGTGTACAAGATGATAAGAGACATACAGTAGATCGAGAGGACAGCCAGAGACTTTTCCCTAGGGTGAAAGTAACTGAAACAAGGGGGTATAATTTTAAGGTGATTGGAGAGAAGCATAGGAGACATGCCAGAGGTACGTACTGCAGGGTGGTCAGATGGCCAGGGTGATATATTAGGGATATCTAAGAAATTCTTAGATAGGTGCTTGAATGATAGGTGCTGGAGGGTTACATCCAAGGGAAGGATTAGCTGAGATTGATAAAAGAGTTGTTAAAAGGTTGTCACAGCACAGCATTGTGGGCTGAAGGGCCTGCAGTGCTGTATTGTTCTGTGTTCATTTTCTGAAATCTTCCTCAGGGCAGATTTCACCCAGACCCTCTAGTGAACCAGCGCCTTTCCGTTCTACAAGGCGATGTGCGCCTCAGGTTTGTAATGGGACCGTTGTTACACTCTGCGGACCTGCAGTGTGAGGACACGAGCATTGTCATTGGACACGGTTTCAATGGTTCAGTACTCACCCCCCCCCCACCCCACTAGTCTCAGACATCTCCCCAGACCACAACTGGAATCTCAGTGCCTCCAGCACACTGGGCCCAAGGATGGCAGCCCCCGGCTGAAATATTCCTCACAAGTGGCCCTGTTGCAAAGCACACTCGGAGTTAAGCACACTTCCTGCAGAGGCGGGAAAGGACATGGAGCAGGTATGGGCGCACAGGCCAAAGAGTATCAAAAAACACAGAGGAGGACCCAAGCACCCCCACACGGTGACACGGAACCTCAGCGAGGGTTTGGTCATTTGCTCCCCACACCACTGCCTGACCTACTCAGCGTCTACTTGGAATGGCATGAGCAAGACACCGGGTGTGACTCGCGGCACATTTGTTTGGTAAAATTAGGCTGGGAAACAATTTAACACCTAATTTTCAAAGTGTCACTTATTGAAGTTTGCTCTTGGACATTTCAGTTTTTTATTCAGAGATACAGTACAGTAACAGGCCCCTCTGGCCCAACGAGCCTGTGCCAACCAATTAATCTCCTAAACTGCACGAGCTTGGAATGCGGGAGGAAACCCAGGCGGTCACGGGAAGAACGTACAAACTCCTCACAGACAGTGCCAGGAATTGATCCCGGGTCGCCGCTGCTGTAATGACGTTACAATATCATGCTGCCCCAAACTGAAGGTTTGTACACATTTTGCTTAAAGCAATCACAATTTCAAAGCATTGACGGATCAATTGAAAACTTGAAATGATTATTTTATCCATGGGAGTAAAACTGGGTAAGGGAGCTCTTCTCCTTAAACTGAAGTCCCCAGAAGGGGGCTCACAAATCCAGTGCAACAAACACAAAATGTTGGAGGAATTCAGCAGACCAGGAAAAGAGTCATCAGTTGACGTTTCAGGCCGAGACCAGTCATCAGGACTGGAAAGAAAGGGGCAAGGTCAAAATCAGAAGATGGGGGAGGGGAGGAAGAAGTACAAGGTGCCGGGTGATAGGTGAAAGGTGAAAGTGGGAGAGGGGAGGGTTGGAGTAAAGAGCCGGGAAGTTGTTTGGTGAAAGAGATAAAGGACTAGAGAAGGGGGAACCTGGTGGGAGAGATCAGAAGACCATGGAAAAAAGGGGGAAGGGGGAGAAGATGGGAAAATAAGAAGAAAAGGTGTGAGAGGGAAACAAGAATGGGGAATGGGGAAGGAGAGTTCGATGAGGGACAACTACCGTAAGTTCAAGAAATCGATGTTCATGCCATCAGATTGGAGGCTATCCAGATGTATTATAAGGTGTTGCTCCTCCAACCTGAGTGTGGCCTCATCGCAGCGGTAGAGGAGACCATGGATTGACATGTCAGAATGGGAATGGGAAGTAGAATTGAAAAGGGTGGACACCGGGAAATCCTGCATTTCGTGGCAGAGGTGCTCGACGAAGCTGTCTCCCAATCTACGTTGGATCTCACCGATATACAGGAGGCTACACCGGGAGCACCTGCTGAGCTCCTCCAGCATTTTGTGTGTGTTGCTTTGGATTTCCAGCATCTGCAAAGTTTCTCACGTTTGTGACTCACAAATTCAGTGACAGTCAGCAACTTATGCGCTGGGTTTGGATTGGACCCAACTCCCAGTAATGAGATTTGAGTCTATTTTCTTTTGGAATCAGAGAAAACTGGGGTTGTAAGTGTGAAATAGCGATAACGAATTGATTGTGTGGTGCTATGAACTGATTGACATGTACATGTTCACATGTGAATGCAGTTACAGTGATAACCCAGCTACCAGAGACTCATCTCTCGGCAAAGGGAGACTGAGGAGAAATGGAGACAAAAGCTTTAAAATTATGCAAGGGTTTAATTATGTAGATGAAAGATGTTTCCACTAGAACATAGAACAGTACAACACAGTACAGGCCCTTCAGCCCACAATGCTGTGCTGACCTTA
This sequence comes from Mobula hypostoma, assembly GCF_963921235.1. Taxonomy (NCBI): domain Eukaryota; kingdom Metazoa; phylum Chordata; class Chondrichthyes; order Myliobatiformes; family Myliobatidae; genus Mobula; species Mobula hypostoma. Next base: position 17,005,420 of record NC_086115.1, read on the forward strand.
TAACCTATTCCAGGATCAATCGAGCCCTTTCCTCCTACACATAACCATAGCCATCCATTTTGGCTTCAGTTAAGTGCCTATCTAAGAGTACCTTAAACGTCCCTAGTGTACCTGCTTCTACCACCACACCCGGTAGTGCATTGCAGGCATCTACCACTCTGTATAGAAACCTCCCTCTGACACCTCCCTTGAATTTTCCTCCACTCATCTCAAATGGAGATCATCTTATACACAAGCAATGAAAGACAACAAGAATCCATAAATGCTACACTCTTGATGTAATCACTATTTATTTCATTATAAATTTCTTACCTATACAACTATAATGAGTGCATTATTCATATAGATACACTTAAAATTTATCTTTTTAAACATTTTCTTAATACAGGGTGCACATTCCATTCATTGACCAAAGCTACAGATTACTGGGTACTGATGCACCCAGTTTCTGCCAAGTCACTTTGCATTAATTTATTTATTTACAGAACTAGCCGCTTTAGGTTCAAAACTGAGATCCACCCAAAGTTCCCTAGAATCTACACCAACTCAGTGACATCTGCAAAAATTCAATTGTGCAAAATCTCAGCAGTGAGCTGCCTCTGACACAGGAGTGCCTGTGTCTCCGCTCTCCTCGGCAGCAGAGCAGTGAGCTGGTGGTGCTGGATAACGACAGCTGGAACAAGGTTTACTATCCAGATACCCTGCTCCATGTGGGGATGTGAACCTCCTTCTGTGAGCAGGCACAAGAGATTCGGCAGATGCTAGGCAACTTGTACAACACTCATAAAATACTGGAGGAACTCAACAGGTTAAGTAGTGCATATGGATGGAAATGAACACTATCAACGTTTCAGGCTGTGACCCTTCATCAGAGTCTGCCTGATGTGCTGAGTTCCTCCAGCATTTGTGTGTGTGTGTGTGTGTGTGTGTGTGTGAGCTTCCTGCAAATTCACCGAAATAACTTCATCAAAACCATGCTGAAGCATGTAGATCTTTCATCGGAACATCTCAGCCAGTCTCTGAGGAACATTTCGACCCATTTGTGTCCTGTATCTGCCCCCAGGAGGGTCAGAGCAGTTTGACTAAAGTGCGATGAACAGAGTGCGGGGCACGAGGATGGAGGTTGAGTGGGGAAACTGGATCATTACCCAAGTGGAAAAGGTCGAGCAACAGTGGCTTGAGGTGAACATACAACATTACAGTACAATACAGGCCCTTCGGCCCACAATGTTGTGGTGACCCTTTAACCTACTTCAAGATCAATCTAACCCTTCCCTCCCACTTTTTCTTGCCCTTCATTTTTCTATCATCCACGTGCCAACCGAAAAGTCTCTTAAACACCCCTGATGGCTGTGCTGCTACCACCACCCCGTACCATGTCTGTTTAAAAATCCTACCACCGACATCCCCCCTATACTTTCCACCAATCACCTTAACAACTACGGTGCGTCCGCCTGTATTAGGCATGTGAGGCTAATTTAAGTGTGAAGTTCACACTTAAGAGCCCAGGGCTGTTCCACTGGTTCAGCTGCTTTCGCCGGACTGTGCTGGTGTTAGCTGGGAACTTTCCTGGTTGTACCTTTCATTTACCCCCTTTGGTGTTCCAGCCTCCCTCACTGCTGTGTGACTGCCGCTCCTGGCGCAACGTAAATCATCCCGTCCACCTCAAAGTCAAAATCAAAGCACATATACATCACCATATGCTATATAGGCATCCGTTAGTCTCATGAGACCATGGATTTGCGCCTTGGAAAGTTTCCAGGGCAAGGTTGTTTGTAAGACCGGCAGTTGCCCATGCTGCAAGTCTCCCCTCTCCACGCCACCGATGTTGTCCAAGGGAAGGGCATTAGGACCCATACAGCTTGGCACCAGTGTCGTCGCAGAGCAATGTGTGGTTAAGTGCCTTGCTCAAGGACATCCACGCTGCCTCAGCCAAGGCTCGAACTAGCGACCTTCAAATCACTAGACAAATGCCTTAACCACTTGGCCACGCGCATCACCATATGCTATCCTGAGATTAATATTCTTATAGGCATATGCAGGAAGATAAAGAAACACGATATACCTTATGAAAAACTATACACTAATAAAGACTGGCAAACAGCCAATGTACAAAATATTGAGAACGTGAGTCCTTCAAAGTGAATCTGTAGAGTGCGGAATCAGTTCAGAGTTGAGGTGAGCGAAGTTATCCCCTCTGGTTCAGGAGCCTGATGGTTGTAGGGTAATAAACCTGGTTCTGTGGAACCTGGGGCTCCTGTACCTCCTGCCTGATGGCATCAGCAAGGCAAGAACATGCCGGGGCTCCTTAATGGTGGGTGCTGCTTTCTTGTGACAGTGCTCCCTGTTAAATGTGCTCAGTGGTGGGGAAGGTGCTGCCTGTGATGGACTGGGCAGTATCCACCACTTTCTGTAGACTATTCCACTCCTGGGCATCGGTGTTTCTGTACCAGGCTGTGATGCAACCAGTCAGGATGCTCTCCACTGTGCATCCATAGGAGTTTGTCAAAGTTTTAGATGACGTGCTGAATCCAAGAAAGTAGAGGCACTGTTCTCACGTCTTTGTAACAACACCTACATGCCAGTGAGAACAGACTATCAGCTTTCCCATCTCTCTCTCCGCATCTGTCCGCTTACACATCACTCTCTGCACCCTTTTGTCACCATACAATCCTACCTTCATCCGATTTTCTATGTTCTGCTTTTGAGTCAATCAGCCAGGACACTGGTATCCTTCCCAATTCTTCAATGCTGTGGCTCTGCACTCTCTTCCTGTGACTATTTCTTGATGTCTGTTTTACAGCCCTATAACTCTCCAGTGAAACCCACCAGCCTATAAATCTCCGGATTACACTACTAGTTGTATCTCACTGGCTGAAAAGTGCTTTAGGGAATTGTTACATCCTAAGAGTTGCTATGGAAATGGATGACTCTCTCTTGTATAAATACCTATGATACACATCCAAAACACAGCGATGAGGGGGTGCTGCTCTGTCAAAGCCCCCCTTCCTCCAGCTCCACCTCTGAGCTGGACATCAAAGGACTACCTTGAAGAACCAGCCACTTAAAGAGCGCAGGTGCAGGAGCAGGTGAGGGGCTCAAGCCCAACCACCCCCAGGCCTTCCCACCATCCACAGGCTCATGTCAGCAGTGCGATATAACACTCCCCTCCTGACTGGATGACTGCACCTCCAACTAGCGCCCATCTTGGTAGCATAGCGGTACCAGTACAATTCCCACCGCTGTCTGTAAGGAGTTTGTACATTCGCCCCGTGACCGTGTGGGTTTCCTCTGGGTGCTCTGGTTTCCTCCCTCATTCCAGAAACATAAGGGTTAGGGTTAGCAAACTGTGGGCATGCCATGTTGGCTCTGGATGCATGGTGACACCTGCAGGCTGCCCCCAGCACGTCCCCAGACCGCGTTGGCTGTTAACGCAAGTGATGCATTGCTCTGCATGTTTCGCTGTACTGCACATGTGACAAACAGAGCTCATCTTTAACAGCGTCCAAACAGCTCCACGCATTCTGGGATAAAACTCGGCGGTAGTAACTCACTCGGACTACTCCAACAGCACTGCCCAAACCCATCACCGCTCCCTCCCTAGAAGACCAAGGCAGCAGGGACCACTGCCTAGGGTTCCACACAAGCTCGCTCACCATCCTGACCGGAGAATGTATGATGGGTCCTTCACTGAGCCTGGGTGTAAACCCCAACCAACTCTCCGTCCCCACCAGCACGGTGGGGCACCCCTCACCACATAGATGTTTCAAGGAGGTGGCTCCCCAGTACAGGAAGACCAACGCAAATCCCTCAACCAACAACTGAAGCAGATAAGCTGGTCAGCATCACAGTGCTATGTGCTGGAGCTTTTTGTATATAGATTGGCCATTAAGAGTTCCTGCAATCAAGACCGGTGATCCAGAGCTATACAAGAGGTCCGGGTATGATCTACAGAAGGCTATCTTAGGAGTGAAGAAACATTTCTGGATGAGGCTAGGGAAGGAATCGAATGTAGGTCAGCTCTGGCAGGGTTACAGGCCATCACTTCCTGCAGGGTGAAACCTAACATCATGAATGGCAATGACGCTTCACTCCCAGATGAGCTCAACCTTTAAAGGGAAGAATAAACCACAAGTATGCAAGTCCCTGCAGCATCTGGTGACCCTGTGATCTCTCTCTTGGAGGCTGACATTAGAACATCCTTTACGAGGGTGAACCCTTGCAAGGCGCCAGGCCCTGATGATGTACCAGGTGGGGCTCTGAAAACCTGTGCCAATCGGCTGGCAGGAGTGTCGAAGGACATCTTCAACCTCTCACTGCTGCAGTCAAAGGTTCCCATCTGCTTCAAAAGGGCAATGATCATACCAGTGCCCTAGAAGAGCAGGATGAGCTGCCTCAGTGACCATCTCCTAGTGGTACTCACACCTACTGTGAGTAGGTCATTGGTCATGGCTAGAATCAACTCCTGTCTAAGCAAGGGCATGAACCTTTCAAAACTACAGGTCTACCTACAGCCAATGCAATCTCACTGGCTCTCCAGTCAGCCTTGGTTCACCTGGACAATAGTAATACTTGCATCAGGCTGCTGTTTATTGACTACAGTTCAGTGTTTAACACAATCATACACTTGGTTCTAATAAGGAAGGTCCAATCCTAGGCTTCTGTCATCCTTCTGTAACCGGATCCTTGAATTCCTCACTGGGAGACCACGGTCTGTGTGGATTGGAACTAACATCTCCTTGCTGACAATCATCACTGGTGCACTTCAAAGATGCATGCTGAGCCCACTGCCTACTGTGTGGCTAGGCACAGTTCAAATGCCATCTATAAATTTGCTGACGATACAACTATTATTGGTAGAATTTCAGGGGGTGTCGAGGAGTACAGGAGCGAGAGAAATCAGTTGGTTGAGTGGTGCTCTCAAGGTCAGTAAGACCAAAGGAATTAATAGTGAACTTCAGAAAGGGTAGGTTGAGGGAACATGCACCAGTCCTCACCAAGGGATCAAAAATGGCAAGAGTAAGCAGTTTCAAGTTCCTGGGAGTCCAACAGCTCTGAGGATCTATCCTGAGTTGAACTTACAGAGGCAATCACAAAAAAGGTATGACAGTGGATATACTTCATTAGGACTTTGAGAGGAATCAGTATGTCACCAAAGGCACTCAGAAATTTTTCCAGATGTACAATGGAGACCATTCTAACTGGTTGTCCCACCACCTGGCATGAAGGGGCCACTGCACAGGAACAGAAAAAGCTGCAGAAAGTTGTAAACTCAGCCCGCTCCATCATGGACACGCACCTCCCCAGCACCCAGGACACCTTCAAAAAGCATTGCCTCAAAGAGGTAGTGTCTAACATTACGGACCCCCATCACCCAGGACCGGTCTTCTTCTCATTGCTACCATCAAGGAAGAGAAACAAGAACCCGAACACACGCTCAGAGTTTCAGGAACAGCTTCTTCCCCTCTGCCATTAAATTTCTGAATGGATAATGAACTCATAAACACTTGCTCAGTATTTTCCCCTCTCCTTTTGCACTAGTTACTTAATTTATTTCATTTTATTATTTTATTGTAATTTATAATTTTTATTATGATGTATTGCAATGTACTGCTACTGCAAAACGACGAACTTCGTGACGTATGCCACGAACACTACACTTCAACTAGCCTCATGATGGAGATGTATTACAAAAGTGCGTCTCTCTCAGTCCGTTATTAAATCCTTTTACAAATTCCAGAAGAAAATAAGAAATAGAAGCAGAAGAAGGCCATTTGGCCTCTTATTCCTTTTCCACCCTTTAAGATCCTCCACTTCAACACCACTTCTCTGCACTAAGCCACTTTGTAGGCTTTATTTGCGCCATTCCATCACACACTCCTGGGGTCAGACACAAAGTAACGTTTCCACCACACTATCTCATCACACACCTCACAAGTTAGATACAGAGTGAATTTCCTCCTCCCCAACCCATAATGCACTCCTGGGGTCAGTCACAGAGTGAGGCTCCCTCCACACCATCCCATCACACACTCCTGGGGTCAGACACAAAGTGAGGCTCCCTCCACACCATCCCATCACACACTCCTGGGGTCAGACACAGAGTGAGGCTCCCTCCACACAATCCCATCACACACTCCTGGGGTCAGACACAGAGTGAGGCTCCCTCCACACAATCCCATCACACACTCCTGGGGTCAGATACAAAGTGAGGCTCTCTCCACACCGTCCCATCACACACTCCTGGGGTCAGACACAGAGTGAGGCTCCCTCCACACAATCCCATCACACACTCCTGGGGTCAGACACAGAGTGAGGCTCCCTCCACACAATCCCATCACACACTCCTGGGGTCAGATACAAAGTGAGGCTCTCTCCACACCATCCCATCACACACTCCCGGGGTCAGACACAGAGTGAGGCTCCCTTCACACCGTCCCATCACACACTCCTGGGGTCAGACCCAGAGTGAGGCTCCCTCCACACAATCCCATCACATACTCCTGGGGTCAGACACAAAGTGAGGCTCCCTCCACACCATCCCATCACACACTCCTGGAGTCATACACAGAGTGAGCCTCCCTCCACACAATCCCATCACACACTCCTGGGGTCAGACACAGAGTGAGGCTCCCTTCACACCGTCCCATCACACACTCCTGGGGTCAGACACAGAGTGAGGCTCTCTCCACACCATCCCATCACACACTCCTGGGGTCAGACACAGAGTGAATTTCCTCCTCCCCAACCTATCATGCACTCCTGGGGTCAGACACAGAGTGAGGCTCCCTTCACACCATCCCATCATACGCTCCCATGGTCAGACACAGAGTGAGGCTCCCTCTACACTATCTTATCACTTTAATTAGAAGTGGGGGAGTCTGTAAGGTTGTGGGGATGGGACTAATGGTTTTCAGAGGGCTGTACTGTGCCTGAATACTCCCACCACAGTTACCAAGCCCAGGTGAGGAGTTAAAGCTTTAGAGGGGATTGAAGGAAAAACATTCACACTAAGTGTTGTTGAAGTTTTCAATTCAGTGCCTGGGGGGATAGTGGGATAGAGAGACTCACATTTAGAGCAGCTTTAATCTCCAGGCAGAGGGGGCTGTGGGTGAGGTGCTGGGAAGTGGGTACTGGTGGCTAGACATGAACATGTTGAGCCAGAGGGTTGATTTCCATCTGGAAATGAAATTCTCCTTCAGTCTCCTCTGTCCCAAAAAGGGACAACCCTGTCTTGATATAGTCATTTCTACATCCCCCAGATACCCAGAGCGTTTGAACAGGCTGCAAATGATTTTATGTAAAGGGCCCGGGTTAACAATTAAAGGAAGATTTGAGATGAAGGAAGTGTATGGGAGGGAGGGAGTGATGAAGGGAGGAAGGAAGAGAAGGAGGGACTGATTCCAGGAGTGATGGGGTGGGAGGGAGTGGACATGAAGTGGAGGGAGTGTTTTTTTTTCAAAAATATACTTTATTCAGAAGTATTACAAAATAAAGTTATTTACATAGAAAAAAAGCATTCGTTGACCCTGAGACCTTATTCAATAAATAAAGTTATCTACAATAAAATTTTTCGTTGACTCTCAGTCCAACGCATCAGGAATGATGTGGGGAGCAGACTAACGGGAATGGGAATCATCGGCGACCAGGAAGACCGAGTTACCAGGACAAGACTATCCTATTGCACTCCGGTTATGTTGACGCCTGCGATATCCCCAAATACGGTATAGTCGGCTGCGTCAACAGCGCCTGGATGTGTGCCGACACTTGCGGGCTGCCCCCAACACATCCTCAGGTTGTGCTGGTTGTTAACACAAACGATGCATTTCGCTGTGTGTTTCTGTCCGTGTGATAAATAACTTTGAATCTGAAAAGGACGTACAGGAGTGACGGGGGATGAGGCGAACTGATTCCAGGTGTGATGGAAAGGGAAGGAGGGGACCTATTCCAGGGGAGGAGAGGCGGGAGGTTGGGAGAGGATTTATACAGGAATGATGCGGAGGGATAATTCCGATCTGCATTCGAGAGTTAACTCAGGGAATGAGAGGCAAGGCAGCGCTGCTGATGTGGAGATGATAGAGACTTCGGCTCAGCAGACCAGCTCTTCTCACCACCACCCTCCCCAACGTCTCTGGGACAGACAACTAGATCATCTGGCCAAGTTGTAAGCAGTAGCTTTGAACTTGCTGGTGGCTAAAACACACTGTGAGAGAATTAACGCCCAAAGAGGAGTTGGATGTGGGTCTGGCGGAGGGAAGGGAGGGTAGGGGGGTTGAGGGAGTGGGGATGTTCTCCATATCCGACCCAGCACACTCTGAACATATGGGCAATGAGCAGGGAGAGGATTTCCCGTTTTGGGAACACTCAGCGTTTCCCGACTCGGGAGGGGGAGCGGAAAACCCCGTATGGAAGGTATTCACATTCCTTTTTGAATGAAGGGAGAATTTTGGAGATAAATTAACACTCTCCCGTGCATCGACATCAAAGCCATAACGAAACCAGGCGTGTAAATCCCGACCCTTCGCTCGCGAGCGGAATATTCGTTCACTATTTGGTGACTGGTCCCAGTAACTTCAGGAACCTCTCGCTAGCTGAAACCTCGAGGCTGCCTCCGCCTGACCCCGGTCAGCGGTCCCTGGCGGTGAACCACAAACCCCCCCGTTTGTGCTCAACATCCCGGCTCTGCGCCCCGGGTTATTTCGTTGCGTTACCAAGCAAGTATTAACTACAACCCCGAAATTCACGGCCCGCGAATCAAGGATCTGATCTTTTTTTTTCCAAATATGCGGGGGTTTCACGGGCCCTGCTCGTCATTTTAAGGCAAAAATATATCAACAAGACGTTATATATATATGATTTAGGACGGCGGCGAATTCTAATCCTTCCCGGTGCAAAAATTGTGCAAACTCGGTATCGAATTTCCCGAACCAGAGTTTTCACAATTCGACGTGAGATGCCCTCCTAGCTGTGAATTTGGGCTGGGATTTCGGGAACAGGCCTCCCCAACAGCGGCACACGATGAGGGAAAATAAACTTAAAAGAAGCTGTGATCTCGAATTTCCCGGTCTCCAGCCCCGCCCAACACCGCCCGGGTCCGCTCCGATTTAAATGGTTTGTGTTGAAATCTCAATCAACGGTTAACAACGTCCTCCGCTGCTGTTCGATTAACCAACGCCAAAATTTGCACCCGGATCACAAGAGATTTCCCACCCTCCGCCAGAAATCCCCGGCACTCGGTAGCGGGCAGTTGCTGCGGATTCGGCGCTCCCAGCAAGTCTAACCCCCAAACCTACCCGACCCGGACTTTTATTCGATATTTATAGCGTCCTTTCGTTCTCCGAGAATGCACCTCGGTGTTCGGGGGTCTCGGTGCATCGAAAAATGACTGGTATTAATATTAGGGAGAGTTTGGGGGTTAACCTCCTGGGAATCTAGGGTTGGAGTGAAACTATCTCGGGGTACGGGGTGCGGCGTTTGGATTCCTGTTCCCCCGCCCCTCTAATCTTAACCGCTCTCGCCAGCACTACACAGACACATAGCCGCCCGCGACAAGGGGAAGGCAGCGCTATACTCAAATCTCCTCATCTCAGAAATATTTCCTTAAAGAATGGTTCAAGTTAAAACAAAAACATAATTCAGACCCGGACGCGAAAACAGTAGAATTACCAAAATGTAACCTGCAATTAAATTAATCTTACCTGGTTTCGCAACGCTTCGCTCGATCTGCAGAAACAATATTAAACAATTTTTAAATATGCACAAAATAGACCAAGTTTGAAGTAATAAATATTAGCAATGGCGCGTTTGGTGAGACTTAAATCAGTGGCGGCTCCGTTGGAACAGGTGCAAAAACATATAATTAATATAGATAAATATATCAACAAACAAACTAAAATAAAACGACTGTCTAACGCGTTATAATTCAGCGTGACCACTCCTCCTGCCGACGGGGTAATTAATGGCGCTTCCAACACAACGCCGGCGCTGGATGGGAAGCGGAGGGCGAGAGGTAGCGAAGTGACTCTGCGTATAATTGATTATCACCCAATCAACAATAACTTGTTAGCAATCGTCAATTGCCCCCCTCTCTCCTTCCTTCCCCACTCTAAAGAGAATATTATTCGCTTGCCTGCATACTTGATGTGACAGAGCAGGTCAGAGCGTGCTGGAGTGAGTGAGAGAGAGAGAGAGAGAGAGAGAGGGAGAGAGGGAGAGAGAGAGAGAGGGAGGGAGAGAGAGACGGAGAGAGAGAAGGGGGAGGAGAGGCTGGATTGGGAACGCGCAGTGGATCTATCATCGTTTCTCTCCGTTTCTGGTGGTCTTCACCCTCTCCCTGATCAGACTGATTGTGGGAGGCAACGGCTGCGAAGTTATTTTGAACTTTTGCTCTCCTAGTTGTAGTGAGTGTGTGTGTGTCTGAGAGAGAGAGAGAGAGGGGAGAGAGAGAGAGAGGAGAAGAGAGAGAGAGAGAGGAGAAGGGAGGGAGTCAACTAGACCCGAGGATGAGTTCCAAAGAAGAGGCAAAGTCTTCCTCGGCTACCTTGCACTCCTCACTAGACGAGCGGAGAAGAAGCCCGCTGGACCAGCTGCCGCCCCCGGCCAACTCTAACAAACCACTGACTCCTTTCAGCATCGAGGACATTCTCAACAAACCCTCGGTGCGGAGAGGGTTCGCTCTGTGCGGAACTAACCACCTCCTGTCAGCGGCCGACAAGCACACGCCTTCGGCCCTTGCTCTGGCTAGCCGACCCGGGGTCCTGTCGCAGACCTCGCCTTTGTGCGCCTTGGAGGAACTCGCCAGCAAAACTTTTAAAGGACTGGAGGTCAGCGTCCTACAAGCGGCGGAGGGTAGGTGTAACCAAAGCCTCCGCGCCTTTCAAACTTTACCCGGTTAAACAAGCTCGCGGAATTTTTGCAAAAAAAAATAAAAGAACCCCCGTTTGCAAATGTAAAGAAACATCGAAATAAAACTTTATTTTTTTTTACGTTGGCGGGGGATAAATGTTATTTAAATTTGGTGTTCGTTGCAATGGATTTTTAGCAGAATTGGTCGCTGGTTCTCCCTGAGCTGGACTGAGCTCAGCTCCATCCAGCAACTAAAGAACCAATTCGCATTTTCACCCGGTTACAAAGCAGCGGTGTATCCGAATTATACGCTTAACATTGCGGGTTTCCTTTTTAACAATTCCCCTGGGTTGGTATATTTTAATTTGTTAACAGTAAGGGTGTAGGGAACACTTGGGGAGTTTAATTTAATCGAAGTCTGCGAGGAAAGGGAGTTTTAAATAACGAAAATCCCTCGGATTAATTAAAAGAAATGGGGAATTCATTACTGTTTTCTGTGGGAGAGCTGGAGGGGGGGGGGGGTTCGGAGGGGAAATGTCAGTAATTAAATGTTTCTTCCTGGACCGGGCTGATATTGAAATCCCTTCGTTTCTCTCCGTTCTAAAAAGGGTCTGTTTTAACAGGCAGGGACGGCCTCACCATCTTCGGCCAAAGACCGACCCCCAAGAAGCGCAGAAAGTCGCGAACCGCTTTCACCAATCACCAGATCTACGAGCTGGAAAAGCGTTTTCTGTACCAGAAGTACCTGTCGCCGGCCGACCGCGATCAGATTGCCCAGCAGCTCGGCCTGACCAATGCCCAGGTCATCACTTGGTTCCAGAACCGCCGCGCCAAACTCAAGCGGGATCTGGAGGAGATGAAGGCCGACGTGGAGTCGGCCAAGAGACTGGGGCCCAGGCAGCTGGAAAAAATAGTAGAACTGACGGAATTGGATCAGAGCGCGGCGGAGATCGGCAGTAAATCCAGATCTCAGAGTCACAGCCCGATGAAAAGTGCCCGCGCGGATACCCATGCACTGGCAATGGGTCACCCGACCCGCAAAGACTACTCAGAGGAGGACGAAGAGGAGGAGGAGGAGATTGAAGTCGATGACTGATTCCCTTTTTGTGTTTTGCCTTTCTCCCCCCGGTCCCTGTTCCATTTTATATATAAAACACAAAATATATTGCAAAAAAAAACGAGAGCTTCCGCGCCGACCTTTCTACGATGCAGCTTCCAGCATGTTACAGAAATCATCCGAGTTCTTTCTTTAATTCTGTAGTTAGAAACGGGCTCAACCCGAGGCAGAAATATCCCAAAAAGAAAACGAAAAAAAAAGCAATAATCGGTGTTTAAGATTCGCCAGAGCCGCAGAGAATCTGGCCCAGCTATTTAATAATTTCGATTTCTATATATTGTATATATATAAAAGAAAAAAAAAACCTTTATGGATTAGGAGTGGCTGATTATCTGGTTTGGAAGGCGGTTCTCGGTTAGAGCGAGAGGATTCATGTGGCTTTACATCGGTTAGAAGATCTCGGATATGTGATAATGTTCCGCCTTCCTTGAATTCTTCAGTATAGCGGCAGGGATATGTCAGGGTTAATTCTGCATCCACCGCATGTGTTGGGTCTGCACGACACATTTATTTTTTAAAAAAATAACAAAATTACTGGACACACTTGTAACTTTCTAACTCTCTCTCCTTTTTGTCTAATATCAAGACGATTTATTATACAACGCTATCAGGAAATCTGCCTCCTCGTATCTCCCATTAAAACCTATTTTTGTGATTTCGTCTCCTGGTTTGTGAATTTATTTTTTAAGGGGGAAAAATCTTAGCATCCAGCCTGTTTATTGCGGGGAGATTTTTAGAAGGTCTTCATCTGTAAATGTAAATACGTTGTATTTTTTTTAAAACATGCGAACTTTTAATGAGCGGCGGCGGGAGTACAGATATTTTCCCCTAAATACGTTGCTCAGATCCGTCGACTGTGTGGGCTCGGAGACCGAGTTCTGCTCCATCACCAGCCGAGTAACACCAGCCCGAATCCGACTCATTTACCGATCCACGTGTGCGAGATTTAATGAACTGCTTGATCATGTTCTCCTCTCCAAAATGAGAGGGTAATTTACATCTCAATAGTTGTCCCTTTCAAAGCCACTTATTGACACGCGCGTACTCCCAATTCTTAAACAGAGGCACGACCCACACTAGTAAAATCAACTTTTTTTTCAATGGGTTCTGCTCAGATTGAACGAGCCGAATTTATTTTGCTATGTTGATACAATGTATCTGCAATTTTAATTCGATGTGGACACTTTTTTTCAGGTGGGATTTAACCAATTTTCTACAGCTAAAGCGGAATGTTTAAGTATAGAGGAGATGTTGTTAGGAACAGTTTAAGATTGGCAAGCTGATTCTAGGATTTTGGAGCGTGGGTTAAAATCGGCCTCTCTCTTTTCCTCGGCCCCGCGCTCCGATGCTTTTTTTTCCCAAATGCATTTTGACGGGAAGTGGGGGCAAGAGGTAACGTGCGGTTAAAATGTGGGTCCCGTATGGAAAAGCGAACAGACAATATTGCAGGCAGATGCCCTGCCAACAAGCCCAATAAATAACAGGCAGGGGAGGGCAAACCAGGGGACTTGTAAACAGAGACGGAGCTGGCGATTTGGACTCTGTATACTGAACAAAAGTGAAATTTATGTGAGAACTCAAAATCTGTTTTTTTTAAGAGAGGGAAAGAAAAAAGATGCCAATTTTTTCCCGTTTTTGGGCCATTTTCTGCGGGCAGTGAAGTCATTGAGAATGTATGAGCCGGTTAATGTTAGCGGAACGCATGGGAACTGCGGACAAATGATGCCGGGGTGTTGATTTGTCAATTAACAATGCGCTATACAAAATCTCCCGCTGCGCCCGTGCCGAGCAGACTTTGGAGAGAACAAGTGTTTGTGGTTGACAGAATGCAACTAACCGCTTGGACACCATATGGTTTATGAATTTTCTAAACAATTTCGAGACAATTTGATGGATTGGTCAATTCCGCCCCTTGAATGTTTATCGCCATCTACAAAAGGGCTAATATATACATCGGTGTATCCAGGGGCATCTGCAATGGTAATGCCGCTCCTAGCAGGCATTTGCGAGCGGGCAATGAATTAAAATGAACGAGCCTCTTCTTTATTTATCCGAAAAGAAAGAAGATGCACTTTGTTAAAAGGCCATTTGGCATTTCTTTTTTTTTTGTTTAAAAAAGGACAAAATTAAATTGGGGTTGCCTCTGTTGAATTAAGGACAGAGAGCTTGTAAATAACGCGACAGCTTCATTGAAAGCGTTGTGACATTTATCGGCCCGTTTTAAAACAACACCGACTCCTTTTTTGTCTGCGTTCGATCGGCCCCTTTTACAGACTTTAAAATATTTTCTGTTCAGTTTTCTTCCCCCGCCCCCCCCCCCAAGTATTTGATGGATTTTAAAACACGGCGTCTTCAATAGAATTTAAGGGCCGGGGTTTGTATAGAGTTAAAGGCAGAGCCGAGACCTTTTTGAGTTGAGCGCGGGGGCTGACGCGGGGTTTACATCGAGTTTTATCCGGTACACGTCTGTAAACAAAGCAATTTTTGTTCGGACAGTAGCGAAATTAGGAAACGGGCCAATTAAAGAAAAATACACCTCAAATCAGTGAGGATTTTCCTCGCTGAAACGTGCACTCCATTCGAATCTACTCCACCCGCAGCTCAGGGGACATCTCTCGTTCTTTCACTCAGTGCCTGCCTCCGACACCGGCTCTCCTTCGGCATAAACGCTTTATTTAAACCAAGCCCTCCTATTTTTAATTTAAAATCATTCCCCTGTTCCGTGGTAATGTCTGTATTTTATTTCCCGAATGAAATTAAACCGTGGTTTTGAAACATATCATGTATTCTTTGGCATAAGTTCCCTGTGGAAATTAAGGCCAATCTAAATTTAGCACCTTGTCCCCGTGGTAAGTATTATTTTTAAAATAATACGAAGGGAATTGTAAATTTTAGATGGTTTGTTGATATGGAAGTACTGTTACAACACATACAGAGAGCAGACGAAAGTATTTCAAATGCTCCAAGAAGATTGATAATTACTTTCCAGAAAATTTTATATTAAGTCAACATATATTTAATACCCTGGTTTGGAGATATGTTGGATAAATGATGGGTTTACAGAAACGGAAACTATCGCCACGTTTCGCGGGATTCTGACTGGTGATAGCCTCATGTCCCGGGACTCGCTCTCTCTCACTCTCCCTTGGGTTCCATCCCTCCCTCGGTCGCAGAACAAAATATCTATTTTGCCCAACAACAACAATAACAATATTTCAATTCTCCATCCCCGGGCAGGTCGCTCACGCACAACTCTCTCCCGCTCCAAGAGCCGGGCCTTGCTGCTGAGCCCCGGCGTTAGCAAACGGAGGGACATTTTGACAAATGTCTGCGGAGGTTTAACGTTAACGAGGTAGAGAAGAGGGTTCGTTTATTGTCAGTTATGTGTGCGTGCGTGTGAGCAAGGGAAAGAAACAGATTGAGAAAAGAACGGCAGACGACGAAATAACGAACGAACGAAACTAAACAGTCTTTTAATGAGATCGGGAGAAACATTTCAAATCTCCCTTCACCCAGCGAGACAAGAACTTGGGCGCAGCCGGAAATTTGCCCGAGTTTACATCAAGAGCGGAGAGAAAGGGAGATGTGTAAAACTCCGATATGCCAATCTCGCCAATCTGCCAAGGCAACAGCTCACCACCAGCTGAAACCCGCGTCTAAAAATAAATTCAAGACGCGTTAAGTGAAATAAGTTTTCAACGAAATTGAACAATTGGAAAAAGGCAAAATCTGTCATCGCCTTGCCTTGTTTCGGGATTTTAAACGGAGGACTGCGTGTGTGTGAAAATTAGTGACATTTCCCTCAAGTTTATATTGTTATCGAATTATTTGAAATCGAGACATTAGGTCGGGGAAGGTCTGTTATATTAAACTTGGGGAAATAGACACACAGCGGTGGGTTCCGATGACAACATTCGCTCCCTTGCACCACACTGATATTTTAAACTTCAAACAGACTGAAAACCCACACATGCGATAGATAAAATCTTTATTACTGTAAGATTATAGTCTTATGTCTGCGGGTATTGACAGAATATTATACCAGTGTTATCCCACAGACTTTAATCCGTTTATAAAATTCCATACCCCGCATTACCAGTCATATCCACCTCTATATGTGATACAACGTCAATGCGTGGCTCAGCTTATCGTGTGACATTCTGTATATTTACACTTATAAACCCTCGCCATATACAGTTTCACAGTCGTTTTGAGGCATTTATTATATTTTGATTCAGGCAGATGCATTGTAAATTGTTAGTAACTCGGAACCGCAGCTAAACGCAGATATCAGTGTGCCTTTAGGCTGCGGTTTAAGGGGTTAGTTTACATCGCAACCCTCCCAGCTTCACGGAGAGGTGGTGGGTGCATAGGGGAACTTTGAATGCGGCGAGTGTAGAGGTGCTGAGGTTTTCAGGCGCTCGGTGGGGGGGGGAGCTTTTGAGGCGCTGAAGGTGGGGGGAGGATTAGAGTCACTGAGGGGAGGAGGGGTTTTGAGGCACTGACAGGAGGAGAGGTTTTGAGGCACTGAGGGGAGAGGAAGTGCTGAGGTTCTGAGGCGGCAACAGACCCGGTGCAGGTACAGAGGAGAGAAATATGTTCCAATATTGTGTAAGTAATTGTCAGACGCCGCTGTTGTAGTTATTCCGGGGGTGGGTGGTAGAGTTGGGTGGAGGGGGGGGGGGTGATGAGAATGATCCGCGAGCAGGGCTGTGATACAACACGGCCAAGGATACAGCTCCATAGGCTGCGTGAGTGGCTCCGGAATCCCAGCGCCTTATTTCAGTAGGTGTCAGTCGGATGTCAGGCGCGGCAACGATAACTAATACTGGAGTCTCTGGGACCTGAACGTGGTAATTAATCCAGAAGACTTAAGTGTATTTTACTTCTGCAGAAAAATCACTAATTCAATCGAGCGGAAAATTGAAGTTTGATGCATTATTCCCTGTGAAAGTGAAAGCTCCCTCATTACAACCAGAATCGAGCCGTTCTCTGCGCTTGTCTACACTTCCCTGATTGTATCCTACATTCTCCAAAATCTGACGGCCAATGATCATATTTCAACCCCCGCCGTTCTCATTGGCTGCGAAACGCGATAAATTGTTGGCTGTTCGCTGCCTGAACGGGGATGCAAACCCGCCATAAACTAATTAACAAGTCTGATTGTAACATAGCTCCCGCAAGTTGAATACATTCTTCACACAACTTCATTCTTAATCATTACTATCGGGATCCTAATTAATACTGGGTGTCAGCCCGGACCTGATTACGATATCGGCCCTTCGCGATACTGAGCAGGTAGCAGGCACCCAAGTTCGTTAGTTGAACGCCCAAGATTGGGGTTTGTGTTAGCACATGCGTTGGTAAGCGCATTGAACCGACAGGTCGACAAAATGTGACGGCTTCGACCTACGCAGAGTGCGGAGCAAAGGGAGAGAGTACCTGTGTAACTCCTTACTCACACTCTCCCCGGACAGGTGGGAGGGATAAAAGTGGGAATTAATTTCCCCCCAGATGGGCCGCAAGACTTTGAAGCCGCGAGGAGGGTACGCAGGCCTCCCTACAGCTCTTGGAGACACCCCAGTTTCGGAAAGCCACACTATAATGGATACTGGATTTATCCCGTGATTAACTTGCGCTTCGAACGGGTAAATCCTTGCCAGCTGTGCCACGGCCAAACACAGGGGCCATGCAAATGCAATTAATTATTCCCAGGCATCTCTCACCCCGGTAACTCTGCCCTGTGACGGCAACGGGAGTTTGTACAGTCAATAACCTGCCCGAATTTTGCGGTAAACTACAATCTGCCGCCGCGAGTACTGTGTCAACCCACCTCCAGAAAATCATTCTCTCCTTCAGCTGCCGATAGGAGTTGCCGTGATGAAGAAAAATGTTGAAGTGGGGTGGGGGTGGGGGGATAACCTCAGCAGTTCTGGTAGCATGTGTCGAGAGAGATTAGTTCTAGACCCTTCTTGGCAGAGCGAGGGAGCTAACAACCTAGGGACTTTCTCAAATCAATGATCTCTCAAGCCCCTCTGCCTTAGACATGGTCTCTTAAAATCAGACAACATCCTGATAAATCTCTTCTGCACTTCTTCTAAAGTTTTCACAACTTTCCGACAATAAGTCAACTAGAACTGAACACTATACTCCGGGTGAGGTCTAACCAGCGTTTTATAGAGCTGCAAGATTACCTCTGCGGCTCATGAACTCAGTTCCCCAACTAATGAAGGCCTGAACTCCTATAGTGCCTTAATTTTCACAACAACTTTGAGGGAGCTGTGCAAGAGGGGAGATTGATAGGGCTTTGACAAAAATCTCTGAATCTTCTCTAGCCGTAGGACTGTTGTTCCTTTGTTGAAGAGAAATAGGGGTAATCCTGGAAATCATAGACTGCTGAGCCTCATATTAGTGATACAGAAGAAGCCGTCTTGGAGAAGACACACAATGCTATAGGAACTCAGCAGGTCAGGTAACATCTATGGAGAGAAGTGTTCAATGAACATTTCAGGTGGTCCTGGTGGTCTCAGCCCAAAACAACTACTGTTTACTTCCCTCAAAGGCTCTGCCTGACCAGCGGAGTTCCTCTAGTATTGTACATGCGTTGATCAAGATTTCCAGCATCTGCAGAATCTCTTGTGTTTTCAAGCTACTGGAAAGGATTCATAGGGATGGAATTGATTGGTATTTTATGTTTTTTTAGGGATAGTTTCTGTGGCTTTATGTGGGAAAGGTATTGGTTTACACATTTGACTGAGATTTTTTGGGGGGAGGAGATGAAAATGATTGATGAGGGCAGGTTATAGTTGCTGCCTACATAGACTTCTGTGGGGCATTCAACAAGGTCCGTCTTTACAGTCTGATCCAGAAGGTTAAGTTGCATAGATCCCTGGTCATCTGGTAAATTGGTTTCAGATTTGGTAAATCCATAGAAGACTATCACTCCTCTATCCTTCCTTGTCACCAATGGTGTCATGTGCAAATACATGGCATTTGATCTGAATCCTGAGTGTCGAGAGGATAGAGCAGTGGGCTAAGCTGCTCTACATCTTTGAGGTACGTCTGCATTGATTGTCAGCAAAGAGATGTTTATTACTGATCCACACTAACAGTGGACTCCTGATAAGGACGTCAAGGAAACCTTCGAGTACATCTTCAAGAGGTAGTGCATCAAGAAGATGACATCGATCTTTAAGGACCTCTCCATCCTAGTCATGTCATCTTCCTGTTACCACCATCAGGGAGGAGGTTATGGAAACTGAAGACCCAAAATTTTAGGAACAGCTTCTTTCCCTCTGCCATCAGATTTCTGAAAAGACCATGAACCGTTGAACACTACCCTTGTTATTTTTCTTTTCCACTATTTATTGAGTTTTGTAATAGTATTTTGTATGTCTTGTACTTTGTCACTAAACAAAAATTTTCACATCAGTGATGCTGGAATTCTTTGAGGAAATAACAGGCAGGATAGACAAAGGAGAGTCAGTGAGTGTTGTTTACTTCAATCTTTCAAAGGCCTTTGACAAGGTGCCATACATGAGTTTACTTAACAAGATAAGAGCCCATGGTATTACAGGAAAGATACTAGCATGGATAGAAGATTGACTGGCAGGAGTGGGAATATAGGAGCCTTTTCTGGTTGGCTGCTGGCGACTAGTGGTGTTCCACAAGGGTTGGTACTGAGACCACTTCTTTTCACATTATTTGTCAATGGTTTGGATGATGGAAATGATGGCTTTCTGGCTAAGTTTGCAGATGATATGAAGATAGGTGGAGGGGTAGATAGTGTTGGGGAAGCAGACAGGACCAGAATATAAGAGCAAGAATGTATTGCTGAGGCTTTATAAGGCATTGGTCAGACCACATTTAGAGTGGTGTGAGCAGATTTGGGCCCCTTAGAAAGAATGTGCATTGGAGAGATTCCAGAGGATGTTCACGTGAATGATTCTGAGAATGAAAGTGTTGACATATGAGGACCATTTGATGGCTCTGGGCCTGTGTGGAGTTTAGAAGAATGAGGGGAGAACTCATTGAAATCTATTGTGTATTGCAAGGCCTAGATACGGTGAATGGGGAGGAGATGTTCTCAGATGTGGGAGAGTCTAGGACCAGAGGGCACAACCTCAATATAGAGGGATGTCCATTATAACAGAGATGAGGAGGGATTTATTTAGCTAGAGGATGGAATTTATTACCACAGATGCTGTGGAGGCAAGTCACTGAGTATATTTAAAGCAGAGGTTGATAGCTTCTTGGTTAGTCGCGGTGCCAAAGGTAAGGAGAGAAGGCAGGAGAATGAAGTTGAGAGGGGTAATAAACTAGCCATGATGGAATGGTGGAGCAGGCTTAATGGGCTGAACAGTCTAATTCTGCTCCGGTGTCTTATGATACTATTATAAACCTGATTCTGATTCTGAGAAGGTTGTCAAAGAATAAATAAATCACAGAGTTTCATCCAGGTAAGTGTGAGGTGTGGCATTTTTATGAAGTCACTCAGAGAGAGGTAAATAGTTAATGGCAGGAGCATTGATGTACAGAGGGATCATAGGGTTGGTGCTCACCCCTCTCTGAAAGTGGCCACACAAGTAGGTAGCTGTGTAAAGGCAGCATATGGCAAGCATTTGGTCAGTCCATTGAGTACAAAGAGTCATGTTGCAGCTGTATAAAACTTTGGTTAGGCTTCATTTAGAGTATTGTGTGCAGTTCTGGTCACTACAATACAAAGTTCAAAGTAAATTTATTATCAAAGTGCTTATATAACCATATATGTACTAGCCTGAGATTCATTTCCTTGAGGCATCCACAGACATACAAAGAAATACAATAGAATCAATGAAACTACACACAAACAAAGGCTGACAAGCAAAAAGAAGACAAACTGCAAATACAAAAAAAACAACAGATAGATAGACTGACTAACTAACTAACTAACTCTGAGAGCATGAGTAGTAGAGTCCCAGTGTGTTGAACATAGAGCATAGAAATCTACAGCACATTACAGGCCCTTTGGCCCACAATGTTCTGCCGACCATGTAACCTGCTCCAGAAACTCCTAGAATTTCCCTACCGCATAGCCCTCTATTTTTCTAAGCTCCATGTACCTACCTAAGAGTTCCTTAAAAGACCCTATTGTATCCGCTTCCACCACCGTCGCTGGCAGTGCCTTCCATGCATCCACCACTCTCTGCGTAAAAAACTTGCCCCTAACATCCCCCTTGTACCTACTTCCAAGCACCTTAAAACCATGCCCCCTCATGTTAGTCATTTCAGCCCTGGAAGAAGCCTCTGGCTATCCACACGATCAATGCCTCTCATTATCTTGTACACCTCTATCAGGTCACCTCTCATCCTCCGTCACTCCAAATTCACTCAACCTATTCTCATAAAGCATGCTCTCTAATCCAGGCAACATCCTTGTAAATCTCCCCTGCACTCTCTCTATAGTATCCACATCCTTCCTGTAGTGAGCTGACCAGAATTGAACACAGTACTCCAAGTGGGGTCTAACTATAGTTGTAACATTACCTCACAGCTCTTGAACTCAGAAGTTGAGGTGATAAAGTTATCCACACTGATTCAGGAGATTACAGGAAGAACACAGAGTTGTTGGAGTAGAATACATAAGTGGTTCAACTGGATGTTACCCGGACAAGAGAGCTTTAGCTATAAACAGAGGATGAACAAACTTGGATAGTTTTCTCTGGGGGGCTGAAATTATGAGAAACATAGATAGGGCTTTCTCCCAGGTAGAAATGTCAAACACTTCAGAGTGTAGCTTTAAAGTGAGGGATTAAGTTCAAAGGAGAAGTATGGGCAAGTTCCTTAACACAGATAGTGGTGGGTCCTGGATTGTTCTGTCAGGAATAGCGGAGGAGACTGATGTGATCATTTTATTTAATGTACATGTGGACGAGCCGGTGAATATACATGGGATGGAGGCGGGGGGGGGGGGTTGGAGGAATATTTGCAGGCACAAGAGATTTAGTTTAATATGGTTTCAAGGTCAAGGAGCTTATTCCTGTGTCCACTGTGCCAGGTTCTAAGGGTGTGTGTGTGTGTGTGTGTGTGTGTGTGTGTGTGTGTGTGTGTGTAATGATGGCCAGGTTGAGGTAGAAGAGGAGTTGAGAAAAAGGTGGGGATAGGATGCATCGTGGGAGGAAAGGAGACAGCAGAGGCATGCAGAGGATTAGTGAGGTGGGCTGAGTGGGTGAGGTATAGGGAGGGTTGTTGAGGTGTGAGAAGAGGAGGGATGGGGAGGGTTGTTGAGGTGTGGGAAGAGGAGGGATGGGGAGGGTTGTTGAGGTGTGGGAAGAGGAGGGATGGGGATGGGAGGGATGGGAGGGTTGGGGAGTGATGGTGAGGTGAGGGGCAAGGAGGGAAGGGGAGAGTTGGTGATTGGAGGGGAGGGTTGGTGAGGTGAGAGGGAAGTATGGGAAGGCAATGGGGAATGTGGCGAATTAGACGAAACGGGTGACTGTACGAGACGGACATGAGGCGTGCGGAATATCTGGAGGAAGGAGAAGTGACGGAGGCGGGAAGCAGGGTTTGTGCGGGAGCAGGGGTGTTGGCTCTCGCAACCCCCGCCCCCCAACCTCGGGGAGTGGAACCGCCTTAGGAAGCTGTGCCTCACTCCCACTTTTCTCAGCCCCCACCCCCTACGTGTCCGGTCGTCGGGGGTTGGGAGAGTGGGGTTTGTAGTTCTGAGTCAGGGTGGGAAGAGCGGGGGTCCCGGGGCCGGTTGGAAGGTACCCGACAGAGCGAGGGTCCCGAGACCTCCTTACGACCCTTCTCTCGAGTGGAGCCGCGGACTCCATCATCTTTATCACCAGACACCTGAGCCTGGCTTCGTTATCATTTTTGTTAACTTTTTATCGACTGTGTGTCATTAAAGAGTGTGATTTGGTGTAAAGAATTAGCCCATATTAACCTAGGGGAGGGTGTTGATTGATTGCTAAATAGGATCAATTTGAAAGTCTTACTCATAATGTTCCTGAACCGCCTTTAATTCTTCAAACTTCAATTTTACGGGCTATTGAACAGAACATGTTTCTGACAGGATTGATATATGTATTAATTTGCCTTAACGAGTGATTAATTACCTTCTACTGAAAGAATTATATGGAGCTGTTTGGCTTAAATTTGCATATTAATCAAATCCTCGTTGGTAATTCAGACGGAGTTTGAATTTCGGGGGATGGCGTGGTTCTCATTACACATCTCCAAACTGCGATGGTTCGCCCTCCTATAGCCGCATCCCCCCACCCCCCACCGCCCGGAGCCGGCCCCGGGGAAGCGTTCGCGGCGTCTCCCGCTGGGCTGGATTCCGGTGAACGTGTCGGTGTGGAGATAAAGGGCGGGCAGGCGGAGCGAGAGCAGGTACGCTGGAAGGTGCTCCAAATCCCGCGTCTGAAGGACAGTCAGAAGTGAGGGGTGGGGAAAGAGGGTGAGAGACCAAGAAGGGAAGGGGAGGGGAGACAGCAGAGGAAAGGGAGACTGTGAGACAGACAGAGGCAACAAGACGCGCAGATTCAAGATTCAGGACACCAAGGGCATACCGTATGTGCAGAAAGGTGCTGGAAAAGGGCCGGTAACATCATGAAGGATCCACCCACCTTCCTCATGGACTGTTTGAACCACGCCCAACAGGGAGGAGGCTATGTAGCATCCACACCAGGACCACCAGACTTAAAAAAAACAGTTACTTTCCCCAAGCAGTAAGTCCGACCAACACCTCCACCCACCAACCCACCACATCCCCAACCAGCAGGAGTCGATCACTACTTTATCATTTCCTGTCGGTCACCTTGTATACAGACACTTGTGGACATAATGTCACCTTATGGACATACAATCAATCAATCAATCTATCTTTCTATCATCTATCTATATATATATAAACTAGCTTATGTATTCATATTTATTGTGTTCTTTATCCTATTGTGTTTTTTTAACCAGAGTATCAATTATTTAATTCTCCTTTACACAGGAAATTACTTTAAAGAAGCTTCAATCTTGACAGATATGAAGATATAGAGTTATTATATTCTAGCTTTCTAACGAGGAGAAATATTTGACCTTGTAGCAGAGTGGGCACCTTACTCCAATAGATTTCTGGTCACAACTGAATTAA
The DNA here is from genome assembly GCF_963921235.1 of Mobula hypostoma. Classification (NCBI taxonomy): domain Eukaryota; kingdom Metazoa; phylum Chordata; class Chondrichthyes; order Myliobatiformes; family Myliobatidae; genus Mobula; species Mobula hypostoma. Next base: position 17,029,512 of record NC_086115.1, read on the forward strand.
TTGGATGGGGTTTCCCCCACTGTGGAATTCCTGTGACACGTATGCACTCTCGGTTCTGCTTCCATCCAAAGGTAATTTTTCACTCCAGTTCTACAGGATTCTGGCCAATGGAACTTGCCTGTGTCTCCCACAGCAAGGGCTCCAGTTTAGATTCCACCATGTGTCCTGCCCCCAACTGCAACATCAGAGGTCATAGGGACATAAAATAGGCCTTTTGGACTGCCAGTCATGTTCCAAAATTTTGATCTGCCTCGTCCCATTGTCCTGCACCAGTATCAAATCCCTCCAAAAATCTACTTCTCTTAATTCAAATGCACATCCATCACTTCCATTGGCATCTCATTCCACTCACTCACCACCCTCTGAGTGAAGAAAGAAGATGAAGAAGAATGCCTTTAACTCCTGGTGGAGTCATCGGGGTGCCGTCATGACAAGCTTTTTGCACCGATCTTTTTGGTGATTTCTCATCATGTGACGTTTCTGTAGCATTCTCCAGTGTTTTTTCTTACAAGGCCAAGTTGCTAGCTAGACGCTCAACCCAGCACGGATGTAAAGCGTGCAAGGGAGCCGGCTGGATTCGAACCTTAGACCACTCCCTCCGGAGTCCAGCGCTGATGCCGCTGCACCACCAGCCGGCCACCTCTGAGTGAAGAGGTTCCCCTTAAACATCTCAGCTTTCACTTTTAACCCATGACCTTTAATTCTAGTCTCACCTAACCTCAGTGGAAAAACGCAAACAACAGGAATTCTGCAGATGCTGGAAATTCAAGCAACACACATCAAAGTTGTTGGTGAACGCAGCAGGCCAGGCAGCATCTCTAGGAAGAGGTGCAGTCGACGTTTCAGGCCGAGACCCTTCGTCAGGACTAAATGAAGGGAGAGTGAGTAAGGGATTTGAGAGGGGGAGGGGGAGATCCAAAATGATAGGAGAAGACGGGAGGGGGAGGGATGGAGCCAAGAGCTGGACAGGTGATAGGCAAAAAGGGATACGAGAGGATCATGGGACAGGAGGTTCAGGAAGAAAGACAAGGAGTGGGGAGGGGGACCCAGAGGATGGGCAAGGGGTATATTCAGAGGGACAGAGGGAGAAAAAGGAGAGTGAGAGAAAGAATGTATGTATAAAAATAAGTAACAGTTGGGGTACGAGGGGGAGGTGGGGCATTAGCGGAAGTTAGAGAAGTTGATGTTCATGCCATCAGGTTGGAGGCTACCCAGACGGAATATAAGGTGTTGTTCCTCCAACCTGAGTGTGGCTTCATCTTTACAGTAGAGGAGGCCGTGGATAGACATGTCAGAATGGGAATGGGATGTGGAATTAAAATGTGTGGCCACTGGGAGATCCTGCTTTCTCGGGCGGACAGAGCGTAGGTGTTCAGCAGAGTGGTCTCCCAGTCTGCGTCGGGTCTCGCCAATATATAAAAGGCCACATCGGGAGCACCGGACGCAGTATATCACCCCAGCCGACTCACAGGTGAAGTGTCGCCTCACCTGGAAGGACTGTCTGGGGCCCTGAATGGTGGTAAGGGAGGAAGTGTAAGGACATGTGTAGCACTTGTTCCGCTTACAAGGATAAGTGCCAGGAGGGAGATCAGTGGGGAGGGATGGGGGACGAATGGACAAGGGAGTCGCGTAGGGAGCTCAGTGGAAAAAGCTGTTTTCCATTTACCTGTTTTTCTCCCTCATAATTTTGTATCCCTCCATCAAATCTTCCCTCATTCTCCTCCACTCTAGGGAATAAAGTCCGAACCTACTCGACCCTTCCTTGTAACTGGACTTGCCCTTGAGTAGTGTCTCTGTGTAGGTTCTCCACACAAGGGGTTTATGTGGAATTCTAAGCATATACAAGAATCCAGCATTGGAAGACAGGTTCTACCGGGGGCAGGGGGAGGGATAGAACAGGGGCTGGAAAAATTCCATGAACCAGCACCCACCACTCTCACTGCCCACTGGTACATACTCCAAGGAAAGCCCAAACCTCATGAGCTCTGGTTCAAGCCTGTTATCAAATGGGCTACAAAATGGTCAACCGAGCCAAAGTTTTCAACATCTCTCCTCCTCAGGTCATTCCCAGTTCCCACTTGCAAACAGCTGTAGCAGGCTTCTTTAGTTGAAGCCCTTCTGTAGCTGAGATGTGTCAAACCCTGGTATAGAGGCCACAGCGACTGAGCTGACAGAAGATGATGACACCTCATAATGGCAGCGAAGGCAGAGAATGGACACTAGTATTCTAGCCTGCCGTTCCACTGCCCCCTGGCCCCAATCTGTTGAGGACTATGTGGTGGCCGTCTGCGCATCAACCTCCCCACATTAAACAAGCCACACACGTGTTCTCCATTAAGGGATTAACCTCTTGGGAGAACTTCATTCTCAACTCAAGTGATCACACCGCTAAACCCTGGTATTGGTGGAATTTCTCACATGAGGGGATATGAAACCTGGGCAGTGGTCCACCAGCACCAAGGACTGTCTGGTTGCATCACAGCCTGGCATGGAAACACCAATACCCTGGAACAGAGAAGTCTGGAAAAAGTGTTGGATAGAGCCCAGCTCACCACAAGCAGAGCCCTCTCCACCATTGATCACATTTCCAAGGAGCACTAGCACAAGAACGCAAACACGAGGAAATCTGCAGATGCTGGAAATTCAAGCAACACACATCAAAGTTGCTGGTGAACGCAGCAGGCCAGGCAGCATCTCTAGGAAGAGGTACAGTCGTCCTGACGAAGGGTCTCAGCCTGATACGTTGACTGTACCTCTTCCTAGAGATGCTGCCTGGCCTGCTGCGTTCACCAGCAACTTTGAAGTGTGTTACTAGCACAAGAAAGCAGCTTCCATCGTCAAGGACCCGTATCGTCCAGGCCATGCTCTCTTCTCATTACTGTCATCGGGCAGGAGGTACAGGAGCCTGAGGTTCAGGAACAGTTATCACCCTTCAACCATCAGGTGCCTGAACCCACATGAATATCCTCACTCACTGCAACTCTGAACTGATTCTACAACCTACAGACTCACTTTCAAGGACAGTACAACTCATGTCCTCAGTGTTACTTACTTGGTTATAACTTAATATTTACACAATGAGCCCTCTTCTGCACATTGGATGTTTGACAGTCTTTGCTATGTGTAGCTTTTCATAAACTATTTTGTATTTCTTTATTTTCCTGTAGATGTCTATAAGAAAATGAATCTCAGAATAGTATATGGTGACTTCGATAATAAGCTTGAAGGACAATGTGGTCACTCTGCCCAGTACACCTGACATCTTTCCTTTACGCCATCGTCCAGAACAGTATTGATGAACCGGGCACTTCAATGTTCCTGATTCTTTAACATGATTTCATTTTCATAAGTGTAGGTTCATATCTGCTTGTGGATTAAATCTCTGGTGTTTTACTTTGTTGCCCACATACAGGATGTGGATGTGACTGGGAGTGCTGGTATTTGCTGGCCATGCCTCTCTGAGAGAGGTGGTCTTTAGGATGGGTCTGGAGCATGTACAGACCACACCAGGAAGGACAGGTGATTTCCTTCATAGTTTCACAATCACCATGACTGATACTTGTAAAAATAATTACCTGAATTCTAATTTTCTATCTGCTGCTGAGAGATTTAAACTATGTCTCCAGATCCAGGATTATACTGTATGCTGTATCATCATGACCTCTCCCTCCCCCGCCCCCTCCCTCCTCTCTCCCCCTCCCTACCCCATCCCTCCCCATCCCTCTCCATCCCTACCCCATCCCTCCCCATCCCTACCCCATCCCTACCCCATCCCTCCCCATCCCTCCCCTATCCCTCCCTTCTCCCGCTCCCTCTCCCTCCCCCTCCCCCTCTCCCTCCCCCTCCCCCGCCCCCTCCCTCCTCTCTCTCCCTCCCTACCCCATCCCTCTCCATCCCTACCCCATCCCTCCCCATCCCTACCCCATCCCTCCCCATCCCTACCCCATCCCTACCCCATCCCTCCCCTATCCCTCCCCTATCCCTCCCTTCTCCCTCTCCCTCTCCCTCCCCCTCCCTCTTCCTCCCTCCCCCACTCCCCCCTTCCCCCTCCCCCTCTCTCCTGCATCCCTCCCCTCCCCCTCCCTCTTCCTCCATCTTTCTCTCTCACCCTCTTCCTCCCCCTCTCCTTCTCCCTCACCCTCCTTCCCCTCTCTACCCCTTTCCCCTCCCCCTTTCCCTCTCCCCCTCTCCCTTTCCCTTTCCCCCTCTCCCTTTCCCTTTCCCTCTCTCCCTCTCTCTCCCACTCTCTCTCTCTCTCTCTCTCTCTCTCTCAGAATTCACTTTGGAATGTATTTACAGACGTTTGGAATGGGGAAATAATGAATAGACCCCAGTCCCTCTGGACAATGCCACTCAGCCTGTCTATTTTATCAAAGAGTTCTGGAGCACAGAAACAGGCCCTTCAGCCCATCTTGTCCATGCCAAACTGTTATTCTGATTGGTTCCGTCAATCTGCATCTGGACCACAGTCCCCCATACCTCTCCTATCCATCAACAAATTTATTTTAAATATTGAACTTGAACCTGCATTCACCACTTGGATGTGAGAAACGCCGCCCCCCCCCACCCCCCGCAGTCTCTGGCACTTGCATATTCTTCTGTTCTTCTCACTTTCCAACCATTGATGTCTTAGACCATAAAGTAAAACTTTTACCAATTTTATTGATGCACCGTAGAAAGCTTTCTGTCTGGATGCATCTCAGCTTGGTCTGGTAGCTGCTCTGGATGTGATCATAATAAACTGCAGAGAGTTGTGGACGCAGCTCAACACATCACAGGAACCAGCCTCCCATCCATGGACTCTGTCCACATCTCTCGCTGCCTCGGCAAAGCAGCCAGAATAATCAAAGACCCCCACCCACCCCGGACATTCTCTCTTCTTCCCTTCTCCCATCGGGCAGAAGATAGAAAAGACCGAAAGCATGTACCACTGGGCTCACGAACAGCTTCCATCCCACTGTTATCAGACTCTCAACCTGGCCTCTTGTACAGCAAGACCTCACCATCTAACTTGTTTTGGTCCTGCTTCTTATCGTTTAGCACTTTTTGGTTGCTTTTAAACATGCTACATTGTTAGTGTTTTATCCTGTTCAACGTCAATGCACTGTGTAATGATCCGATCTGTGTGAACATTCTGCAACACAAGCTTCTCACAAGTGACAGTAGGAGCAGAATTAGGCAATTCGGCCCATTAAATCTACTCCACAACTTCATGAAGAAATCATGAGAGTTATTTTGTTTTCCCCAAGCCCATCCTCTAGTCTTCTCCCCATAACCTCACCAATCAAGAGCCAGTCACCCTCTGCTTTAAATGCAGCCAATGGCCTGGTCTTCACAGCTCTCTGTGGCAAAGAATTCCACAGATTAACCATCATCCGCCCGTAGAAATTCCTCCTTGCGTCAGTTCTAAAGGGACATTCCCTTGGTTCTGAGGTTGTGGCTCAGATCCTAGACACTCATACTGATGGAAACATCCTCTCCACGCCCACTCCGTCCAGGCATTTCAGGAACCTTTTTTAAGAATGCGACAGTGGTTGTCACCCACAATATGTATATAGGAGGCAGGAGTCTCACTAAAGAGGAATGTAGAATCTTTTGGGGTCTAACTGCAGGATTGTGTTCAGTAGATGACCCAATCCACTGGCAGAGTCTTTAGGGTCAGGACTGACGGATACGCAGGTCAGGTACTGGCCAGTATTCGGAAAGAACACGACCAATTGAACAGAATGGTTCACATCCCTTCAGCCCGCCGAGTGTCTACGGGCTCTTACAGCCTTGCCAGCAGCTTCCAGCACGTTACCGATGATGTACACCCCAGCTCCAGTCCCTGGCGTTCATGTTCCTTGGGACCACCTGATGAGTCAGAATCTGAATCAAGTTTATTACCACTAAATGTGCATCTTCAGTTTCCTATACCTCCTCACTGATGGCAGTATTGAGAAGAGGGCACGACCTGGCTACCGAGGGTCCTTAATGATGGATGCGGCCCTTTTGAGGTTCTGCCTTTAGAAGGCATCCTCGTTGGTAGGGAGGCTGGTGGCCATGACGCAGCTGGCTGAGCTTAACTTTCTGGAGCTTTTCCTGGTCCTGTGCAGTGGTGCCTCCACACCAGAGAGTGATGCAGGTATAAAGAAGGCAAGATGGCGGCAATATTCCATTAGGAGTTTGGGGAGATTTGGTTTTGTCACCTAAAACACTTGAACTTCTACAGGTGTATCAGGGACAGCATTCTGACTGGCTGTGTTACTGTCTGGTATGGGGGGAAGGGGGGCCTGCTGCACAAGGTCGAAGTAAGTTGCAGAAAGTTGTAAAATTAGTCAGCTTTATCATGTGTGCTAGCCTCAGTAGTATCCAAAACATCTTCAATGCGGTGCCGCAGGAAGCTGGCATCCATCATTAAGGACACCCACCACACAGGAGTTGCCCTCTTCTCATTGTTACCATCAGGAAGCCTGAAGGCACGCACTCAGCGAGTCCAGAACAGCTTCTTCCCCTCTGCCATCCGACTTCTGAACGGACATCCAACCTCACTACTTTTTTAAAATTTCTGTTTTGCATTACTTACTTTAACTTAACTATTTAATATACATATTTATATATAATTACTGTAGTTCAGTTTTTTTTCTATAGTTATCATGTCAATGTAATCATTGGGTTGTACTGTTGCTGCAAAGTTATCAAATTTCACAACATATGCCAGTGACATTAAACCTGAAAAATATATGAGCTTCCAGAATCAATCACCAAATCCTTAATCACTAATTTTCAGCATCACTGTGACCACAGAAGTGGATTTTTTTTTCCAATTGTGTTTTCCTGTAGAAAGTGTACAATTTATGTTTTTTTTTGTGTGAATGCTTCTTACATCCTGCGATGCTGCTGCGAGTTAGTTTTTCATTGCACCTGTCCACATATATACTTGTGCATATGACAATACACTCCACTTTGAGTATTTTAGTCTCTGCGGGTTGGACAAGGTTTATCAGGTCTCTGGTCAGCCTACTCTTTGCTGGATTGTGCGCACGCCTCCTGGTGTGGAATGCATCCAAAACAGTATATTGGAGCTGTATTCTGGTCAAAGCTGGAGACCAGCAGGGGAAACTCATCAAAAAACTTCTGAGTATTTCCAATTAGTGCTCAGTGCTTCAATGGAATCTGGAAAAAATGTGCTATTTAAATTGACACAGTTTGTATGGTAATCTCCCATGGCAAAAGCCAATTCTATTTTTAATTGGATTGTAAGACTTGGTGGTAATTACAATGGAAAATTATCACAGGAGCCATGAAGCTATATCTCCCTCTGGTGGCCATGAAGGGTACAAGAGGTTTTACAGCTTGAGACAGTCAGATACATCACAGATTTGATCCTCCTGTCAAACTGGTATCCCATTAGGAATTCACTTGCATGGGCTAGTGTATGTTTTTCTCTTAGTAAAGACAAACCTGGCATGGCTAAATGCTAGGACATTTTTATTTACAGAACAGCTTCAGTTCAACACTAAGTGCACGGGATCAGGTCACCATCAAAGCTTTTGGTTACAGGGTGAAACATCGGCGTTACCACTGGGAACTGAAGTTCTTTATTATGTACACACATAATAACACATCTTCCCCCTTTAAAGAAAAACAAGCACAACACTATGTCCTCATAAACCTGCAAGGAACAATATTTTTTTGTAATATAATTCTAATGCGCAAATACAGTCCCTTATTCACACAGTAACTTTCAATCAGTCTCAGGTGGTTTGATGATCCATTTTGGTCTGCTATTTGTTTCCACAGATGTATTGCTTTCATTTGCTGCATTAATATTAGCGTCTTTCTGAGAACTCTGATCAACATGTTTATTTTTTACATCTGCTGGCCCCTTTGGTGTACCGACAGCAGACATATCACAGCTATGGGTTGGAGCTTGTGGTTGTAGATCCATGTGGTTCCTTCTCAGAGGTGTTCCCCGCGCCGCCTGGATTTGGTAAGAATGTGGATCTACCTCTTCTCGCGTATATCCTTGCATGGACCATATGTCAGAATCAGAATCTCGTGTTCACACTTGATCTCCAGGTTTCAGGACTGGTAGGCTTTTCGCACTCTTGTCATGACACTGTTTCTGTTTTTGCTTCCCTTTCTCTTTAGCCTTTGACCTTGAGTGCTACCTTTAGGTGTCAACAGGTTTTTGTGCACTGGAAGGTTAGCGTGTAAGCGTATGCATCGACCCATCAGTACTTGGGTTGATGAAAGCCCATTCTGCAGTGGGAAACTTCTGTAAATCATTAGACTTTTGTGGAAATCTTCTCGTCCATCTTGCATTTTCTTCATGAACCTTGACCAAACTCTCTGCTACTCCATTAGATTTTAGGTAATGTGGGCTTGATGTTGTATGTCGAAACCTCCAATCATTAGCAAAGGTCTCAATTTCACTGCTTGAAAATAGTGGACCATTGTCGGACACCACTTCACGTGGAACTCCATGCCTCACAGACACAGCTATCAGGAAAGTGATGACTGCTTTGATGGATGTTGATTCCAGCGTTGCAGCTTGTGGGTAATTGCAAAAGTAGTCTGTAATATGACTGTTCCCATTACAATCAAATAAACCCCTTCCATCTTTGAAGTATGGCCACCTGGTACAGGGTGTTGTGTAAGTGCCTGCTGCTTTGCTCTGTAGTTAAGGCATATTTCACATGAAGCAGTGGTCTGGCTGATGTCTTGGTTCATTCTTGGCCAGTACATCACTTCCTGAGTTCTATGTTTACATTTTTCCTCACCAATATACCCTTCATGCATCTTCTGGATCATTCCTCTGCATAGCCACACTGAATCACAAACCTGTTCCCTTTGAAGACCATATCTTCCACTACTGACAGTTCAGCTCTGCACGCCCAATAATCCCAAATACACATTGAACAGTCATTCTTTGCTGATGGTCATCCATTCTGTATTGTCTCTTTGAGTCCTTTCATTGTGTCATCTGTCCCTGCTATTTTCCTAATCTGCTCTGTCCTATCAGGAGTTACTGGAAGGGAGGTGACAATCATGTCAACGTAGGCCTGTATATCTGCATTAACCTCTTGGTCACTCTTTCCTTTCTTGTTGACTGCTTAAGTGTCATGGTCCGGTCCGTGAAGTCTGCATTCCGGTTCACGGTCCAGTCCGTGGACTCAGGACTCCGGATCTTCCAGCTGTCCCTCGTTTGAGTTAAACATAGGCACCTGATTCCCATCTTTGGGCTTGGAATATAAGTAGCCTTGGGGTTGTGTGTGGGTTGCTGGTTTGTTTTGTCAGTCCCCCTTGGAGCAACCTGCTGGTGGAAGGCTAGAGCAGCCAATTGCCATCTTTAGGCTGCGTTGAGGAACCATCCCCTCATGGAGCCTTGTTGTCGGTAGTCAGAGCTGTCTTTGCGGTATGGATTCGGCTGTTTCCTGGGCCAGCTGAGTGGTTGCCAGCAGCTCTGAGCTAGGTAGGGATCTGGATGTTTCCATAGCCAGCTGAGGTTGCTGGCTGAACTGAGACTTGGAGCTTCCCCAGAGCAGAGATGGAACTGTCTGTTGTTCTTTGGTGTTTGTCTCTTCTTGTCCTTGCCTCTGTGGGGTCAGCCAGGCCGTTTAGCCGTTGCCCTGTGGGGGGATTTGTCTTGCCTTGTCCTTGCCTCTGTTGGGTAAGTCCAACCGTTCTGCCGTTACCTGCTGGAGAGACCTGTCCCACCTTGGTGTGGAGATGAAGTTGAGTCCCGGCTTGTCATAGGATAAGACCCGGCTCTATGTTGATGTTCAGTTCCCAGTCTGTCTCTCAGCTCCAGTCTCCGAGTTATCAGCCTCCGCATTTCAAGACCCAAGACCCCAAGTCTCGAGGATCCCAAACCAAGCTCAAGACCCAAGACCCCAAGCTCAAGACCCAAGACCCCAGCCTCAAGCCATGTCATGTCCTTGCCTGGTTCCGGGGTCTGAGCCCCAGGCAAGACCCAGGTTCTGGGTTCTTGTCCAGTCTCTGGCTCGGAGTCCAAGCCTTGTCTCCTAGTCCATGGTTCCTAGTCCTGGTCCCGCTTTCCCTAGCCCAACTCTGCGTTCTTGTCCCTGCTCCTTGCCTGAATCCCGTCATGTCCCTCCTCTAGTCAAGTCCTGTTCCTTGTACTTCAGTGTCTGTGTTTTGCATTTGGGTCTGTTCCCAGCCCCCTATTGTGACATTAAGACAATGTATCAGCAGCAAACATGTATTTTCCTGGTGTGTAGATGATCTCATCATATTTCTCAGCCTTATCAACATGCGTTGTGTCCTCATGGGACAGTCAGTGGCTTCGACAATCAACTTCCCAGCTCTTTACTTCACCCCGCTCCCAGTTTCACCCATCACCTACCACCTGTCCTTCTTCCTCCCCTCCTCACTCCCACGCCCATACACGGGATCCACCACTGTACCAGGCCCATGCAGGGGATGGAAATGAGGTGACATCTTCGAAAGGCAATGCCTCAGAAGGCAGAGTCCATCATGAAGGACCCTCACCATCCAGGACATGCCCCCTTCTCATTACCAACACCGGAGAGGGGGTACAGGAGCCTGGAAACTCTGACTCAACATTCTTAGGAACAGCTTCTTCTCCTCCACCATCAGATTTCTGTACGGCCCATAAACTCATGAACTCCACCTCACTTTTTGCTCTCCTCATCAACATTATGTGCCAAGTTATATGACATGGGCGATCTTGATCTTTGTCTAAGATTGTTCTCGGCAAATTCTTACGCAGAAGTGGTTTGCCATTATTTTCTACTGGGTAGTCTCTTTATAAGACAGGTAACTTCAGAGTCTGTCAGTGGTTGTATATTCAGGATTTGCCATATGCACCAGCTGCTCACTACTTCTTGTTTTGTTTCTGATAGGATTTATCTTCACTGTTCTGCTGCCACAAAACAACAAATATCAGGACGTATGTCAGTGACAATAACCCAGTTCTGGGCTACAAGACCAAGGAGGTGGCCGGTCCATAACTGTCACTCCTTTACCATGAATCCTCCAAGACATGGGACACAGGTGGGGGGATAAACTTTGCCTCCAGGCCCATTAGAAAGGGCAGGTTTTATCAGTCCTGCTGGTCTGGTCTTGCCTCCAGGCCCAGCTCAGGCATCCCCTCCCTCTCCCAGTCTGTGCCCCAAACCCTCCCGGTGACAGCCGAGGCTGGGAGTGGAGTTTGATCACCACCCTGTGGCGCTTCGGGGGAACTGCAGCCAGCCCGAGTCTGTGCTCATCTTCCCTGCAGGCATTTGATTGCGGGATATAGATAACGTAAATGGAAGCAGGCTTTTTCCGCTGGGGCTGGGTGAATCTGGAAATAGAGGTCATGAGTAGGGATGAAAGGGGAACCTGAGGGCATCTTCTTCGCTCTGAGGGTGGAGAGATTGTGGAACGAGCTGCCAGCGGATGAAGTGGTTGTTGGTTTGATTGGAAAATTTAACAGGAGCTAGGACAGGCAAAAGGATGAGAGAGGGAGGGAAGGCGATGGTCCGGGTACAATTGATGGGACTACACAGAATAAGTCTGGCACAGACTAGATGGGCTGAAGGGCCTGTTTCTGTGCTGTAATGCTCTATGACTCTAAAACCAGGTGTTCCGACCCTGGGATTTACCCCGAAGGAGGAAAGGATACAGACCACCCCCAATGACCCGGCAGCTGAGGGAGTTTTAAAAAATTCCAGACAAGATGGCGCTATGTTCTTATGTCCAATGTCGTGGCTCGGATAGTTAGTTTTTTTTAGGTTCATAGCGATGGTTTTGTGGAGAGTTAGGGGACAGGTTAGGGTTTGGGGACAGTGATGAGGGGAGTTAGAGGTCAGGGGCAGGAGCCGGTGATTGAAGGCCTGGTCAGAGTGTGCTGCAGACGAAGGTCAGCGATCCGGAGCTCAGGCTGAGAAAACCATCAAACCCCCGGTCAGCAAGTCCTGGGTTAAAGATCCATACAGTCAGGAGTCAAGAGGACCGGTCACCACACCAGGTCAACAGGGTTGGAGGTCTGTGCAAGTCTGGGACTCGAAGTCCGATGGTCAAACCCGTGATCGGCGGGTCCTGGGGTCAATACCCAGATGTCAGAGTAGTCTGAATGTAGCCCGATGTTTGTGAGTCTGAGAGTCCGGGCCAAGGACTGGAGATAGTCTGTCCTGACTTTGACCCAGCAGGCTGGGATCGATCAGAACTGCGTTTGGAAGCGGCTCAGGGAGGGCTGTCAGCATCAACCTTCCTGTTGGTCACTCTTCCCAGCGTCTGGGCCAATAAAATTCATCCAACTCTTCCGTCCGGACTCATTTCCTCACCGGTTCAGCCTCTGGGCCTCTGGGCCACAGCCACAGGGTACTTCCACAGTGTAGGACACAAAGCAGTGCAGTACAGGACAGGCCAGGCCCTTCAGCCCATCGTACCTGTGCAGAACACAATGCCAAATTAACCTATATCTCTCCTGCCTGTACATGATCTGTACTGCTCCATATTCAAGATTCAAGTTCATTTATTATCAAAGAATGTATAAATTATACAACCTTGAGATTTGTTTGTTCACAGGCAGCCACAAAGCAGGAAACCCGCAAGATCCTAATTAAAAAAGAATTAAAATAAAAACCCAATGCACAAGAGAAAAAGAAACACAAAGCACGCAAACAATTGAAATGAACACCGACACTCTGAACCAAACTGGGTGCTCAGATGCGAACCCCGGAGCAGCCCAGAGTAGGCCCACAGCCTCGGTATCAGTTCATCATATTAGTGGGCACGAAGCACAGAAGCCAGGGCCATTTTCATAGTCACAGTGCCATGGAGAAAGGAGTGACCGTCGCAGAGAACGAGCAAAATCGGTTCTCGTCCTGACCAACACCGTCTTTTCATTCTGTCTGGGCTAGGATTGCCAACTTTCTCACTCCCAGATAAGGGAGAAAAGTAGCCGTCAAATACGGGACACTTGTGTTTACCCCGAGAAAGACTACATTGACCTTGAAGCCTTGCGCGGGCACCTGTGTGCGCATGCGTGACGAGCGCATACGGGGCGTGCGCATGCGTGTACGTGCTGATTTTTTTTCCCACAAATCGGATTTGGCTTAATTTTCCCAACTATACTGTACATACATTATCTCTACTTTATATAGGCTGTGTATTTATCATATCATTCCTGATTTTACTATATGTTAGTGTTATTTTAGGTTTTATGTGTTATTTGGTATGATTTGGTAGATTTTTTTGGGTCTGAGAACGCTCAAAAATTTTTCCCATATAAATTAATGGTAATTGCTTCTTCGCTTTACGCCATTTCAGCACGAAAGGTTTCATAGGAACGCTCTACCTTAGCGGGGGGAAATACGGGACAAGGGCGGTCCCGTATGGGACAAACCAATTTAGCCCGATATACGGGATGTCCCGGCTAATACGGGACAGTTGGCAACCCTAACCTGGGCTGGTGTTTAAATTGATCCAACGACGGAACAGCGAAAGACACCAGCGCCCTGGAGAGAGGAGTGAAGATCGTGGAGAGCGAGCAAGATCGGCTTGTGCCCTCCGATCTGGGCCAGCGTTTAAATTGTCTGAACAGCGCTTTGCACCTCGCACTAGGACCCAGGTACTGCTGCTGCGAGAAGGCCCCGGGCCTAGACCACGCTGCCCAGCGACACGGTCTGGGCCCAGATTTTGTCGTCCACTCCAAAGCCACTCTCAAGCTCTTTAAATCCGCTCGGCACCCAAAGCAGTCCAACATCACACCCGGGCCAGTTGTAGGAGCATGGAGATCAAATCTCCTCTGCCTCTGCCCCAACTTCTCCTTACAGTGCCCAGAGGGATCCGACCTCGCTCCTGGGCCAGCTGTACAGCTGACTACACGTGTCTGAAAGATAAACGCATGAACACACACATTTTTCTCACACCTTGTTGCCTGGCGCAGGTGAATCAGGAGCCCAGAGGTTGGTATAACGCTGTACAGTGGCTGTAGAGTTATCACAGGAGTTCAATTCCCACGGCTGACTGTTAGTACGTTCTCCCTGTGACTGTGTTTGGATTTCCCCGGATGCTCCAGTTTTCTCCCACATTCCGAAGTTGTACAGGTAAACTGTGAACATGTATGCTGGTGTTGGGAGCATGGTGACACTTGCAGCTGCCCCCAGCTCATCCTCAGACGGTGTTGATCATTGACGCAAACAGCATATTTCACAGTAGGTTTTATTGTTTCAAATAAAGCTAATCTTAAACACCTACTTTAAGCACCACCCCTGACAGCCCATTCTGGGCCCCCACCACAGTACAGGCCTTTCCCCACATCCACTGGTCAGGGCCCTAACCAGCAAGCCACTCCCATGTCATCAGATTTATGAGCTTGTGAAACCTTCAGATGAAGCTTCTCTGGAGTGGTGCAGGTTTGGCCACTGTACTGGGCCAAGGAGGGCAGGTGAGCTGGTCTGCCTGGACTTCAAACTCCCAAATTCCCTCCCGCTGGTCCGCCTGGACTTCAAACTCCCAAATTCCCTCCTGATGGTCCACCAGGGCTTCAAACTCCCGAATTCCCTCCTGATGGTCTGCCTGGGCTTCAAACTCCCAAATTCCCTCCTGCTGGTGCGCCAGGGCTTCAAACTCCCAAATTCCCCCCTGATGGTCTGCCTGGGGTTCAAACTTCCAAATTCCCTCCTGATGGTCTGCCTGGGCTTCAAACTCCCAAATTCCCCCCTGATGGTCTGCCTGGGGTTCAAACTTCCAAATTCCCTCCTGATGGTCTGCCTGGGCTTCAAACTCCAGAATTCCCTCCTGATGGTCTGCCTGGGCTTCAAACTCCAGAATTCCCTCCTGATGGTCTGCCTGGGCTTCAAACTCCAGAATTCCCTCCTGATGGTCTGCCTGGGCTTCAAACTCCAGAATTCCCTCCTGATGGTCTGCCTGGGCTTCAAACTCCAGAATTCCCTCCTGATGGTCTGCCTGGGCTTCAAACTCCAGAATTCCCTCCTGATGGTCTGCCTGGGGTTCAAACTCCAGAATTCCCTCCCACTGGTCTGCCAGGGCTTCAAACTCCCAAATTCCCTCCTGCTGGTCCGCCTGGACTTCAAACTCCCAAATTCCCTGCTGATGGTCTGCCTGGGCTTCAAACTCCAGGATTCCCTCCTGATGGTCTGCCTGGGCTTCAAACTCCAGAATTCCCTCCTGATGGTCTGCCTGGGCTTCAAACTCCAGAATTCCCTCCTGATGGTCTGCCTGGGCTTCAAACTCCAGAATTCCCTCCTGATGGTCTGCCTGGGGTTCAAACTCCCAAATTCCCTCCTGCTGGTCCGCCAGGGCTTCAAACTCCCGAATTCCCTCCTGACGGTCTGCCTGGGGTTCAAACTCCAGAATTCCCTCCTGATGGTCTGCCAGGACTTCAAACTCCAGAATTCCCTCCTGATGGTCTGCCTGGGCTTCAAACTCCAGAATTCCCTCCTGATGGTCTGCCTGGGGTTCAAACTCCCAAATTCCCTCCTGATGGTCTGCCTGGGGTTCAAACTCCAGAATTCCCTCCTGATGGTCTGCCAGGGCTTCAAACTCCAGAATTCCCTCCTGATGGTCTGCCTGGGCTTCAAACTCCAGAATTCCCTCCTGATGGTCTGCCTGGGGTTCAAACTCCCAAATTCCCTCCCACTGGTCTGCCAGGGTTTCAAACTCCCGAATTCCCTCCTGATGGTCTGCCTGGGGTTCAAACTCCCAAATTCCCTCCCACTGGTCTGCCAGGGCTTCAAACTCCCAAATTCCCTCCCGCTGGTCCGCCTGGACTTCAGACTCCAGAATTCCCTCCCGCAACTTCACCACCTTTAAGATGAGGAGCATCAGTTTTGTCAGACATCGGCTGGACATCACACTCGAATTTGTCCCTCACCAACAACCCCCCAGCTCTGAGTTTCTCTCTGCAAAACTAGACTCTTTGACCAAGAATTGACTTTGAAATGTTTGAGGCCTTTGCTCTGTGAAGAACGACAAAGAAAGGTAGAGGGAGAGAAAGAAAGTGAAAGAAGGAACACAGATGATAAAAGTATGATTAACAAATGTCACAACATATGCCAGTGATTTTAGTCCTGATTCTGGAGGGCTATGAGGGAGAGAAGAGTTAGATTGATGTTGGAATAAGTTAAAAGGTCGGTACAACATTAAGGGCTGACGTATTGTGCTTTTTTATGTTCCATGTTCTAAAGAGAGGGAGAGAGGGAAAGTGGAAGAGAATAAGGGAGGGGAAAAGGAGGAGAGAAACGGGGGGATAAAGAGTTTTGCTTTGTGGGAGTGTTCTGTGGACCGCGACTGCCCTCTGCTGGTACTGCTTTTCTCTGCCGCTGCCGAGCCTGATGCGACTTCCGCCACAGTTCAGTAGCTGTCTGGAGACATCACTCTGCTCTGAACAACTCTCAGATCCCGGGGGCTCTACGCTGCCTTGTAGGGCTAGGGAGGGGTTGGGGGAGATAGCAATAGGCAATGACTACGCTGGGTCCAGCACTGACCCTGAGATCCAACAGTGATGAGATCAGCCTCTCCTGTGAACTCCACACGGGGCGAGGTTCTGGGCTCTTCAGTGGAGGCAGAGACGGCAAACAAGAGTCACAACAAACAGACACGGGGGCTCAAGCCAGCAGACAGGAGGGCAGTGATGGGAATATCGAGTCCGACAGATTGTGGCTGGGATCCAGCTGTTCTCAGATCAAGTCACCACGTTAACATCCTGCGCCTCAGAGCCGGGTACAGGGGTAGCTGAATGGTACTGTAGGTCGCGGGGATGGTGCTGGAAACAGGCCAGGACGCGGCCAGTATTGTGGCCAGTGACTCCAGCGACTCTTTCAGAGATCTGTTATGATCCGAGTTTTCCGACTTGCCCCACATCCCACAAGTTCTCATTTTGTCAAAGGACTAAGTCCATTAGAGTGGGCAGCCGGAGACTTCTTCCCAGGGTGGAAATGGTTAATACCAGAGGCCATGAACGTATAGGGGTGGGCGTCAGAGGCAAGTTTTTTTTCACACAGATAGTGGTGGGTGCGTGATCACGCTGCCAGGAGTGATGAGAGAGGCAAATAAGTTCGGAACATTGGGCACCATAGTAGTGCAGTGGTCAGCGCAACACTATTACCGCCTGGGGGCGCCAGAGTTCGGCCTTCAATCCTGGGTCCTCTGTCACGGAGCGAGTCCCTATCCATCCTCCCCGTGGAATGTGTGAGTTTTCTCCGGGTCCCCCCACAGACCAACGACCGGGTAGGTTAGTTGATCATTGCAAATTGTCCTGTGGTTAGGCTGGGGTTAAATCCAGGGTTGCTGGGCAGCCGACGAGCCGGAAAGGCCCTATCTCTAAATGAAATAAACAGTTAACAAAGTCTTAGATGGTCACATGAATGATAGAAAAATGGGGGGGGGGGCCTATGTGGGGGGGAAGGGGGAGATAGAAATGGGGGCTATGTTGGAAGGGGGATGATAGAAAAATGGAGGGCTATGTCGGTGGGAAGGGGGAGGAATCTGGAGCTCCTGGAGAATTTACGAGCCCCTTGCAGAAGACGCTGGGAATGAACCCCGAACACCAACGCCCCGAGCTGTAATAGCGTCGTGCAAACCGCTACACTACTGTGCTGCTCCCCAGTGCTCCCTCTCTGGGGGGGGGGGGATCTCCTTGTGGGTTCTTAAACATGGAATGGTATTCATGGAGATGGTTCTCCAGATACCTGAGCCAGGGGTTCCAGGGCTGGTTTGAGGATATTGAAGGAGTTGGACTTTTAGTCGTGGGAGGCTGTGGATACAACGGGACTGCCGATGTCTCCATCTGACTAAAATTAACACTGGGTCATTGGGTGCCACCTACGTTGGACACAAGTGATGTCACCAGGAACTAGAGTTGGCAATGGAAGTTTAATTATTGGCACCAGAGGGATCTGTTTCTCAGAGAATAGGAATGGACTTTCTCAGGGTCAGGATATACAAATCTTTTACTGGGCAACTCATCTTACAGGGACTGCAGCATTTTTACTTCTTATGGATTTTAATATGGTCTTGGTTTTATGATTGTTTTAATATTGTCATTTCAGTTTATTTTGCAGAGTTTTAATTGTATTAAATCATAGTTATTTTTGTTTTAAGCTTTGAGACAAACCCGTGGAACCTCTGGCTCAGGGGTGTCAGAAGTGTAGATTGTCTAAAACAAGACAGTCTCTCACAGATGGGTTGCACTGTAACTAACCCGGGTTCTGCCGCCTGCTTCAATTTTAGTTTGGTCTAGCGTCTCACTACGGGAGTCGTAACAATCTCAGACTGGAAACCAGGACCAGAGGGTGAGGTATCTACAGCACATTGTGGGACGTGCACACTCTGCAGGCCGAGTGGATTCGCCAGCAGCTCTCAACGGGAAGGGGCGCAGCGGCCAGAATCTTGCTGACCTCAGGGAGTGAGGGAGTGAGTGAAGATGTCCAGGTAAATCTCCCTGTGCTCCAAGATTGACCATTCGGGGGCTTCAACACTCCTGTGGTTTCTTTCAATACATTTGATTAAACAGCATAGTACAGACCTTTTGGCCCATGATGTTGTGCAGACCTTTTAACCTGCTCCAAAGATCAAACTAACCCTTCCCTCCTCCATAGTCCTCCAGTTCTCTACCATCCACGTGCCCGTGTCCTCGTGTATCCTGCTCTATCACCACCTCGGCAGAGCATTTCACGCACCTAGCACTCTTAAAAAAAAACGTACATCTGACATCCCCTTATACTTTCCTCCAATCACCTTAAAATTATGCCCCCTTGTATTAGCCATTTATTTTCTGGGAAAAAGTCTCTGGCTGTCCACTTATCATCTTGTACGCTCTCAAGTCACCTCTCATCCTCCTTTGCTCCAAAGGGAAAAGCCCTAGCTCGCTCAGCCTTATCGCGGCTAAGACATGCCCTCTGCTCCAGGCAATAGCCTGCTAAACCTGCCTGTAAATCCTAACTCTCCTTCCCATCGCCACACCAGCCCATCCTTTGCTGCCTCCATTGCTATGGAGAGGCCAAACACAGACTGGAAGGACGCCTCACATTCTGAGGGTAGCCTGTAACCCAATGGTAGAAACGTTCAATTTCCCCAAGTTCAGGCTGTCCTCCCACGCACACCCACCCACCTTCCCCAACCCCATCTGATCTTACCTCCGATCAACCCCACTTCAAGGGGGATGTGGGCGACAGGAGCTTGTAAACCACAGAGAGCGGCAGATACCTTGAACGGCAGCCAGGTACAGCAGAAACTGATATGGTGCATACGAGGCTGTTTAGACTGATCCATGAATGTGTAGGAGAATGAAGTGACGTGGATCATGTAGGCAAGAGAAATTTAGTGTGATTTTGCATAGACTTCATGGGCCAAATGGCATGTTCTGTGTTCAGCCACACGAACCAATGGGGAGACCAAGCTGCCAGTTAGAGAGGTGGGATATAGGAGAGCAGAGATTGGGAGAGTGGGCCAGAGTAGGAGCGGGCAGCTGAGGTTTTGACTCGAGAGGCAGAGAGGACGCACAGGTAAAAGTTTATTTTGTTGTTCATCTTGAGCTCCTGACAGTGCAGGTAGGATGGGTGTCAGGACAGGTATGATGGGTGTCAGGACAGGTAGGATGGGTGTCAGGACAGGTAGGATGGGTGTCAAAGCAGGTAAGATGGCCATCAGTTTAGGTAGGATGGCTATCAGGACAGTGAAATGCTCCTCGTGCAAGTTGTGAGAAATTAGTAAACCTCACAGCTTCCCTGTCGACTTCATCTGTGGGAAGTGCGTCCAGCGTCAGCTCCTGACAAACGAAGTCAAGGAACCAGAGCTGGATGTGGAGGTATTCTGAATCTCAGAGCATCGTAGACAGGACTTTTACTGGAAGTTATCTCACCCTAAGGTTTAGGTTTCAGATAGGTGGGTGACCACCAGAGAGAGTAGGGGGAGCAGCCTATGAGTCAGGGTACCCTGTCCCACACCTCTGACAGGAAATGCTGTTGTGTGGAGTGCGTGAGGAGGGCTGGATGGTCTCTCAGGGACTATCAGCCGTAGGCAGGATTCCCACACTGGACTTGGTCTGAGACTCAGACTGGGCTGCAGAGATAGGAGATTCTGTGATCGCAGAAGAAACAGCAGGAAGGTACTATACATTGCCTCCCTGCATGCAGATGAAGGTGTCCCTGAGCAGCTGCAGGATATTGAGGTGAAAGGTGAGCAGTCAGAGGTCACAGTATACATTGGTACGAGTGACCTGGAGATGGGACTGTGTGAGAGTATAAAGAAGGTAAGCCTCAGGACTTGCTGGTGAGTTTCACTGAACAGGATTCTAAAACCCATACTTTGCAGATTGTTAGACTGATTAGTAGCAGCCAATACAAAGTTAAGGTTAAGCAGAGTAGCCATTCTTGGAATGGGCCAGCGTTAGAGTGGGGAGCTGAGGCTTGGCTCAATGGGCTTCAGCATGAAGAGGTGGAATAAGTGGACCAGGTGTGAGAGGGAAGAGCAAAATGGGTTCATGGAGAAGGCAGAGGTCAGAACAGGTAAGGTTTGGGACGTGGCTATGCTGAGAGGGAGTGCCGTGCAAGAAGTGTCGGGGTTTTGGTTCAGGTTACAGTGAGCGGAGGTGATGGTGAGTCATAGAACACTACAGCACATAAACAGGCCATTCAGCCCATCTAGTCCATACCAGATCATTAATCTCCACAGCCACATCGACCTGCACCTGGGACCACAGCATTCCTTACCCATCCCATCCACGTACCTATCCAGATTTCTCTTAAATGTTAACATCAAACCCACATTCACCACTTCTGCTGGTAGCTCATTCCACATTCTTACCCCTGAGTCAAGGTCTCCCTCATGTCTCCCTTAATCATTACACCTTTCACCCTTAAACCACAACCACTAGTTGTAGTCCCACCCAACCTCAGTGGGAAAAGCTTGCTTTCATTTATCCTATCTATACCCCTCATAAACTTGTACACCTCTAACAAATCTCCTCTCATTCTCCAGTGCTCTAGGGAATAACATCCTAAACCTTTTCAACCTTTGCAGATAACTCAGGTCCTCAAGTCCTGGCAAAATCCCTGTAAAATTTCTCTGCTCTCTTGTTCCAAGCAGTGGGAATGGTAGTCAGGGCAGTGGGAATGGTAGTCAGGACAGTGGGAATGGTAGTCAGGGCAGTGGGAATGGTAGTCAGGGCAGTGGTGTGCTCCTGTTGCAGGGTCCCCGATGACTGCAGTTGTGGGAGTTGCAATTCGTTACAGACACATTAACGAAATAGAGCTGGAGCTGGGGGACCTTTGACCTCCAGCTGATACGGAGATGATCGATAGGAGCTACAAGGAGGTAGTCACCCCTAAGATGCAGGAAGGAGATAGCTGATGACTGTCAGGAGAGGGGAAGGGAATAGACAGACAATGCAGGGTATTCCTGTGGCCGTTGCCCTGGATACGTACACTACTTTGAATACTGTTGTGAAGGGGGGGATGATCTACGAGGAGAAGTCACAACAAGCAGGTCTCTGGCATTGTCTGGTTCTGTGGCGCAGGCCGGGGGAGAAGTGCGGTGCAGTGCTGACAGGGGATTGGGTAGTTATGGGAACAGACAGGAGATTCCGTGCGCATGAAAGAGGCTCAGTAGTTAAGGAGATATATTCAGATAGCAGATTCTGTGGGCATGAACGAGACTCCCAGATGGTATGTTGTCTGCCAGGTGGCAGGGTCAGGGGCATTCCAGATCAGGTCCTCAGGGAGAGGGTGGGCATCTAGAAGTTGTGGTGCACGTCGATGCCAACGACACTACTAGGAAGGGGATTCGGTCTCAGAGTGAACGTAGGCAACCAGGTAGGAAGCTGAAAAGAGTGAGTGCAGATTCAGCTGTTTGGCTGCTAAGTGAAGGTGAAGTGGTTTCACCGGTTGGATAGTTGTCATCTGTCCCAGTGGGTGAAGATACCCTCCCTGCTGGTGCACCCTGGGAAACCACTCTTCGTCAGCTAACGGAACTTTGGGTGAGTGCGATGGTTCCCAGCTAGTGAAGAAAATGATGCCAGGGAGGTCTCACCCAATTTTCTCCGCCCCGAGTGGGAGACAAACTGGGGGAAAACCCTCCTGCTGGGTTGCTTGCAAGACGTCCCCTCTACAAATGCGGGCCTGGTGGTTGGACCTTCTCGGCCAGAACCTCAGGAACACAAACCACCGGGATGGCATCTTATATTCTCGTCTTCGAGCTCCCCAGCGGAATTTTCATTCTCCAGTAAGAGGTAGCCCCAGCTTCTTAACTGACGTCGAGGATGACCGTGAAGATAGTTTAGGATTCTCTGGTAGAGCTGTGATAATTATTAATTCACATTTACTGATTTGAATGCTTGCCCCCCCCCCCCAACGCGTTGTTAAAGGTAAAAATTTGCCATTTTCTGGAGTTTTTATGTATTTAGATTCTTTTAGCTCCCTTTTTAATAGAGGTGGTGGTTTTAATGCTTCCGAAACATGGACTATAACACCAGAACTCCAAAGAAACTTAGAAGCAACAGAAATGTGGTTTCTTAGAAGAATGCTGAAAATATCATATGGAGATAGGGTAACTAATGAGACAGTACTCCAACGTGCCCATACAAAAAGATCTGTAATGAGAACATTCAATGAGAGGAAACTTAAATTCCTGGGCCATGTCATCGGAAAGGGAGAAATAGAATGCCTTACATTACAAGACCGTATGCCTGGGAAACGTGGAAGAGGAAGGCAAAGAAGAAAATATATGGACACTGTGAAAGAACTAACAGATCTAAGTGTGCGAGATATCATTGACGCTGCGAGGGATCGTTCAATGTGGAGAGCCATGATCGCCCAAGCGTGTAACGCACAACGCACATGAAGGAGAAGAAGGAGGTGGTTTTAGGGGCAACATGGTTGTATGGTGGTTAGTCTAACACTGTTACAGTGCAGAAACCCAGGTTCAATTCCCACAAGCATGTACATTATCCGCAACCATGTGGGTTTCTTCTCACATTCCAAAGACCTGCCGGGAAGGTTTGTAAGTCAAGGGCATGCTGTGGTTCTCAGGTTAAGATTCTAAATTGGAGAAAGGCCAATTCTGATGGCACCAGAGGGGATCTGCAGAACGTGGATTGGGATGGCTTGTGTTCCGGCAATGGGATGGTTGGTAAGTGGGAGACCTTCTGAAGTGAAATATTGAGAGTACTGTACAGAGTTTGTATATTCCTATATGAAAGACAAGGTGAACAGGTTTAGGAAACCTTCTTTTCTGAGGGACCGAGGCCCTCGTTAAAAAGAAAACTCATATCGTGTACAGGGAGAAAGGATCACATGAGGAACTTAAGTATAAGAAATGCAAGCAAGCAGTTGAGAGAAATCAGGAGGGCTAAGGGCAACATGAGGTTGCTCTGGCAGACAAAGTGCAAAAGAACCCCAAGGACTTCTGTAGCTACGTTAAGAGCAAAGGGAGAGCAAAGGACAAAGGGGGTTCTCTAGGAGGTCAGCCATGAGAGATAAGGGACATCTGAGAACAGAGAATGGTACAGCACAGGAATAGGCCCCTTGGCCCACAATGTTGTGATAACTAATTAAATTAACAATCAAATCGTCAACTGAGCTCTTTTGCCTACACAACGCCTGTATCCCTCCATTTCCTCACATTCATGTGCCTATCTAAACGGCTGTTAAAAATCTCTGATGTTTCTGCCTCTACCGCCCCAGGCTGTGCATTCTAGCACCCTGTGCAAAAAAAAACCGTGCCCCTCACATCTCCTTTGAAATTACTCCCTCTCACCTTAAATACATGCCCTCTGGTACTGGCCAGTTCAACCGTTGGGAAAAGATGGCCTCCTCTACTGCCATGATGAGGCTAAACTCAGGTTGGAGGAGCAACACCTCATATACCGTCTGGGTAGTCTCCAGCCCCTTGGCATGAACATTGAATTCTCCAACTTCCGGTAATTCCCTCCCCCCCGCTTCCCCTATCCCCATGTCACTCTGCCGCCTCCCCCAGCTGCCTACCACCTCCCTCATGGTTCCGCCTTCTTCTACTCCCCATTGTGTTTTCCCCTATTCCTTCTTCACCTTTCCTGCCTATCACCTCCCTGCTTCGCCTCCCCCACCCCTTTATCTTTCCCCTTACTGGTTTTTCACCTGGAACCTACCAGCCTTCTCCTTCCCACCCTCCCCCCACCTTCTTTATCGGGCCTCTGCCCCTTCCCCTCTACAGTTCTGATGAAGGGTTCCGGCCCGAAACGTCGATTCATCGTTTCCATGGATGCTGCCGGACCTGCTGAGTTCCTCCAGCGTGTTGTGAGTGTTGCTTTGACCCCAGCATCTGCAGAGTATTTTGTGTCTTGGAAAAAGATATTGTCTGTCTACGCTATCTATGCCTCACTTAAATTATCTTGAATTATTTTTGCATATTTACTCAGGACACAAAAAGAAGGGAGGTAAAACAGCACTGAGGTCATGGACCATATCCGGATTATGGAAGAGGAGGTACTGGGAGCCTTGAGACAAGTTAGGGTGCATAAATCCCCAAGACCAGACAAGGTGTACCCTTGGTCATGGTGTGGGGGGGGGGTTAGTGCATACAGTAAATTGTAGAGGTTCTGCAGAGATATTTAAAACCCCATTAGCCACGGGTGAGTTGCCAGAGGATTGGAGGACAGCTAATTTTCTTTGTTATTTAGGAAAAACTGCAAAGATCAAGCCAGGAAATTATAGGCAGGTCAGCCTGGCGTTAGTAGTAAGTTGCTGGAAGGTATTCTAAGAGACCTGATATACAGTGGATTTCGGTTCATTGGGACATCATTTAATCGGGGCAGCTGCTTATTTGGGACAACTCTTAAAGAACAAAAACTAATTATGAAAGTAGCTAGGATTCTCTTCATTTATTTGGGACACTATGCAGCTTAATTGGGACAGGAAGTTGTTGTTGAACTAGTGTTTCTCACCAGTGTTAATCGCGTGTACTTTCGTTGCTGATAGATACCACACTGTGCTCAGAATGAACAGTTTTTGAAATAGTGTCAGTTGCGTGCACCTTCGTTTAAAAAGCAGTGATTTTTGCCACTGATAGTTGGCGAGGAATAAGCAGTAAGACAATTCAAAATTCTTTTGCTCACTGCCGCTTCAAGCATTCAGGCTTGGAGATGCCAGAAACAGACGGGAGTGAAAAACAAATGATTTCACTTCTTCAACAAGTTAGAAATTGCAAAGAATTTGAAGGCGTTGAAAATCATTTTGAATGTTACAATGAAAATGAAAATGTGGAGGATGCAATCGTCCATAGCATTGTATGAAGGCAGTCCATTATCTGCACTAAGTGTCTGCGCTGACTTTGTTCAATCAAAAGAACATGGCAGCGTACACTGGGTGAATTCCTCTTTTGATAACTATTGGAATTTATACACAGTTTTATAGTGCTATGGTAATGTTCTAATTTGTCCTGAATTTCATTTAAATACATCTGCTACTCACTTAAACAGCTTATCTTTTTTTATACCTTTTCAACTATTTCCATGAAACCAGCAAACTGGGGCAGCTGCTTATTTGGATCAAAACATACTCATCTTGATGTGTCCCAATTAACTATTTACTTGTACAGACAGCGTATAGATCGTAAGCATGACAGTTTGTGGTAGCTCGGTCCAACCACTTTTAGAGTTTTTCGTGAAGATTATGAACTGTGAGTGGGGCATATCGGGACTTGTCTGCGGAGCAGGAGGCTTCTTGATTATTATTAACATATTAAGGGCCAAGAAAGAGAAGTTCGGTTTAAAGGGAGCAGCCATTGTTGGAGAGGGCTGGGGTTCGAATAGGAGGCATTGGCTCAGCAGGCAGAGGCTGAGGCTACTGTGTCATTTGCAATCATTTATTTGTTTATAGAACTTAAGTTTAACAAGTTCGGCAGGAAGAGGCTGAGTCAGTGACAACAGTGAATGCAAAGCTCAAGAGAGAAGTCACAGTTGGAAAAGATACTTTTTTATTGTCTGTAAATTCTTGGTCCTTAATGCAGTTCAGCCAGGATGTTAGTTAAGGTGATGAAATGCTTCTCTTGCAAGACGTGGGATCTCCCTGATGATTAGATTTGCAGGAAGTGCACCCGACTTCAGCTCTTGACTGACAAGGTCAGGGAACTGGAGCTGGAGCCGGATGTACTGAGGACCATTCAGGAGGATGAAAACCTCATAGATGCGACTTTTACTGAGGTGATCACACCCAGAGTACTGGCTTCAGACACTAGATGGGTGACCACCAGGAGAGATAAGGGGAGTAAACAGCCAGTGCTGAATCCTCCTGTGGCCATTCCCCTCAGCAACAAGTACACCCCTCACCATACTGCTGGGGGGAGTGATTGGAGGGCAAATGACCTATCAGGCAAGTGGCACTGTGGCTGGATCTGAGGCTCACACTTCGCCTTTCCAAGTCAGATGGAGTGATAGTCATTGGACATTCAATAGTTCGGGGAATGGACAGAGGATTCTGTGGCCTCAAAAGAGACACCAGGATGGTGTGTAGCCTGCCAGGTTCTGGGGCCCATGATGTATCGGAGTGGCTGCAGGATATTCTGAAGGGGGGAGAGTGATCAGACAGAGACTGGGGTGCACATTGGGACCAATGGCATAGGTAGAAAGGAGGAAGAGGTCCTGTGCAGTGAGTATAGGGAGTTATGAAAGAGGCTGAAGAACAGGACCTCCAAGGAGGTATCTCTGGATTACTCCGAGTACCACATGCTCATCAGGCAGGAATAGGATGATTGTATAAAATGAACGAGTGTACAAATGATTGTACAAACGAGAGTACAAATGTTTGAGCTGTCATGGTCTGGTCCATGAAGTCCGTGTTCCGGTTCATGGCCCGGTCCATGGTTCCTTGTTCCGGGGTTTCTGGTTTTCCCCAGTTTCTGTTGTGGGCACATGATTCTTGTTTTGGGGCTGAGACATAAATACCTCTGCAAACCAGGGATTCCCTGCTGGACTGTCCTGTTCCCCTTCCTGTCTTTTCCCTACTTGTCTGACTTTCTGTCTGGATACCTCACCTGTGCCACCATTGAGTTCAATCGCCAATGCAGAGATGGAACTGTCTGTTGTTCTTCGGTGTTTGTCTCTTCTTGTCCTTGCCTCCGTGGGGTAAGTCAGGCCATTCTGCCGTTGCCCTGAGGGGGGATCTGTCTTGTCTTGTCCTTGCCTCTGTGGGGTAAGTCAGGCCGTTCTGCCGTTGCCCTGCGGGGGACCTGTCTTGTCATGTCTTGTCTTTGCCTCTGTTGGGTAAGTCCAGCTGTTCTGCCATTACCCGACAGAGGGACCTTTCCCACCTTGGTGTGGAGATGAAATTGAGTCCCGGCTTGTCTAAGTATAAGTCCTGGCTCTATGTCTACGTACTGTCCTGTTTCATGTTGGAATCGTGTCAAAGATGAGTCCCAGCTTTTCGAAGGATAAGTCCCGGCTCCAGGTTGATGTATAGTTCCCAGTCTATCTCCAAGCTCCAACCTCTGAGTTATCAGTCTCCGCATTCCGAGCCTCAAGACCCCAAGCCTGTCTCCAAGCCTCAAGCCTCAAGACCCCAGCCTCCAGTCCTGCAGTCATGTCATGGTCCATGCCAGGTTCTGGGGCCTGAGCCCAAGGCAAGACCCAGGTTCTGGGTCTTTGTCCAGTCTCTGGCTCGGGGTCCAAGCCCAAGTCTGCATTCTTGTCCCTGCTTCTTGTCTGTATCCTTTCACGTCCCTACTCTAGTCAAGTCCTGTTCCTTGTACTTCAGTGTCTGTGTCTTGCATTTGGGTCTGCCTCCAACGCCCCCATTGTGACATGAGCAACTCGAACAGGAGGGTAGGATGTCAGGTTCTTGGATGATTGGAACCTTTTCATGGGCAGGGTTGACCTGTATTGGAGGGACAGCTTGCACCTAAACTGAAGGAGAACCACTATTGTGGCCGGGAGGTTCACTGGTGCTTCTTGGGATGGTTTAGACTCGTTTGGTAGAGCATCGGGTCAAAAAGTGGAGGGGTGTAGATGTCAGGGTCAGTAAAAAACAGGATGGAGCAAAGTGGGATGGGGAGCTTGAAATGTGTGTATTTTTATACCAGGAGTATTAACGGTTAAAGATAATGAAGTTTAAGGGGTAAAGATGACGAGCATGGATCAGTACATGAAACTGATGTTGTGGCCATTACAGAGACTTGGTTGAGAGAGGGGCAGGAATGGGTGCTTAATGTCCCAGGATTTTGATGTTTTAGAAAAAAATGAGAGGGAGGTAACGGGCGGGGGGGGTGAGATTTACTAAATCAGGGACCATATCACTGCTGCTTTTAGGAGGGACATTTTAATGGAGGGCTTGTCTACTGAGACGATATAGGCAGAAGTCAAAAATAGGAAGGGTGGGATCACTCTGAGAGTGTGCCTCAAGCCCACCCCCTCAAATACCACTGGGATATTGTGGAGCAGCTATCTGGCAATTTAAGAAAAGGTGTTAAAACAAAAGGGTTGTTATCATAGGGAGGCTTCAACTTCCCTAATATACAGTGAAGTGAGACCTCCTTAGTACAAGAAGTTTAGATGGGTCAGGATTTGTTAGGTGCATACGGAAGAGTCTCTTAAATCGACGTGCGGATAATCCCACAAGATGAGGGACTGTACTGGATCTGGTGTTGAGCAATGAGCCCGGCTGGATGATTGACCTTTCAGTGGCCGAGCAGGTAGGGAATAGTGAGCACAACTCCTTAGGTTTTAAGCTAGCTGTAGATAAGGATAATTACGGACCTTGCAGGGGAGTATGAAATTGAAGCAGGTCGAATTACGACAGGGTTAGGCAGAAACTAGAGAGTGTTCATTGGGAACAGCTGTTTTTTGATATCCACATCCGATATGTGGTGGTTGTCTGTCGTATACCTGCGGGGGAGTTTTTAAAGTGGAAAAGCTGTTGCACTGGGGGAGATCCATTGTCTTGACCTCAGATGACTGGGTCCAGTGATGCGAGTAGTTGAGACAATGGCGGGTTTCCTTGGTTGTAGTAGACGATCGTGACTTCTTCTGGTCCTCATCATGCCCTTTGCTCTCCGCAAAGCGTTGCAGAACCACCTACCTCTCACATTGACCTCACCCGCCCAGTCTGCCAGAGCTGAGTTTGCATGCTAGGGCAGGCAGGTCCCTGCCTCTCTGAGGTATGAGGTATCAGCCCCCTGGCTTGGCCTGCCTGTTGGAGCAGAGTACCTGTCGCATGCAAACAGCTACTTGGAGCCACATGGGTGAGAGCTGAGTGTCTGGTGGGGACCAAAGGTGACTGCGCCACCCCAGAATGGGAGTGACAAACCCCTTGACCAGAGGTGCTACCCCTCCCTATATACCCCATATACCCTTCATCCAACGTATCGTGGGTGTTTGAAGATCAACTGCTCAGAGCACAGGACAGGTATGTTCCAGTCAGCAGGAAGGACAAGGATGGCAAGGTAAGGGAACCTTGGGTGTCGAGAGAGGCGATGAACTTAGACAAGAAGAAAAAGGAAAAGTTTGTAAAACTTAGGAAGCTTGAATCAAACGGAGCCCTTGAGGATTATAAGGAAGCCAGAAATGAACTCAAGAAGGGAGTTAGGAAAACCAGGAGGGACCATGAAAACAACAGGAATATTGCAGATGCTGGAAATTCAAGCAACACACATCAAAGTTGCTGGTGAACGCAGCAGGCCAGGCAACATCTCTAGGAAGAGGTACAGTCGACGTTTCAGGCCAAGACCCTTCGTCAGGACTAACTGAAGGAAGAGATAGTAAGAGATTTGAAAGTGGGATGGGGAGGGGGAGATCCGAAATGATAGGAGAAGACAGCAGGGGGAGGGATGGAGCCAAGAGCTGGACAGGTGATTGGCAAAAAGGATACGAGAGGATCATGGGACAGGAGGTCCGGGAAGAAAGACAAGGGGGGGGGACCCAGAGGATGGGCAAGGGGTATATTCAGAGGGACAGAGGGAGAAAAAGGAGAGTGTGAGAAAGAATGTGTGTATAAAAATAAGTAACAGATGGGGTATGAGGGGGAGGTGGGGCATTAGCGGAAGTTAGAGAAGTCAATGTTCATGCCATCAGGTTGGAGGCTACCCAGACGGAATATAAGGTGTTGTTCCTCCAACCTGAGTGTGGCTTCATCTTTACAGTAGAGGAGACTGTGGATAGACATTGAAAAGTTCTTGGAAAATTGGATTGAAGAGAATCCCAAGGCATTCTAGACATATGTCAAGAGCAAGAGGGTAACGATGGGGAGGGCAGGATCACTCAGGGATAAAGGGCAGAACACTTTCTTGAATGCAGAGGATGTGGGTGAGGTCCTTAATGCTGGTGGAACGCAGCAGGCCAGACAGCATCCATAGGAAGAAGCGATGTTTCAGGCCGAGACCCTTCGTCAGGACACTGATGTCCTGCCGAAGGGTCTCGGCCCGAAACCTCGACTGTGCTTCTTCCAATGGATGCTGTCTGGCCTGCTGCGTTCCACCAGCATTTTGTGTGTGTTGCTTGAATTTCCAGCATCTGCAGATTTCCTCGTGTTTGAGGTCCTTAATGAGTACTTTACATCAGTATTTGATAAGGAGAAGGATGTGGAGGATAAAGGGAACAGTGCTGAATGTACCAATTAGGACACTGAGGAGATAATGCTGGGTCTTAAGCATTAGGGTGCATAAATCCCCAGGGCCTGATGGGATATACCCAGGATATTGAGAGAGGCAAGAAGAGATTGCTGGGGCCTTGCCCAATATCGCCATGTTCTCTCTAGCCACAGGCAAGGTCACAGCAGTCTGGTGAGTAGCTAATGTTGTTCCATTACTCAAGGAAACCAGGGATCATCCTGGAAACTATAGACTAGAGGGTCTCGCGTCAGTAGCAGGGAAGTTACTGCAGAGAATTCTTAGGAATTGGATTAATGAGCATTTGGAAAACCATGGCCTATTTAGGGAGAACAAGCATGCATGTGTGTGGGGCGGTTGATGTCTTTTAAGAGGTGTTTAGATTGATACATGAATGGGAGGGAAATGGAAGGATGTGGACATTGTGTAGGCAGAAGAGATTAGTTGGCCATGGCACAATGCTGTGAGCCAAAGGGTTTGTACCTATGGTGTACTGTTCTATGTTCTATATTCTATATTACCAGGAAAGCTAATTAAGGCAGAGTACATTGTCTGCGTGGACTTTAGCAAGGCCTTTGACAAGGTCCTATATGGAAGATTGGTCCAGAATGTTCAGTTGCTTGGCATTCAAGATGAAGTAGTAATTTGGATTTAACATTGGCTTCATAGGAGAAGCCAGAGAGTGGTAGTAGATGGTGGCCTCTCTGATTTGAGGCCTGTGATCAGTGCTGTGCCACAGTGATCACTGCCGAGTCCGTTGTTTATTATCTATATCAATGATCTGGGTGATGATGAGGTAAACTGGATCAGCAGATTTACAGATGACACCAA
Source organism: Mobula hypostoma (assembly GCF_963921235.1). NCBI lineage: Eukaryota > Metazoa > Chordata > Chondrichthyes > Myliobatiformes > Myliobatidae > Mobula > Mobula hypostoma. Next base: position 17,060,892 of record NC_086115.1, read on the forward strand.
CACTGGGGGCATAGTGGACAGTGAGGAAGACTATAAAAGTTTCCAACATGATCTGGGCCAGCTGGGAAAATGGGCTGAAGAATAGTAGATGGGATAGGGAGGGCTATGATCTGGGTGTAGATGGATTGGACCAGGATAGCATTGACTAAATGGGCTGAAGGGCCTGCTTCTGTGCTGTAGTATTCTATTATTATACTGAATTATCTAATAAATGGGGTCAAGCAGAATCAGACCTGGCATTTGTATCAGTTGATTTGTCTAAGGCCTTTGATTCTGTTGGCTATACAGCCCCCCACACTGGGCTCACATCGAAGTTTGCCTCGTTAGCCGGCCCTGCTAACAGCCACAGGACTCAGCAGTAAGAAGGCCACCTTTCATAAACAATAGGCGTCTAGGGTCAGTACGACTTGGGGTTGAACCAAACAGGAACGTTGTGATGTTCCAATTAAAGAAACCTCGATTTGAGTGAATGCTGGGTAAATACTGCCCATACACAATTGTCAGTCGGCAAGAAATAACAGCTAGTACACTGCATAAAATTATAAAGAAGGTATATTTATGTTTGTACAAACTTCAGCTTTATCGAACATTGAGTAGGAAAAATAAAAGCACCCATTACAATTAACCCAGTCCAAATGTGCATATCGTTGGAGCTCATCTTGAAGTTGTATTTTTACTCACACTTTGGACCAACGGACAGTCTGCGTGAAAGCACACGCCACATTCTGAGCTTCACTCCACATCCATCTTGAACAAACGGGCTCTCTCTATCAGATTACTGGCCTTTCCTCCTTGGAGCCATTCACCTGCACAAAGCACCTTGTGCAACAGGGATGCTCCTTCCCTTGGCGTCCTCAGCCATCTTCCCTGCTGTCCCCTTTGCCACAAGCCCCCACCGCTCTCGGTCGCAAATCTCTCTCCACCCAGCTTTCTCCAGAACCTTCTCCCAATTCCACCATCCTGATTGGCAGACACAAGATTCTCAGTTGAACATCATAGCCTCTTACCTTTAGCCAAAACCCCAAACATGCTATCAATGGGACACACTGCTTCTACAGAAAGCTACTAAGTGAAATGCCCTATAGCATTAGCAGTAAAAATCTTAGCTAGAGCATTACCGCAGTAAGCTTATTGTTAAAGCTTTGGGCTGGATAAGTGTTCTGAGAGCCCATCACAGGCTCCTGCACTCATTGAGATTGGAAAGACCAATACCAGACCCATCCCTAATTTGGGGGAAGTGGGGGGCAAATGGATTAAACAGGGAAATCCACTTTCTCCCCCACATCATTCAGTATTATTTTATGTTCATCAGATAGGGACAGTCTTGTTTACTTCTAGATGCAATATATATTGTATATCCTGCTCTCTTTGGCCTTAGAGGGCATGGCCTTTGGCTGACTCTCAAAACAGCATCTCTAAAAACCTCAAGATCCTTAATCTTTAGTAAAAAGGTGGATCTCGACAAGACTTAAGGATTCCAGCAATATTCCCTCTGAGGTGTCCGTGTGCGTGTCCGTGTGCGTGTGCGTGTGCCTGCACACATCTTTCACCACTGGTGCACAAACGAATTTAAGTTGCACACAAAAAGCTGTCACTACAGATTTTAGAACTGGCTTATTTATACTGTTTCTATTGAAGAAAATATTGATTCACTGTATTGAATTCCAAAGAAGCAAAGGGTATGAAGCGTTAAAGAGCTGCTAGTTCATTTAAAGTAGAATGGCTTAATGAAACTGCTACACCAAAATCTCATGAGGTCAGGAACGTGCAGCTAAGAGAAATATTTATCTACTGTACATTACAGAAACTGGTATTACCTGCGTGTATTGTTGCGATGCCGAAGTTGCTGGAGAATTTACAGGTGGGAAGAAGTTGAGTGATATTTGGGAACTCGACTTTTTAAAGCGTTATTTAGCAAGCGAATCACGTATGGAAGGTGTGCAAAAGCTCCAACGAGGAAGTCCTTCATTACCTGCTATAGGCCTACTACATATGTTTTGTAAGAGTTCTGATGAACGAGAGTAAAACTGATCAAACCCAGAGGAGATCAAAATTCTTGTCCACAGTATTTTGCTAGTTGTTAAAATGAATACCTCCATATATAAAATTCAGTGTGCATAGGTTGTTGTCACTGGGCAACAATTGGACAGCACAAGATTTTTGAGCACACTGGTCATTACAAATTAGAGGGAAGATTGCATAGGATATGCAAGAATAAAATATTCCTGTTTAACTTCATCTTTAGTTAACTACTTAACAATGGAAAGTTACATTTTACTGCCTGGGTGAATAGGGAAAATACCCTGGAGATAGGATTGACCCCTGGATAAAATGTTTGAACATAGGACATAGACCAGTACAGCATAGGACAGGCTCTTTGGGCACAGTGTTGGACAGAACAAATTAAATTAGTAATCAAATAGCTAACTAAACTAATCTCCTCTGCCTACACAATGTCCATATCCTTCCATTTTCCTCACATTCATCTGCCTACCTAACCACCTCTTAAAAGTCCCTAATGTTTCTGCCTCTACCATCACCCCAGCCTGTGCATTCCAGGAACCCACCTCCCTCTGTGTAAAAACTTGCCCCTCACATCTCCTTTGAAATAAACCCTTCTCATCTTAAATGCATGCCCTCTGCTATTAGATATTTCAACCCTACGAAAAATATATTGCCATGCATAATCTTATAAACCTCCAACAGATTTCCCCTCTAGTGATTACTGGGATGATAGATTCAAGGGAGAGGGTAATAGGCTGAAGCCTATCCAAAAAGGTAGAAGTATTTAAGACCTACAACATCTCCCCAACTCTGTTATTCATTCATTTAAAATGAGGCTCTCCAGAACGTCTCAGTCAAACTTGTCAGGATGAAAAGGAGCTTTATTAACGAAACTTTTACACCTTCTTAAGTATACAAATGATGCATTTTTATACTCCAAGATTAGGGATGGGGGAATTATCGATTCCCAAATTAGAAACTCCATTTCCCTATCAAACATTAAGATATATAACGATTTTATGAAATCAAAAGACAATGATTGATCGGAGTTTCCAATTTTGTTGGGATGATATCAGATATTATTAATAGACATTATACGTTAGATTGTCTCAATGACACCAGTATTATTGATGTTATTAGAGGTGTTATAGATAGGATAGCAGTGCACGGGAAACACAGGAGGATGTTGTGTTTGAATAGTGGAGGGGGCCAAGCCACAGAGGATTGTAGTTCACTACAAAAATGACCCCCAGTCCAATGGCCGAATGAGAGGTTTTACAACTCTGAGACAGTCAAATAGTCCTGTCAGAATAAAAAGCAAGGATAAAAGGTTTTGGGAACCTTGGTTTTCAAGAGATATTGAGGCTTTGGTTAAGAAGAAGAAGGTAGGTCAATGTCTAACCAAAATAGAGTTTTTGAGGAATTTACTGTGAAAGTTGATGAAGGCAAGGCAGTGGATGGCGTCTACGTGAACTTTGGCAAGGACTTTGAGATGTCCCACATAGGAGGCTGGTCAAGGCGTTCAGACACTTTGGTAGTCAGGATGAGGTAGTAAATTGGATTAGACATTGGCTTTGATGGAAGAAGTCCAAGAGTGGTAGTAGATGGTTGCCCCCTGCCTGTGACAAATGATGAGCCGCTGGAATCCGTGCTGGGCAAGTTGTTGTATGTCATCTACATCAATGATCTGGATGATAATGTAGTAAGCTGGATCAGCACATTTGTGAATAACACCTAGGTTTGGGGTGTGGTGGACAGCGAGGAAGACTGTCAAAACTTGCAGCGGGACCTGGACCAACTGGAAAAAAATGGGCTGAGAAAGGGAGGTGGAATTTAATGCAAACAAGTGTGAGGTGTTGCGGGTTGAGGGCATAAAGCAGGGTTTGACATGAGCAGTGGGGCACTGAGGAGTGCCGTGGAACAAAGGGATCTGGAAATACAGATCCAAAAACCCTGCACAGTAGTGTCACATGTAGATAGGTTTGTAAAGAAAGCTTTTGGCACATTGGCCTTCGCAAGTTGAAATACTGAGTACAGGAGTTGGGTTTTTATGTTGAAGTTGTATAAGAAATTAGTAAGGCCTAATTTGGAGTACTGTGTGCAGTTTTCATCACCTACATGGAGGAAAGATATCAATAAGATTGAAAGAGTGCAGAGAAAATGTACAAGGATGTTCTCAAGACTGAGGACCTGAGTTATAGGGAAAGGTTGAATAGATTATGAATTTATTCCCTAGAACAGGGATTCCCAGCTTTTTTTATGCCATAGACCAATACTATTAAGCAAAGGGTCTGCAGACCCCAGATTGGGAACTCCTGCCCTAGAGCATGGGACAATGGAGGTTGATTTCATAGAGGTGTACAAAATTATGAGGGATACTACTACTACTACTACGTCAACTCAGGCCTAGGGGGCCGGCATCGGGCACGATGACAGACTCTCCACTTCTCCCTGTCCCTGATCAGTGTGTTCAGTTCATCTACATCAGCCGCGCCGCTGTCTTCTAGGAGCGTGTTGACCATAGTCTTGGGAGGGCACCCAGGGTTCATCCTCCCAAGTCAGGGCTCCCATATGATGACTAGGCTGGCAGGTAGCTCAGGGTGGCGTAGACAGTGCCCCGCTAGTTGCAGTCTTCTCGCCTCGATTTTAGTGGTGAGCATCGGTAGGTTGTTATAGAGCTCGACGTTCGTCATGTGCTGTTGCCAACTCTCATCAAGAGCCATCCGGAGCATTCATGTATAGCAACCATCTAGAGACTTTCGCATAGTCTTGGTGAGTGTCCACGCCTCGCATCCGTATGTGAGAATGGACTCTATGACTGCTAGGAAAATCCTCTTTTTAAGCCCTCTGGTCAGGTTTGACTTCCAGATTTCCTTCATGTCGTTCATAGCCCTCCATGCCAGTGCCTTCCGTATCTTTATGTCCTTCTCCGAACTCAATATTCTTGACCTGGGGTACTTGTAGTCGAAGACCTTCTTAATGGTATCATTCTTTACGGTCCTCAGAGTACTTTCATCGCAGTTAAATGCCATGTACTCTGTCTTTTTAGTGTTTAGGTGAAGTCCAACTTTATTGCACTCAATTTCCACCTTTGTCAGTAGATGCTGTGCTTCCTCCATCTGGTCAGAGAGCAGGACTATGAGGGATATAGATAGGGTAATGGCAAGGAGGCTTTTCCACTGAGGTTGAGTAACACTAAAACTAGAGGTCATTGGATAATCATGAAAGGTGAATTGTGTAAAGGGAATCTAAGGGGAACTTCTTCATTCTAAGGGTGGTTAGAATGTGGAATGAGCTGCCAGTGGAAGTGGTGGATGTGGGTTCGATTTCAGTGTTTCAGAGAAATTTGGATAGGTACATGGATGGAAGGCATATGGAGGGCTATGGTCTGGTTACAGTTCGAAAGGACTAGGCAAATTCATTGTGTGGCAATGGACTAGTTGAGCCAATGAGCCTGTTTCTGTGCTGTAGTATTCCGTGACTCAGTGATATCACAGATTAGATATTCCAGTCAAACTTGTATCCCGCTAGGAATTTACCCCTGTTAGCTACACCTAATGAGATCTTCTTCGGCTATCCATCGATTTTGATGTTGACTGTGCTGGGAGTTTAGTCTCTGCAGGCACGTTTATGGGCCACAAGACCAGCATTGGATCGGCACTGTCTCCCACATCGGTTGCATTTGTGAGTTGACTGGTCTAGCACCAAATGTCTCCGTTCACGACCTGCCTCACATCTCTTCTGCCTTTTCTCCTCGATAGCTGGGACTGACTTCTTGACAAGGCAGTGCCAACTTCTTCTATCCAAAGCATCTTTCTCCCAGCTGATGAGATAATCTAATGAGATAAAGAAGTGCAGAAGGTGTGGGTCAGTCAGGGAGAGGCTAAGTCATCGATCTGGCCTGTGCCTCACAGTGAAGCAGCCATGAACTCACCAACATAACAGGAGCTTGGGTTTACACTCAGTGGCCACCTCATCAGGCACAGGATTGGAACCCGGTGTGATCCATCCACCTTAAACTTCAGTGCATTGTGCATTCAGAGACGCTCTTCCGCACATCACTTTTGAAACACTTGGCGGTTTGAGTAACTGCCACCTTCCCGTCAGCTTGAACTAGTTTGCCCATTCTCCCCTGACCTCTCTCATTAACGGCGTTTTCACCCACAGAACCGCTGTTCACTGGATTTTTTGTTTTGTTTTTCACACCATTCTCCGTAAACTCTAGAGACTTGCGTGTGAAAATCACAGGAGATCAGTAGTTCCTGAGATACTCAAGTCACTCTGTCCGGCACCAACAGTCATTCCATGTCAAAGTCACTTAGATCATATTTTTCCCCATTCTGATGTTTGGGCTGAGCAGCAAATGAACCTCTTGACCACATCGGCATGCTCTTATGCATTGAGTTGCTGTCACACAATTGGCAATTAGATATTTGCATTTATGAACAGTGTACAGGTGTACCTAATAAAGTGGCCACTGAGTGTGTCTAAAGGTGCCGTGCTGATTTTACTGTTACCAATGACCATAGGTTTCTCAATCACGATGACTGTTCTTGGATTCAGGCATTGTTTCTAAGGATGGAGGAGCAGCTGCTGAGGATGTTTCTGTTAGATTTAAAAATTACTCCAATCCCCTGGGCACCACTTTCATGGAAAAGATCAATGATATAAACACCTTGAAGGGCAATTTTAATTTTGCTAAGGTTGAGTTCTATAGTTTTATAATCAGCAGAAGTACATGGTTTCCTGAAAATAAGTATGATGAATGTTCTCAGCAACAACATAAAGCAGTATAGCAGAGTGCAGACCCTTCAGCCCACAATGTCATGCTGACCTGTAAAAACATACTCCATGATCAATCTAACCCTTCCTTCCTACAGAGCCAATAATCCTCCATCTCACCTGCCAATCACTATCCTCTGCAGTTCATCCCCTTTCCCTTTCTCCTGTGGTCCATTCTCCTTTCCCATCAAATTCCTGCACCTTCAGCCCTTTCCCTCTGCCACCTATCACCTCGCAGCTTCCAACTTCATTCCCGCTCCTCCACACACCTACCTTCACCCTCACCTGGCTTCATCTTCCACATCCTAATTTGTACATTTTCCCCTCCCCATACCTTCTTATTCTGGTTTCTTCCCACTTCCTTTCCAGGGCTGATGAAAAGTCCTGGCCTGAAACATCAGCTCTATTCCTCTCTACAGATGCTGCCTGACCTGCTGCATTCCTCCAGCATTTCGAGACCTTATGGGACAGTACGATATTTGGGGAGAGGACAAATTACAACGCCAAGCAGGAGCTGGGAAGAGTTAATTGTGAACAGTTGTTATCGGGCAACTCCATATATGACAAAGCCCAGCTGATCACATTTCTGGACTGCCAATAAAGTAAGGGAAAGATAATGGCATGGTAACACCATAGGTTCCCTCCTCGTCACACACCATCCTGACATATCACTGGTCTTTCATTGTCACTGGGTTTTATCCAGGAACTCTACCTCCCAGGGTACTGTGGGAGGATTTTCACCAGAAGGCTGCTGTGGTTCACCATGTTCAAGAACAGGAAGGGCAAAGAATGTTGGGCTTGACAACATCAACATCCGGAAATGAATGGGAAAACCAGGAGAATGGCAGTAAAGGAGGGTGAAAGGATTGCTTTCATCCACCAATCCTACATTACTTTAAAAACTGTCTGCAAGGTTTGTCCACTTTCACCAAACCCAAGGTATAACCATGGGTGCATGCATGGACCCCAGTTATGCCAGACCTTTTACCAATTACATGGAACAGCCCATGTTCCAATCCTACACTGGTGATGCTTCACAACTCTTTCTGCACTACATTGACACTGCATTGATGCTGCTTCCTGCACCCACGCTAAGCTCATCAATTTCATCAACTTTGCTGCAATTCCACTCTACCTTTAAATTCATTCGGTCCACCTCTGTCATCTCTCCACTTCCTCAGTTTATCTGTCTCCATTTCTAACTGACATCTGTTACAAACATACTGGCTCAAAGTTATCTTGACTATACTTGCCACCTGTCACTTGTAAAAATGTTATTCTCTTCTCTGTTTCTCCATCTCTGCCACATCTTTTCTCATGATAGGGCTTTCCACTCTAGATCACTGAGATGTCCTCTTTTCACGCAACAGTATTTCCATTCCACCATCCATGCTGCATGTATCCACACCTCCTCTATTTCCCAGCCATCTGCCCTCACCCTATTGTAACAGGGAGAGGATTCCCTTTGTCTTTACTTATGCCTCAGTATCCAACACATCATTCACCATAACTTTTGCCAACTTCAACGGGATCCCACTGCTAAACACATTTCACCCCTCCCACACCCTCCATTGAGATTTACTCTCTATGTGACTCCCTCGTCCATATGTCTCTCCCTTCTGACAATTATCCCTGCAAGTATGACAAAAACTACACCTGCTCCTACATCTCTTCCCTCACCACCATTCGGGGCTCCAGACAGTCCTTCCAGGCAATACAATATCTAAGTAGATAGGTACTCGGAACCAGATGGGATAGACCACCCACTCCCACTCCTTCAGGGTATTATGGAAATCAAGGGAAGAGATTGATGTGCCCTTGGCAATGACCTTTGCATCCTTACTAGCCACAGTGGTAGAACCAGAAGATTGGAGGATGGAAAACATTATTCCTTTGTTCAAGAAGGGTAATAGAAATAATCATGTTAAAAATGGACCAGCAAGTCTTACACCAGTGCTGGACAAATTACTGGAGAGAATTCTTAAGAGACAGGGTCCCTCAGAAGTTAGTAGATAAACTGTCTTCTTTGGGTCTCTATACCTCTCTTTAACTGGATCTTGGACTTTTTAACAGAAAGACATCAGTCAGTCTGTGTTGGCAGAAACATCTCTAGCTCTGTCACACTGAACAATAATGCCCCCCACCCCCAGGCTGCGTCTTTGCAGCCACTGTTCACACTGATGATACATGACTTGTACTGCCAAATCGTATTCAAATTGAATCACCAAGTTAGATGATGACTCAACAATGGTTGACCTCACCAACAACAGGTTGGGGGCCTAACATAAAGGGAGCAGGGGTCGCCCCGAAATTATGGAAAGAGGGAAACGTGTTGGAGTCCTTGTTCGACTGAGTCAAAATCTCTGGCAACCGATCTTAACCTCCCAGCTGTGCACAACTGGCAGAATATAACCCCATGGGAGCCCTACAGGAGATGGTGGTTCAGAAATGATGGAGACTCCAGATACACAGTGACTCAGGAATCGGGCTCTGTCCACAGGAAAGAGTTTACTATGACCCACAGAATGGACAGATTCTTGGAGATATTATGTTTGGAGCACCATGTTCCTTAGAGTATATGTAACTGAACATCTCACCTGATTCCTCAATATTGGTCACAAAAGCATAGCAGCTTCTACATTTCCAGGAGTGACTGGGATGAATGAGGTCCTACCCCATTCTAACCGACAGACTCCTGGCTACCTGTGTTAAGGAACTGGGCTCACTTGTCATCCAGGGCATCGAGAGCTACGTAGATCAGGATTTTATTGAGATGGTCTTACTTAAGGTGCAGGCTGCAGACAGTTGGGCGACTACAAAGAAAGGCAGTGTGGGCAGGCAATGCATGTAACCTGAGGCCATTTCCCTTCAGTCCAGTAGCTCCTTGGATAATGTTTGGGGAGGGAGGGAGTAGGTGGGACTCAGTGGCATATTCAGAATTACGGTCAGCCCTGAGGCTCCGTAGGGAAGTCAGCACAGGCAGACCAATAACGGAAACTTAATGGAGGAGTGAATAAACCAGTGAGACTCGTGAATGGTGTGTTGTCTCCCTAGTACCAGGAAGAAGGCTGCCTGAATGACTACAGGACATTGAAAGAGAAGGTCAAGCGACCAGAGGTGAGTTTAGATTCTTTTCAATTCCTTGCCCTCATCTGTCATCCAGACATGCCACACACATCAGTTTTACCACCCATCAGTAAGGGAAGTCCCTGTTCAAGAGCTCTTTAAGCAGGGGACCTTCCCCTGAGCACTGTGCCTAGGTGTTACACAAGGCAGTGCCGTGCATTACATTTTTGAGCTGGTTCACTGAATGACTGGCCACCTTTCCTTTTTATGATCGGGAGGTGTCAGTGTACCATGTGTATACAGAATGTGAGAGTTTGCAGCTTATATTTGAAAATCTGACCACATTCTGGCTACACTTCAGCCCCATGCTCCTTATCTACAGTTACCGTGTACGAACGTGAGTGGGTTGCGGGGACTCACCTGGTCATTTTCCTCCTGAGCCTGGCCAAGTTTACCAAGCCAGCCCTTCGTGAGCAGTCGAGGGCAGAAGCTAAGCAGACTGCCTGCCACGCTTCCGGGGTTACATCCATGCCCGGGTGTCCCTGGAGAAGGAACGAGTGGTCTCTCTGCGCACAGTTGAAGAGTTCTGTGAGCTGGGACCCTCAGGGGCTTGAGTGCCTTGTAGACACTAATAATCACATTTTAATTTGAAACTGTAAGTAGTTATAATTCCTTGATTATTGAATAGTGTTTTTGTTAGTGAACTTTTGGTAAGAAAAATATCAGGTCTATGGCAGAGTCATCTCCCTGAATGTACACTCATCTCTGGAGCAGCTGGGCAGAAAAGGCACTTATGTCAGACTATTGATTATTGCTGGCCTCAAATCTCGGAAGGACACCTATTAGATTACTATAGGATTATAGAACAAGGATAGGAAAGACACCATGTACGACCTCCAGAAGGCAGAAGGCCAAGCCCACCAAAATAATTTCATTTTCTGAGTCACAATTGGAGATATTAACTGCACAGGTCAGATGCCTAGCAAAAAAGACAGCACAGCACAAGTCAACAAATGTTAGCATGTAATTACTAAAGGAAGGAAACATTTTGGATGAAGTCAAAATCTCTGGCAACCAATCTCAAAGCTGCAGCTCTACGCAACTGACAGATGTAACCCCGTGAGAGCTCTACATAAGAGAGCAGTTCAGAAAGAATGGAGATTCCAGAATACATAGTGATTCAGGAATTGGGTCCTGTCCACTGGGAAGAGTTCACTATGACCTGCAGAGAGGAGAGATTCTTGGAGATCGGAAGCTGGGCGTCAAAAAGCTGGCACACTACAATACTGCTATCAAGATCCATGATGTTCCAGTGGATCAGACAGATGGGAATGAAACTGAGTTGCTTACAGGAATAATTTACACTTACAGGAATATTATTTTTAAGTCTAAATGTTTTTAATGCTCCTAGGAGTTCATATACTGACAGTCTCACCTGGTTCCTAAAACACCACCTCTTTAGTCACGACAGCACAACAGCGTCTACATTTCATAGGGTAATTGAGACAACAGGGGCCTCGCCTCATTCTAACCACAGGCTCCTGGCTGCCTGTGTTAAGGAACTGGGCTCACTTGTCATCCAGGGCTCTGAGATTCACAGATCAGAATTTTATTGAGGTGGCCATACTTCAGATGCAGGCTGCAGCCAGTTGGGTGACCACCAAGAAAGGCAGCGTGGAGAGGCAATGCATGAACCTTGAGGTCATTCCCCTCAAGAATACCTCTTTGGATACTGTTTGGGGCAGGGAGGGGAGTTGTTACGCAGCAGCAACATATTCAGCACCGTGGACAGCTCTATGGCGCCGCAGGGAAGTCAGGACAGACCGACGTTAACGTTCGTCTTTAATGGAGGAGAGAGTAAACCGGCGAGACTCCTGGATGGCGTCTTGTCGCCCAGGTGTCAGTACGAAGGCTGTCTGAGTGTATACAGAACATTGAGAGGGGAGGCCAAGCGACCAGAGGTGAGTTTAGATTAGATTAGATGTTTTCAATTCCTTGCCGTCGTGTCCATGTTTGTGGACAATACAAGGTAGGTGGAGGGGCAGTTAGAGCTGAGGAAGCAGGGAGACTGATTAGGAGAACGCGCAAAGGAGTGGGGGATGGAATGCAGTGTCGAGAAGTGTATGGTCATGCATTTTGGCAGAAGACACAAAAGCTGAGACTACTTTCCAAATGGAGAGAATATTTCTTTTTAAAAATCTGAGTTGCAAAGGGACTTGGGAGTCCTCGTGCAGGATTCCTTAAAGGTTACTTTACAGATTAAGTCAGTGATTAGGAAGGCAATTGCAATGTTAGCATTTATTTCGAGAAGACTAGAATATAAAATCAAGACAATAGTGAGGCCTCCTTTGGAGTATTGTGAGCAGTTCCCCCACCCCATATAAGAAAAGATGTGCTGGCATTGGAGAAAGTTCAAAGGACGTCCACGAAAATGATTCTGGGATTCAACGATTTATCATTTGAGGAGCGTTCAATAATTCTGAGCCTGTACTCACCAGAATTTGTAAAAATGAGGGGTGGTCTCATTGAAACCCACTGGATGTTGAAAGTCCTCGACAGAGAGGATGCAGACAGACAGTTTGCTATGGTGAAGGAGTCTTGAACCATAAGGCACAGCTTCAGAATAGAGGAACGTCCATTTAGAACGGAGATGAGGAGGAATTTGTTGAGCTAGAGAGTGGTGAATCTAAAAACTTCGTTGCCACATGTGTCTGTGAAGGCCAAGTTACTGGGTATATTTAAGGCAGAGTTGGATATGTCCTTGATTGGAAGGGTTACAGGGAGTAGGCCGGACGTTGGGTCTGAGAGGGAAATGGACCAGCCGTGATGAAATGGCGGTACACTCGATGGGCCAAATGGCCAAATTCTACTCCTATATCTGATGGTCTTGAGGCCTAGTCAGTCCGTGGTTTCATAAAATGCTCTGGCTCCGTCGCGCTCCATCACACTGACCACACGTGTCCCCCAGGACTGCATTCTCAGCCTGCTGCTGTTCACACTGTTGATAAATGAACTGCACTCAGTTCAAAATGGGGCCACTGCTACAGCGAGGAATTGTTCCAGCTGTCCCAGCATTGATTAAGTGCTGGACTCAAACCCTGGAAAGATACCTATTAGTTTACTACCGGTTTTGGAACGGACTGGAAAGCCGCCGGTGTATGACCGGCTCAAAGCAGAGGGACAAGTTCACCAACCTTATTTCAATTTCCGAGTCGCAGTCGGAGATGTTCACTGCACAGGTCAGGGGCTAGCAGGAAGGCAACACAACAGAAGGCCGTGGAACTAGTAAAGGGAGGAAACATTCGTTGAATGGAGTCAAAATCTCTGGCGACCAATCTCAAACTTCCAGCTGTGCACAACGTAACCCTGTGGGGGCCCTACAGGAGATAGTGCACCAGAAAGTATGGAGACTCCAGATACACATTGACTCAAGAATCCAGTCCTGCCTACAGGCAAGATTACACCATAACTTGTACAGTGGAGAGGTTCTTGGAGGTAGGAAGTGGGACGTCAAAAGATCAGGCAAGACGGAATGCTGCTGCCAAGATGTTAGCGAGGAACCATGATGTTCCAGTGATCAGAGGGATGACAGTAATTGACGGACGTCCCTGCAGGCCTGGAACAGAGCTGTACACTGAGGAAACCCGGCACTGGCCAGTGCTACTACGTGCAATCTCATACCGGGTAGGGAGCTGGTCATAAATTCCTGCTCTGGTACCGGGTGGTCATTTTGGTCCTACCTACTGCCTTGGTCACCAGGACGCAGGGGACGTTGGTGGACTTCGACGGCAACAGGAAACAGGGGATCTCTTCTGCGGCCCTGAGTCTTCCGATTGCGGAGTGCGGTCAGTCACCAGTGTGCTTAAGTACCCAACTGATGGCTCCCTGCCTCAGGACCCTGCAGAGATGCCCGTCCATCGAGCACTCTCCGAGATGGCATGCGCTGGGGACACATTTTCTCCGCCGGAGGCATTACCTTCAGGAGGGTACGTGGTTCCCAGCGGCGAATATCAGATGCGCCCCTCTGAGGGTCTGTCTCGGTTTTATCCAGAGTTACTGTGAGTTTACGGTTTTGGTTCCTTCAGTCAGAGCTACAGCGTCAGCGGGGGCCGGTACTCTGGCTCAGAGAGTAATGGCCCCATCCCGTCGCGGTGGGTTTCAGGGAGGCTCAGGAGCGTGATGGTGTTCCTGCTCAGTTGTAAGTTCCCATAGGACCCGAGACCCCGACATTTCTCTTGGGAGATGACCTCACATAGCCTTTTTGCGGAGGTGCCCACCATGCCTTTTTGCGCCGCGCCGAGGCAGTTCTTGTTGGGGCTGCTCCTGCCTTCCATACCATTCATACTTCATTATTGTGGGAGGGGCTGCAGGACGAATAACCCACCTCCCTACGGGGTTGGAGCGGGGAGGCGGCATCCGCCTCCGGAGCCCTGCTGCTAAAGAAAGTCTGCCAGTGCCTTTTGCCGTGCGCCCAGCAAGGGATCTAGGGAACCCCGAATGGAAGGCGAGGGATCCAGCAGAGGGCTGAAGGAGCCCTAATCGGGAGAGGGGGCGAAGATTCACCTTGCCCCTTAACGGTTTTTTGACCCTTTTCCCCCTGACAGTGCTCCGACCACATGGCATGAGGATGGGAGTGGGAACCCGACTTATCTTCAGAACTTCGGCTCTGAACAACGACAGAAACATTTCCTTACGGATCATGTGGAATGCCCCACTCCCAATTTCCCTACCTGGCTACGAGCCTTCTTCTAAATACTCCAACCCTTCCAGCAACAAACAGCTGCATTTACAGGCGCCCATCTGCCGGTCCCATTGAGCTCGGCACCGCTCTTTTCAAGTCGGGAGCCGCTGCCGTAATCAAATGCGACACTTTACCTGTGAGTCTGTTGGGGTCATCTATTGTGTCCAGTGCTCCCAGTGTGGCCTCTTGTACATCGGTGTGATCCAGTGTAGATTGGGAGACCGCTTCACTGAGCACTTACGTTCCGTCCGCCAGGAAAAGCGGGATCTCCCAGAGGCAACTCATTTCAATTCTACTTCCCATTCCCATTCCAACATGTCCATCCATAGCCTTCTCTACTATCGCAATGATGCCCCATTCAGGTTGGAGGAACAACAACTTATATTCCGTTTGGGTAGTCTTCAACCTGATGGCATGAACATCGATTTCTCAAACTTCCGGTAATCCCCCCCCCCCCCGCTCCCTTTCTCTATTCCCCATCCCCCTTCACCTCTCTCACTTTATCTCCTTGACTGCCCATCCCCTCCCTCTGGTGCTCCTCCCCCGTTTCTTTCTTCCATGGCCTTCTGTCCACTCCTATTAGATTCTCCCTTCTCCAGCCCTGTATCTCCTTCACCAGTCAACTTCCCAACTCTTTACTTTACCCTACACCCCCCCGTTTCAAATACCACCTTGTGTTTCTCCCTCCCCTCCCCCACCCGCTGTGACTCCTCATCTTTTTTTTCTCCAGTCCTGCTGAAGGATCTCAGCGGAAACGTCGACTGTACTCTTTGCCAGAGATGCTGCCTGACCTGCTGAGTTCTTCCAGCACTTTGTGTGTGTTGCTTGGACTTGCAGCGTGTGCAGATGTTCTCTGGTTTGTAATCTAAAAGAAGTCGTCCGCCGACACGATCACTCGATCTAGAAACATCGGGAAACCACTACCACTCTCACGCAATTTCCTCCACAGTACGCCTACTTCGCGCCAATCAACCTCCTCCCTCTGAGCTCCAAATTTCGGTGTCCGGACGCTTCGTCGGGTCCCGAAACCAATGGCGCATTTTCCTGTCACTTCGAGCTCCAGGCGTCGTTATATTTTACCGATCGGGCCAAGATTGCCTTCTTTATCATTCTCTTGAAGGGGCGAACAAGCTCCTGCCTGGGCCACTGTTAACTGGGACAATAAAGCCACAATTTACGACAGATATGAGGATTTCACCGGAAGAGGGGCAATGGATCTGATACTTCGCCCTTGAAACGTCTCACGCTCTGTGCTTGTTGGCACCATTAACTTTAGACGCTGCTGAACCATTACCATCACGACCTCTCGGAGCGCTTGATAGACGACCTGTCTACCCGGCAGATGCCATCGGCCTCGAAAGCTTTATCATTTTGGCTCCCCGTATTGGCAAGCGTCTTACGGAACGACCGTCCACATCGTCAGCCAGTCCCCGAGTTCCGTTCGCAGGTCCACTTCAAACTGCAGGGCCCTCATCAGCGGAAGCCGCCAGAACCCACGCAGTTACGGGGAGCTCCCTGAACCCCCAAGAGCGCGAGGGTCGGTGAAGAAACAACTTGCGCGCACACGCGGAGCAGCCGATCACCAACGCAACAACTGTCCACTGCCTGGGAAACGACGCCACCAGGTAGAGAGGAGCGGCCTTCTAACTGGTAAGCTCTCCCAGCCCCGTCGTTCCAACGCCATAGGCTGACTCACTCTCTCTGTCCTCCTCCTGGGCTCTACGCGTACAGGAGGAGGCTCTGTCTAGTGAATTCCAGCACAGCAGACAACAGTCTGAATCGGCGAACTTTCGGTCGGACGTCCCTCCGAATTTTGGCATAGTCAGAGCGCGCACACGGCCTATGCACCTGAGCGGCGGAGAGCACCGCCAGTCCGTCCAATTCCTCCGGATCGACCCACCCAACATCCTGGGTTACTCCTGGCTTTCCACTCACGACCCGTATTTCACCTGGTCATCCCAGTGGACTGCTGAGTTGGGGACCCACCTGCCGGACCACCCGCCTGAAACTCCAGTTGGCTTCGCCGCGTGGAGACGGAGGAAACCCGCGACCTCACCAGATACCCACTGAAATGCAATAACTTAGCCCTCGGCTTCAGTAAAGTGGAAGCCAGCACCCCACCGCCTCGGAGACCACACGACTGCGCGATCGACCTCCTCCCTGTCTCCACCCCTCCTCGGTCTATCTGTACCTCCCGAGACCCAAGTCATGTGTGACTATATCGCCGCAGTGTATTGGCATGCTGCCATTCGCCCATCGCAATCCCCAACCGGTGCAGGGGTCTAATTTGTTAAAGGGAAAGCTGGGTTGGGATTCTTCGTTGCTGCGTTGGGGACTGTAGCCTCAGCAAAATCACCATTAAGAACCGCTACCCACTCCCTTTGATAGATGGCGTATTCGACCCCCCCCCCCCACCCGGGCGCGCCCAAATCTTCACCAAACTGCATCCACGGAGTGCTTACAGCCTGAACGGCATGGAGTGCGAAACGGCGTTCATAACACCCGCTGGCCTCGAGCAATATTTGGTGATTCCTTTCACACTTTCCAAGTCCAGCCGCTTTCCCAGCCTTCACCAACAGGACCCTCCGAGACATGCTACACATGTATGTGTTCGGCTACTTCGAGGGTATCCTCATCTTCTCCAAGAACCCTCAGGACCACGTCACTCACATGCGTTTAGCCTTTCAGCTTTTCCTTGAAACCCAACTCGACTGCAAATTAGAAAAAAACTCCTGTTTCACTTCCGAGTCATCCCCTTCCAGGTTATCGCCGCAAGGCATAAACATGGAGCCAGAGAAAGTGCGCGTCCGTGTTGAATGACTCGGCCCACGCAGCCTCAAACAGCTTCAACCACCGTTTCGTCGGGAACTATAGCCAAGTCGCCGCTCCCCTCACGTCCCTCACCAAGTCACCTGTCCCGCGAATAACCCAGTCTGCTGCCGCGAACCACTCATCTCAGCCGAGCTTGCACCTCCGGTGTATGCGGCTCGCCGGTTGCCGGATTCACGGCGCAGTGGACGGGGTGTGCAGTACCTCGCGAAAGGTCTTCCGCGTGTCGGCAGCCACCATAGCGCCGGTAGCATGCTCGGACGACCAGCTGGTGTGGGCGGAGTCTTATACGGGTGGGGTCCGCGGACTGCCATTGCGACAACCGGCTGTTGGACGACGGCCGACACCTCATTGGTGTAGTTCCATCGGACCCACCCGAGTCGTCCCGGGCCGTCGGGGCCGGGCCGTGGGGAAGGCGGGGGCTCCTGTCAGGGCTGTTTACGCTGACACCTCCCAGCCGGCTCATGCGGGCACCTCCCAGTCTCCACATAACTAACGGGATTCACCTGCTTCTCGATCCAGACTTTATAGGCATCCGTTAGTCTCATGAGACCATGGATTTGCGCCTTGGAAGGTTTCCGGGGCAAGGTTGAATGGAAGACCTGCAGTTGTCCATGCTGCAAGTCTCCCCTCTCCAGGCCACCGATGTTGTCCAAGGGAAGGGCATTAGGACCCATACAGCTTGGCACCGGTGTCGTCGCAGAGCAACGTGTGGTTAAGTGCCTTGCTCAAGGGCACTTAAGCAAGATTGTCGAAAACAATCTTGCACCCTCAAGGAGAAGTATGGCTTCGGTCCCCCGTCAGGGCGAGCGGCGGCTGAAACTGAAGGTGCTCGTCGGATCCTTTGTCTGGTTGGGCATCTGACGGGACCTTCATCGTGACTCCTGTGATCTTTCAAGGAAGTCTGGAGGCGGAAGCGGTTCGCGGATCGGTTGACTGTATGTTTTCACGGATACATCTCCCGCGTGTCGGCAGCCACCATAGCGCCGGTAGCTCGGACGACCAGCTGGTGCGGGCAGAGTCTTATACCGGTGGGTTCCGCGTACTGCCATTGCAACAACCGGCTGTTGGACAACGGCCGATTCCGGATTCGTTCCCTCTGCTCCGGGAGACTTGGAAAAGGCGGGGCGGGGGGGGGGGCAGTAGAGTTCACCCTTCCTGAAGCTTTTCTGGGATGTAGGAAAAGCTCGTATCGGACTATCCTGTCAAGGGTTAACACTGTACGGTTGGGGGCGACCACTGCGGAGCGAACCAGATGGAAGAAAGCGCAGACAGACTTGCAGCATTAGACCTGAAAGTGTCGAATGACTGGACGATCCCCTATCACTGGGAGAACTGACAGGTGCCCTAGACCAGCCCCAGAGAGGCAAGTTCCGGAGCTGTAAGCGCTACTGGTGGAATTCGGGCCCTCTGGGCCGTCCCGGGAGCACACTACTCCATGGTCCTTGGGGAAATACTGTAGACGGGTGAGGTGCACTTCCCTTGACGCAGGGCGTTCGTCGCCCTGCTGCTGAAGGGGGATCTTCACCGTCTAGGGAATCTCTCCTGAGTGCGGAGTACGAGATACTTCCCCGCATGAAATGCTGTGCCGGCTCAAGAGGTCCATCCCGAGCCGGTCCGTTTGTGACAACGTGGATCTCGTCCGGGATCTGATTCATCTGTCCTGAGAGATAGGTCTGGCAGTCGTCTCTCTCCCTCAAACAGCAGAAGGTATTTGACAGGATGGAACACTATTACTAAGTTCTATTCAAAAAGTTCGAAGAAACATCTAAACAATCCTGATGCATTTTGGAAACAAGTCCTGAGCACTGATGAAGTTAAAATAGAACTTCTTGGCCGCAATGAGCAAAGGTATGTTTGGAGAAAAAAGGGTGCAGAATGTCATGAAAAGAACACCTCTCCAACTGTTAAGCACGGGGGTGGATTGATCATGCTTTGGGCTTGTGTTGCAGCCAGTGGCATGAGGAACATTTCACTGGTAGAGGGAAGAATGAATTCAATTAAACACCAGCAAATTCTGGAAGCAAACATCACACCCTCTGTAAAAAAACCGAAGATGAAAAGAGGATGGCTTCTACAACAGGATAATTATCCTAAACACACCTCAAAATCCGCAATGGACTACCAAGCTGAAGGTTTTGCCATGGCCCTCACAGTCCCCTGACCTAAACATCATCGAAAATCTGTGGATAGACCTCAAAAGAGCAGTGCATGCAAGACAGCCCAAGAATCTCTCAGAACTAGAAGCCTTTTGCAACGAAGAATGGGCGAAAATCTCCCAAACAAGTATTGAAAGACTCTTAGCTGGCTACAGAAAGCGTTTACAAGCTGTGATACCTGCCAAAGGGGGTGTTACTAAGTACTGCCATGCAGGGTGCCCAAACTTTTGCTTCGGGTCCTTTTCCTTTTTTGTTATTTTGAAACTGTAAACGATGGAAATAAACAAAGTTTTCTTGCTTAAAATATTAAAGAAATGTGTCATCTTTAACTTTATGCCTTTTGGAAACCAGTTCATCTTTTACTCGCTTAGCTATTCACAGTAACAGAGATTTTGATCAGGGGTGCCCAGACCTTTACATGCCACTGTAGCGGTAAGCGGTACTCCTGTCACTCCGTAATGCAGGTGTCCTACGGCGAGGTCAGGGAGGCCAGAAACCTCCCGTAGAGCAGAAGAGAAAAAGCTCGCTTGATCTGGATTCTTAGTACGAACACGACCCTTCACACCTTTTGGGTTTTAACCAGGAGGCATCAGAAGTTATCATGAGGATAACTGACTTGCGGCGGCCCAAGTGCTCATAGTGGACGTTGCTTTTTGATCCTTCGATGTCGGCTCTTCCTGTTGATGAAGCACACCAACCAGCGATCGCTGGCGCTAAAATATCACTGCGTGTATGTGGGTGATAATCCCGCGGATCAGAGATTCGCACCGTCCTACAGCTCCTCAACCAAGCACGTACAACCGGTGTCCGAACCTGCGATTCTTCTCGTACTGAGCAAGGTTACACATTATCAGCAGGGAGAATCTAACCCTCACGACGGTCTAAACCCAGCTGTGCCGTGGCACATATAACAAGCAAGACCAAGGACAGCAGTCCTAACGTCCTCCGTTTGCTCGGGGTCGTCCATGAATGTTGCGACCCAGCTGTTCACATGATACGCAAGACAGGGCAGTTGGACATGGAGAACAAGCTGTTGCCCATGTAGCAAGCTCCCCATCTCCACGCATCTGAAGAGTCCAAAGGAACGGCAGAGACGGATCCAGTTTGGCGCCAGCGGCATCGCAGGAGTTGCCCAGACAGCGCTACACTCAAAGTGTCGCCTTACGGTCGCCTCCTCGGGGTTTACTCCCGAAGCCTTCACCATTAGGGGGTATAGCTCAAAGGCAGCCGAGGTTTGAGGTCAGAATTTTCTTTCTCGTTGATGAGCTGCCGACCACGGCTGACGATCCCGATCTGCGCGAAACGACTGGTTTTAAAGCGCCAGTAACCCGCCTTTGCCCTTTCGCCCGGTCAGGAGTAAATGTTCCGACGGGCTTGGTAGTTAAGCCACACGTGAGGGCCAGGAGCTGAACTGGGTTGTCAAAGGCTATTTGAGACGCACGCCATTGAGGGCATTCAGCAATTAATGGGAGTTTATGCCCACAACCAGCCCGGGTATAACACCCTTAGGAAACCCGAATGTAACGGTGTTGTTAGGATAAAAATCAACTCAAAAGTCATCAAAACAAACACAAAGTATGAATGAGGGTCTGATGTTTTGTTAAATCAAATGGCAAAAGCAACTGCCGCGGATGATAAAAATGCGCTGACTGAACGGGAAGCGACAGATTGGAAAGGTTGATGTGGGAAGCAGGCGGGTAGATTGGGACGCAAGTACGTTGAATCTGCCTGTGCTAATACAGAGCTAAGGAGGGGTTGCAGCTGACATTTAAGCGGCAGCCCAGTGAGCAATGACAATATGCAGCTGAACTTGCCAAAGAAGCAAGATGATAAAAATTAAATCAAATGTTTTAACATCGGCACCAATACGCGACAAAGTATTCAGCAGCATTGGGTCAGAGTGTGAGCGGGAGGAACTATGATGAACAGCAAACAGTAAGAGGTCCAACAACAGACGGGCGTTTATTCATGTCATTATACAGGATGCAGTCTTCCAAGAGGACCACAACCTTGTGGCTTGGAGGCTTCCGTGCTTCAATGACCCGTAGAGCTATGTTGGCTGGAGTCAGGACCTTGTGCTTTGGCTCTTGGTGGGGTCACCCATGCCAAACAGGTCAAAGGGTAGAGGCCAGACTAAGAGTGGTCCACTGGTCCTCCAAGTTCGGGGTTCAGCTCAGGGCTAACAATCCTGATTGGTCAAACAAAATTGTTACGGAAATAGCAGTGAAGAATCCTAATCTGTGTGCGACGGTATTCCCGAGTCTCCAAACAGGACTTGCATGGTGGACAGCAGTGAAAACCGAGAGGAAGCTATTGGCCCCATGAAGGATGCTCTGAAAACAGATGGAGGACCTTCATTAGCAGGCGTAAGGGGCAGTAAGTATACAGAATGCAATGGTTATAACCAAAAGACCTGTCCCCAGAGTCATTTCCTGGAGTCCAAAATAATCCGTTATCGTGAACGAAAATCTTGCAAGTAAAAATTGGAAAATCTTTCAAGAGCTGTATAAGAATGTGTAAACACTTGTGGCTCTGAAGTTTTAATAAATCTCATAAATCCCTTTAAGGTAAAATGATTACATCTAACACAGCATCAAGTTTAAAAACACCAGTAACCTTGGAAATACATCAGAGATCCTTTATGACTTTTAAGGCCACTTAAACATCTTCCAGATTTCTTTTCATCAGCTGAGTATAGCAAACAATAGCAATGCCATGAGGACATTTCTGAACTGCTAAACAATAGTTAAATAGGAGAGGCTAATCACAAATGGTTAAAATGACTAGACCAAGATAAACCAGTTTTCCCAGTATTGTTCAATATTGTGAACCTACTGAATGACTAACCTGAGTACCAAAAAAGGACCCAAGAGACAGGCCCCTTGATCAGATAAATTTATAAAGCTAGTTAGGGATTTATTATTCTGCCAAGATTCAATTTCCAATTAATAGTTTTAATAAAGCCATTAACAATCATTTAAATATCATTTTATTGAAAGACTTTAAAGTCCATATTCCAACTTCCCATCCTTGATTTTTATTTCCCCATGGGAATTAGAATTGCTTTATTATTGTCACGTGTAAGACCATTCGACCATAAGACATAGGAGCAGATTTAGGCCATTCAGCCCATTGATCACAGCTAATTTGTTTTTCTCTCTCAATCCCATTCTCCTGCCTTCTTCACGTTACATTTGACACCCTGGTTAATTAAATACCCATCAACCTACACTTTTAATATACCCAATGACTTGGCCTCAATAGCCCTCTGTGGCAATTAATTCAACAGATTCACCGTGATCTGGCTAAAGAAATTCCTCCTCATCTTGGTCCTTCTACTTTGAGGTTGGTTTCTCTGGTCCTGGACTCTCTCACTATTGGAAACACTCTCTGTAATGATGCAGTGAGAAGTCTTTTTTTCACGTAAACACGAGGAATTCTGCAGATGCTGGAAATTCAAGCAACACACATCAAAGTTGCTGGTGAATGCAGCAGGCCAGGCAGCATCTCTAAGAAGAGGTACAGTCGGTGTTTCGGGCCGAAGGATCTTGGCCTGAAATGTCGACTGTACCTCTTTCTAGAGTTTCTTTTTCATGCTGTTTATACAGATCAAATCATTACACAGTGCATTGAGGCAGAAGAAGGTAAAACCAATAACAATGTAGAATAAAGTATATCAGCTACAGAGAAAGTGCAGTGCAGGTAAATAATAAGATAATTACAATGTGCAGCGCGAGGTCAAGAATCCATTTAATACTCTTAAAATATCTTTGTTATATAATTTCAGCTTTTCGGCCTGTTCCCCAGATAACATAAGGTGCATTTATAGTCCAATGGGGAACTCAGAAATGATCAAGAAACGTCAGCAGGAGCAATGGCCAACTGTCGTAGCTACCTCGCTGAAGGGACAGTGAAGGTTTGGAGGTTCATCACCAACTTTGACGTGATGGTAATAAATGCCATCTTGTCAAAATAGCTACCTTGTAAAAATGATTAATATGTGCAAGTTGCCCGTCAGGAGAGGCAATACTGGAACTGAAACCCAATTGCATCAAAGGGAATATTTGTTTTTGGAGTGGGTATTCTTTCCACATTATATGTCAATGATTTGGATTGCAGAATTGATGGCTTTGTGGCCAAGTTTGCAGATGATACAAAGATAGGTGGAGGGCCAGGTAGTGTTGAAGAAGCAGGGAGTCAGCAGAAGGTCTTGGACAATTTGGGCGAATAGGCAAAAAAGTGGCAGATGGAAAGTAGTGTTGGGAAGTATACATTCATGCACTTTGGTGGAGGGAATTGGGCAGCCTTGTGCAGCATACTCTAAAGATTAATGCAGTTTGAGTCAGTGGCAAGGAAGGCAAATGCAATGTTAGCATTAATTTTGAGAAGACTGGAATATAAGAACAAGGATGTGATGCTGAGGATTTACAAGGCATTGGTCAGACCACATTTGGAGTATTGTGAGCAATTCAGAGCCCCTTGTCTAATAAAAGATGTACTGGCATTGGAGAGGGTTCAGAGAAGGTTCACAAAAATTATTCCTGGAATGAAAGGGTTAATGTGTGAGGTATGTTGTTAGAAGAATGAGGGTATCCCATTGAACTGATCAAATATCAAAAGGCCTAGACAGAATGGATGCGGAGAGGATGGGTGGGTCTAGGACCAGAGGGTACAGCCTCAGAGAAGAAGGACATCCATTTAAAACACAGATGAGAAGGTGTTTCTTCAGTCAGATGGTGGTGAATCTGTGGAATTCATTGCTGTGAATGGCTGTGGAGGCCAAGTCATTGAGTATATTTGATGTGGGGGGTTGATAGGTTTTTGGTTAGTCCGGGCATCAAAGGTTAGGCAGAGAAGGCAGAGAGAATGGGGTTGAGAGGAGTAATAAAACAGTCATGATGGATTGCAGAGCCTAATGGGCTGAGTGGACTAATTTTGCTTCTATACTTATGGTCTTATACAGTGGTCCCCAACCTCCGGGCCGCAGACCAATACTGGGCAGCGAAACATGCAATGGTGCAGCAGTAGCCAGAAAGCACCCAGCACATCTTTAAGAAAAAAGCCGAAATAAACAAGCTAATTAATTAGGTGCCGCACGGCACGTAAATGTCGGCCCAGATCAGAGGCAATGCATCGCACCATCTGTAAAAAAGCTGAAGATGTAAAGAGGATGGCTTCTACAACAGGATAATGAACCTAAACACACCTCAAAATCCACAATGGACTACCTCAAGAGGCGCAAGCTGAAGGTTTTGCCATGGCCCTCACAGTCCCCTGACCTAAACATCATCGAAAATCTGTGGATAGACCTCAAAAGAGCAGTGCATGCAAGACGGTCCAAGAATCTCACAGAACTAGAAGCATTTTGCAAGGAAGAATGGGCAAAAATACCCCTAACAAGAATTGAAAGACTCTTAGCTGGCTACAGAAAGTACCAGCTTTATAAGCTGTGATACTTGCCAAAAGGGGTGTTACTAAGTACTGTCATGCAGGGTGCCCAAACTTTTGCATCAGACCCTTTTCCTTTTTTGTTATTTTGAAACTGTAAAAGATGGAAATAAAGAAGTTTTCTTGCTTAACATATTAAAGAAATGTGTTATCTTTAACTTTATGCCTTTTGGAAATCAGTTCATCTTTTACTCACTTAGCTATTCACAGTAACATAAATTTTGACCAGAGGTGCCCAAACTTTTGCATGCCACGGTATATTTACTGAGGTAGCCTCCACTGCTTCATTGGGCAGAGATTTCCACAGATTCACCACTCTCTGGGAAAAGCAGTTCTTTCTCATCTCTGTCCTAAATCTACTCCCACCCCCGACCCCCGAATCTTGAGGATATGTCACCTAGTTCCAGTCTCACCTACCGGTGGAAACAACTTTCCTGCCTCTATCTTAGCTATCCCTTTCATAATTGTATATGTTTGTATAAGATCTCCTCTCATTCTTCCGAATTCCAGTGATTACAATCCCAGGCAACTCAATCTTTCCTCATAGTCTAACCCCCTCATCTCTGGAATCAACCTGGTGAACCTCCTCTGCACTGCCTCCAAAGCCAGTATATCCTTCCTCAAGTAAGGAGACCAGAACTGCACGCAGAACTCCAGGTGAAGCCTCACCAGTACCTTGTACAGTTACAGCATAACCTCCCTGCTCTTAAATTCAATCCATCTAGCAATGAAGGCCAACATTCCATTTGCCTTCTTGATAGCCTGCTGCACCTGCAAACCAACCTTTAGTGATAGTCACAACAGAACATGGTTCCCTCACAGACACCTTGGAACCCACAGAACGAAAGAGGCAGGTCATTCTCATTCCCAAGGGACTGCTTGAGAAGGATGAACCACAGTGCAGATCTACAGTGACCGTAGGTAATGGGGGGGGGGTGGGGGGGGTAAAGGGAATGGGAGACAGCAGCAGCACAGTATCGTGTTTAAGCACAGATATTACTCAACAGCACATCCCAACTTAGGATGGGTCGCCATCAGGAAATAACCTGAAAGAACGGAACAAGTTCAGTGCTTTAAAACCTGTGACGTTTAATTTCAACAGGTTGCTTATTTGGCAGGACTTTTGGATGGACTGCTGTTTCACACCTTTGATAGATTAAGAATTTCAACTGCCCAACTCAATTTTGCTGAGAATCTTGGTCTGGACAAAGCTACTTAGGGGTGGCAGGGTAGTTCAATGATTAACATAACACTGCTACAGGACCAGTGACCCAAGTTCAATTCCCACTGCTGTCTTTAAGGAGTTTTTACATTCTCCCCGTGACCACCCGAGTCTATTCCGGGTGTTCCAGTTCCTTCGGAAGACATACAGGTTAGTGGGTTAATCTGTCATGTGAATAATTGGGCATGGTGGGCTCGATCAGCCAGAAGGGCTGGTTACTGTGTTGCTCTGGTAAATAAAAAAATAGTACAAAGCACTGGTAAGCTGGCAAAGTGAGATGACAACATGACAAGGGTCCTCAGAAACATTTTGGATCTCCTTCATCACATTTGCAAATTCTAAGAAAGCAGAGAGGAGTGAGCTCCTTGGAATAATCAATTATAATCAATAATCTGTCAAGTAGGGGACCGTGCACAATTCTGATTTGATGGAGATGGATGTGAGAGTACGGAGGAACATCTGGAGAAACTTCTGAAATGCCCGCTTCGCTGCCGCTGTTACTGTGTGGAAACCGGAATCTCCGGAGCAGAAGGCCCTGAATCCTCGGTTTTGCTTGTTTCAGCGGCCGGGGCTAGGTCGAAAGTGCTCGGCAGAGGATGGCGCTCGGGAGGCTATATCAGAGGGACTGGTTGGAGGCTCGAAGTTTTCGGATGGATGGACAGACTCAGTGTCGGCTGGGGTCGGCTGCTTCCAAGGCATCGGCAAGTTGACGGTGCCTGGAGGTTTATGGCAGGGAGTTTCTCCCTTTTGCCGCCTGCTATCGGGGACTCGGGAACTTTGAGACTTTTTTTTTACTGTGCCCATGGTTTGTTCTTCATCAAATTACGGTGCTGCTTTGCACTACTGTAACTATATGTTATAATTATGTGGTTCTGTTAGTGTTAGTCTTTGGTCCGTCCTGTTTTCTGTGATATCATTCCGGAGAAACATTGTATCATTTCTTAATGCATGTATGTATTTCTAAATGACAATAAAAGAGGACTGAGTGTTCTCATAATCTAAACGAGCTGGCATCTTTGACACCATTCGCCACTTGAATGCACTAAATGCAGTGACGTAGGAGAAATAAAGTTCAAATAACATAACCATTTTGCAGCTGCAACATCTTATTCGCAATCTGAAATGGTCCCTTACCATGAAAATCACCTCAATGGAAATCTGTAACAATTCACCAGTACCTGTGGGGAGGATTGAGTGCAAGTTTTGACTCAGCTGTCGTCATACAAGTTAAAATTTCCAATGCAAACCCTTTCTGCTGGGTGGCCTCATCTGTCACTAGCACTCTGATAAACGGGAGTAAAATAGAGGAACTTCAGACAGTATGAAGTCTGAGTTTTAGTTCATGCTGGAACAAGAGACCTGACACATCTGTCTGTGCACGTCCCAGCAATCCGCAATACCAATATGGTGGAAGAGTACTAGGAGGAGTGAGAACTGTACAAGAGCAGGAACCATTGAAAAGAGCAAGTCTTGTTCCACGAGAGTTTCACTTGTGCCAATAAAAAGTATTGAAGTTTAAGTGGAGTAACCATTGTGGGAGTGGGACAGAGTTAGAGTGGAGAACTGAGGCTTTGACTCATAGAAACATAGAAACATAGAAAATAGGTGCAGGAGTAGGCCATTCGGCCCTTCGAGCCTGCACCGCTATTTATTATGATCATGGCTGATCATCCAACTCAGAACCCCACCCCAGCCTTCCCTCCATACTCCCTGACCCCCGTAGCCACAAGGGCCATATCTAACTCCCTCTTAAATATAGCCAATGAACTGGCCTCAACTGTTTCCTGTGGCAGAGAATTCCACAGATTCACCACTCTCTGTGTGAAGAAGTTTTTCCTAATCTCGGTCCTAAAAGGCTTCCCCTCTATCCTCAAACTGTGGACTCAATAGGGTTTGGCAAGAAGAGTCAGAGGCCAAGGTCTGAGATGCCATTTTGGAGTGGTTGTTGTGTGTGTGGGCCAATCAGATATGAGCCTTTGTCTCAAGAGGCTTCAGCAAAGAGGCATGCGTAAGTAGCAGGTAAGGACAGGTAATGTTTTTTTTAAATATAGAGGTTGACTAAAAAGACACAAAATTGTAACTAATTAAATCAGGGATGCAGAATCAAGTGACGTGTCGTAATTGAATGATATAGGAGCTGGTGAACCCCATTGTGGCTTCTGGTGACCACATCTGTAACAAATGTTGGCTGCTCAAGGAACTCAGACTCAAAGTTGATGAGCTGGTTCTAGGTTTCAAACTTTACAACACAATCAGGAAGGGGGAAAGTTACCTAGAAATTGTTTCAGGAGCCAACACACCCACTGGATTAACTACTTCAAATTCAGTCTGTGGCCAGTAACAAGGTGTGATTGGAAGTGAAACAGTTCGTGGAGTAGTGGCAATTACCAGTCACAATAACAGTTCTCACTTGGACAAACACATGGACAGGAATTGGCAAGTCCTGGGTCAATACTGAAGATCAAAGCCCAAAGGCCAAAAACCAAGTCAAAGGGAAGTTGGGAAATCGAGGCCCAATGGCTGAAGCCCTGGGTCTGCAAGTCCACGGGTCCACTGGGGCAATCAGAAGTTAAATGTGAGTCCGCGAGTCCACTGGGGCAATGAGAAGTCAAATGTCTGAGTCCAGGAGTCTACTGGAGGCCCAGAGGCAGCCGGTACTGGGGTTGAAGGACTGTGAGTGGGACTGAGGGAAGGGGCTTGCTTTGCTGTTGTTGCTGCTTGCGTTATTCTGCCAAGCATCGTTGGCATGCTCTGTTGGCGTTGGAATTATGACAACACTCGCGGGCTGCCCCCAGCACATCAGTAGGTTGGGTTGGTTGTTAACATAAACAATGCATTGAACCAAGTTTCAATGCGCACGTGAAAAATGAATCTGATGTTCTAACATGGGCTAATTGGTCAGCATGTGTGAGTTGGGCCAAAAGGCCTGTTTGCCTGATGTTTGATGGTTCTGTGGAGTTCAGGTTCCAAACCCACTCATGAGACAGGACCAACGTTCACATCTAAAGGCAAAGTCCACCGCAATGAGGAAATTTTGCCTCCCTTATTTAAAGCCCAGCAGGAACTTCAGATTCATTCCTCACTGACTGGCTTTTGCCAAGAAGCATTTTCAGATTCGGCCAAGTGCTTAGAACCATTCCCACCAACCAACTCCCACCCAGAAGAAAAAATGAGAGAGACAGAGAGGAAGAGAGGGGAAAAAAAGATGTCAAGTTAGAAGGCGTGTGTTTAGAAAGAAGTGAAACCCCTTTTCTACCGGGCGGGTCTTCAGTTGCGGCTCGTTAGCCCCTCGCTAATGGCCACCGGACTCATCAGTGAGAAAACCTGCTTTCTCAGACTCATAGGGTCGATATGACTTGGACCCCACCAAACTCGGGAGGCTGGGATGTCTCGCCCACCCGAACCCCAATCTGTGTGAATACTGTGTAACCGCTGGCCCCACGCAATTCCCCACAGGCGAGAAATAACAGACCGAACACTGCATACAATTACAAAGAAAGTATATTTACAAATTTCAGCTTTATCGAACAGCTAGTAGGAAAAAAGAAAAGGAAAGAAAAATTCAAAAGGGCTCATTACAGTTAACCTAGTCCCAATGTGCACATAAGTTGGAGCTCATCTTGAAGTTGTCTTTAACTCACGTGCTGGACCTATGGTCTATGTGAAAGCACACACCTCGAACAAATGGGCTCCCCCCATAGGAGTTTTGGTCCTTCCTCCTTGAAGCCATTCATCTGCACAAAGCACCTCGTGAAACACAGGTGGCATCCTCAGCCATCTTCCATCCCATTATCTCCCAGCTCCTGTTAAATAGACCTCGACCCACACCAGCATCCATCTCAAAAACCTCTCCACCTCGCATTCTCTAAAACCCGCTCCCAATTCCACCATCCTGATTGGCTGACACAACACTCCTAAGTTGAACAACATAGCCCATTATCTTCAGTTCAAACCCAAACAGGCTAAAAGTCAAACAGACTGCTCTCACAGAACTACTAAAATGAAATACCCACAGCAGAGCAGTAAGAAACTTAACCAGGGTGTACAGAAGAAACAGGAGAGAGAGAAGATGAGAGAGTGTGGGGAGGTAGAGAGACATGTCGTGATAGAGAAGGGAGAGAGTGAAAGGGAGCGAGGGAAAGGGCAAAAATGGCTGCTGGAGGAACTCAGCTGGTAAGGCAGAATCTATAGAGAGAGATGGACAGTCAGCATTTCAGGTCAAGACCCATCATCCTTTCATCCGGGCTGTTGGACTTGCTCCAGGTTCCAGTATCTGCAGGTTCCTGTGTTGTCAGGGGAGAGAAAGAGGCTGTTTGTGTGTGTGTGTGTGTGTGTTGTGTAGAGAGAGAGAGAGTGAGATACAGAGGGCAGAGTGAAGGAAGGACAGTGAGTGAAGGTGAAAGGAGAAGAGGTAAGAAAGACAGAGAGAGCAATGAGAATCAGAATCAGGTTTATTATCACTAATCTACGTCATAACACTTGTTTTGTGGCAGCAGTACGAAGTAATACATATATAAAATTACCATAAATTACAACAAACAAATAAATAGCACAAAAGAGGGGTAATCGTGTTGGGTGCATGAGCTCATGGACGATTCAGGAATCTGATGGTGGAGGGGAAGGAGCTGCTCCTGAATCATTGAGAGTGTTACTTCAACCTCTTGTACCTCCTCTCTGATGGTAGTAAATCAGAAGAGGGCATGACCTGCTTAGTGAGGATCTTTAATGATAGATCTTTGGGGCACCATGTCTTGAAGATGTTTCTGATGGTGAGAGAAGCTTGTGCGTGTGTTGGAACTGTCTGAGTCTACGCCACATGCATCCTCTTACAATCCCGTGCAATGGAGCCCCCAACGAGACAGTGACGCAGCCTGTTAGAGTGCATCTATAGAAATTTGCCAGAGTCTTTGGCGACATACCACGTCTCCTGAAACTCCTAATGAAATATAACCATTGGTGTGCCTCCTTCATAATTGCATCAATATGCTGAGTCTTGGACAGATCTTCTGAGTTCTCAGAGAGAGAGGCCTTCACAGCAATCCTTTCCTGCAGAAGAGATTTGATTCTGAACAGAGCAGATCTGATAGTTACTGGAGCATTTGTTGCAGATGACAGTGGATGTTTATTTTGGCAGGAGACTCTGAGGAATGCTCTGCAGATCCAGTAGAAACCAGCAGATGGTGACCTCAGCCCATCTCTGAGAAACAGCATTAAGTTGTGAATAGGAGAAAAAAGATTGAAAGAGACACCAAGGTAAATACAAAAGATTCCGCAGATGCTGGAAATCCAAAGTAACGCACACAAAATGCTGGAGGAACTCAGCAGCTCACACAGGACCTGTGGAGAGGAATAAACAGTCAACGGTTCGGGCTGCGATCTTTCATCAGGGTACTGAGGTAGCTGGAAGGAGAGAGTGAGAGTGAGGGAGAGAGGGATTGGCAGAATGAGGTAGCAGGATGGGAGGAGAGGGACAGAGAGTGGGATGATGGGCTGACAAATAGGGAGAGAGTGAGATAGCATGATAGAGTGAGAGAGAGTCAGTGAAACTGAGAGAGGGTCGGCAGAGCTGTGATAACAGAACTCAGAGAGAATGAGATAGGAGAAAGGGCTGGGGAGGAGGACAGCTGTTGAAGCAGAAGGGCAGAGAGAGAGAGTGAATGAGACAGGAGGATTAAGACAAGAGAACAATAGATTTAGTGCAACTGAAAGTGAGACGCACAGAGTTAATTCAGTAGTCATCTTGAAGGAGAGAAGAAGAAAATGAGACAGAGGAAATAAGTGAGTGTAAACTCGTGGGGCTGAAAGAGAGAGAGAGAAGATGTGAGTGAGCAAGAGGAGGATGAGAAGTGAGGCAGAAATAGAGAGGAAGGAGAATGTGTAGAATAGGCGAATGGGGGTCAGAAGCCGGGGTGGTGTACTGAGGGAGAGAGAGGAAGAGAAAAGTGTCAGTGAGACAGACATTCGGAGGCAGAGAGAGAAGGATATGAGACTGACAGACCGAGGCAAATTGAACTGGGAGAAAACGTAACTAGAAGCAGGAAAAGCAGGAGACCATTTGGCCCGTCAGTTTGCTTGTATTCAGTGAGGACTCATCCTGACCGTCTCAATGAGTAAAGAAAATGTTCCGAAGGTGCTGAATGTGTTTTCTCCTCTGCCCTGGAGCTGACCGTAACCAGACTGGACATTCCTCAGATCAGCCAGAAAACCTCCAAGGTGGCCTGGTCACCAGCCCAGAACTCACTGATAGGTCAAGAACCACTCACACAAAGCTATGGAGGAACACAGCAGGTCAGGCAGCATCATGGAGGGAATGAATAGTCCAACGTTCTGGACTGAGACCTGCACAATTTCATTGTTTTGTGTCTCCGATGGTCAGTCAACGCTTCTATTGGTCAGTGTAAGTGGGCATGCAGGTACAGCAGGTGATGAAAAAGGCGAATGGTATGCTGGCATTCATAGCGAGAGGATTCGAGTACAGGAGCAGGGAGGTACTACTGCAGTTGTACAAGGCCTTGGTGAGACCACACCTGGAGTATTGTGTGCAGTTTTGGTCCCCTAATCTGAGGAAAGACATCCTTGCCATAGAGGGAGTACAAACAAGGTTCACCAGATTGATTCCTGGGATGGCAGGACTTTCATATGATGAAAGACGGGATCGACTAGGCTTATATTCATCGGAATTTAGAAGACTGAGGGGGGATCTTATTGAAACGTATAAAATCCTAAAGGGATTGGACAGGCTAGATGCAGGAAGATTGTTCCCGATATTGGGGAAGTCCAGAACGAGGGGTCACAGTTTGAGGATAAAGGGGAAGCCTTTTAGGACGAAGATTAGGAAAAACTTCTTCACACAGAGAGTGGTGAATCTGTGGAATTCTCTGCCACAGGAAACAGTTGAGGCCAGTTCATTGGCAATAGTTAAGAGGGAGTTAGATATGGCCCTTGTGGCTAAAGGGATCAGGGGGTATGGAGGGAAGGCTGGTACAGGGTTCTGAGCTGGATGATCAGCCATGATCATACTGAATGGCGGTGCAGGCTCTAAGGGCCGAATGGCCTACTCCTGCACCTATTTTCTATGTTTCTATGTAGGTTTCTAATGCTTATTTGATTCACAGAGTCACACAGCTCGGAAACAGGCCCTTCGGCCCAACTGCCCCATGCTGACCAAGATGCCCAAAGCAAATCACACTTGCCCCGGTTTGGCCTGTATTCCTCTAAACCTTTCCAATCATGTACCTGTCCCAGAAACTTTTAAATGCCTCAACCAATGCGATCACTCAAGTCGAGTGTGATGTTCTCCTAATGGGTTGTCTATTGGAGAGTTGATACCTGTGCGTGACTTTGTTCAACATGGGGAGGCACAGAGTCCCTGATGGATCGGGGCCAGGATGCAGCGGCATGGAGTACAAGAGTTTTTTAAGCGTGTCACACCAGACAGTCAGCCATTCTTGTCTGGCTCGTGGTGTCAGGATTAACCGGATCACGTTATGAACGTTCCTGACTCGAGCCTTGTATTTTTTACAAGACCGAGTGGCTAACTCGACACTCAACCCGGCACAGATGGAAGGCGTGCTCGGGGGTGGCCCGACCTGGATTCGAACTCGGGAGCCTTCGCTCCAGAGTCCGGCGCTGATCTCACTGCGCCACCAGCCGGCCACACGAGCGCAGGATGGCTGGGCACCCTTCACTGCTGCACCCTTCCTTGGCCTTGACTGCGGTTGTGATGCGTCATCATCTTCTGCCATCTCCATCCTTGAGGTCTTCATTACATCGCACTTGTCTAGAACTTCCCTCTCAACCTTACCGCCCCGGTGACCCTACCAGGAGCAAAGCGCCAGATGGCTAAACCCCAGGCAGCATCACTCACAGGATCTCAGGAACTCTCAAGTTCTTCCACCATGACAAGATGACAATCCTTGGAGAAGCCAAGGATCGATCCTTGGAGCAGCTTATTCCAAATACGCACACCCTCTATGTGAAAAATTACCCCTCAGATCTTTATTAAAGCTTCCCCTTGCACCTTAAACCTATGCCCTCTAATTTTTTGGTTCCCTTTCCGAGTGAAAAAGACTGGCAATTTTCCCTGTCTTAGCCCCTCACGATTGTATACACCTCTATAAGGTCACCACTATATTCCAAGGAATAATGCCTAATCTCTGCCTATAACTCAGGATCCCAAAGCCTGGAAAAACCCTCTTAACTCTTCTTTGCCATCCTGCGTTGCTATATTCACTGCTCCAGTGGTCATTGGTCAAGGTATGCGTCAACTGGCCAGTCATTGCTTCCACTGGCTGCTTGTATTCCTAATGGTCTGTCTGCACGGGACAGCCGATATCAGTCACTCACTCATTGATAGGAGGACCTCGTTGGAGCTGGAATATTCCAACAATTGTAGAGAAATAGATAGTGGTGCCTGGCTGTAGAGTTTGGAGCTTGCCTAACTAGTAATTCAACTCTTAAAACAAGGATGGTCAGTACACTTAAAATCAAAAGGAAGGAAAAGACCTTGGAGAAGGTCCAGAGGAGGTTAATGAGAAGGATTCCTGGAACTAAAGGTTAATGCATGAGAAGCATTTGATAGTTCTGCGCTTGTACTTTCTGGAGTTTAGAAGAATGAGAGGCGATCTCATTGAAATCTATCGAATATTGAAAGGCCTAGATAGAGCGGATGTGGAGAGGATGTTTCCTGTAGTGGGAGAGTCTAGGACCAGAAGGCACAGCTTCAGGATAGAAGTACGTCCCTTTAGAACAGAGATGAGAATGAATTTGATCAGCCTGACGGTGGTGAATCTGTGGAATTCATTGCCAGAGACTGCCGTGGTGGCCAAGTCATTGGGTATATTTACAGCAGGGTTTGATCGGTTCTTGATTAGTAAGGATGTCAAAGATTACAGGGAGATGGCAGGAGAATGGGTTTGAGATGGATAATACATTAATCATGATGGAATGGTGGAGCAGACTCGATGGCCCGAATGGCCTAATTCTGCTCCTATGTCTGCTGGTTTTATGGTGTTATGAAATATGGCCTCCTGTAAATTTCAGCCAATTCATCACAATATTTAGTGTAATAATGTACTAAGTAGGTATTGTAAAAGGACTCATCTATCACGCTTGACACACTGGTTTGAATCGGTGTGCAGATATCCCATTATTTATTGTGTTAGGGGCTATGATGATAGATAGCACCAATACAGACTAACTTTTAAAATTGCTAAAATGTTTTTTCGTGGATGTGAAGTGACAGTTTGAGAATGAGAGCCGATTATGTGAGCTGTTCTTGCGTAACAAAAATGCAATTTTTATGATTCAAAATCAAATTGTTTTTGCCTGAATGTGATTAGATTATCCAATATTCAGTGACAGACACCTTGCACCCTACCTCCCTACAACAACAGTTCTTCCCAGGGCACAACTCCAGGCAACAGACATGCGCTGTCTCACCAGAATAACATATTCCCTTCTCCTTAGCTAGAAATCACAGGATTTCAAACTGCCGAATACGAGAAAAGTAATTTATATAATTTAAATATTTAATGGGCTAATTGAATTTTAGTGCAATGTTTTTTGAGTAGTTTTAATTGATTACTGACAATATGATGTATGTCTAAAATCAGATAATACAATCAGGGTTCAAACTCATTACAAACAGCATAAGAAACTCCATTCTTGTAACATTCTTATCTGCTCCAGAGTAAATGGTGCTGGGGAATTAAACAATGAGTTGGTGGTCAAAGATGAGGGAACACTAGAGCCTTGGCCCAGAGGGATGTCCATCCTGGCTTCCTCCGAAGGGCCAGACCACCACAGAAGGCAGGAGTGGAGAGCAAGGGCTTATCTGTCTGGGTAGAAGGGCTAGAGGCTTAAAGTCATTGAGAGAAGGGGAACACGTGCTTTCTCCCGTGTGCTATAACTCTCTGCCTGAGAGGGAGAGGGTAACGATCAATTAGTGCTGGGGCAGGGATTTGAAGAGCTTTGACCTGCAGAGTTACAGACCCAGTGTGGGAAGGTGGGTTAGGGCTAGGAAGCTCTTCCTCATCAGCACAGACATGATGGGCTGAACAGCCTTCTTCTGTGTGGAAAATATTTTACGATTCCTCAATTTGCATTTAGATACTTGATATGATCCTTCTAAAATCAGTGAACAACCCAGAACAAAGGTCGTGAGATTGGACAACAGGAGGGACACTATGACCTATGTCAGGATGTCAGGATTTTGATCATTAACTATAGCTCAGTATTTACCACCATCATTCCCATAGTCCTAATCGATAAGTTACAGAACCTGGGCCTCTGTACCTCTCTCTGCTACTGGATCCTCAATTTCCTAACTGGAAGACCACAACCCGTGCAGATTGGTGAGAATATCTCCTCCTCACTGACGATCAATACTGGCACACCTCAGGGTGGTATGCTTACCCCACCTATGTGGCTGTGTGGCTAGGCATAGCTCAAATACCATCTACAAAGGGGCTGATGATACAACCATTGTTGGTAGAATCTCGGGTGGAGATGAGAGAGTGTGCAGGACTGAGATACACCAGCTCGTTAAGTCGTGCTGCAGCAATAACTTTTCACTCAGTGTTAGTAGGACCAGAGAGCTGATTGTGGACTTCAAGAAGGGTAAGATGAGGGAACACAAACCAATCCTCAGAGAGGGATCAGAAGTAGAGAGAGTGAGCAATTTCAAGTTCCTGGGTGTCAAGATCTCTGAGGATCTAACCTGGTCCCAACATATCGGTGCAGCTATAAAGAAAGCAAGACTGCAATTATATTTCATTAGGAGTTAGAAGAGATTTGGTTTTTCGCTGAAAACACCCGAAAACTTCTACGGATGTACAGTGGAGAGCATTCTGACAGGCTGCATCACTGTCTGGATTGGGGGTGGGGAGGGGTGCTACTGCACAGGGCTGAAATAAGCTACAAAAAGTTGTAAAATTAGTCAACTCCATCTCCGGTACTAGCCTCTGTAATATCCAAGACATCTTCAAGGAGCGGTGCCTCGAAAAAAGACGAAGTCTGTTATTAAGGACCCACATCACCCAGAACATGCCCTCTTCTCACTGTTACAGTCAGGAAGGAGGTACAGAGCCTGAAGGCACACACTCAGTGATTCAGGAACAGCTTCTTCCCCTCTGCCATCCAATTCCTAAATGGACATTGAACCCCTGGACACTACCTCACTTTAAAGAAATATATTATTTCTGTTTTGCATTGTTTTTAATCTATTTTTAAGTATTTGATATACATATATATACTTTCTGTAATTGATTTACTTATTTTTTTTCTTTCTATATTATCATGTATTGCACTGCTCCTGCTAATAGGCATCCGTTAGTCTCGTGAGACCATGGATTTGTGCCTTGGAAGGTTTCCAGGGCTCAGGCCTGGGCAAGGTTGTATGGAAGACCAGCAGTTGCCCATGCTGCAAGTCTCCCCTCTCCACGCCACCGATGTTGTCCAAGGGAAGGGCATTAGGGCCCACACAGCTTGGCACCGGTGTCATCGCAGAGCAACGTGTGATTAAGTGCCTTGCTCAAGGACACAGCACGCTGCTTCAGCCAAGACTCGAACTAGTGACCGTCAAATCACTAGACAAACAGCTTAACCACTCGGCCACATACCATCACTGATCCTACTAAGTTAACAAATTTCACAACACATGCCAGTGATAATAAACCTGATTCTGATTCTGACTCAATAATGTGGAAAATTGGCTGAAAACATCCTA
This sequence comes from Mobula hypostoma, assembly GCF_963921235.1. NCBI lineage: Eukaryota > Metazoa > Chordata > Chondrichthyes > Myliobatiformes > Myliobatidae > Mobula > Mobula hypostoma. Next base: position 17,098,871 of record NC_086115.1, read on the forward strand.
TCCACCAGACAAAGGTCTCCTACTTACCTCTGTCCGATCAGTATGGTGAAACAGGTGAAGGACATGTCTGTTCAAGCTTATTACTACTGAATAAGTCTGGTGAAGAGAATGCAGGACACATCCATGCCTACTCTTCTCTACCTAATTGGGGTGGTGAAATGATGGAGAGTGTTAATGACTACGCTGTCAAGTAGGACTTTCCAACAATAACCTACTCTCCAGTGCCCAATCGGGACATTGCCAGGAAACCACTCCAAAGGTTGATGCCAAACACAATGCAGGACGATGTGGGTGTTGGGAGTGCCAGGACATCTCTGTAGGAGTTCCCAGTGTCCTGGGCCCAGACATTCTACATCCTCAGCTGTCTCACCCGGAACCATCTGCCACTCGAAGTGGGGATGTTCCCTGATAACTGCACAACGTCATAATGACAGCACAGAAACAGGTCCTGTGGACCAACTTGTCTATGCCAAGCTACTAATTTACCTTGTCCCATCGATCTGCACCCAGACCATAGTCCTCCACAACCCTCCCATCCATATACCTATCCAAATTTCACTTAAATGATGAGATCGAACCCAAATTCACCAGTTCCTCTGACTGCGTATTCCACACTCTCACCACCCTCTAAATAAAGATACACCTCAGGTTCCTCTTAAATATTTTACCTTTCACCGTTAACCCATGACCTCTAGTTCTAGACTCACATAACCTCAGTGGAAAAAACCTGCTTGCATTTTCCCTATCTATACCCCACATAATTTTGTATGCCTCTATCAAATCTCCCCCCATTTGCCTTCACTCCAGGGAATAAATTCCTAATCTGTTCAAAGCAACGCTCACAACACGCTGGAGGAACTCAGCAGGTTGGGCAGCATCCGTGGAAACGATCAGTCAACGTTTCAGGCCGGAACCCTTCGTCAGGACTGTAGGGGGAAGGGGCAGAGGCCCTATAAAGAAGGTGGGGGGAGGGTGGGAAGGAGAAGGCTGGAAGGTTCCAGGTGAAAAACCAGTAAGGGGAAAGATAAAGGGGTGGAGGAAGGGAGGCACGGAGGTGATAGGCAGGAGAGGTGAAGAAAGCATAGGGGAAAACACAATGGGTAGTAGAAGAAGGCAGAACCATGAGGGAGGTGATAGGCAGCTGGGGGAGGGGGCAGAGTGAAACTGGGATGGGGGAAAAGAGGGGGAGGGAATTACCGGAAGTTGGAGAATTCTATGTTCATACCAAGGGGCTGGAGACTACCCAGACGGTATATGAGGTGTTCAAACTTGCCCTGTAACTCAGGCCCTCAAGTCCTGGCAACATCGTTGTAACTTTTTTCTGCACTCTTTCAATCTTATCGACGTCTTTTGTGTTAGGTGGAAGATCAAAACGGCACACTCTATTTATGCCATGAGCAGGGTCACTAAATGGTGTTAATTATTGTGTTATTAGCATTAACTCTTTAATGCTGCTTCCAGGACACATGTCAGATACCGAGCGTTCCCTCTCCGAGGAATCCCGGGCATGGCATATCCTGGGAAGAGGGATGGGCAGTCAGCAAGTTTTTCTCTCAACTTGCAGACCGAGGTGTAGAGAGTGTAGGTGCTGGGCTGATCATCCCGTCAGACCGTCAGTCAGAGCAGAAAGCTTTGAAGTGAGTAATAGCTCAGTGAAAACAGGTCCAGGGCACAAGTTGACAAATTTCACGTTGCATGCCGGTGATAATAAACCTGATTCTGATTCTAATTCTGCCAACATCAGTGTCATTCGGGATACCAGAATGTCCCAGCTCCCTCCACACTTTCTTATCACTTCCCAGCATGGAACAGTAAACCAATATCACTAATAGTGTGTGTGGAAGAACTGATCGGGATGGGACAGAACTGGCTGGGTTCAGAGAGATAAAAGCTCCTGAATGTAACATCGCCAGACTTCGGAAATCCAGGGCAACACACACACAATGCTGAAGGAACTCAGGAGGTCAGGCAGCACTTATGGAGGGGAATGAACAATCGACGTTTCAGGCCAAGACCCTTCCTCGAGATTCCAGTGGCCAATTTACCGAAGGAAAGAAAAATTAGCTTGCCCGCCTTAAGATACAGGAAGAAAGAGAGACACCTTCAACTTATAATGATTGAAGATCATACACCATTTCAATGTTCGACTTGACACAGTGAGGGTTAACTTGCAAGTTCTTTCTCTACTTGCAGACTGGGGTGTAGAGAGTGAGGGGCAGGGGTGACCATCAGTCCATCAGTCGGAGCAGGGGGTATTTAGGTGAGTAACAGCTCAGTGTGTTACTGAAAAGAGAATCCGTGCCAAGTCGTACTTACTGATGCCTCTTTGATAGCAAAGTGTCCCAGCTCCCTCACACTTTCCTGTCACCTCCCAGGACAGCCTGCTCTTGACCCTGGGCAAGGAGACCAACTAAGTAGTGGGTTCCAGATGAACCGACTGCCCGTCCTTCTTCCCAGGATACAGCACACCAGGAATTCCCAGGATAGGGAGAGCACAGTGTCCACTGCTCACTGCAGGGACTGGCCTGTGTCCTGGGAACAGCATTAAAGAGTTAACACTGTTAACACTTAAATTAACAGCATTTAGTGTTGCTGATCTTGTTATAATAGTTTTTAATTAAAAAATAAAACAAATACAGATGAAATGGGGACTTGCAAAAATTTAAAAAGGTGCATGAATTGTAGATCCCTCTACACCATCCCATCACACACTCCCAGGGTCAGACACAGAGTGAAGCTCCCTCCACACCATCCCATCACACACTCCCAGGGTCAGACACAGAGTGAAACTCCCTCCACACTGTCCCATCATACACTCCCGGGGTCAGACACAGAGTGAAGCTCCCCCCACACTGTCCCATCACACACTCTGGGGGTCAGACACAGAGTGAAGCTCCCTCCACACTGTCCCATTACACACTCCTGGGGTCAGACACAGAGTGAAGCTTCCTCCACGCCATCCCATCACACACTCCCGGGGTCAGACACAGAATGAAGCTCCCTGTACGTTGTAGAATAAGGGAGACAAGCTGAGGGGAGAAAGCAAAAGAGACTCATAGAGATTGCGGAATGAGTTTGATTGGCAGAAAACACAGAAAAGGAGATGGAGAGATAGTGAGAGAAAGTGTGAAAGGGAAGAAATGAAAGGAGTGATGTTGAAAGCAGATGAAGGGAGAGTAATATTGTAATAAACAAAAATGAAAAGTGAGATTCTGGGAGGCACTGCGAGTTGGTGAGTGAAAAATAGGTAGAGAGTGAGTGACAGAGAGAAAGAGAAAAAGACCAGAGAGAGAGAGAGAGAGAAAGAAAGAGAGAGACAGAGAGAGAGAAGAACAGAGCCAGAAATTGAGAAGTTCTGGTGAGTGGTGGAGCATTTGCCTTGCGATGTAATGATCTAAAGGTAGTGACTGATTGCTTCAATATCCCACTGCCCCTGAGCCAGTAACAGCCATTCATCTTACAAATAATGCATGCCAGAAATGATTCTTAATGAAAAATTAATATGAGCCTCACTGAGTGAGATTGACAGGGGACGCTGTGTGGAAGGAGCTCGCTGCTAAACTCACATCAGTCCCTCAGACATTAATTCACAGCAAGACGATCTGTTCAACTAGTCTGTGGATACAACGCATAAAAATTTCATTAACTGTTTAAACTATTATTGCAGGAGATGACAAAATTATATCTATTAATGACACGGAGTTGATTGTGTTTAAAAGGGGAAGGAGACACTGTCACCTCAAGGCAAGTGTAATAACTATGTTGACATTTGTCATTCTGTTCCATCTGCATCTTGTACCCTCTCTCCCCCTCCCTCTCTCCTGCTCTACCTCTCTACTTCTCTCCCTCTATCTCTCTCCCCTTCTTTCCCTCCCTCTCCCCTTCTCTCTCTCTCCCACCTCCCCTCTACCCCTCTCCCTCTCACTCCCTCCCTCTCCCCTTGCCTCTATCCCTCTCCCCTTCCCCTCTTGCTCCCTCCCTTTCCCTTCCCTGTCCCCTTGCCTTGATCCCTCTCCCCCTCCCTCTCTCGCTCTCTCCCTTTTCCCTCCCTCGATCCCTCTCTCTGTCTCCTTCTCATCTCTCTCTCACTCTCCTCCACCCTTTGGTCCCTCTCTCTTTCCCCCTTCCCCTCCCACTCACCTTCTCTATATACCCTGTTTCTCTCTTTCTTCTGTCTTATCTGGACCTCCGTTGCTCTCTCTTCCCCCACCCCAACTTTCTCTTTCTCCACCACCCCCCCTCAGCTTTGCACTCTTCTCTTTTCCCCTTCCCTCTCTCTGTCTCAGTTTCTCACCCTCCTCTCCCCTTCTCTCCTTCCCTTACTACCTTACCCTCTCTTTTCTCTTCTCACTCTCCCTCTTACTGACCTCTCTTTCTCTTTTCTGTTTTCTCACTCTCTCCTCCTCTTTCTCTTTTCTCTATCATTCTTTTCATCCGGCCCCTCTTTCAACTCTCCCTTGCCTTCCTGTTCCCCTTCTCCATCTTTCACCATCTCTCCCTCGATCCCCCTTGTCCCACCTTTTTATTTTCTCTCATTCTATCTCTCATGGATTTCCTGCACCGCACAGCGATGCTGCTGTTTGAGTGGCTGCCTCCCAGCTCCCCGGTCCCATCTGAACCTCTGGAGCTGCCTGTGTGGTGTGTGCATGTTCTCCCTGTGACCGTGTGGGCTCTGATTTCCTCCCATATCCCAGCAGCGTGTGGGATGGAGATTAGGATAACTTGTCCCAAGTCTGTGGGTGAGTGGGGGTGTCTAAGGAGGAGAATAGGTTACCACAAAAAGATAGTGAGAAATGGGATTGCACCGTGGGATGGGAGAGATTTGATGGGCCAAACTGCCTTCTTGTGTGTTGTATGGAAGTGTGGTACACTGCAACACCCAATAGAAAAACTTCATCAGCTAGGAAACATTCTGGGATGTAATGAATTTGCAAGATTTACTTCGTAATAGGCAACATGAAGACTACTTCATTGGGTGCCTTCCACACTAAATATTTATTTTAGTAATTTGTAGTACGTCCATGTCTTTGCACTGTACACTTGCTGCAAAACAACAAATTTCACACCCTGACAAAGGATCTCGGCCTGAAACATCGACTGTACCTCTTCCTAGAAATGCTGCCTGGCCTGCTGCGTTCACCAGAAACTTTGATGTGTGTTCCTTGAATTGCCAGCATCTGCAGAATTCCTCGTGTAAATATCGACTGTTTATTCTTTTCCATTGATGCTGCCTGGCCTGCTGAGTTCTTCTAGTATTTTGTGTGTGTGTGGCTCTGGATTTCCAGCCTCTGCGGATTTTCCCCTGTTTGAAATTTCACGTCGTATAAAGATCAGCTTTATTCGTCACACGTACGTGCAGCGAAACGCTTCATTTGTGTCAACGACCATCACCGTCCGAGGCTGCGGCTGGGGACAGTTCGCAAGCATCACCACGGCTTTCGACGTCAACGTGGCATGCCCACAACGTACTCACCCCAACCCATTTGCCGTTGGAATGTGGGAGGGAACCAGAGCACCCGGAGGAAACCCACGCAGTCATGGGGAAAACAAACAAATCCCTTACAGACGGCGACGGGAATTGAACCAAAACTGGGGGCCGCTGGCACTAAACGTGCTGACCGCTACACCATCATGCAGCCTACAATATAAGCAATTCTACTCATATAGGAATACTAATTCTGATTCAGAAAGCAGCGGATGGACACGATAATAAGAAAACTATAAATTACAACACAGCATATATTTTTAATAATTAAATTAATGATGTAATATATATAGAGAGAGGAAAAAATGAGTACGTGTGCATGGGTTCGATGTCCAGTTGATGGCAAAGGGGAAGAAGCTGTTCCTGAATCATTGAGTGTGGGTCTTCAGGCTCCTGTACCTCCCCCCTGATGGTAGCAATGAGAAAAGGGCACGTCCCGGGTGACAGGGTCCTTAATCAATGATGCTGCTTTTTGAGGCATTGTCTTTTGAAGATGTCCTCGATGCTGGGGAGTCTGGTTCCCATGATGAAGCCGGCTGAGTTCACAACTTTCTGCAGGTTTTTCCGAACCTGCGCAGTGGCCCCTCCATACCAGACGGTGATGCACTCAGTTAGAATGCTCTCCACGGTACATCAGTAGAAACTTGTGAGAGTCTTTGGTGTCATATCAAGTTTCTTCAAACTTCCAATGAAGTATAGCCACGGATGCTGATATTTTACTAAGAACACGAGTGCAGTGAGAATTGGACTGTGATGTTAGCCAGAGTACAGTGGGCTCTCCTTCTGACAGTTCGCTCTCAGCTCAATCTCTACACGTTTGGGAGCAGGGTGTGAGCTAGTGGGACGAGGGGACTTCCGTCTGTGCAAAACTTGTTCCCAACTTTCTCTGTCACAGCTGTGAACATGTCTGTAAGTACACAGGTACAATGATTCCACACCCCCCCCCACCCTCACCCATGCAGATCTCACCAGATCTGACATCCCAAAATTCATATTCAGCTTCATGCATTTATCACACGTACAAGGAAACGTACAGTGAAACGTGTTGTTTCTGTTAACAACCAACACACGTAAGGACGTTCTGGCACCAACATGTCCACCATGTTCAGCGGAACAACACAAGCAACAACAACAACGCAACAGGAAAGCAACCCGCTCTGCTCCCACTCGCACACACAAACGCAACTTCAGTCCCAGTACAGGCTGCCTTTGGGCCTCCTGCAACCTGGACTGGATCCTTCCAGGAGTTGACAGGTGGGTGTTGTGTGGCCAGATGTGAAGTGTTGCACCTTGGCAGGTGTCAAAAAACACAGAGACAGTTCACTGTTAATGACAGGAGCTTTACCAGTGTCGGTGAGCAGAGGGACCCTGGCGTCCAGGTTCATAGCTCCCTGAAGGTAGCAGCACAGCTTGACGGGACGGTGAAAGGGTATATAACTTGCTCACCTTTATTAGTCGAAGCATTGAGTTCAAAAGTCAGGAAATTATGTTGCAGTTTTATAAAATACCAGTTTGGCCACACTTGAAGTAGTGCATACGGTTCTGGTCACCCCGTTTCAGGAAGGATATTGAGGCTTTGGAGGGGGTGCAGAAGAGGTTTACCAGGATTGGAGGGCATGTGCTATCATAAGAAGTTGGACAAACTTGGACTGTTTTCTCTAAAGCAACGGAGGCTGAGGGGAGATTTGATAAAAGTTTATAAGATTATCAGAGACATAGATAAAGACTGAGAGTATCTTTACCCCAGGGTTGAAATGTTTAATACCAGAGGGCATGCATTTAAGGTAAGGGGGGTAACCTCAAAGGAGATGCAAGGGGCAAGTTTTTTTTTTGCACAGAATGGTGAGTGCCTGGAATGAGCTGCCGGGGGTGGCGGCGGAGGCAGAAACATTAAGGACCCTTAAGAGACATTTAAATCAGCACATGAACATCGGGAACATGGAAGGACATGGACGTTGTGTGGGCAGACAAAAGATTAGTTTAGCTGGTCGGTTTATTATTGATTTAATTGGTTCAGCACCACATTGCGGGCCGAAGGGCCTGTTCTGTGCGGTACTGTTCTGTGTTCTGTCCCACCCCGCCGGTGAGTCCAGGACCAGGGGGCAGCCTCCGATAGTTTGCACTGGGGGTGAGAGAGATTTCCTCACCCAAGGGGTTGTGAGCGTTCAGTCACCGGGCCATTTGAAGTAGTTGGATGGATCAATTAGTGCAGGTTGGTACGGTAGCGTAGCGGCTCCCGTTCCGCTTCACCGCACCGGCGATCGGGGTTCATTCCCGCTGCTCTCTGTAATTGTTCCGGAGCCCGTGGACGCCAGTCCCATACTGTCCCGGTGCAACTGCTCGGGGACGAGTACATTGTGAGCCCTCCCGCCTTGTGGTTTCCCAGCACCGGACTACTGTCCCTTGGAGACCGACTCACTCACACTGGGTGGGTCTATTCAGCAAACATTGTCTCTGTAATTATCCCTTAATGATCCCCATCGTTCAAAGCACCAGCCCGACACAGCGGAGCTAAAACCATTCCTTTTATCGAATTATTCAGTCTTCTAATGTTTAAATAATGAGATTGCTCCACACATTTAAATAGATGAATGTTCGGTGTTAATCCTCCTTTTAATTTTTAATTAGGATCAGTTGTGGCTTCTCTGCACCTCCAATTAGGATCGAAGCAGTGGCTTAATAAACAGCCACGGCTGACCCGTGGCTGTTGATCTGTAAATACCCGTGTTGTGCAACTCACTCACACACGTGCGCGGACACACAAACACACACACAATACATATAAACACACACATAATACATATAATCACGCATACATGCACACAATGCATATACACACACACTCAATACATATAAACACACACATAATACATATACACACACATATACACGCACACAATGCATATACACACAAACACACCTACACACAATACATATATACACACACACACACACACACACACAAAATACATATACACACAAACACACCTACACACAATACATATACACAGAGACACACACACACAATATATATAACGCACAGACATGATACATACACACACACAAACACACGACACACACACGCACACAATACACAGATGCAAGATACACTCATGCTCAAATATATACAGACACACACACACACAATGCAAACCCACAATATGATCACACACAATGTACAAGCACACACAGACCCTCACATGCACTCACACATACTCGTGCACGTAACACACAATGCACACTTTGTCTTGGCATCAGCCGCCCTCCTGATACAGTTTAGTGTGGAGGGTCATGCCCGCAAACCCCTGGGGATCTGGCAGAGTGAAGCCTGATCCCCTGCAGTCCGGGTAGGAACTACATAAGTGTAGTGGTTAGCACAACGCTTTACAGTGCCAGCAAACTGTGTTTAATTCCCACGGCTGCCTCTGAAGAGTTTGTACATTCTCCCCGTGACTGTCTGGGTTTCCTCCAGGTGCTCTGGTTTCCTCCCACAGTTCAAAGATGTACCAGTTGGTAGGTTAGGTGATCATTGTAAATTGTTCTGTGATTAGGCTGGGGTCAGATCGGGAGTTGCTGGGTACCGTGGCTTAAAGAGCCAGAAGGGCCAGAAGGGGCAGAAGGGCCTATTCCATGCTGTATCTCAATAAATAAATGCATAAGAGATTTTGTAGATGCTGGGTCTAGAGGGTGATGAAGTGGGGAGCTGGGAGGAGATAGGTGGAAGAGGTAAAGGGCTGAAGAAGAAGGAATCTGATAGGAGAGGAGAGTGGACCATGGGAGGAAAGGAAGAGGAGGGGAGTTGAGTAGAAGAGAAAATGTGAGAGGGGAACAGCTTCCTAATTCTCCCTCCCCCCATCTACCGACATTCCCCCTCGCCTAGTCTCACCTATCACCTGCCAGCTTGTGCTTTTTCCCCTCCAGCCACCTCCTTATTCTGGCATCTGCCCCCTTCCTTTCCAGACCCAATGAAGGGACTCGGGTGGAAACGTTGACTTTATTCTCCTCCACGGATGCTGCCTGACCTGCTGAATTCCTTCAGCATTTTCTGCGTGTTGCTCCTGTTTTTAAGCAGTGGTTTGAATGGTTATATTTGCATTTTGCTGCATTCTCCACAATTCTGAAAGCTGACAAACACATCCAGTATTTCCATTGCTTGTCCGCCTCCCCTTCCCCTCCTACCCAACTCCCGTACCCTAGAAACACATTAACTCTTAAACTTCATGAGATTCTTGGTTCCCCACTAACTCTGGAAGATCCCCTGATTCTCTTTCAACGCAGACAGAACACAAGTGTCCTTTAACTCTCTGTGATTCCCCTTTTCCCCACGGTGAACTCCCTGACTTTCAGACTTCAGGTGATCCACCCTTGACCTCAGTAACCTTTAGATTTTTCAATGGAAGCTTTCACTGTCCACTTTGATGTTCCATGTAAAGTTATTTCCAATCCATTTTAGCTTCCTTAATCAGATTTCTTTTTTATTTTTGCTGAAGTATAATCTGCTCCCAATAGAATGTAGAGCTACACAGCACAGGGACGGGCCATTTGTCCCATAGTGTTGTGCTGAACAAGTTAAACTGGTAGCTTCAGATTCTGATTTATTTCTGTGCTGTGTATTGAGACACACAGTGAAATGATTCACATTATCACAGGCACATTGAAATCTACAGTGAAACGCATTGTTTGTGTTTAACAACCAACACAGACAGGGATGTGCTGGGGGATGTCGCCGTGGATCCTGGCACTTAGATAGCGTGTCCACAATTAAATGCCTAACTAGTCCCTTCTGCCTACATGATAACCATACCCCTCCATTCCCTGCACACTCATGTGCCTATCTAAGAGCCTCTTCAATGCTTGTAACGTATCTGCCTCCTCTACCACCCCGGGCAGCTTATTCCAAGCTCCCACCACTCTCCATAAATATATTTGCCCCACACATCTCCCTGGAGCATACCCCTCCCTCTTCACCTTAAATGCCTGCCCTCTGGTATTAGACATTTCAATCCTGGAGCAATAGTTCAGAAGTTTGAATAAACTCTTCTTGGGCTTCCAGCCAGATACAGATATCTGTTATAACTGGCATTTCGATGACAAACACTGCTATCTTCATCAGGGATCAGGGAAGATGGTGGAGTTTATCATCAGAATGTTGGTTAAAATCAATACCTGTAGCCAGCTGGAAGCCTGAGAAAAGTTTATTTGTCATGTACACCAGGAAAGCACAAGATCCTTTTTCAATTCAATAATTCTATTTAATATCAGCGAATGTATAAAATACACCGTCATAAGGAGGTGGCTGGGAACGGACCCAAGTGCAAGACACAGACACTGAAGTACTAGGGACAGGACTAGGATACAGGCTGAGGGCAGGGACATGGACACAAAAACTGGGAACCCGGAACAGGACTGGACAAGAGAGCTAGGAGCCCGGGCTTGGACTCCGAGCCAGAGACTGGACAAGGACCCAGTACCTGGGTGTTGCCTCTGGCTCGGACCCCAGAACTAGGCAAGGATGAGACTTGGCTGGCAGGCAGGACGAGGCTGGAGTCTTCAGACTTGAGGCTAGGCAGGCTCCTCCTGGGCAGGGCACGGATCTCCACCCAACGGAGGCATGGGACAGGAAGGGGCAGAGCCAACCGCAGGTAACGACAAGACGGCCTGGCTTACCCCAACAGAGGCAAGGGACAGGAAGGGACAGAACCATCTGCAGATAACGGCAAGACGGCCTGGCTTACCTGACGGAGGGAAGGGACAGGAAGGGAGCTAGATACAGGATGGCTCCAGGACAAGACTGCAGGCAAGACGAGGCAAGAGTTACCAGCAAGACAAGGCAAGGCTTCAGGCAATACAAGGTGAGACAAGAACTTCAGGTGAGGCGAGAGTTACCGGCAAGACAAGGCAGGGCTTCAGTCAAGGAAGTAGAAGGCAGAGGAAGGGATACAAGGCATAAGGACAAGAACAATGCAGCAGCCACACCCTGGTCTCTGAAGGTATTTATGCAGCCAGCCCCAACGAGCATCAGCTGCCTCAATTAGAGCTCAACAAGAACAGAAACAGGGTAGACAGGAAAACCTGGAGCAAGGGTCGATGGACCGGACCGTGAACCGGAATACGGACTTCACGGACCGGACCATGACATACACATCCTGAAATTCTTGTTCTTTGCAGACATCCACAAAAACAGAAGAGCATCCCAAAGAATGAGTGATGGTAAAAATGTTTGAACCCCAAAACCCCCACTACTCCCCCTCCAATGCAAAAGCGGCACCCTATGGCGTAGGGTACGCGAAGCCTGATGTGCACCTTCCCAAAAATGTAACTCACGTATCGTGGTGACGCAGACCACAGCAACTGTGATTGGTCCGCTTGGTAGCATCGCATTTCCTCGTACGCATTTCCATTGCTTTTCTCAGCCATGTCCGTACACTGATACAAAATAAATGGTTGGAGATTATGAACCAAATTGTCAAATCTACCTGCCAACATCCGAAAATATTTGAATCGCGTTTCCTCGTCCATGTCTCTCATGAAGAAACTCAACACAGTGGCATAGAAACCCCACCGCCAACTAGCGTTTTGGCGGTGAATTGCACAGCAACGCAGACACAGCTATGCATGCTCGCTACAGCTTTGAGCTACGCAAAAGTATAAATCAGGCCTACGGGGTAGGCTACGGCATAGCCTGTACGCACAAGTATAAATCAACCTTTAGAATTAGCCCGTCCACAGGGCCGCGAACCCTCAGAATCCAGAGGGCGTGCTCATCTTCTCGGCCGCGTCCTTGGGATTTCGAAAAGCTGCCAGTTGTGGGCCCTTGGGAGTGGTTCCCACTACCGCAAAGAACCGAAGGCTGGGTGGAACTCCAGCAGAACCCCATCCACGCTGAAAAGGAAAAAGAGAGACTTTAAAGGTAGAAATTAAGCTGTTTCTGCAGATGAGCTCAAAGAAGTCGCTGCTAAGAGCCACTGGAGCTCTCCCCCTACCAGCTGTCCATTCCGTCTATGCATCAAGTTTACTGCTGTCTGTAAATCTTATGCAACTCTCCTTTGGATCAAACACTATTTATTTATGTCTTTTATTTATCTATCTATCTATCTATTTATTGAGAGATAAGGCGAGGAATAGCCCTTTCCGGTCCTTCGAACTGCACCAACCAGCCAACCGTGACAAACCCCAACTTAACCCTAACCTAACCACAGGACAATTTACAATGTCCAGTTAACCTACTAACTGGTACATCTTTGGAGCGTGGGAGAAAACCAGAGCACTCGGAGAAAACCCACACGTTCCACAGGAAGAACATACAAACTCCTTACAGAGGACGCCAAATAGTTTTTAAAAAGTTCGGGGAAAATTTACAAAGATGTTGTCGGAACTTTAAGATTTAAGTTATGGGGAAAGATTGAATAGGTTAGAACTTTATTCCCTGGCGTGCAGGAGAAGGAGAGGAGATTTGATAGAGGTATACAAAATTACGAGGAGGATAGATGGAGTAAATACAAGTAGGCTTTTTCCACTGACGTTGGGCGAGACCAGAACTAGAATGTGAAAGGTGAAATATTTAAGGGGAACGTGAGATGGAAATTTTCACTCCAAACATTCCAGCCTGGCATAAGGAAAAGCAGTCAACATTGGCTAAAACCAGAGATCTTGCAGACGCTGGAAGTCGTGAGCAACACACAAGAAGTTTGGACAAGTACGTGGATGGGAGGGGAATGGAGCCCTTCACCAGAGGGTGGTGAGAGTGTGTGGAGTGAGCTGCCAACCAAAGTGGTGGATGTGGGTCCAGTTTCAATATTTAAGAGGGGAGACATTTGGATGAGTACATGGATGGGAGGGGTGTGGAGGCCAGTGGTTTGGGTGCAGCTCAACGGGACTAGACAGATTAACAGTTTGGCATGGCCTCGATGGTCCGAACAGCCTGTTCTCTCTGCAGTAGTTCCCAATGGCACTATGGAACACACAGTCTTGTGTACTGCTCAAGAATTCCAGCATCTGCAGAATCTCTGGTGCTTTTCCTTTTGGATCCTTATGCCGGGCTGGAATATCTAACTAGCGCAGTTCCTGTATCTTTCCCTGAAATGTCGGCTTTGCCCATTACAGTCAGACCGCTTGCTGAAGCCCAACACAAACCGCACCCCGCACTGCCACCCTCCCTCCCCGCCCGATCTAATGCGGCCAGCACAGCCTCAGATCTTCATTGCTTCCTTTGTTTTCAGCTTTAGGTCCCGAGTTTCAGACCAAGTTTCCTCATGTCCCGCCTGAGTGAAAACTTCTGTCACATTATGTTCCCCCTCTCCTCCGGATGACATGACAACCTTCCTACTGCCTAGTATAAATCGGTACAGTGAAAAACCTTGTTTTGCCTGCTCTTCATGCAGATCAAAGCAACACTTTCAGTGCGCTGGATGAACACAGCAGGTCGGGCAGCATCAGTCAGAAACGATGAGTCGACGTTTCGGGCCGGAACCCTTCGTCAGGACTGAAGAATGAAAGATGGGGAAGGATTTGAAGAATGCTTGTAGCGTCAGTTGATAGACCAGTAATTTGAAAGACAAAGGGGTGGGGGAGGGGAAGCATTGACGTCATAGCCCTGAAAACAATGGGTGGTAGAAGAAGGAGGCGGAACCATGAGGGATCTGGGGGAGGGGGCAGAGTGAAATAGGGATAGAGGAAGGGAGGGGGAGGGAATTACCGGAAGTTGGAGAATTCTATGTTCATACCAAGGGGCTGGAGACTACCCAGACGGTATATGAAGTGTTGCTCCTCCATCCTGAGTTTAGCCTCATCATGGCAGTAGAGGAGGCCATGTATGGACATATCTGAATGGGAGTGGGAAGCAGAGTTGAAGTGGGTGGCTACCGGGAGATCCTGTCTGTTGTGGCGGACAGAGTGGAGGTGCTCGACGAGGCGGTCCCCCAATCTGCGTCGGGTTCGTGCAGATCATTTCATTACAACAATGCATTAAGGTAGGACAATGCAAAACAATAACAGAATGCAGAATAAAGTGTTACAGTTACAGAGAAAGTGCAGTGCAGGCCGACAATAGAGTGCAAGGGCCATAATGAGGTCGATTGTGAGGTCATGAGCCTATCTAATGGGAGCTGTTCAATGAGGGATAGAAGCTGTCCTTGACCCTGGTGGTCTGGGATGATTGGAGCCTCTGATCATAGTAGGTAGTGCACCCGTGGCTGACAAGGGAAATTAGGGATAGTATCAATTCCAAAGAAGCAGCATACAAATTAGCCAGAGAAAGTGGCTCACCTGAGGACTGGGAGAAATTCAGAGTTTTGCAGAGGAAGACAAAGGGCTTAATTAGGAAGGGGAAAAAAGATTATGAGAGAAAACTGGCAGGGAACATAAAAACTGACTGTAAAAGCTTTTATAGATATGTGAAAAGAAAAAGATTGGTTAAGACAAATGTAGGTTCCCTACAGACAGAAACAGGTGAATTGGTTATGGGGAGCAAGGACATGGCGGACCAATTGAATAACTACTTTGGTTCTGTCTTCACTAAGGAGGACATAAATAATCTTCCGGAAATAGTAGGGGACAGAGGGTCCAGTGAGATGGAGGAACTGAGGGAAATACATGTTAGTAGGGAAGTGGTGTTCGGTAAATTGAAGGGATTAAAGGCAGATAAATCCCCAGGGCCAGATGGTCTGCATCCCAGAGTGCTTAAGGAAGTAGCCCAAGAAATAGTGGATGCATTAGTGATAATTTTTCAAAACTCGTTAGATTCTGGACTAGTTCCTGAGGATTGGAGGGTAGCTAATGTAACCCCACTTTTTAAAAAAGGAGGGAGAGAGAAACCAGGGAATTATAGACCGGTTAGCCTAACATTGGTGGTGGGAAAACTGCTAGAGTCAGTTATCAAAGATGTGATAACAGCACATTTGGAAAGCGGTGAAATCATCGGACAAAGTCAGCATGGATTTGTGAAAGAAAAATCATGTCTGACGACTCTCATAGAATTTTTTGAGGATGTAACTAGTAGAGTGGATAGGGGAGAACCAGTGGATGTGGTATATTTGGATTTTCAAAAGGCTTTTGACAAGGTCCCACACAGGAGATTAGTGTGCAAACTTAAAGCACACAGTATTGGGGGTAAGGTATTGGTGTGGGTGGAGAATTGGTTGGCAGACAGGAAGCAAAGAGTGGGAATAAACGGGACCTTTTCAGGATGGCATGCAGTGTCTAATGGGGTACCACAAGGCTCAGTGCTGGGACCCCAGTTGTTTACAATATATATTAATGACTTGGATGAGGGAATTAAATGCAGCATCTCCAAGTTTTCGGATGACACGAAGCTGGGCGGCAGTGTTAGCTGTGAGGAGGATGCTAAGAGGATGCAGGGTGACTTGGATAGGTTAGGTGAGTGGGCAAATTCATGGCAGATGCAATTTAATATGGATAAATGTGAGGTTATCCACTTTGGTGGCAAAACAGGAAAACAGATTATTATCTGAATGGTGCTGATTAGGAAAAGGGGAGGTGCAACGAGACCTGGGTGTCATTATACACCAGTCATTGAAAGTGGGCATGCAGGTACAGCAGGAGGTGAAAAAGGCAAATGGTATGCTGGCATTTATAGCAAGAGGATTCGAGTACAGGAGCAGGGAGGTACTACTGCAGTTGTACAAGGCCTTGGTGAGACCCCACCTGGAGTACTGTGTGCAGTTTTGGTCTCCTAATCTGAGGAAAGACATCCTTGCCATAGAGGGAGTACAAAGAAGGTTCACCAGATTGATTCCTGGGATGGCAGGACTTTCATATGATGAAAGACTGGATGAACTAGACTTATACTCGTTGGAATTTAGAAGATTGAGGGGGGATCTAATTGAAATGTATAAAATCCAAAGAGATTGGACAGGCTAGATGCAGGAAGATTGTTCCCGATGTTGGGGAAGTCCAGAACGAGGGGTCACAGTTTGAGGATAAAGGGGAAGCCTTTTAGGACCGAGATGAGGAAAAACTTCTTCACACAGAGAGTGGTGAATCTGTGGAATTCTCTGCCACAGGAAACAGTTGAGGCCAGTTCATTGGCTATATTTAAGAGGGAGTTAGATATGGCCCTTGTGGCTACGGGGATCAGGGGGTATGGAGGGAAGGCTGGTGCGGGGTTCTGAGTTGGATGATCAGCCATGATCATACTGAATGGCGGTGCAGGCTCGAAGGGCCGAATGGCCTACTCCTGCAGCTATTTTCTATGTTTCTATGTTTCTATACTGGCTGCTTTACTGAGTGAGGGAGAAGTGTAGAGAGAGAGTTCTTGGAGGGGCGGCTGGTTTCTGTGAGGTGCCCAGCTGTGTCCACTGGGTAGTTGCTATACCAAGGTATAGCATCCATATCGGATACTTCTTTCCTTTGCCTCATCTCTGCAGCGTTTCCTCCTTCCCAGTCCTGACAAGGGGCCCTTCACCGGGATCTTGGCTCTGTTGCTCACGCCACGGACGCTGCCAGACAAACACACTGCTGTAGTGACGGGAGTCAGTGAGTGTGGAGCAGTCCCTGCCTCTGCCAGCAGGTGGCACGGCAGAGTCACTGAGAGCCCACTGGAGAGCAAGGCTCCCGCAGAATAATTCCTCGCACTCACATGCTGCCTCCCATTGGAATCGTCCACAGCAGATTAATTGTTGTAAATTGTGGTTCAGAGGAAAACATTGGAGAGAGCATGGCGAGATCAGAGAGGAGCCTGGTGCTGAAATTCCTGAGTGGTTGCTTCAGGCAGCCCCTGCCGCTGAGCCCAAGAGCACTATTGCCTGGGGACAAAGGACAGATGACTCTGGGGTCTGAGAGTGTCAGTTCATGCAGGGGTGTCCCAGAGACAGGCTCAGTTCTTGAATCTCTCAAACCTTCACTCAGATATACCAGTGCAGAGGAAGTTTCACTCTCTGCATGATCCTAGGACAGAGTGATGGGATGGTGTAGAGGGAGCTCAATTCTGAGCCTGACCCCAAAAATGTGTGATGGGATGGTGTGGAAGGAGCTTCACTGTATCTGATTTTGGGAGTGTGTGATGGAAAGGTGTACTGTTGAGGGAGTTTCACTCTATGTCTGACCCAGGGAAAGTCTGCGATGGGACAGTGTGGAGGGAGATTCACTCTATGTCTGACCCCAGGAGTGTGTGATGGGACAGTGTGGAGGGAGATTCACTCTATGTCTGACCCTGGGAGTATGTTATGGAACAGTGTGTGCAGGGAGCTTCACTGTTTTGGCAATAAATTGGATTTTTCACATTTTATTCCACCTGCAGTTCCACATTCATTCTGTTTATATCCCCTGAACACTCTCTCAAACCTCATTCCAACTCACAATTCCACCTGGAGTTTTCAGAGTTTGAACTGTGCCCAGTCAGTGAACAGGTGCACAAGAAGAGGCGACTTCACACAAGTCTGTGATTGAAGTTTACAAAAGAGGTGCTTTGCAGCAGTTTTTAGAGTTTGAACTGCAGCCAATCAGTGAACAGGATTCATTCACAAATGTGAATAAAAATGAGGCAGAACAAGTGGAGAGGCCATTGGTGGAGCGGCCATTGTGTGAGTGGGCTGGTGTTAGAGTGGGGATGATTTGACTCAGCTCCTTAGGCTGAGGAAAGGTAAGTATCTGGTAAGTTTCTCCTTCCTCTTTATTCTTCATTCTTCATCTGTTAGGGCATAGCTAGAGCAGAGAGAGTGACTCCAGGGACAGTGTTACATTTTTCTGTAAGATGTGGGAATTCTGGGAGACCTGCAGCCTACCAGATAACCACCTCTACACCAGGTGCACCGAGCTGCAGCTCCACAGGGAGAACGTATTAAAGAACTGAAGCTGCAGCTCGATGACATTCAGTTCATACGGGAGACTGAAGAAGTGATAGATGGGAGCTAAAGGGAGGTAGTCACCCCTAGGATGCAGGTGAGGGAGAGGAGGAGGTTTACAGAGGAGGTTTATTAAAATGTTGCTTGGGTTTCATCTCCTAAGTTACAGAGAAAGGTTGAACAAGTTAGGTCTTCATTCTTCGGAGCGTAGAAGTGTCATGGTCCGGTCCATGAAGTCCGTATTCCGGTTCACGGTCCAGTCCATCAACCCTTGCTCCAGGTTTTCCTGTCTACCCTGTTTCTGTTTTTGTTGAGCTCTAATTGAGGCAGCTGATGCTCGTTGGGGCTGGCTGCATAAATACCTCCAGAGACCAGGGCGTGGCGGCTAGGTTGTTTTTGTCTTTACTGTTTGTATCCCTTCCTCTGTCTTCTGTTTCCTCGCCTGAAGCCCTGCCTTGTCTTGCCGGTAACTCTCGCCTCGCCTGAAGCTCTCGTCTCGCCTTACTTTGCCAGAAGCCTTGCCTTGTCTTGCTGGTAACTCTCACCTCGTCTTGCCTGTAGTCTTGTCCTGGAGCCACCCTGTACCTAGCTCCCTTCCTGTCCCTTGCCTCCGTCGGGTAGGCCAGGCCGTATTCCTATTACTTGTGGTTAGTTCTGCCCCTTACTGTTCCTTGCCTCCGTTGGATAAGCCAGGCCGTATTCCTATTACCTACAGTTGGTTCTGTCCCTTCCTAACCCTTGCCTCCGTCAGGTAAGCCAGGCTATCTTGCTGTTACCTGCGGTTGGTTCTGTCCCTTCCTGTCCCTTGCCTCTGTCAAGTGGTGATCCGTGCCCTGCCCAGGAGGAGCCTGCCTAGCCTCAAGCCTGAAGACTCCAGCCTCCTGTCTAGCCTCACCTCAAGTCTCCACCCTCAAGCCTGAAGACTCCAGCCTCACCCTGCCTGCCAGCTAAGCCTCATCCTTGCCTAGTTCTGGGGTCCGAGCCAGAGGCAAGACCCACGTTCTGGGTTCTTGTCCAGTGTCTGGCTCAGAGTCCACACCCGGGCTCCTAGCTCCCTTGTCCAGTCCTGTTCCAGGTTCCCAGTTTTCCTGTCCATGTCCTTGCCCTCGCCCTGTATCCTAGTCCTGTCCCTAGTACTTCTGTGACTGTGTCTTGCACTTGGGTCTGTCCCTAGCCACCTCCTTATGACAAGAAGGTTGAGAGGGGACTTGATAGAGGTGTTTAAAATTATGAGTGGGATTGATAGAGTTGACGTGGATAGGGCTTTTCCATTGAGAGTGGGGGAGATTCAAACAAGAGGACATGAGTTGAGAATTAAAGGGTAAAAGTTTAGGGGTAACATGAGGGGGAACTTCTTTACTCAGAGAGTGGTGGCTGTGTGGAACGAGCTTCCAGCAGAAGTGGTTGAGGCAGGTTTGATGTTGTCATTTAAAGTTAATTTGGATAGATATATGGACAGGAAGGGAATGGAGGGTTATGGATCCAGTGCAGGTTGGTGGGACTAGGTGAGAGTAGGAGTTTGGCATGGACTAGAAGAGCCGAGATGGTCTGTTTCCGTGCTGTAATTGTTATATGGTTATATAGGTGGCAGGCAACTGGGTGACTGTCAGAAGAAGGAAGGGAAACAAGCAGACAGAGCAGAGGATCCCTGTGGCCACTCCCCTCAATAATAAGCATTCCATTTTGGATACCGTTGAGGGGAGAGGACCCGCCTAGGAGAGCCGCAGCGACCTTGTCCCTGGCACTGAGTCTGGGGCCGTGACTCAGAAGAGAGGTGAAGAAGATTGCAGCAGTGATAGGAGATTCCATAGTTCGAGGAACAGAGACGAGATTCTGTAGCACAATAGAGACACCCGGCTGGTCTGTTGCCTCCCAGATGCCAAGGTCAGGGATGTCTTGGATCGAGTCCATGACATTCTAAAGGGGCAGGGTGAGCAGCTAGAGTCTGGGTACAAATTGGCACCAATGACATGGATAGGAAAGGTGAGGACATCCTGAAGAGAGATTGTAGGGAGATAGGTAGAAAGCTGAGAAGCAGGACTGGCAGTGTAGTCACCTCCGGATTGCTGCCAGTGAGATTAGGAGCATTTGGCAGAGAAATGCATGGCTGATGAACTGGTACAGGGGGTAGGGGTTCAGATTTATGGATCATTGGGATCTCTTCTGGGGAAGGTATGACCTGTACAAAAGGGACAGGTTACACCAAAACCTGAGGGTAGCAATATCCTGTGGGCAGGTTTGCTAGAGCTGTTCGGAAGGGTATAAGCTAATCTGGAAGGGGGGTGGGAACCAGAGTGTTAGGGCTGGGGATGGGGCAGTTGGTTCCCAGAAGCAGTGTGAAGTGAGACTGCTAGCAAGGGTAGGCAGATGATAGGGCAAAATTGCTGTCAATGGGATGAGATGCAATGCAAAAGGGGGACAAAATCAAAAAGTGTGATGAATACAGGACTGAAGGTGCCATGTTTGAATGCACACAGCATAGGGAATAAGGTAGATGAACTTGCAGCATACTTAGAGATTGGCATGTATGATATTGTGAGCATCATTGAATCACGGATGAAAGAAGATTATAGCTGGGGGCTTAACATCCAAGGAGAGGCAAGTAGGCAGAGTGGGTGGGGTAGCTCTGTTGGTAAAAATGGAATTAAATCAGTAGAAAGAGGTGTGATAGGATCAGAAGGTGTAGAAGTGTTATGGGTAGAGCTAACAATCTGTAAGGGTAAAAAGGCTCTGATGGGAGTTATATACAGACCTCAAAACAGTAGCAAATGTGTGGTCTATAAATTACAATGGCAAATAGAAAATGCATTTTTTTCCTTTTTTTAAATTTTTAATTTTTTTGGCTCAGCATAACAAAACTTTCAATTTCCAGGTACATTTACATTTCTTCCCCTCACAGATATCAGCTATCAGAACACTTCTATCAAAATATAGACATCACCACCACGTCCTATACAAAAGCCCTTATTAGTATACCAGACTGGTTTACATCTACATATTGTAGAAGGAGTTGCCATGTTTTTTGAAAACTATTTGTTTTTGAGTGTACCATACATGTTAAAAGGTCCAAAGGAATGTATTCCATGATTAATTTATGCCAACCAGAAAGTCCAGGGGCCTTATCGGCTATCCAACAAAGCAAAATGTTCTTCCTCGCACAAAAAGTCAGGATATTAAAAAGATTTTTCTGACGTGCATTAATAATACGAGGCCTAAGAGAAAAGACACTGGGTCCAGTTCAAACTCGATAGAAAATGCATGTTAAAAGGGCAATGTTATGATAGTCATGGGGGATTTCAATATTTAGGTAGATTGAGAAAATTAAGTTTGTGCTGGATCCCAATAAGGGGCATCTGTAGAATGTCTTCAGGATAGCTTTTTAGAGCAGCTGGTGGTTGAGGGCATAAGGGGATGAACTATTCTGGATTGGGTGTAGAGCATGAACCAGAATTCATAAGAGAGCTTAAGGTAAAGGAACCCACTGGGGCCAGTGATCTTAAGATGATAGATTTCACGCTGCAATTTGAGAGAGAGAAGCTCAAGTCAGATGTATCAGTATTACAGAGAAGTAAAGAAAATTATAGAGGCATGGCCAAAGTTGATTGGAAGGGGACACTAGCAGGGATGATGGCAGAGCAACAATGGCTGGAATTTCTGAGAGCAATTCAGAAGATGCAGGATAGACACATTCCAAAGAAGAAGAAATTTTCTAAAGACACAACTGTTGCTGACAAGGGGAGTCAAAGTCAACATAAAAGCCAAAAATGGATCCAAAATTCATGGGAAGTTGGAGGAAATTGCCATTACTGGGGAGAAGGTGCTTGGGAAACTGATGGTCGGCATTATTAATGATCTTTCAAGAATCAATAGATTTTAGCATGATTCCAAGGTCTGGAAAATTGCAAGAAGGGAGAGAAGCAGGAAAAAGGAAACTATAGGCCAATTAGTCTGACCTCAGTGATTGGGAAGATGTTGGAATCAGTTGTTAAGGATGTGGTTTTGGGGTACTTGGAGGCATATGATAAAATAGGCCAAAATCAACATAGATTGCTCAAGGGAAAATCTTGCCTGACAAATCTGTTGGAATTCTTTGAAAAAATAACAAACAAGATAGACGAAGGAGAATCGGTGGATGCAGTGTACATGGATTTTCAGATGGCCTTTGACAAGGTGCCAGACATGAGGCTGCTTATCAAGTATTACAGGAAAGATACAAGCATGGATAGAACGTTGGCTGACTGGCAGGAGGTAAAGACTAGGAATAAAGGGAACCCTTTTCCCGATGGCTGCTGATGACTAGTGATGTTCCACAGGGGTCTGTGTTTGGACGGCCTCTTTTTGTGTTACTTGTCAATAATTTGGATCATGAAATTGAGATCACTTTGGCCAAGTCGTAGATGATACCAAGGTAGATGGAGGGGAAGGTAGTGTTGAAGAAGCAGAGAGGCTGCAGAAGGAGAATGGGCAAAGAGGTGGAAGATTGAGTACAGTGTTGGGAAGTGTATGGTCATGCACTTCGTAGAAGAATTCAAAAGTCTGAGGTACAAAGGGACTTGGGAGTCCTTGTCTAGGCTTCCCTAAAGGTTCATTTGTAGATTGAGTCAGTGGTGAGGAAGGCAAATACAATGTTAGCATTTATTTTGATAAGACTAGAATATAAAAGCAAGGATGTAATGCTGAGACTTTATAAAGCACTGGTGAGGCCTCACTTGGAGTATTGTGAGCAATTTTGGGCCCCTTACCTGAGAAAGGGTGTGCTGATATTGGAGAGGGTTCAAAAGAGGTTCACAAAACTGATTCCAGGAATGAAAGGAGCATTTGATGTCTCTGAGCCTGTACTCATTGGAATTCAGAGAATGAGGGGAGATCCCATTGAAATCTATCAAATACTGGAAAGCCTCGAAAGAGTGGATGTTGCGAGGATATTTCCTATGACTGGGAAGTATAGGACCAGAGGGCACAGCCTCAAAATAGAAAGATGCCCATTCAGCATGAAGATGAGAAGGAAATTCTTTAGCCAGTAAGTGGTGAAACTGTGGAATACATTTCCACAAGTGGCTGTGGAGGCCAAGCTGTCATTTATGTTGATAGATTTTTGATTAGTCAAGGCATGAAGGGTTGCGGGGAGAAAGCAAAACATTGGGGCTGAGAGGGAAATGGATTAGCCATGATGAAATGGTGGAGCAGACATGATGGGCCAAATGGCCAGATTCTGCTCCCTTATCTTATACTCTACTTTTAGACTCGTACGGCCAAATTTGGGAACAGCTCCTTTCCAACTGTGATAAGACTGCTGAACGGATCCTGACCCGGATCTGGGCCATGCCCTCCAAATATCCGGACCTGCCTCTCAGTTTTTTTGCACTACCTTACTTTCCATTTTCTATTTTCTATTTATGATTTATAACTTAAATTTTTAATATTTACTATTGATTTGTAATCCAGGGAGCGGGAAGCGCAGAATCAAATATCGCTATGATGATTGTACGCTCTAGTGTCAATTGTTTGGTGACAATAAAGTATAAAGTAAAAAGTAAAGTAAAGTAGCCTTTGTCAACAAATGTGATGCCCTGGTCTTCACCGTTACTTGAAGCCCAAGTAGTTCAAGGTTCGAAGTGAATTTATTATCAAAGTACCTTTATGTTACCATATACTACCTTGAGCTTAATTTGCTTGTAGGCATTTATAGGAAAAGAGAAATAGAATGGAATTTTGCGTAAAATCTCAAGGAATTTGAAAAAATCTAACAACTATTACTGTTGTATTTAGAAGAGACCGACAGCTGAACTAAGTGTGGGGGGCGGTAGGACCTAAACAGCACATACGGGAGGGGTGAGGGCTGGGAAGGGGAAAGGAGACGGGGTGGTAGGGTTTCCTTTGCTTTTTGCTTGTTTACTATACATACATTCATTTGATTTTCATTATGTTGTTATAAGAAAGAAAAGAAAAAAGAAGCTTTGTACTTTAGGACATTGTTGGTTCTGGTATTTTGTGTGAAATTATAGATAAACCAGACAGCAATGTTTAAGAGAAGCCAATCGGTACAAACATGAGTTGTAGAGCCCGCAAAAGTGAATCCATTGTTTATAGAATCAGTTCAGCGTTGAGGTGGGTGAAGTCATCGTCACTGGTTCATGAGCCTCATGGTTGCAGGGTACTAACCGTTCCTGACCCTGGTGATGTGGGGCGTAAGGCTGATGTAGCTCCTGCCCACTTGCAGGCTGCCCCCAGCACATCCTTAAGTTGTGCTGGTTATTAACACAAACGACATATTTCACTGTATGTTTTGATGCACTGTACATGTAATAAGTAAATGAATCCGGGTCTGAATCCCCTTGGAGTTGTTGGAGAGGAATGCTGTATTGTGGCGAGTGATTGTATTAATGGCTGCCATTGTTTCTTCTTGCTGAGCTGTGGTTGTCTGAATGAGTGGGGTCCATGGGGTGTAACCACATTTTAATGGCCCTCTTGAGAAACAGACAATACAATGCCCAGTGCGTCTGCGGTCTCAAGTGTGGAGAGACCTGCTCTTAGCTCTCCTTCCAGACACCATTAGTGCTGAAGGAGCCTGGACCGTGTGCTGGCGGTTTCTGGGAGATCTCAAAGTCAACGAGACACAAGTCAGCAGCTCGGTGGACATCCAACCTCGGCCTCGCATTCCCACTGGCTGGGAGTCTGCTGAGGGGTGGAGTCTGTTGAACCGGGTGAGGGAGAGACTGCAGGACAGGGTCAGGAAGGTCAAATGTTCATCAATTCAGAGTCCTACAGCGCAGGAACCCTTGTGATTAAATCCACCGTGATCCTATCTCACTCCACCCCCCCCAACATCCCCATTACCAAACTGCACCCCTCGTCCATACGATGAGGGGCAATTTACAATGGCCGATTAACCCCTCCCCTCCCCCCAGACGCGACATGTATTTGTGACGTGGGAGGAAACCAGAATTCCCGGGGCAAATCCAGACAGACATAGGGAGCTCTGCGCAGGCCGCCGAGGAGGTCAGGGTCAAACCCAGGCCTCTGAAGCCGTGAGGCAGCGGCCCCGCTCGCTCTGTGGCCCGTGTCACAGAGTTAACCACTACCCCTTGTTAGCCGCCGCGTGGGAAAAGCAACTGGTGGGGTTCGGCGTGGGATCAGGAGCCAACAGCGTCCGCACAGTGAGCCGCCGGAGCGGGAACGCCACCCACAAAACGCTGGAGGAACTCAGCAGGTCGGGCAGCATCTGTGGAAGTGAATAAACAGGTGGCGTTTCAGGCCGGGACCCTTCGTCAGAGAGCCAGAATAAAATGGTGAGGGGCTGGGGGAGGAGCACAAGCCGGTAGGTGACGGTCGAAGCCAGGTGAGGGGGGAGGGGAATGAACTGAGAAGCTGGACGGTGATAGGTCAGAAAGGTAAAGGGCTGAAGAAGAAGGAGTCTGATTGGAGGAGACAGTGGGAGGAAGAGAAGGGGGAAGGAAGACAGTGGGAGGTGATGGGCAGCGGAGGGGTAAAGCAGGGGTGAGGGGGGAATCAAAATGAGCAAAAACAAAGTGGGGGGGGGAATAGAGGGGTAGTTACCGTAAGTTAGAGAAATTGATGTAATACCATTCGGTTGGAGGCCACCCAGAATGAATATGAGGTGTTGCTCCTCTAACCTGGGGCACCATGGTAACGTAGTTACAGCTCGGGGCACTGGAGTTTGGGGTTCGGACCCGCTATCTCCTCTAAGGAGTTTTAACAGCCTCCCCATGGAATGCATTGGCTTTCTCCTGCAGCTACGGTTTCCACCCACCGTTCAAAGACTGACTGGTTAGTAGATTAGTTGTTCATTGTAAATTGTCCTGTGATTAGGCTGGGTTTAAGGTTGGGATTGCCGAGTGGTGCGGTTCGAAGGGCTGAAGGGAGCTATTCCATGCTGTACCTCCAAACCAGTAAATAATCTGCATTTGGCCTCATCGTGGCAGTGGAGGAGGCCATGGACAGACACGTCGATGTGTCCTGCCCACTCGTGATAAACGATCCTCCATGGCAGAGGTGCCTACACAGGTTCAAGGTAAGGGGTAAGACATTAAATCAGGACCAGGGCAGGAGTTTTTCTCCCCCAGAAGGGGATTGGAATCGGCGATGGAGGTGGCGGAGGCAGAAACTGTCACTGTTTTGGAGAAGGGCCTTGATGATCACAGAGCCTCCAGAGCTCAAGTGATGATGAATGGGATTGGTGTAGGGGGACAGCATGATGAGGGATGGGCCAAAGGGCCAGTTCCCTTTCCTATGTGGCGATGACGTATGGTTGTTGATGGGTAGGTGGTTACAGAGGTGGGGAGCATGGGGCTGGTTGGCTGTGAGCCCGGGATGGACAATGTGAAATTGGGGCACCTCCCTTACTTGGATCTAGTGTGGGGGTCTCGGGGGGGGGGGGTGGTCAGTGAAATGGAACAGAAGTCAGATCCAGATACTACATGGGGCAGCAAAGTTACACATCGAGGGGCTGGCCAGGAGTTCGTGGGAGACGGGTGTGAGAGGGGATTCCGACAAATGTTATGGCAGCCAGGTAGCCGATATTGAAAGTTTGAAGTAAATTTATTATCAAAGTACCTATTTGTTACCATATACCATCCTGAGGTTCCTTAAAGTTGTCATAACTGGAGGGGGGGGGGGAAACGAGTGGGGATAAAGTCCTGCTAGTGATAAATGCTTCCAATGGTGTGCATTTCACGTAGCCTCTGATAACCAAGTCCAGCTCCTGGCTTTCACATGTGGCTTAGCTGGAGAAGCCCGGTGGAGATATTTCTACTGGCAACAGAAGGGGCAAAAGTGAGTTACTGGTGCCTTAAAACCGGTTGCTTTGGGCAGACGGGGCTCGTCAGCCAAAGTTGGCAGTTTATCTAGGAGGAAAATCCTGATCTCGAACCTGTTGCCAGTGGCTATACGCCTTGTTGGGGGAGTAAACCGTGACGAGATGTCGAGAGCTGGAGTCCCTAGGGCAGCCCTACATTGTGTTCAATGCTGACTGGTAACTCCTGCCGTGCCACTGCTGCCTGTTTCGATTCATAGTCTGCAAGGAGAGGGGAGCCTGGCTCTCTAGATCCCACCGCCCTGGCCTGTGTACCGACTTCATCATCCACAACACAGATGGCTAGGACACAACGTCCTTGGTGAACCCCAACCAATACTACCCTGAGAGTCTTCTTCTTGTTTACAGGCATGTACAAGAAAAGAGAAATACAATAGAATTTATGAAAACTATACATAAGCAGATAGAGAGTGACGAACAACCAATATGCAAATCAAAGTTATGAACACAAGATATTCTGCAGATGCAGGAAAATCAGAGCAACACACAGAAAATAACGGGGGACTCTGAGTCAGGCAGCATCTACAAAAATGAATAAACAGACAATGTTTCAGGCCAAGACACTTCTTCCGTCCCGATGAAGGGTCTCGGCCTGAAGTGTAGACGGTTTATTCATTTCCACAGATGCTGCCTGACCTGCTGTTCCTCCAGCATTTTGTGTGTGATGCAGGTAAAAGTCATACTGAGAACACGAGCTGTAGAGTCCCCGAAGGTGAGTCTGTGGGTTGTGGAATCAGTTCAGAGTTGTGGCGAGTGAAGTCGTAGCTGGTTCAGAAGACTGATGGTTGAAGGGCAATAACTTCCTGAATCTGAAGGTGTGAGACCCCAGGCTCCTATACCTCCTGCCTGATGGACATAGCGAGAAGAGAGTGTGGCCTGGATGCTGGGGGTCCTTGTCGATGGACGCTGCTTTCTGGTGGCAGCACTCCCTGTAAATGCGCTCAGAAGTGGGGAGGGCTTTACCTGTGACGGGCCAGGCTGTGCTCTCCACTGTCTGTGCACTTTTCCATTCCCGGGCATTGGCAATTCCATACCAGGCCATGACGCAACCAGTTACGATACCCTCCACTGTGCAGCTCTGTGACGGGGGTGGGGTGGGTCACTGTGTCCCTCAGCTGTGTGACGGGGGTGGGGTGGGTCACCGTGACTCTCAGCTGTGTGACGGGGGTGGGGTGGGTCATCGTGACTCTCAGCTGTGTGACGGGGGGGTGGGGTGGGTCACCGTGTCTCTCAGCTGTGTGACGGGGGTGGGGTGGGTCATCGTGACTCTCAGCTCTGTGACGGGGGTGGGGTGGGTCACTGTGTCCCTCAGCTGTGTGACGGGGGTGGGGTGGGTCACCGTGACTCTCAGCTGTGTGACGGGGGGGTGGGGTGGGTCATCGTGACTCTCAGCTGTGTGACGGGGTGGGGTGGGTCACCGTGACTCTCAGCTGTGTGACGGGGGTGGGGTGGGTCATCGTGACTCTCAGCTGTGTGACGGGGGGTGGGGTGGGTCATCGTGACTCTCAGCTGTGTGACGGGGGTGGGGTGGGTCACCGTGACTCTCAGCTGTGTGACGGGGTGGGGCGGGTCACCGTGACTCTCAGCTGTGTGACGGGGTGGGTGGGTCACTATACAGCTGTGTGACGGGGGTGGGGTGGGTCACCGTGTCCCTCAGCTGTGTGACAGGAGTGGGGTGGGTCACCGTGACTCTCAGCTGTGTGACGGGGGTGGGGTGGGTCACCGTGACTCTCAGCTGTGTGACGGGGTGGGGCGGGTGTCCCTCAGCTGTGTGACGGGGGGGTGGGCTGGGTCACTGTGTCCCTCAGCTGTGTGACAGGGGGGTGGGGTGGATCACCGTGACTCTCAGCTGGGAACGGATGGTCAGTGCAGGATGTGGTCGTCTACAGTTCCGAGTGTAAGACTGACACATTGCCTGATCCAAAATAGGACCAGTGAGGGTCAGGGTTGTGAGTGGGACCCATTCCCCAGTGAGGGTCAGTGTGTGTGGGTCCCATCCCCCAGTGAGGGTCAGTGTGTGTGTGTGGAACCGTCCCCCAGTGAGGATCAGTGTGTGTGTGTGTGGGACCCATCCCCCAGTGAGGGTCAGTGAGTGTGGGACCCATCTCCCAGTGAGGGTCAGTGTGTGTGTGTGTGGGACCTGTCCCCCAGTGAGGGTCAGTGTGTGTGACACCTGTCCCCCCGTGAGGGTCAGTGTGTGTGGGACCTGTCCCCCAGTGAGGGTCAGTGTGTGTGAGACCCGTGTCCCAGTGAGGGTCAGTGCGTGTGGGACCCGTCCCCCAGTGAGGGTCAGTGTGTGTGTGGGTCCCATCTCCCAGTGAGGGTCAGTGTGTGTGTGTGGGACCCATCCCCCAGTGAGGGTCAGTGTGTGTGGGACCTATCCCTCAGTGAGGGTCAGTGTGTGTGGGTCCCATCCCCCAGTGAGGGTCAGTGCGTGTGGGACCCGTCCCCCAGTGAGGGTCAGTGTGTGTGGGTCCCATCCCCCAGTGAGGGTCAGTGTGTGTGGGACCTGTCCCCCAGTGAGGGTCAGTGTGTGTGGGTCCCATCCCCCAGTGAGGGTCAGTGTGTGTGGGACCCATCTCCCAGTGATTGTGAGTGTCTGTGGGGAAGGTCATGTATCAGTATTACAGTGAGATATGGAGAAGTTATTTTTGTATAGTTGCCCCTTCTGCAATCAAGCACCGCCCTCCCCAGCACATACACATCCCCTCTCCACACACACATAAACATGCATACACCCTGCCACACACTCACACACTCCACACCTACACACACATTCACACACTCCACCCACACATCACACACTGTGGCACGAAAGCAGCATCCATCATCTATCTACCATGCAGATTTTCATTGATTCTATGGGGTTTCTTTGTACCTACTGAGAATGCCCACAAGAAAATGATTGTATATGGTGATATATGTGTCTTCGTCGCAGGAATTGCCAGTCAATGTTGAACTCAATGTAGGACTGCCTTAGGGACTCCAGCTCCAGATTTTTCCCTCGGGGTTTATTCTCGAAGCCTTCCCCACGAGTGGGTACAACTGCAAGGCAGTGGAGGTTTGAGATCAGAGTTTTCCTTCTCCTAGATGAGCTGCCAACCACGAGTGACGATCCCCACCTGCCTGAAGCGACTGGTTTTAAGGTGCCAGTGACCCACCTTTGCCCTTATCCTGTCAGTAGGAATGGTTCCGCCGGGCTTGGTAGCTAAGCCACACATGAAGGCCAGGAGCTGGACATGGTTGTCAGAGGCTATTTGAGCTGCATGCCATTGGGAGCATTTATAGGTAGTGGGGAGCTTATCCGCGCTAACCCCCAGGTATGACAACCTTAACGTTTTGACAAATGAAGCAAATGCTTGTCTGTACTGGAATCACACACACACGCACACACCCCCCCCCCACCTGACCCACCACGCACAGGGTTGGGAGCGGGATCAGGCGCGAGTTCCGGTCCCCGGTGAGAGCAGCCGTCGCTGGTGTCGTGCGGCCGTCACCCTCTGCTCTGGGTGCCCGAGCGAGTGCGGTTGTTCTGCCTGGAAGTGGCTTTCTCAGTGTCCCCAGTACAAACAAGTGGAGACAGAGGCAGTACTGAGAGACACTGAGAGCTACCCTGATCCCAGCCACAGGCCTGTCAGTAGGCAGCACTGACCTTGTGCGCCCCCTCCTCCACCCTCCACTCTCAGCCCCGCTGAGTAATGCACCCTCTGTTACAGCCCCTCCTGATCAATAGAAAGCACTTCAATCTGCAATGCCCAGACGGATTTAACCTCAGCCTAGTCCAGCAGAGAGTGACCACGGGCCATTTGTTGGGAAGTGGTAGGGACGACTCGTCCTACAGCTTGTCTGTACTGGAATCACCCAGGAAAATAAGCATTTGCTTCATTTGTCAAAACCTTAAGGTTGTCATACCTGGGGGTTAGCGGAGATAAGCTCCCCACTACCTATAAATGCTCCCAATGGCGTGCATCTCAAATAGCCTCTGACAACCATGTCCAGCTCCTGGCCTTCATGTGTGGCTTAGCTACCAAGCCCGGCGGAACCACTCCTACTGACAGGAGAAGGGCAAAGGTGGGTCACTGGCACCTTAAAACCAGTCGCTTCAGGCAGATGGGGATCGTCACTCATGGTTGGCAGCTCATCTAGGAGAAGGAAAACTCCGATCTCAAACCTCCACCGCCTTGCAGCTGTGCCCACTCTTGGCCGCACTCACAACACGCTGGAGGAACTCAGCAGGTCGGGCAGCATCCGTGGAAAAGATCGGTCGATGTTTCGGGCCGGAACCCTTCGTCAGGACTGAAGAGGGAGGGGGCAGAGGCCCTAGAAAGAAGGTGGGGGGAGGGTGGGAAGGAGAAGGCTGGTAGGTTCCAGGTGAAAAACCAGTAAGGGGTAAGATAAAGGGGTGGGGGAGGCGAAGCAGGGAGGTGATAGGCAGGAAAGGTGAAGAAGGAATAGGGGAAAACACAATGGGTAGTAGAAGGAGGCAGAACCATGAGGGAGGCGATAGGCAGCTGGGGGAGGGGGCAGAGTGACATAGGGATAGGGGAAGGGAGGGGGAGGGAATTACCGGAAGTTGGAGAATTCTATGTTCATACCAAGGGGCTGGAGACTACCCAGACGGTATATGAGGTGTTGCAGCTATACTGGGGAAGGCTTTGGGAATAAACCCCAAGGGAAAAATCCGGAGCTGGAGTCCCTAAGGCGGTCCTACATTGAGTTCAATGTTGACTGGCAATTCCTGCGACGATGCTGGTACCAAACTGTATCGGTCTCTGCATTCCTTTGGGTTTATCAGATACATGGGGTGGGGGGAGTTTGCTACATGGGCAACAGTTCACTCTCCATGTTGTACCACGTAGGCTTGCATACCTAGACAGCTGGGATGCAATATCCATGGTCATCTCTGACCGACGGAGACCCTGACATCAAGACCTCAAAGCACACAGTGAAATATATCAGCAACACACATCAAAGTTGCTGGTGAACACCAGCAGGTGATTGGCAAAGGGGATATGAGAGGATCATGGGACAGGAGGTCCAGGGAGAAAGACAAGGGGGGGGGAACCCAGAGGATGGGCAAGGGGTATAGTCAGAGGGACAGAGGGAGAAAAAGGAGAGTGAGAGAAAGAATGTGTGTATAAAAATAAATAACGGATGGGGTACGAGGGGGAGGTGGGGCATTAGCGGAAGTTTGAGAAGTCAATGTTCATGCCATCATGTTGGAGGCTACCCAGACGGAATATAAGGTGTTGTTCCTCCAACCTGAGTGCACCTGTCCAGCTCTTGGCTCCATCCCTCCCCCTCCTGTCTTCTCTCATTTTGGATCTCCCCCTCCCCCTCCCACTTTCAAATCCCTTACTCAGTCTTCCTTCAGTTAGTCCTGACGAAGGGTCTCGGCCTGAAACATCGACTGTACCTCTTCCTAGAGATGCTGCCTGGCCTGCTGCGTTCACCAGCAACTTTGATGTGTGTTGCTTGAATTTCCAGCATCTGCAGAATTCCTCGTGTTTACGTCGTGAAATATATCACTTACTTAGACCATAAGACACAGGAGCAGAATTAGGCCATCTGGCCCATCGAGTCTGCTCCGCCATTCAACCATGGCTGATCCTTTTTTTTCTCCTCCTCAACCCCAGTTCACGGCCTTCTCCCCGTAACCTTTGATGCCATGTCCAGTCAAGAACCTATCAATCCCTGCCTTAAATACACCCAATGACCTGGCCTCCACAGCTGCATGTGGCAACAAACTCTACAAATTCACCACTCATTGGCTAAAGAAATTTCTCCGCATCTCTGTTTTAAATGGACGCCCTTCTATCCTGAGGCTGTGCCCTCTTGTCCTAGACTCTTCCACGATGGGAAACATCCTTTCCACATCTACGCTGTCTAGGCCTTCCAACATTTGGATGGTTTCAATGAGAACCCCCCTCATCCTTCTGAATTCCAGTAAGTACAGACCCAGAGCCATCAAACATTCCTTGTATGATAACCCTTTCATTCCTGGAATCATCCTTGTGAACCTCCTCTGGAGCCTCTCTAATGCCAGCACATCTTTTCTAAGATGAAGGGCCCAAAACTGTTCACAATACTCAAGGTGAGGCACTAACAACCAACGCAGTGAAGGATGTGCTGGGGCAGCCCGCAAATGTCTCCATGCTCCCAGCACCGGCATAGCATGTCCACAACCTGATTCATACATAGCATGCCCACAACCTCATTCATACATAGCATGCCTACAACCTCATTCATACATAGCATGCCTACAACCTCATTCATACATAGCATGTCCACAACCTCATTCATACATAGAATGCCCACAACCTCATTCATACATAGCATGCCTACAGCCTCATTCATACATAGCATGCCCACAACCTCATTCATACATAGCATGCCTACAACCTCATTCATACATTGCATGCCTACAACCTCATTCATACATAGCATGCCCACAACCTCATTCATACATAGCATGCCCACAACCTCATTCATACATAGCATGCCCACAACCTCATTCATACATAGCATGCCTACAACCTCATTCATACATAGCATGCCCACAACCTCATTCATACATAGCATGCCTACAACCTCATTCATACATAGCATGCCTACAACCTCATTCATACATAGCATGCCCACAACCTCATTCATACATAGCATGCCTACAACCTCATTCATACATAGCATGCCTACAACCTCATTCATACATAGCATGTCCACAACCTCATTCATACATAGAATGCCCACAACCTCATTCATACATAGCATGCCTACAACCTCATTCATACATAGCATGCCCACAACCTCATTCATACATAGCATGCCTACAACCTCATTCATACATTGCATGCCTACAACCTCATTCATACATAGCATGCCCACAACCTCATTCATACATAGCATGCCTACAACCTCATTCATACATAGCATGCCCACAACCTCATTCATACATAGCATGCCCACAACCTCATTCATACATAGCATGCCTACAACCTCATTCATACATAGCATGCCCACAATCTCATTCATACATAGCATGCCTACAACCTCATTCATACATAGCATGCCCACAACCTCATTCATACATAGCATGCCTACAACCTCATTCATACATAGCATGCCTACAACCTCATTCATACATAGCATGCCTACAACCTCATTCATACATAGCATGCCCACAACCTGATTCATACATAGCATGCCCACAACCTCATTCATACATAGCATGTCCACAACCTCATTCATACATCTTGGAATGTGGGAGGGAACTGGAACACTTGGAAGAAACCCACATGGTCACAGGAAGAGCATAGATGTTCTTTACAGACTGTTATAGGAATTGAGCCTTGATTGCTAAAGACTAGCACTGCTCCCTACCATTGCACCCTACTGTGCTGCCAGAGTTACTGGCAGTGACTGTGTGAACACAGTGCAAGTTCGTTCATTTATCACATATACATCAAAACATACAGCGAAACATGTTTGTGTTAACAACCAAACACAACCCAAGGATGAGCTGGGTCAGCCAGCAAGTGTCATCACACTTTCCAGCACCAACAGAGCTTACACACCATGTTCAGCAAAACAACAGCTCGAGAAACCCTTTCCCTCCCTCCCTCCCTCCCCCCTCTCTCTCTCCCTCCCTCCCTCCCCCCTCTCTCTCTCCCTCCCTCCCTCCCTCCTCTCTCTCTCTCTCTCTCACACACACACACACACACACACACACACACCTCCAACCCCACCCCCCAGGACAGACCACTTCTTGGTCCTGGACTTTTAGACCCCCAGACATCAGCCTCCAATCTCCAAATCCTGGCCCGGACTCGCAGACTTTAACTTCGGGCTTTTGCCTCTGGACTTTGCCAACCTCTGGGTATTGACCCCAAGACGGGTCTGACTTTTGGGCCTCAATTCCAGGAGTAGGGTGTCTGGTCTTTCACTGGGGCCCCCGCCCAGTCTCACACCCACCTCTCCCTCTGTGGGCACCCAGTCAGATCCCTCCTTCTCAAGGCAGTTCACCCACACTCAGGCAAAGTCCAAGTCAAGTTTTTTGTCATCTACACATCCATGTGTGCGCAGGTGCAATGAAAAACTTACCTGTAGCAGCATCACAGACACAGAGCATCAGATAGGCAGCATTCATGAGAAAAACATAAATTAAACTTAAGTTATATACACAGACAGCACTGGAGTCCAAGTCATTGGATATATTTAAAGCAGAAGATGATAGGTCTCAATTAGTAAGGACATCGAAGGTTACAAAGAGAAGGCAGGAGAAGGGGTTGAGAAGGATAATAAATCAGGCATCATGTAATGGTAGAGAGGATTTGATCGTCTAGATGTCTTAATTTTGCTCCTATCTCTTATAGTCTTATACACACTGATGAGGGAGAGGGAGAAGTGGAGAGTCCGTCACCGTGCCCGACGCCGGCCCCCTAGGCCTGAGTCGAGGTAGTAGTAGTAGTAGTCTTATAGTCTTCTGGAAGTAGATCCCATGGATTGGAGGAACTAGGGAGGATGGGTTTGGGAAAGGGATGAGAGGTCAGAAAGTGGTGATGGTCCAGGACTCCCACAGTGGGAGAGGTACAGTCAATGGGGTTGGTTGCAATGGGAAGTCATCAACAGGTCCTGGGGAACAGAACGAATGGCTGGTGGGATTTCTCTGCCAGGAGACAGCATGGACTCAATGGGTCAAATGGCCTCCTTCCGTGCAGTCGCCTTCTGTGTTAACGGGCTGTGATTCCACTCCAGTAGTTGTGGGAGAATTAGTCTGACAGGGAGCCATAGGTTACAATGCTCCAACCATTGGCTCTGTGCTGGGAGAAGTGTTTACAGCTCTACAAGTACTGAGCTGAATGTTTACTATTCTGTCCGACAGAGACCAGACTAACTTCTCCCCACACTGGCCTCTCCACACTAACTCTTACAGCAAATGCTGGCAAAGATTGACCGATTTAAATCACCCTGAAACATTCTAACTCATCCTGATTTACAAGTGGCCATTCACTGCAGGGTTAAGTGGGTCCATTTTACCTCCCTGACCTACAAGTCAGGATCTGCTTCCCCTCCTCCA
The DNA here is from genome assembly GCF_963921235.1 of Mobula hypostoma. Lineage (NCBI taxonomy): Eukaryota > Metazoa > Chordata > Chondrichthyes > Myliobatiformes > Myliobatidae > Mobula > Mobula hypostoma. Next base: position 17,135,065 of record NC_086115.1, read on the forward strand.
TCCATGATCTATCGTCCTCTCCCCAACCCCCCCTTCCCTCTTCATTTTTTTCCATTCCCCATTCTGGCTCTCCTCTTACCCCTTCCCCTCACCTATCCGTCACCTCCCTTTGGTTCCCTGCTTCTCCCCGTTCTCCCATGGTCCACTGTCCTCTCCTACCATACTCCTCGGTTTTCAGACTTTTACCCTTTCTGTCTAACCCCTCCCAGCTACACACTTCATTTATTTATTGAGACACTGCACAGAATGGGCCCTTCCAGCTGTTTGAGCCGTATCGCCCAGCAAAACCCGATTTAACCCTAGCCTAATCATGGGACAATTTACAATGATTAATTAACCTACCAACCGATACGTCTTTGGACTGTAGGAGGAAACTAGCGTGCCCGAAAGAAACCCACACAAACGTATAAACCCCTTACAGGAAGTACCAGGAATTGAACCTGCGTCGCTGGCTCTGTAAGCCATTGTGCTAACCGCTACACTACTGTGCCTCCCTAACCTCATTCCCCTTCCTGACTCACCTCCCCCCTGACCTTCTTATTCTGGTTTCTTCCCCCTTCCTTTCCAGTTCTGATGCCAGGTGTCACCCTAACACCTTGATTCTTTATTCCCTTCATCGGACGCTGCCTGACCTGCTGAGCTCCTCCAGCACTTTGTGCATGTTGCTCTGGGTTTCCGGAGTCTCTTGCACCTCTAAAACATCGCCTGCCTTCCTCTGAGCCTCTACATCTTCCTACGATTTTCTGCACCCTTCCCAGTCATCAACTCCTCTGTCCGTGATGGGGTGAGTGCGGTGTTCAGATCCAAGCCTGGCCAGTGCCAGGAACGGAGGGTCATCAGCTGACCGTGTGGGGTCAGTACACGTGGGCTGAGCCGATCTGAGCCGGCTGACTGAGTAAGTCAGACATTGTCCTTCCAACTCCTGTACCCCACATTATTGCCCCGATTATTGGAATTGGTTTATTAAAATAAACCAATTAATGTTACATGTACTGGATACTCGTATCAATTAATTACACATTGCTTTGGGGTAGAGCAATCTCTCCATCTTCCGCCAAACAAAAGACCCAGATCGCCACGGTGTCAGGCACACAAGAAAAAACACTCCCTTCATTGGACAGCTCACATTCCAAAGCCCCCATTATCCACTTTTCCTCCCTCTTCCCTCCGGGAGAAGGCTCAGGAGCTTGAAGACTCGTACGGCCGGATTTGAGAACAGCTTCTTTCCAACTGTGATAAGACTGCTGAACGGATCCTGACCCGGATCTGGGCCGTACCCTCCAAATATCCGGACCTGCCTCTCGGTTTTTTTGCACTACCTTACTTTCCCTTTTCTATTTTCTATTTATGATTTATAATTTAAATTTTTAATATTTACTATTGATTTGTACTCCAGGGAGCGTGAAGCGCAGAATCAAATATCGCTGTGATGATTGTACGCTCTAGTATCAATTGTTTGCGACAATAAAGTATAAAGTATAAAGCATCTCTAGCCGTAACCCAAACACTGCTGCTACAGAAAAATTGCTACATTAACAGTGAAACCTTTCCCAGGGTGTTACATAGTGATGCTGATTAAACATTGGCCAGGACTCGGGATAGCCCCCCATTTGAAATAGCGTCACATGATTTTACACATCATAAACCTAAGAGCTTAATGTCTGTTCTCCCTCATCATTTGAGCTAAGCTTTTAGGCACAGCCTTTGGCTCAAACAGCCGCATCCCAAGTGTTGGATGCTACTGAAATGTCATCTGCTGAGGTATATAAGGTGAAGGGAGGCATTGATCATGTGGCTAGCCAGAGGCTTTTTCCCAGGGCTGAAATGGCTAACAGGAGGGGGCATAGTTTTAAAGTGTTTGGAAGTAGGTTCAAGGGGAATGTCAGAGGTAAGTTTTTCACAAAGTGGTTGATGTGTGGAATGCACTGCCAGCGAAGGTGGTAGAGGCAGATACAATAGGGTCTTTTAAGAGATTCTTAGATAGGTAGCAAAATAGAAAGCTATGCGGCGGGGAAATTCTAGTCAGTTTCTAGAGTAGGTTACATGGGTGGCACAACATTGTGGGCTGAAGGGCCTGTAGTGTGCTGCAGATTTCAATGTTCTATGTTCTATTATCATTGACAGTATGTCCCGAGTACATGTGGTGCAATACAGTCCAATGCATAAAAGTATGAAACGATAAATAAAAATTTAAAAATTAGTGCAAAAGAGGAAGGTCATGATGGTGTTCGTGGGTTCATGGACCATTCAGAAATCTAATCATGGATGGGGAGGAGCTGTTCCAAAACATTGAGTGTGTAGCTTCAGACTCCTGTACTTTCTCCCAGATGGTAGTGTTGAGACGAGGGCATGTCCCACATGGTGACGGTCCTTAGTGATGGGTGTACCTTCCTGAGGCACTGTCCTTTCGTTCTCAATCACAGGGAGGCTGGTGCCCGTGATTGGACTGGCTGAGGCTGCAACACCCTGCAAACTCTTTCAATCCCGTGCATTTGGCAGATGGTGACGTAACCTGTCAGAATGCTCTCCACAATAAATCTGTAGAAATTTGCTCGAGTCTTTGCTGACTTAACCAAAAAAAAAATGCTAGAGGAACTCAGCAGGTCGGACAGCGTCTATAGAAAGGAATAAAGAGTCGACGTCTCAGGCCAAGATCCTTCATCAAGGGTCTTAGCCAAAAATGTAGACTCTTTATTCCCCTCCATAGATGCTGCCTGACCTGCTGAGTTCCTTCAGCATTTTGTGTGCGTTACTCTGGATTTCCAACACCTGCAGAATCTCTTGGGTTGCTGGCATCCCAAATCTCTTCAAACTGTTTCCTCCTAATCTGAACTATTCCCACCTACCTACATGGGGCCCTCTATAGCCATTTATATGCCTGACTAAAACTCTCTTACACAACACTATTGTGTCTGCTTCCAGCCCATTCCAGGCACCCACCACTTTCTGTGTCAAACAAAACTGTCCCTTTAAACTTTTCCCTCTCTATTATCTCTACTATATGACATTTCCATCCTGGGAAAAAGACTTTGTCTCTCCTATCTCTGTCTTTCATAATTTTATAAACTTCTGTCAGATCTCCGCTCTGCTTTCAAAGCTCCAGAGAAAATAACAGAAGATTGTACAGCCTCTTGTTACAGCTAATACTGTCTCTTCTGCATCCCCTCCAAAACCTCCACATCCTTCCAGTAACACACATCAAAGTTGCTGGTGAACGCAGCAGGCCAGGCAGCATCTATACGAAGAGGTACAGTCGACGTTTCAGGCCGAGACCCTTCGTCAGGACTAACTGAAGGAAGAGTGAGTAAGGGATTTGAAAGTGGGAGGGGGAGGGGGAGATCCAAAATGATAGGAGAAGACAGGAGGGGGAGGGATAGAGCCGAGAGCTGGACAGGTGATTGGCAAAAGGGATATGAGAGGATCATGGGACAGGAGGTCCGGGAAGAAAGACAAGGGGGGGGGACCCAGAGGATGGGCAAGAGGTACATTCAGAGGGACAGAGGGAGAAAAAGGAGAGTGAGAGAAAGAATGTGTGCATAAAAATGAGTAACAGATGGGCTACGAGGGGGAGGTGAGGCCTTAGCGGAAGTTAGAGAAGTCGATGTTCATGCCATCAGGTTGGAGGCTACCCAGACGGAATATAAGGTGTTGTTCCTCCAACCTGAGTGTGGCTTCATCTTTACAGTAGAGGAGGCCGTGGATAGACATGTCAGAATGGGAATGGGATGTGGAATTAAAATGTGTGGCCACTGGGAGATCCTGCTTTCTCTGGTGGACAGAGAGTAGATGTTCAGCAAAGCGGTCTCCCAGTCTGCGTCGGGTCTCGCCAATATATAAAAGGCCACATCGGGAGCACCGGACGCAGTATATCACCCCAGCCGACTCACAGGTGAAGTGATGCCTCACCTGGAAGGACTGTTTGGGACCCTGAATGGTGGTAAGGGAGGAAGTGTAAGGGCATGTGTAGCACTTGTTCCGCTTACACGGATAAGTGCCAGGAGGGAGATCCAGAACTGAGCACTGCATTCTAAATGCGGCCTAAGCAAAGTTTCATACAGCTGCCACATAACTTCCTGAGCTTTATAGTCAGTGCCCCGACTAATGAAGACAAACTTTTTCATACCACCCCACCTATTTGTTTTGCCACTTCATAGAACAATATATGTGGACCCTTAGATCTCCCTGCACATTAATGCCATTTTACTGTAGACTTTCCCCTGGCATTTGACCTCCCAGAGGTCAGTCCATCACACCTGTTCAGATAAAACTCCATCTGCCATTTCTCCACCAGCATTTCCAAATGGTCGGTACCGTGCCCTAAACTTCCTCTAGATACCCAGACATGTCTTCTTGTAAATTCAGTGACTTTTCCTTTGCAGCCTCCGGGTTGGGGAATTCCACAGGCCACCCATCCTCTGAGTGAACACGTTTCTCATTTCAGTCCTGAACGGAGAACATACATCACAAAAAAGTGCTGGCTTTTCAGACCACGATGTTGTGGTCTTTTAACTTATTCTAAGACCACCTCTAGCAGTGCGTTCTGTGTAAAAACCTTGCCTCACACAATTCCTTTGAACTTACCTTTACCCTAGTTTCAAGTGCAATCTGCTTCTCCCACCACACTTTTGTTACACTAACCTTTGCCAGATTTTGTCGCAAGCCTCTGCCCTCCCTCACTTTAATCCTTTCCCCTTTTCCATTTCCCTCGAATAACATTTCCTCTCCACGCCACCGACATTCTCCCATTCACATTCCGCCTTCTCCTCAAACAGAGGGGGCTGGTGCCTTCATGTATAACACATAACACAGCACCTTAATCTACACAGTCAGCAGTTCTCAGAAACTTGTCAAGATCAGGAAATTCCGAGATGGAGCCATCTCACAGCAGAGGACAAATTGTTTCTGTCTCCCCACTGCTCCGCAGGTCTGTTCCCTTCTGCATTCGGGCTAACAAAGAACATTACAGCACAGTACAGGCCCTTTAGCCCACAAAGTTATACTGACCTTTCCAAGATAAATCTAACACTGCCCTCCCACATGGTTTCCTTCATAGCATTTTTCCTTCATCCACATGCCTGGAGTCTGTTTAAATGTCCCGAGTGTGTCTGCCTCTACACTAACAGGTTGTTCCATGCACTCAACCCTCTCTGTGTAAAATCTCAGATCTCTGACACCACCTTCTGCTTTTCTCCACTCACTCTAAAATTATACCCCCTCACTTTAGCCACATCCGCCCTGGAGAAAAAGGTGCTGGCTGTGCACTGTATCTATGTCGCTTATAATCTTCCACCAAGTCACCTCTCATCCTCTTTCTCTCCAATGAGAAAAGCCCTAGTTCACACAAACTTTACTCGTATAACATGTTCTGTAATCCTGCACCCTCTCTAAAGCTTCCACTTCCTTCATATAAAGAGATGAACGGAACTGAGCACAATACTCCGAGTGTGGTCTAACCAGGGTTTTCTGCAACATTACCTCACGTGGAACTGTATATGCAAACAACCTGGCCCTTTGGCCCGTCGAGTCTGTACCAACTAGGCCCAAGCTACCGCTCCCTCTCTCTCCATGACCTCTGAACTCTGCCCCAGATGCATGGGGGGTCAAAGGCTGACCAGATTCACTTGAGGCTGGGCCAGCACAGTGGCCCATGTTTGGTACCAACCTCTGCCACTGCCTGTGCGGTGTGGGCTTTGTACACACTTCCTATGACTGTGTGGCTTTGTCCCAGGTGCTCTGGCCCCCTCCCATATCCCAATGACGAGCACTCCCAGGGGGTTAATTGTCCCAAGTGTGTGGATTAGGGGTGGAATCTGCGGGAAGTTGATGGGACTGTGGGGGGAATAAATCTTGAGCCAGGGGACACCACAGCGGTGTAGGGATAGTGCATGCTACTACACAGCTCAGAGTTCAATTCCGGTGTCCTCTGTAAGGAGTTTGTACATCTTCTCCACGAGCATGTGTGGTTTCCTCCGGGTGCTCCAGTTTCCTCCCACAGTCCAAAGGCGCAATGCGAAGTGGTAAGTCAATTGGCCATTGTGAGTTGTCCTGTGATTACACTAGGGTTAAATAGGTGGGTTGCCGGGCAGTGCACACTGTATCTCTAGAAAAGTAGCGAGGGACTGCGGCTGCTAGAATCTGGAGTGACACGCAAAAGAGCTGGAAGAACAACAGCATCCGTGGAGGGAAATGGACCGTCAATGTTTTGCGTTAAGCCCCTTCATCAGGATCCATGTAGCATTTGTGTAAGCGGGTAGCCAGCACAGACTCACAGGGCCGAATGGTCCATTTCCATGGTGTATGACTCTGTGGTTCTAAGGCACCTGTGCCCCTCTCAACTTGAAAGCAGCGGCCACCCTCAAGGACCCGACACCAAGAGGCCAAGCTCTCTTCTTGCTATTCACCACAACTCCGAACCCTAACACCTATAGACTCACTTTCAAGGACTCTTTACAAATCATCTTCCCTGGACTTTTTTTAATAGATTATTTGCAAAATCTGTCCTCTTTTTGCTCGCTGGTTCTTTGTCAGTGTTTATTTATAGTGTTTTTTTGTAATTTCCTATTGTATTTCTTTATTTTCCTGTCAATGCTTGCAAATAAATGCTTCTCAAGGTAGCATACTTTGATAACAAAATTCATTTGAACTTTCTCTCTCTCTCTCTCTCTTTTTCTTTCTTTCTTTCTTTCCTTCTTTCTTTCCTTCTCTCTGCTTCACACCCACCCTCCCCTGCTGCCCTTTATAACTTCATGGATTGACTCCAGGACTGACGGCAGGAGAAAGAGAGAGAGAGAGAGAGGGATTTGGGACAATTACTGGAATCTTGCGTGGCGTACGAGGGGTTAAGTGACAGCCCCTCGGGACTCTGAGAGCAATAAAACTCAATTGGAACATTCTAAAGGGGTGGAGAGGGTTCAATAAATCATTAAAGTTTCAACAGAACAACTCTAACCACAGGCTTTAACCTTGCTGTAATGGGGGGAACTGTCTGTAATCTCTGTCGACAAAGAGGATTTTCCTACTGATGATATAATCAATATTTGCACTCATCTTCATTTACATCCAATTGTTATTTAATGAGGTGCCGTTAATGCCTCTCTACACTGCCTAAGGGGAAAGGGTTACAGCCCAGGGCCGGGGACATAGCTTCCTCTTTCTTCGTCTCTCACTGGCAAACTCTAGTCAGCTGGGACAGGCGGCTCCCAGTCTGATCTCAGCTACAAAAACTGTTAGTAAGAAGCACAATACAATGGTGTTTATAGTTACACAGCACAGAAACAGGCCCTTCAGCCCATCTGCTCCATGCTGGTCCATACCCATCCAAGGTAATCCCATTTGCCAGCGTTTGGCACGTTACCTAAGGCCATAATACATTTGGTGTTGGACACGTGGCCAAGTGGTTAAGGCGTCGGTCTAGTGATCTGAAGGTCGCTAGTTTGAGCCTCAACAATGCAAGGCACTTAATCACACATTGCGACGTGTCTGCGACGACACCGTGCCAAGCTGTATCGGCCCTAGTGCCCTTCCCTTGGACAGCATCGGTGGCATGCAGAGGGGAAACTTGCAGCATGGGCAACTGCTGGTCTTCCATACAACCCTGTCCGGGCCTGCGCCCTGGAAACCTTCCAAGGCACAAATCCATGGTCTCACGAGACTAACGGATGCCTAAAAAAAATACATAGAAGCAGAATCAGGCCATTCTGCCCATCGATTTCCACCGCCATTCAACTATGGCTGATTTACTTTCCCGCTCAACCTCATTCTCCCCTTTGCCCCCATTACTAATCAAGAACGAATCAACCTCCACTTTAAATGTACCCAATGACTTGCCCTCCACACCTGTTGGTGGCAATGGATTCCACCCTCTGGCAAAATAAATTTTCCTCATCTCCATTCAAAAATGACATCCTTCTTTTCTGAGGTTGTGCCCTCTAGTCCTGGATTCTTTCACTATGGGAAACATCCTCTCTCTACATCAACTATCTGGGCCTTTGAATAGTCAGTACAACCTTCCAAATCTTTCCAATCCATGCACCTGTACAACCAGCTTTTAAATGTTTATTGAAATTGGTTTATTATTGTCACATGTACTAAGATAGAGTGAAAAAGCTTCCCTTTGTCTCTGTAGTGGGAGAGGCAGTGGAGGCAATGTCAGTGTAGCCTGCATCAGGAACTTTGAGCTGTTTTATAGATAGATCACTATGCAGCCTCCGAACCCCGCTGGTGGAAGGAGTGAATGAATATCAGTCATAATGAAAGACTAGTAGTATCTCTCCAGACCTGTTGAACCAGGCAATCTGCATAGGGATCTGCCTCCTGCCTCTTCAGCCTTTGTCCTGTGGCGGAGTGGGGGGGGGGGGGCACCACAGTAGTGTAGAGGTCAGTGCGACACTATTACAGCTTGGAGCATTGGAGTGCGGAGTTCAATTCTGGCATCCTCTGTAGAAATCTCACCTCTAACATTCCCCCTATAACTTCCTACAATCATCCTAAAATTATGCCCTCTTGTATTAGCCATTCCGCCCTGGGATAAAAGCGCTGGCTGACCGCTCGATCTATGACTCTTGTCTTCCAAACCTATTCTATTTCTTTTAAATATATGCAGAGAGGAGTGGAGTCGATGAACTAATGGCTCTTTTTGATGTTATACAACAGCCCATGTCGTTTCCTTTTCCTTAGTTTAGTTGGTTAGCATTGTTAGATTTTTTTTTGGGGGGGATATTTTTTTTCCTTTTCATGCTATTTCTGTTTTTTTGTATATTATATTCGTATTTTGTAAGATTTTGGGAGGTTTTAATACCTGTGTGCCAACTGAGTTTATATTTATATATGTTAATTATTAACAATGTAATCCCAAGAGCTTTGTATTAATACTATGTTATGTTTAACATTTTAATATTAATAAAAAGATTGAAAAAGAAAGATCTATGACTCTGGTCATGTTGTACACCTCTATAAAATTACCTCTCATCCTCCTTCGATCCAGAGAAACTAGTCCAGGCTCTCTCAGTGAATCCTGCTAAGACATGCTTGGTACATGTGACAATAATGAACCAATACCAATACCAATGTTGGGCTATCAGTATGAAAGGAGTTGGGATCAAGTTTAAATAAATTTATCATCAAAATACATACTGTACATATGTCACTACAGTATATACTACCCATGTTGGCGCGTGGCCAAGTGGTTAAGGCATTCGTCTAGTGATCTGAAGGTCACTAGGTCAAGCCTTGGCTGAGGCAGCGTGTTGTGTCCTTGAGCAAGGCACTTAACCACACATTGTTCTGCGACGACACCCGTACAAAGCTGTATGGGTCCTAATGCCCTTCCCTTGGACAACATCGGTGGCGTGGAGAGGGGAGACTTGCAGCATGGGCAACTGCCGGTCTTTCATACAACCTTGCCCAGGCCTGCGCCCTGGAAACCTTCCAAGGTGTAATCCATGGTCTCATGAGACTAACGGATGACTATAATATACTACCCTGAGATTCTTATTCTTGTGGACAATTCACAGTAAGTACAAAGAAACACAATAAAATCAATGAAAAATATCACTCACACAACAAGACAGACGCACAAAATGCTGAAGGAACTCAGCAGGCCAGGCAGCATCTATGGAAAAGAGTTAACAGTTGACGTTTCAGGCAGAGACTCTTCATCAGAACTGGAAAAAAAGAGTTGAAGTCAGAGCAAGAGGGGGTGGGGAGGGGTGAGTACAAGTGGCAGGTGATAGGTGAAACCGAGAGAGGGGAAGTGGTGAATGAAAGAGCTGGGAAGTTGATAGGTGAAAGAGATAATGAGGAATCTGACAGGAGAGGCAAGGAGACCATGGCAGAAAGGGAAGAGGGAGGAGCACCAAAAGGGAGGAGATAAGATGAGAGAGGGAAATGGGAATGGGAAATGGTAAAAGGGTGGGGAGCAATTACCAGAAGTTCGAGAAACCGATATTCATGCCATCAGGTTGGAGGCTACCCAGATGAAATATAAGGTGCTGCTCCTCAAACCTGAGTGTGGCCTCATCGCAGCAGCAGAGGAGGTCGTGGGCTGACATGTTGGAACAGGAATGGGAAGTAGAATTGAAATGGGTGGCCACCGGGAGATCGGGCTTTTTCTGGCGCACAGAGCATAGGTGCTTGGTGAAGTGGTCTCACAGTCTCACCAATATACAGGAGGCCACAACGGGAGCACCGGATACAGTAGATGACCCCATCAGACTCGCAAGTGAAGTGCCGCCTCACCTGGAAGGACTGTTTGGGGCCCTGAATGGTAGTGAGGGAGGAGGTGTCGGACCAGGTGTGACACTTGCTCCATTTGCAAGGATATGTACCAGGAGTAAGGTCAGTGGGGAGGGACGCACAGACAAGGGAGTCACATAGGGAGTGATCTCTGTGGAAAGCAGAAAATGCAGGGGGGAAGAGAAAGGCAGGAGGAGAAGATGGCGGCACGATGCAGCTCACAGCGGCCACTCCGGTGGTGATGTCTGTTATTTGTCAAGTAGGGTGCCGTGCACAATCCTGATTTGATGGAGACGGACGTGACAGCACGGAGGAACATCTGGTGAAACTTCTGAAATGCCTGCTTCACTGCTGCTGCTACTGTGTGGTCCAGAATCTCCGGAGGGGAAGGCCCCGAGTCCTCGGCTTTGCTTATTGCTCGGCGGCCGGGGGGGGCGGGGTCAGAGCACTCGGCAGAGGACGGTGCTCGGAGAGGCTGTGTCGGAGGGGCTGGTCGGAGGCTCAAAGTTTTCGGACGGACTCAGAGTCTGCTGCGGTCGGGTGCTTCCAATGGTGCTGCATTGGCGAGTTGGCGGCGCTTGGAGGTTCATGGCGGAGAGAGTTCCTCCCTTCTGCCGCCTGCATGAAATGATGAGTCTATCGGGACTTTAAGACTTTTTTTACTGTGCCCATGGTCTGCTCTTTATCAAATTATGGTATTGCTTTGCACTGTTGTAACTATATGTTATATTTATGTGGTTTTGTCAGTTTTAGTCTTGGTTTGTCCTGTGTTTTCTTGTAATATCATTCTGGAGGAACGTTGTATCATTTTTTAATGCATGCATTTCTAAATGACAGTAAACGAGAACTGAGTGTCCTCATAATCTAATAATCTAAACTAAAGATGCACTTGGTTGTGGGATCCCGTTGGAAATGACATAAGTTATGGGGAATTACGTGCTGGACATGGAGGCTAGTAGGGTGGTGAGTGGGGACAAGAGGAACCCTATCCCTAGTGTGGGGAGGATAGGGTGAGGGCAGATGTGTGCAAAATGGAAGAGATGCGGTTGACATGGTGTTGATGATGGAGAGAGGAAAGAAGGAGGACATCTCATTAGATCTGGAATGAAAAGCATCATCCTAAAAGCAGATGCAGCGGAGATGGAGGAACTGAGAGAAGGGGATAGCATTTTTACAAGAGACATGGTGGGAAGAGATATAGTCCAGCTCGCTCTGAGATTCAGTGGGTTTATAAAAGATATCAGTAGATAAACTGTCTCCTGAGATAGAGACAGTGAGATCAAGAAAGGGGAGGGAGGTGTCGGAAATGAACCAGGTAAATTTGAGGGATGATGATGAGCTCAGGATGGGTGTAGGAAGCAGCACCAATGCAGTCATCGACGTAGCATAGGAAAAGTGGGGAAGTAACATCAGTGTAGGCTTGGAACATAAACTGTTCCACATCACTGACAAAAAGGCAGACATAGCTGGGACTCATGCGAGTGCCTATGGTCTGAAGGAAGTTGAAGGAGCAGAAGGGGAAATTGTTGAGAGTGAGGACCTATTCTTCCAGACGGAGGAGAATGGTGGAGGACGTCCATGGTGAAAATGAGATGATCAGGCCAGGGAACTTGAAGTCATTGAAAAGATCCAGAGCATGTCAAGTATCATGGATATAGGTAGGATGGGACTGAACTAACTTCAACTAATTTAAATGTAAACTAATTTGGCAGGGGGATGGGAACTGGAAGGATAGTGCTGAAGGTGAGGTATTTGGTTTGCAAACAGAGGAAATGTTTAATGAGGAGAGGCTGTTGACAGGGCAAAACTGCAGTCAACAGGATGAGTTGCAATGTAAAAGGTGAACAAAATTGAAAAGGATGAACATAGGACTGAAAGTGTTAGATTTGAATACACACAGTACATGGAATAAGGTAGATGAACGTGTAGCACAGTTACAGATTGGCATGTATGATGTTGTAGGCATCACAGAATCATTGCTGAAAGAAGATTATAGCTGGAAGTTTAATGTCCAAGGATGCACATTGTATCGAAAGAACAGGCAAGAAGGCAGAGGGGTGGGTGACGTTACTCTGTTGCTAAAATATGAAATCAAATCATTAGAAAGAGGTGACACAGGATCGGAAGGTGTTAAATCATTTTGGATAAAGTGAAGGAACTGCAAGGGTAAAAAGGCATTGACAGGAGATGTATACAGACCCCCAAACAGTAGTAAGGATCTGGTCTAAAAATTACAACAGCAGATAGGAAATGCATGTCAAAAGGGCAATGTTACAATAGTCATGGGAGATTTCAATATGCAGGTAGATTGGAAAAATCAGGTTGGTGCTGGATTCCAAGAGGAACAATTTCTAGAATGCCTACAAGATGGCTTTAAGAGCAACTCATGGTTGAGCCCACTAGGGGCTCAGCTTTTCTAGATTGGGTGTTGTAAAATAAAAAGGAATTGATTAGCGAGCTTAAGACAAAAGAACCCTTAGAGGAAAGTGATCATAATTTGATCAAATTTACCCTGAAATCTTAGAGGGCGAAGCTAAAGTCAGATGTATAAGTATTACAGTGGAGTAAAGGGAACTACAAAGGCATAAGAGAGGAGTTGGTCAGAATTGATCCAAAAAGAACACTGGCAGGGACGATGGCAGAGCAGGAATGGCTGGAATTTCTGGAAGCAATTCAGAAGGCACAGGATATGTACATCCCAAAGAGGGAGAAGTATTCTAAAGGAAAGATGATACAATCATGGCTAACATATCAAAGCCAACATAAAAGCCAAAGAGAGAGTATATAATAGAGCAAAAGTTAGTGAGAAATAAGAGGATTGGGAAGCTTACAAAAACCAACAATAGGCAACTAAAACTCATTAAGAAGGAAAAGATGAAATATGATGGTAAGCAAGCCATCATATTTCATCTTAAAGAAGATGCCAAAATTGTCTTCAGATATGTAAAGCGTAAAAGGGAGGTGACACATGAGGCTGCTTAACAAGCTACAAACCTATGGAATTACAGGAAAGATTCTAGCATGAATAGAGCAGTGGCTGATTGGTAGAAGGGAAAGAGTGGGAATATAGGGAGTGACTAGTGGTGCTACACAGGGGTCTGTGTTGGGACCAATTCTTTTTAGGTTATATGTCAATAATTTGGATGATGGAATTGATAGCTTTGTTGCAAAGTTTGCAGACAATATGAAGATAGGTGGAGGGGCAGGTAGTTTTGAAGAAGTAGAAAGGCTATAGGACATATGGACTAGGAGAATGGGCAAAGAAATGGTAGATGGAATACAGTTTCAGGGAATGTATAGTCATGCACTTTGGTGGAAGAAATGAAAGCGTTGACTATTTTCTAAATGGAGATAAAATTCAAAAAACTGAGGTGCAAAGGGATTTCTGAGTCCTTGGATTTCCTGAAGGTTAATTTGCAGGTTGAGTCTGTTGAGGAAGACAAATGCAATATTAGCATCCATTTCAAGAGGACTAGAATACAAAAGCAAGGAGACTTTATAAAGCACTGGTGAGGCCTCACTTGGACTATTGTGAGCGGTTTTGAGCCCCTTATTTTAGAAAGGATGTGCTGAAACTGGCAAGGGCTCAAAACAGGTTCATGAAAATGATTCCAGATTTGAACAGCTTGTCAAATGAAGAGCATTTGATGGCTCTGGGCCTGTATTCACTAGAATTCAGAAGAATTAGGGGTGACCTCATTGAAACCTATTGGATGTTGAAAGGCCTTGACAGAGTGGATGTGGAGAGTCCTGTAGTGGGAGAGTCTAAGACACAGCCTCAGGATAAAGGGGCATCCTTTTAGCACAGAGATGAGGAGGAATTTCCTAATTCTATTCCTATTTATTATGGTATTATGGAACCAGATGGGATAAAACAGAGTGGAAATATGCAGAAATAAGTTCGGTGGAGCGGGAACAAGCAGAAACAATGGGTCTATCAGGACAGGCAGGTTTGTAGATCTTGGGTAGGAGGTAGAAATGGGATGTGGGGCGTGAGGGAACTATGTGATTGGTGACAGTAGATTTAAGATCCCCAGAATTAATAAGGTCAGTGATGATGTGGGTGACAATGGCCTGGTGCTCCTTAGTGGGGTCCTGTTCGAGGGGTAAGTAAGAGGAGGTGTCTGAGAGTTGCTGCCCGACCTCAGCAAGGTACAGGTCAGTCGGCCAGACTACTACAGTGGTCCCCCTAACTGCGGCTTTGATGGCGAGGCTAGGAGTAGTGCAGAGAGAGAGTGGAGAGTAGAGCATTCAGAAGGAGTGAGGTTAAAACTGGAGAGAGGAGTAGTAAAGTTGAGATGGTTGATGTCTCGACAGCAGTTAGCAATGAAAAGATCCAGAGCAGGCAGAAGACCAGAGCGGGATGTCCAGGAAGAGGAGGAGGGTTGAAGGTGGAAGAAGGGGTCATCAGTGTGGGCAGCAAATATGCAAATGACAGCAAACAGTGCAAATACTAAAAGAAAAAAAGTAATGAATAAATAAGCAATAAATTTCAAGGACATGAGATGAAGAGTCCTTGAAAGTGAGTCCATAGGTTGTGGGAACAGTCAGTGATGGGGCAAGCGAGATTGAGTGAAGTTATCCACTCTGGTTCCAGAGCCTGATGGTTGAGGGGTAGTAACTGTTCCTGAACCTGGTGGGTGAGTCCTGAGGCTCCTGTACCTTCTTCCTGACGGCAGCAGTGAGAAGAGAGCACGGCCTGGATGGTGGGGATCCTTGATGATGGATGTTGCTTTCCTGTGACAGCACTCCCTGCAGCTGTGCTCTGCTGTGGTCCTCTGGATCTCCTCCAGAGAAAACTGTCCCCAAAGTGAGGGTCAGGAAAAATGGAAGAGGGAAGAATGAAAATGCCGCAAAACCTGACAGTGCTGCTGATGGTCGTTGGCGTTATGTTTTGTAACTTCAAAACATTAAACTAATTCAAAGAAAAACACAGGGGTCCAAAACGTGGGTCAAACTTCATGTTTATTTTAAGCAAGGCATGCACATATCACATGGTAGCATGTTGGCTGATGCAATTCACATATTTTACAAATAACCCAGAATTAATTATTTAAACACATAAGAATGTTTAATCAAACAATATATATCAGATTACTCAAATATTACTGAAAGATTAAATAAACAACACTCCTCCCTGCATAGCTATAAACTTCAGTTCAATAGAGAATACATCTCAACGGTATACACAGAATACTGTACAATACAACTACTATATACAATATCCACAACCTAGTAAATTTAAATTGCTTTATTCAGTCCTCTTTGTTTCCATCGCTGGAGGCAAGCTCTCCCACTTTCCCACTGTATCTTGACTAAACTGCTTCTCGCCCTGTCTCCTGTACAAATGTTATTCCCTTTTCTCAATTCCTTTGTCTCTGCCACATCTGTTCCCAGGATGGGGCTTTTCATTCCAGGACATAGAACATAGAATAGTACAGCAGAGTACAGGCCCTTCAGCCCACATTGTTGTGCCGACCCTCAAACCCTGCCTCCCAAATAACCTCCCACCTTAAGTTCCTCCATATACCATATATCAACGATGTCCTCCTTCTTCAAAGAAAGGGGGGTTCCCTCCCTCCATTACTGATGCCCTTTCAAGCCAGGCCACCCAGTAATCCCCCAATTTAACACTAGCCTAATCACAGGATCAATTAACCTACCAACCAGCACGTCTTTGGGCTGTGGGAGGAAACCGGATCACCTGGAGGAGACCCACGCAGTCACGGGGAGAATGTACAAACTCCTTACGGGCAGCGGTGGGAATTGAACCCAGTTTGCTAACCACTACGCTACTGTGTCACCAATGTTATGTTTTGTATCTTCAAAACATTAAACCAATAAAAAGAAGACACAGGAGCCCAAAATGTGGATCCAACTTGGTGTTTACTTTAAGCAAGTTATGCACGAATCAGATGGTGGCATGATGACATGCAATTCATGTATTTTACATATAACCCATAATTAATTATTGAAAGGAACACAAATCAAGCAATATATATATACAAGGTTACTCAAATGTTGCTGGAATATTAAACACACAACAATGGACTATATGATGAGCTTGTGCAGCTGGGGAAATGGGCAGAGCATTGGCACATGGAAGTAATCCAAAGAAGTATGAGATGATGGACCTTGGGTGGAGTAACGTCAAGAGTAAGGACAGGACATGGACAGTGAATGGCTGGGCCCTAGACAGTACTGAGAAAAGGAGGAACCTCAGTTCAAGTCTAAGGAACCCTGAAAGTGGCAATATGGGTAGATTAGCTAGAGGATGCTGGCCTTCATTAGCCGAGACAGAGCGAGGGAGAACAGAAAGTTCATGATACAACTTTATAAATCATTGGTTAGATCACAGACAGAAGACTGTGCACACATCTGGTCACTACACTACAGGAAGGAGATGATAGCACTGGAGAGGAGATTGACCAGGACATTGCCTGGGATGAAGTTTTTCCAAGATGAGGAAGGACTGGAGAATATAAAACATAGAACATAGAACAGTACAGCACAGTAACAGGCCCATCAACCAACAATATTAGACCAAACAAATTAAATTATTAATCAGATGGCTAACTAAACTGATTTCTTCTGCCTACACAATATACATATCCTTCCATTTTCCTCACATTCATGTGCCTATCTAAATATCTCTCAAAAGTCTCTAACTATCTGCCTCGACCACCACACCAGGCAGTGCATTCCAGGCACCCACCACTCTCTGTGTATAAATTTTCCCCTCACATCTCCTTTGAAATTGCCTCCCCCCCCCCCCCCCAAATGCATGCCCTCTAGTATTAGACATTTCATCGCTTGGAAAAAGATACTGTCTCTCTACTCTATCTCTGCCTCTCATGATCTGATAAACGTCTCTCAGATCTCCCCTCAGCCTCCACTGCTCCAGATAAAACAACCCAAGTTTGCCCAGCCTTGCATTGTAGCACATACCCTTCAATTCAGGAAAAAGACCACTTCTGCACCCTCTCCAAAGCCTTGACATCCCCTTTATAATGACGTGACTAGAGCTGTATAAAATGCTCCAGATGCAGCCTAACTAGAGTTTTATAAAGCTGCAACATAATTTCCAGACTTTTGAACTCATCTCCTCAACTAACAGAGGCAACCATTCTATGTGCCTTTTTCATCACCCTCTCAATCTGTGTAGCCACTTTCAGGCAGCTATGAACTTGAACCCCTAAATCCCTCTCCTGTTCACGATCTTGCCCTTAACAGTGTCTCTGTCTCTCTACATTTAACCTACCAAGGTGCAGCACTTCACATTTGGCTGGGTTAAACTCCATCTGCCAATTCTCTGCCCCTATCTGTAACTGATCTATATCCTGTTGTATCCTTTGCCAGTCATCTACGTTATCCCTCATACCTCCAATCTTCATATCATTGGCAAACTTATTAACATACCTATCTATATTTCATCCAGGTAATTCAAATACATGATAAATAATGGAGGTCCAGTACAGATCCCTGTGGAACACCACTAATTTCATACCTCCCGCTGGGATAAGTCCTTTTGACCACTACTCTCTGTCTTCAACGGGCAACCAGTTCTGAATCCAAATGGCCAATTTGCCATGGACCCCATGCATCTTAATCTTCTAATTGAGCCTCCCATGAGGGAACTTGTTAAACATCTTACTAAAATCCATGTAGACAACATCCATAGCTCTACCTTCATCAATTACCATCATCACCTGTTCAAAAAACTCAATCAAATTAGTATGATATGACTTACCCTGTGCAAAGCCATGATGGCTCTACCTAATTCGGCATGGTTTTCCAAATACTCATAAATCCTATCCCTAAGAATTCTCCAGTAACTTCCCTACCACAGATGTGAGACTCACTGGTCTACGTTTCCACGTTGTTCTCCTTGGTAAATATTAACGTAAAGTACTCATTTGGGATCTCACCTCATCCTCTGCATCCAAGCAAATGTCCCCCCCCCCCCACCACCAACCAGAAGAGGTCCTACCCTCCCCCTAGTTAGCCTCTTGCTCTTGACATACATATCTAGTAGAATGCTTTTGGATTCTCTTTAATCCAAATTGCCAAGGGATTTTCATGGCTCCTTCAGACTTTGCTAATTCCCTACTTGAGTCCTTTTCCAGTGTCTTTATAATCCTCAAGGGCTCTGATTGATTCTAGCTTTAAAAGCTTTGCATACTGTTCCTTTTCATTTTTGACTAAATTCATCACCTCTTTGGACATCCAAGGTTCTCTTACCTTGCCATCTTTGTTCTTCCTTTTCACTGGAACATACCCGTCCTGTACTCTGTCTCAAAGCACGCTCTACATGTCAGATGTGGACTTGCCTAAAAATAACTGTTCCCAACTAACTGTCCTTAGTTCCTGCCTAATGCTCGCGTAATTTGTCCTACTCCAATTTAGACCCCATACATTTCATCCCCAGCAGCTGCGTAACAGAGGACTCTCTGATCTACGGGCTGTTCCCGGGGATGCACACGGAGACCAACATCCAGTGCTGCTGGCAGATCATCAACTCGGTGAAAGACGCTCTTTGGTCAGCCCGAAATTTGATGGTCTATCAGCACATGGAGATGTCCGTGGCAGAATGCTGCCGACTGGCACATTCTCGGCTGCAGGAGTACGTGCTGAGAGACGCGCTGAAACTTGGTGCAGCCGCCGCAAGGGCCCAGTGGGGAAGGACCACAGTTCAGGGATCTTCTCCCGCGGGAGTGGGAGGGGTCGGGTGGCGGGGAGTATACCACTCAACAATAGTGTGGAAAGATGAAACAACAGAGTGCCATGTGGGTGGCTAAAAGTGTGGAAATGTATAGACCGTAATGGAAACATCTGTCCAAGTGCTGTCTAAGTTGCATGCCATCTTGGTCAATGTCTCCCATCCACTACATAATGTACTGGGTGGGCACAGGAGTACATTCAGCCAGAGACTCATTCCACCGAGATGCAACACAGAGCGTCATAGGAAGTCATTCCTGCCTGTGGCCATCAAACTTTACAAATCCTCCCTTGGAGGGTCAGACACCCTGAGCCAATAGGCTGGTCCTGGACTTATTTCCTGGCATAATTTACATATTACTATTTAACTATTTGTGGTTTTATTACTATTTAATTATCTATGGTGCAACTGTAACAAAAACCAGTTTCCCCCGAGATCAATAAAGGATGATTATGACTATGACTATGACTATGACTATGACTATCTGCAAAGGATTGAGAGTCATTGAGTGGTTTATTGTACATAATTTTATTTTTGAATAAAGTATATTTTGTTAAAAAAAATTAGACTCCATATAGACTCAGTGGACGAGCCCTCCATTATGACCCCTTTGTATGCAGCTGTGATATTGACCCCGATTAGTAGTGCAACTCCCACACCGTTGTGCCTCCCTTTCTATCTTCTCTAATTCATCAAATCCCTGGGATATTAAGCACCCATTCGTGTCCGGCTCTGTAACAGCCATGACATGATAGCTCCATGCTCTA
Source organism: Mobula hypostoma (assembly GCF_963921235.1). Lineage (NCBI taxonomy): Eukaryota > Metazoa > Chordata > Chondrichthyes > Myliobatiformes > Myliobatidae > Mobula > Mobula hypostoma. Next base: position 17,154,784 of record NC_086115.1, read on the forward strand.
AGTTCAGCACCTTTACTCATAAAACGCTAAGCATTAAGATAAACATACTTCAAACTATCCAATTGTATCTATTACTTTGCTCCTCCCTGTTTTTACTGGCCCTAACATCTACCTTCCTGACCACCCCTCCACTTCCTGACCCTCTGCTGAACTAATTTAAACCCTTCTGAGAAGGACTAGGATATTGGTTGCCCTCTAGTTTAGGTGCAACCCATCCCTCTCATACAGATCGCCCTGCCCCAGTAGAGGTTCCAATGTTCCAAGAACCTGAAACCCTGCCCCTTGCAGCCTCTCATTCCGCTGTTCCATCTTCCTGTTCCTGCCCTGACTAGTGCGTGGCACCGGGAGTAATCCAGTGAAGCCCGCTGGAGGGGCCGGGTTTGCTTTCCTTAGAGCAGAGGAGCCTGAGGGGGTCCTGATGGAGGTATACAGAACCCTGTGGTGAGCAGAATCAGGGTATCTGATGTAAAATATGCTGTTTTCCAGAAGCAGCACAGAGTAATACATAAAAATCAATAAATCACAGGAGGAATGGAGACAGGCTAGCCCCTATTGAAATCAAAGGATCTGGGGTTGAGAGGGTGAACAGCCTTAAGTTCCTCGTCATCCACATCACCGAGGATTTCACGTGGTCTGTACATACCGGCTATGTGGTGAAAAAGGCACAACAGCGCCTCTTTCACCTCATTCGGTTGAAGAAGTTTGGTATGGGCCCTCAAATTCTAAGAACTTTCTAGAATTTCTAGAAGTTTCTAGGGGCACAATTGAGAGCATCCTGACTGGCTGCATCACTGCCTGGTATGGGAACTGTACTTCCCTCAATCACAGGACTCTGCAGAGAGTGGTGTGGACAGCCCAGTGCATCTGTAGATGTGAATTTCCCACTACTCAGGACATTTATAAAGACTGTTACGTACCCCGTAACTGGGTTGCCAAACCAGCAGAAATGGACCACTCGTTAGAGTCTGGATTACTAGGAACTAATAAAGTTTTATTAAAGAAATAAGTAACTCAGTACTCTAATCGTAAGGATATAAATGCAACAAGTTAGCAATGATAATACACACATGTACACAGAACTAGGGTAATAGGAATCAAACCAAGCTCTATCGCAGTCTGGGGGTAAAATGATCAGTCTCAAGTGACGCAGAGTTCAGTTCAGCTTAGTACAGTTTGCAGTAATCGCTGTTGTGCCGCTGGAGAGAGACGCAGGGGGGGATGCAAATTTAATTCAGGCAGACCTTTGATGTTCTTTGCAGTTGGTTTTTGGGTGGACCCTTTTATGTCTTCTGTCCCGCTGTGGTCACCGACAGTGACCCCTCCATTCCAGATACGACCGTTCTTCCACGGTGAACTCGGCACCCAGGCAAGGGCAGACACACACACCAGGTTTCCACCAATCGTACCTTTTCACCCTGTGGGTCTATGGTCGGTTCCCACGAACCGGACCTCCAAACTCTCACAAACTTGTGGGGGCACACCGTTCTTCCAGGGTCTCGTTATCTCATGATCTCGTGGCGTCCCATGCCATAGCGAACCTGTTCTTTTTGTCCCCCTGCTGGGGTATCACCTGTCTATCAAACTTCAAACAGTTCAGGTTCAAAGCAACCGGTCTGTCAATATTCTGAATTGTGTTTCTGTTCCGTTAATCTCTCTCTCCTCTCTCATTAACATTTTGAACGTTTCTCCATTGTCTCCCTTACCTCTCTCATTAGCATCAATCGTCTGATAACTTGGTTTGGCGTCACAAGACAGGTGTGTAAAATCGGCCTGAAGGATCATTGGGGACCCGAGTCACCCCAACCACAATTTGTTCCAGCTGCTACCATCCGAGAAATGGTACCGCAGCATAAAAGCCAGAACCAAGAGGCTCAGGGACAGCTTCTTCCACCAGGCCATCAGACTGATTAATTCATGCTGACACAACTGTATTTCTATGTTATATTCACTGTCCTGTTGTACATACTATTTATTATAAGTTACTATAAATTGCACGCTGTACATTTAGACAGAGACGTAACATAAAGATTTTGACTCCTCATGTATATGAAGAATGTAAGTAATAAAGTCAATTCAATTCAATTTAATGACAAAAATAAGCAGTACAAACAAAAAAGGTATAACTCGGTAGAATTTATGTATTCATGGACCATTCAGAAACCCGATGCCAGTGGGAAGAAGCTGTTTGTAAAACATTGAGTTTGGGTCTTCAGGACTTCATACTGTTGGAGGTGTGGTACCAAGGGAGGGTCATATCATGGGAGGGGCAGTAGACCTGGGAATACATTTGTGCCCGGCAGTCCTTGAAGAGGGAGCATGGGTGCAGAAAGGTCCAGTGGGGAATTTCCGGGAACAGTGGGCACCCCAGAGAACTAACTGTTTTATAGACAGTAATAATCACATTTTAATTTGAATCTGTTCACTGTCTTGTAAATACTTGATGTTTGTGTTTTGTGTATTTTTGTGTGAATAAACTTTTGTAGTTTTGTAATAAAAAGGGGGGTAGTACTGAAGGAAGGTTGGGAAGACCAGTTCTGAGGGAGGGTCGCACTGTGGGAGGGAGCCCTGGGCTGAGGCTTTCATGGACATTAACACAGAATTGATTTAGTGTCTGCTGGAGCGAGCGTGTTGTTTATAACAGTGAGCTGAATGTAAGAGTTAGTTGTCTGCAAGTTTCCTGTGACTGCACAGAATCTGTACTTAGGGACATCACCAAGTGCAGAACCCGCCGGGACATTCTGTACTGAGAGCGGTGAGGAAAAAGCCAAGTCATCTGTCCCGGACCAGCGTCCAGAGTCAGTCAGGCCTTGTGATGCCAGGAGTGAGTGCTTGGAGAATCTGGAGTGTGGACTGAAGGAGCGGAAGGAGCTGGGACAGCAACAATAAAGGGTTAACAAAGTGTTGAAGTGTCTTGTGCTGAATAGGCCCCTCAAGTTCCAGAAAAACAAAGAGCTGTGTTTCAAGGATTTGGAGTTTACAGGGAATCTGATACAAGTTTGCAGAAGAAGGATCACAGTGATAGTGTGGGGAAGGACAGTACTTTGGCGATGATTTATTGAGTGAAATTGATAGAGGCCATAACATTATTGGAGTGCCTAGGCTCTTCAGGGATTTGGGGGGAAATGGAAGATTTCAGGATTTGTTGGATTCCAAGAGGTTAAATGGGAGTTTGAAAAGAAACTTCTCAGTTGTGGCTTTTGAGGGTTTTACAGCTCTGATTATTAAAACAATATCTACCAGACCTATCATCAGCTTCCAGCCTGCAGGGTCAGGTTATGTCTAGAACTACAGGAAAGTGAATTGGACTGGAACTGTGTTAGAGACAGTCCATGCCTACACTGACTCAGCTCCAGATCGGTGTTAGAGAAAGTCTGTCCACCAATACCACACTGGAGGAGCCAATGGGAGCTGGTATCTCCAAAGAGAACTCAGCGAGCTACTGGGAAACACTGGGAGGGTTTTCCAAACGTCAGCCTCACAATTTATCTGATTGGGCATGGTCCTAGCGGGAATCCGAAGTACAAGAGGCTGGAATTGCTCAGCCGGTCAGCCAGCCTCCGAGGAGGGAGAAACAGAGAGGCCAGCAGCCACTCTGAGAGTGCGAGTGATGGGTCTCATCTGCTGGTGGAGGATGACAGTTCACCATTCCAGCCAGCCACCTCCCCTGCATGTTATTCAGGACAGAGCAAATAATTGTCCAGGGATGTACTGAGCAATTGTTGCCCAAAGAGGATCTGATAAATACATTTTAAATCACCAATGGTGATTTCTTACAAGCTCATTCTCTAATTGATTTATATTACACAAAAGAGAAGGCCATTCGACCCATTGAGCTTATACTGGATTTAAGAGTAATCTCATTCCCTTCCTTCCTTTGCTGCATCTATTTACTCTCACACAGCCACCACTATCCCCCAAGTCCTACCCCTATCGTGCACACTAGGGGTTAACTTACAATGGCAACAATTCTTACCCTTCAACCGCCAGGCTCCAGAACCAGTGGGAATAATTTCATTCACCACCACTCTGAACTAATTCCACAAGCTACAGACTAACTTTCAAGCACACTTTACAACTCTTGTTCTCAGTATTGTTTCTTTATTTGCACAGTTTGTCTTCTTCTGCACGTTGCTTGCTCATTGGCTGTTTACGTATAGTTTTTTCAAAAATTCTATTATATTTTTCATGCAAATGCCTGCAAGATTACGAATATGTGGTCATGTATGTATACTTGATAATAAATTTACTTCAAACTCTAAACTTTGAAACAGACCGCAAGTCTTTGAGATGTGGGTAAAACTGGAACACTCAGGAGAGTTCAGATGGTTACAAAACAAAACTTGCAGACTCCGCATTGGTAGTGTCCGAGGTTAGGATGGAACCTACGGTTGGAAGATAGCTGGATTACCTGCTGCACTGTGTGGCTCCTGTTAGGGGCCACGCACAAGCACACTCCTCCATCTTATGGCTTCTCACCCCGTTGCTTCTTGCCTCCACCCAAAGCGGTTCTCCACAGTGAGCTGGTGAACCAGTCTCCTTCTTAACCACTTCCGCCATCTGACTGGGGAGACTCGAGCCTGTGAACGCCTGCGAGTCTGACGGGGAGCTCGGAAGGCTCGATGTCTGCAAAGTCCAGGTCCGCTGGATGCCAAAGGCAACCTGGCCTGGGCTCAGAGGTCTGTGTGAGTGGGTGAGTTCGAGGGAGGAACAGGGCTTGAGTAGCTGTTGTTGTTCTCTTGCTTGTTGTGTTCTGTCTCGTTCCATGTTGTGGGAATGCAGTGTTGGCACCGGAATGTGTGGTGAAACTTGTGGGCTGACCCCAGCACGTCCTAGGGTGTGTTGGTAATCTTTGCAAATGACACGTCTCACGGTAGGTTTCGATGTGTATGTGATAAATAAATGTGAATCTGACGACACATTCCTGTTTTCTGCCTCCCCTTCCGAAACGTCCAATGCATCAGTCACCCTACATCTACCTCTCTGGAATGTCCATCCAATCACACACCTTTATTTCTACTTTTAAAGGTGAAATTTACTTGTCACATCTACAGCGAAACATGCATTGTAATGCATCATTTGCATCAATGGCCAACCCAGTCCGAGGAGATGCCAGTGGGGGCGGGGGTGGTGGAGAGGGGCAGTCGCAAGTGCTGCCACGCTTCTGGTGCCAACGTAGCATCCTACAGTTTACTAATCCTAACCCGCGTGTCACTGGAATGTGGGAGGAAACCAGAGAACCACGGAGGAAACCCAGACTGTCATGGCAAGAATGTACAAACTCCTTACAGACAGTGCAGAACTGAACCCCCGATCAATGGTGTTGTAAATCATTGCATTAACTGCTACATTACCACGCCAACTCAAACTTGCACCGTACTTCTAATTACTTTGGCCTTATTTCTGCCACCCTCTCTGCCCTTGCTGATGATACATTTTGGTTACCATTATTGATATAAGTTCCTACCTCACTTTCCCCACTAAATATCCGATTACCTTCTGATCCCCTCAGCTCCTGATTTCCCTCTGAACTGCTCCATTCTGGTTAAAGAGCAGAGTCAGGAGGTCCCACAGGGCCTATACCGCAGGCTAGGCCGAGCTGGGATAATAAACTGCTGTTGGTTTAAATGGCAGCGAATGGTCTAAATCTGGAGTCAGCCCTGTGCTGTTCAAAGTCTCGGCTGCAGATGAAAGGTTTGGGTCAATCACTGTTATTTTAACTGAAGGGAGCTTTAATAATTGTTATTGTGGAATGGGAGCAGTAACAGCTGTTCTGTATAATGCTGAGTGCAAGTTCAGCAGCTTGATGCATGCTCCACCCCTGTGAGTGTGGATGAGGAGGGAATCTGTCCTGGATGGCATAGGTCAGTCAGTAGAACAAAAGCTTGAGTAATCCATCCCTACATCAGCCTAGGTAGAGGGGACATGCGGAGGATGCTTCCCATAGCGGGAGAGTCTAGGGTCAAAGGACACAGTCTCAGAATAGTAGGATATCCCTTTAGGACAGAGATGCAGAGGAATCTCTTTACTCAGATGTCTTACATTTCTTAGGCCAGATGTAGTCAATGTTTTACTGAAAGGTGGTCCAAGATGAGGGATCTCAGAGGAGCGGTGTCTCAGAAAGGCAGCGTCCATTATTAAGGATCTCCAGCACCCAGGGCATGCCCTTTTCTCACTGTTACCATCAGGTAGGAGGTACAGAAGCCTGAAGGCACACACTCAGCGATTCAGGAACAGCTTCTTCCCCTCTGCCATCCGATTCCTAAATGGACATTGAACCCTTGGACACTACCTCACTTTTTTTAATATACAGTATTTCTGTCTTTTGAATAATCTTTAATCTATTCGATATACATATACTGTAATTGATTTACTTATTATAATAATTATTACTTCTTCTTCTTCTACATTATACATTGCATTGAACTGTTGCTGCTAAGTTAACAAATTTCACATCACAATCTCGTGATAATAAACCTGATTCTAATTCTGATCTCAGATTCAGTGTTGGGGAAATGTTCTCCTTGGAGCAGGGAAGGCAGATAGAGTATGAGGACTGGTCCAGAGATGGATAAGAGAGGCATGTCTCCACCATAGGAGACATCCTGAACATGAAAGGGTGAACATATAAGGGTGTTTGATGGCTGTGGGTCTATACTCACTGGAATAATGAGGCATGGGGTGGGAGGAAATCTCACTGAAACCTACCAAATATTGATAGGCTTGGGTAGAGTGGGCATGGAGAGCCTGTGTCCAATAGTGGGAGAGTGTGCACAGCCCAACAATGAAAGGATGGCTCTTAAGAACAGAAATGAGGAGGAACCTCTTTAGCCAGGTGATGGGGAGTCTGCAGAGTTCATTTCCACAGGTTGTGACCAAGTCATTGGTATATTTAAAGCAAAAGTTGATGGGTTCTTGATTAGTTTCAACTTCAAAGGTTACGGAAAGAAGACAGGAGAGTGAAGCTGAGAGGGATCTTAAGTCAGCCATGATGGGATAGCAGAGCAGGCTCTGTATGCCAAATGGCCTAATTCTGCTCCTTTGCCTGATGGTCTTATGGTCTTATCCCGGCATCACATGAGGCTGAGGACAGGACTGCTGTTACCACGTTCGCAGGAGTTCCATTTCTCCAGTAGTTCAGCTACTTTGGGAGATCCCTGAGCCAACAGTCAATGAGGGTTGCTTCGTGAAACGCCAGCAACTCTGCACACAGTTTACACACGAAAGAGCGGTGTGACTGGGAGGCAACCCAAGGTGTTGGTTGAAGAGCAGCCATTGTTCAGGGACGCTGGGCGGATCTTCATTAGTCTTCCCGTTGGTGGATCGAAGATTGTCCACCCCGCCCCCTACCCCTGGGAGACAGGCTGGACACCCTGCCTCTCTCCCCTGAAGGAAGTCCCTCTGGAGGAGAAGGTCAGGGGAACTGGGGCTCACGTGGTCAACTTTCTTCTTCAGTGTCAAAGGAGTCTTTGTGCAGGTTAGGACAGTCGCTTTACAGCACCAGCAATCTCTGATCGGGGCTCAACTCCTGCCACTGTCTATAAGGAGCTTGTACGTTCTCCCCGTGACCACATGGGTTTCCCCCGGGTGCTCCAGTTTCCTCCATATTCCAAATATTAGGGTTAGTGAGTTGTGGGCGTGCTATATGGGTGCTGGAAGCATGGTGACACTCGCGGGCTGCCCAGTACAAACCCTGCTGACTTGATTTGATGCAAGCTACATATTTCGCTGTATGTGCGACAAATAAAGGTCACCTTCAACCTCTGATCTTTAAAGATGTGGGGGATCACTCTCACACTGCCTCCCACACCCCTGACTCCTCCACTGTGGAACATGAAGGCGAAGGAGCACCACCTTCTGCAGGCTCCCGTCCAAGTCACACACTGGCCTGACCTTCAGAATCATCCAATCATCCCCATTCCTTCACGACCACTGGGTCTAAACTCTGGAACTGCCCCCCCTCCACCCCCGCCAACAGCTCAGGCCTCTACTAGAAGGACTGCTGTAGTTCAAGAAGGCAGCTTACTCCCACCGCCTCAGGGGTAGTGAGGGATGGGCGATAAGTGCTGGTCTTACCCAGGAATAAGTATAAAGCCAAATGCAAAAGATTCTGCAGAAGCTGGAAATCTTCAGCAAAACACATACACAAAATACAGGGGGATCTCACTTCCTTTCCAGTCCCGATGAAGAGTCTCAGCCCCAAACATCAGCTGTGTATTCCTGTCTGTAGATGCTGCCTGATTTGCTGAGTTTCTCCAGCGTTTTTGGATAAATATAAAGATAGTATTCAGCAATGGTGCCATTGTATTGCAGAATCTGATGACCCTGTGTCAAGGTCAGTCAATGACCTGGGCTTCCCAAAGAACCAATCCCTGCTCAAGGTTCTCTGAGCCCCCAATCTGCCGCTCTCAGCCATCACTCCTGTGAGTGTGGCTTGAAGGGTAGTGCAGGGGGAGAGGATGAAACGTATTCCCAATACAGTCCATCTGACCCCACCTTCCCAAACACACACCCAGGTCTGCCTCCACTGTCAGCTGCGGGGGGGGGGGGTTGATCCTGACCCCCACTCCCATTGGCCGCTGCTGTGATGGTACTCCTGCTCTTGAATAGTCAGTCCCCAGTGCCACGGACAGTGTGGAGGCCCTGAATGGCTCTCGATCTATGGGATACAGTGTGACCTTGGGACAGGCGGAATAAGTACAGTCCCCTCTCCTCAATATCCCCCGTGCAGTTACCCAGGGAAAGCATGCAAGGGAGTGGCAGGCACACAGTTCGGGCCCTGGGGGGTGGGGGGGGAGACAGAGTGATGCAGGAGTCGTCTGCACTGCTCCGACAACTCCTTCCAAGTAACTAAATTCACTCCAGATGTCCAGCCATCCCCATGGAGAAGGGCGGCGACATTAACCCTCCGCACTTCAACAGCATCAAAGCAAGGCTTGGAGTTTGTGCTCCAGGTTTGTTGCCCCTCCTGCAGCGCACATCTCCCACAGTACTGCCCCTCCCACGGTGTGGTGCTCCTGCAGTATCACCTGTCCCATAGTGCCAACCTTAATCCCAGCCCTTTTATTGTTTTTTCTTACAAAACAACAGACGTTTAGTCACACAAAAATACACAAAATACAAACATCAAGTATTTACAAGGCAACAGGCAAATTCAAATTAGAGTATGATTATTACTGTCTGTGAGAGAGTTAATCCCCGGGGGGGGGGCCTCTGTTCCCGGCAATCCCCCACTGTACTCCTGGTCACTGCATGCTCCGTCTCCAAAAACGTATCCCTGAAAGTGGGGCAGGCAGTTGTCCTGGGCAAGGCCCTCAACTGCACGTCGCCTGGACCCATTAAAGGCCACTTGGCCAGGCCCAGCAGCAGGCCCACCAGAAGATCATCCGGGCAACTAGTACCGGCCCCTCCCACTGGGTGGGCCTCCCACAATACTGCCCCTTTGCTCTGTGAGAGGGCAGATGTGTCTCGAGTGCATGGATGTCCATTTTTTTTTTGCAAAACTGCAAAAGTTTATTTACACAACAAATAAACAAATTACAAACATTCAGTATTTATGAGACAGTGAATAAGTTCAAAGTAAAATATGATTATTACTGTCTATAAAACAGTCAATTCCCTGGGGGGCCCACCACTGCTGGAAATCCCCCACTGCACCCATTGTGACCGCAAGCTTCCTGTCCAAGGACAGCCGGGCACAAATCTATCCTCAGAAGAGGGGCAGGCCCTCGACTTTCCGTCGCCTTGTCCCGTGAATGGCATCTTGGTCAGGCTCTAGAGCAAGTACTTCTGTAGATCATCTGAATAGTCAGTACCACCCCTCCCACCGAATGAGCTTCCCACAGTATTACCCCTCTTCCATTGTGACCCTCCCTCAGTACCACCTCTCTCTCAGTGTGAGCCTCCCTCAGTGCCACCCCTCCCACCGCTTTGGACCACAGGTTGTAGAGAATGGATTGAACCTGCTGAACTTGAACGGTGAGTGGACCTCAGTGTGTCTGAGTTCCAGTGCCCACTACCAGACAGGAGAACGGCTGCAGCACAAGGGGTTAATGTGCTGCATTGGGATGGAGATTGCAGACCACCATTTGTCAGTGATCAGAGGAGAGGCGCAGCAAAGAAAAAAGCAACGGAGAGGTGAAGATATCAGAGACCAGCCCAGATTCAATCCAATCACAGGGTCCCACTCCCCGAGTCTCTTCCCATCCTCTCAGGCTGCAGAGGCAAAGAGCAGAGGAAGTCTGTACTGGAATCCTCTCACGCAGAGCTTCACACTGCGGGAGGGAGGTTCGTCGGAAAGTCAGACACAGCCAGATGGGACGTTCCTCTCTGCCTAACCACAGTTTTTAGGAAACATTTATTTACACCATTCACGTCACCATCTGTAAGGAGTTTGTATGTTCTGTAGGACTCTCTCTCTGCGATTGCTATTGCTCTCTGGTTCATCAGCATGCTCACCTATCACCTACCAGCTTGTACTCCTCTCCCTCCTCTCACCACATTCTGCTTTCTGCCCCTTTCCTTTCCAATCCTGACGAAGGGTCTCGGCCTGAAACACCCATAGGCGTCGCCTGACCTTCCATGTTTCCCCGGCATTTTGTTTGTGCTGCCCTGAATTTCCAGCATCTGCAGAACCTCTAGTGTCGGTGTTGTGGGGAATCTTCCTTTTAATAATTTTCCACCCTAGTACACCATCACACTATCCCCCAGTACCCTTGCCCTGTCACAAGGAGCTTTGCTCTGTACCTGTGCTCGGTAACGGGTTAGTATTTATGAGTTTTTACAGTGGAGGTCTCGTCTTTCACTCAGTATTTCAAACCTGAAACGCAAAAGTCCTGAAACAAAATTTAAAAATCTGCAGATGCTGGAGTCCTGAAACAAACACAGTGAATGCTGGAAACACCCAGCAGGTCAGGCAGTGTCTGTGGAGGGAGACATGGAGGGAATGTTTCAGGTTAATGACTAAAGTTCAAAGGAAATTTATTATTCACAGTAAATACAAAGAAACAAATAATAACAATAAACTTACAACTGAGACCACTCAAGCAGTTAATTAGAAGAAAGACACACATGAAATGGCCATTAGAGGTAAACACATTCATAATGTGTGTATATTACCTAGTCACGGAACTTGAGGCTGACACGACAGCAAGCAGGGACAACCTTGTCAACCGGTTATAGCACAATATCCCTCCACACAAGTAAGTGCACAACAGATAGCATATCAACGTAGAGTGACAGTAAAAAATAACTTCACCCCTATAGACATGTTAAACCAAATAAAACATGAAGATGCTCGAGAGCTAGAAAGAAATCAACCGAAAGACCACAACAATACGATGCAAGAAAATAATGAAGCTACAACCCACGGAAGCTCTGATGAAAATGCTTCACAATTGGATGCCAACAGCAACAACAGAAATCCAAAGCCTCCAGAGGAAGCTGATGATGAAGCTGCATTTACAGACAAAATGATCCTAATATTTAACACCACACTAACAGAATATATGGGCATTGACCCAACCTACATGCCAAAACAAAATATGTCATCAAAATTTGCAAAAATTGTTAATACTCTCAACAATATTATATTACCACAACATTTAGGAAAACTTGAAATATTTGAAGAACTACACATAATAAAATACTGTGCAGCATTAACAGCAGTGCAGTGCAATGGCTCCAAAATAGAGGTTCTCATTAATAGAAACTCAAAACTGAGTAATGAAATGAGAACACCGAAATGGCAGAAGAGATTAAAAAACACAGAATTGAAATCTTGGCTCCATCCCTCCCCCTCCTGTCTTCTCCTATAATTTCAGATTTCCCTCCCCCACCCCGATTTTCAAATCTCTTACTAGCTCTTCCTTCAGTTAGTCCTGACGAAGGGTCTCGGCCCAAAACGTCGACTGTACCTCTTCCTAGAGATGCTGCCTGGCCTGCTGCGTTCACCAGCAACTTTGATGTGTGTTGATTGAAATCTTAAGGTCAGAAATAACCTATTTAATGGAGTATAAAAAGGATAACCTGAGCAGGAAGGTTAAGAGAAAAGCTAAAGAAATATAAAGTCCATACGTGACACAATCAGCCTAACAGAAATACTGTAGAGTTTATAGAGTTCATGATTGTGTGGCTAGGCACAGCTCAAATACCATCTATAAATTTTCTGACGATACAACCATTGTTGATAGAATCTCAGGTGGTGACGAGAGGGCGTACAGGAGTGAGATATGCCAACTAGTGGAGTGGTGTCGCAGCAACAACCTGGCACTCAACGTCAGTAAGACAAAAGAGCTGATTGTGGACTTCAGGAAGGGTAAGACGAAGGAACACACACCAATCCTCATAGAGGGATCAGAAGTGGAGAGAGTGAGCAGCTTCAAGTTCCTGAGTGTCAAGATCTCTGAGGATCTAACCGGGTCCCAACATATCGATGTAGTTATAAAGAAGGCGAGACAGCAACTATACTTTATTAGAAGTTTGAGGAGATTTGGCATGTCAACAAATACACTCAAAAACTTCTATATGTGGAGAGCATTCTGACAGGCTGCATCACTGTCTGGTATGGAGGGGCTACTGCACAGGACCAAAAGAAGCTGCAAAAGGTTGTAAATCTAGTCAGCTCCATCTCAGGCACTAGCCTACAAAGTACCCAGGACATCTTCAGGGAACGGTGTCTCAGAAAGGCAGCGTCCATTATTAAGGACCTCCAGTACCCAGGGCATGCCCTTTTCTCACTGTTACCATCAGGTAGGAGATACAGAAGCCTGAAGGCACACACTCAGCAATTCAGGAACAGCTTCTTCCCCTCTGCCATCCGATTCCTAAATGGACATTGAAGTTTTGGACACTACCTCACTTTTTTTTAATATACAGTATTTCTGTTTTTGCACATTTTTAAAAATCTATTCAATATACGTAATTGATTTACTTGTTTATTTATTATTATGATTTATTGTGTTTATTATTTTTTTCTCTCTCTACTAGGTTATGTATTGCATTGAACTGCTGCTGCTAAGTTAACAAATTTCTTATCACATGCCGCTGATAATAAACCTGATTCTAATTCTGATTCTGATACACTAAAACGAAAGCTTGGTGCATACAAAGCCAGACTAAGTAGATACTGTATATGAAATGCACCAGACAAAGAAACAGAATTATCAGTTCAGAAACAATGAAAAAGGTTTATACGGGACACCGAAACTAAATTCAACGCACCAAAATGTCACCAACTCCAGCACAGAATTACAAACAAACACAGATATAATGAACTTTTGGTCTAATATCTGGTCAAACAGGGTGACACACACTTAAGAATCAAGATGGATTAGGCACACACACGATTGAAAAAATACAAATACCTGAAGTTACAATGGGTATGCTGGAAGAGGGTATAAAATATACTCACAACTGGAAAAGTACTGGAAGCAAGAATATTCATAATTATTGCCTTCAAATTTACTTGCCTTCATTGGTACCTATTAATGCATATCAATAACTTTCTTTAAGTTCCTGAAAAAGTGTCTGAATTTTTGACAGAAGGTAAAATGTATCTTTTATCTAAAGGGGAATTCAAAAGATCCATCAAAATATTGTCTTATTAATTTTAAATTATTTATAAAATTGTAACATCATAACTAATCACCACTCACTTAGGTAACCACAGTATACTTACAGAAAAGCAGAAAGGATGCCGTAAGGGTGTGAAAGGATGTAAAGAACAACTGAGAATAGATTCTGTATTTCTAAATCAAGTCTGGTGGAAAAGCAGAAATCTTTCATGTTGCTATATTGACTACCTAAAAATATTTGACTCTGTCCCACACTTATACTTAATTGCTGCAACATCTGATGAAGCATTGGCGTACTATAATCACCCTATCTATTTACAACCATAAAAGAACAACCACCGTTATTAAAATAAACGGAGGCATTTCCCAAGGCGACTCTCTAGGTCCACTATGGTTCTGTCTAGCTTTGAACCCGCTCTCTAATTTACCAAATCAGATGAAAATTGGATATCAAAATAGAAACAGCAAAATGAGCTATACCTTAACACACCTTTTATACATGGATGATTTGAAATTATACACTCTGTCATAAGTTAAGCTAAAGCAATTAATTCAAATAGTATTTTCAAAAGATATAAACATGAACTTTGGACCGGATAAATGCAGAACATTAAACATAAAGAAAGGTGCAATAAAGCTAATAGAATACAAACCAGAGCAGCAGAATATAATACAACTAATGAATGAATATGAAACACATAAATATCTGGGATATCAACAAGAAAAGAAAATAGATTATAGTGCAATAAAGGAAAAACTTTTGACAGAATTTACTTGAAGGCTTAAGAAAATCTACCAAACAGAGGCTTGGCTATGCCTGTACCTCAGGTTTTACCAGCTTAAGCTGGGAAAAAAATAAATTGCAATAATAAATAGGCAATAAACAGGTGAAAAGCTTTAAGTTCCTCGGGGTCAATATCACAAATGACCTGACTTGGTCCAACCAAGCAGAGTCCACTGCCAAGAAGGCCCACCAGCGCCTTTACTTCCTGAGAAAACTAAAGAAACTTGGCCTGTCCCCTAAAACTCTCACTCATTTTTATAGATGCACCGTAGAAAGCATTCTTCTAGGGTGCATCACAACCTGGTATGGAAGTTGTCCTGTCCAAGACCGGAAGAAGCTGCAGAAGATCATGAGCACAGCCCAGCACATCACACAAACCAATCTTCCGTCCTTGGACTCACTTTACACCGCACGCTGTCAGAGCAGTGCTGCCAGGATAATCAAGGACACGACCCACCCAGCCAACAGACTTTTCGTCCCTCTTCCCTCCGGGAGAAGGTTCAGGAGCTTGAAGACTCGTACGGCCAGATTTGGGAACAGCTTCTTTCCAACTGTGATAAGACTGCTGAATGGATACTGACCCGGATCTGGGCCGTACCCTCCAAATATCCGGACCTGCCTCTCGGTTTTTTTGCACTACCTTACCTTCCATTTTTCTATTTTCTATTTATGATTTATATTTAAAATCTTTAATATTTACTAATTTTAACTATTTTTAATGTTTTTAATATTTAATATTTGTCATCCAGAGAGTGGCAAGCGCAGAATCAAATATCACTGTGATGATTGTACGTTCTAGTACCAATTGTTTGGCGAGAATAAAGTATAAAGTATAACTATTGAGAACATGAGTTGAAGAGTCCTGAAGGTGAGTCCATAGGTTGAAGAAACAGTTCAGTGCGATGGTGAGTGAAGTTTAGTGAAGATATCCCCTCTGTTCAAGAACCTGATGCTTGAAGGGTAATAACCATTACTGAATCTGGAGGTGTGGGACCTGAGGCTGTATCTCCTTCCTCAGAAGTGGGAGAGACAAAACAAGCTAGTTTTGAGCTGGAGGGAGGATGTGAGGTGAGTGGGGTGGGGTGAGGAAGGAGGGAGAGGACAGATGGAAAAGCTATTGGCACATTAGCCTTCATAACCCAGGGCATACAGAAGATGAGATGTCATGTGGAAGTTATATGACATTGATTACGCATAATTTGGAGTATTGCATGCACTTCGGGTCACCGACCTACAGGAAAGATATCAATAAGATTGAAAGAGTTCAGAGAAAATTTACAAAGGTGTTGGCAGGTCTTGAGAACCTGAGTTATAGGGAGAGGTTGAATAGGTTAGGACTTTATTCCTTAGAGCACAGGAGAATGAGGGAGATTTAATGAGGATATACATAATTTTGATGGGTACAGAAAGAGTAAATGCAAGGCAGCTTTTTCCACTGAGGTTGGATAAGACTGGAACTAGAGGGTAAAAGGTGAAATATGAGGAGGATCTCCTTCATCAGAAGCTGCCAGCACAAGTGGTGGTCGCAGGTTTGATTGTCACAATTAAGGAAAGTTTGGATAGGTAAATAGGAGGGAGCAATATGTTCCAGGAGCAGGTATATGGGAGCACATTGAAAAACAGGCTGGCACAGACTAGATGGGCCAAAGAACCTTTATCTGTGCTATTGTGCTGTATGAGTCTATGACTCTATCTCTGATAGTGTGAGATCAAGCCTTACTTATAAAATTCAAGCTCAGGAACCCCTCTAGTCCTGGCCCAGGAAGGGGCTTTCTGTCCCTGGAGTTTTTAGCGTCTGTGCATGTAGAGATCGAACACAGAACATAGTTATAAAGTCAAACAAAAGGGAGACAGGCCCTTCGATACATCTGCTCCATGCTGAGTGTGTTGCCCAGCCAGCTGGTCCCATCTGCCTGTATTTGGCCAATTGTCCTCTAAATCTATCCTATCTATGAACTTACTTGACAAATATCCTCTTCCTCAATGTCAACAGGACAAAGGAGATGGTTATCAACTTCAGAACTCACACCACTCACACCTCATTTTACAGCAGTGGGAACTGTGAGCAGTTTCAAACTCCTGGGAGTGCACATCTTGCACAACCTCTCATGGTCTCTGAATGCAGTCTACACGATCGGAAATGCTCACCAGTACCTTTACCTTCTGAGGAGGCTGAAGAGAGCTGGACTATGCACATCCAACACTCACGTCATTTTACAGATGTGCGGTAGAAGCATCCTAACAAGCTGCCTCAACTCTTGGAATGGCAACTGCACAGTGCCAGACAGGAAGACTCTATAACGGGCAGTCAAAACTACCCCACGCACCACTGGCACAATCTACCCACCAACATAGAGAAAGGTGCCGGAAAAGGGTCCATAGCATCATGAAGGATCCCACCCATCCTGCTCATGGACTGCTTGTCTCACTCCCATGAGGGAGGAGGCTACGTAGCATCTACACCAGGACAACCAGACTCAGGAACAGTAAGGCTGATCAGCACCTCCACCCACTAACCCACCCCTCCACAACCCCAACCAGCACCACTTTATCATTTCATGTCAGTTACCTTACATACAGATACTCCTGTGGCTAGCGTCACTCTATAGACATACAATTATTCTATGTATATAGGCAATCATGTGAATTTATATTTATTGTGTTTTCTTCTTCTTCTTCTTCTTCCTCTTCTTCTTATTATTATTATTATTATTGTGTTCTTTATCTTAATGTGTCAGATCTGAAGTTACAACTATTTTGTTCTCCTTTTCACTTGTGCACTAGAAATGACACTAAATAATCTTGAATCGAGATGGTGACCAAAGGAATTCTGCAGATGCTGGGAATCTAGAGCAACACATAAAAATGCTACAGAAACTCAAGAGGCCGGGTAGCATCCGTGGAGAGGAATGAACGGCTGATATAGCCGAACAGTTCTACTCGGATTTGATCTCCCAAGATGTAATAATGGACATTTTCTCCCCATAATGTCCCTCTGGTGCCCCTCCTCTTTTCCTTTCTCCCATGGATCCATTCTCCTCTCCTGTCAGATTCCTTGTTCTTCACCCCATATTCAGGGTACCATACAAGTTATCATTATGCTTTACAGTGCCAGCTGAAAGATCGGGGTTCAATTCCCAGTGTTGTCTGTAAGGAGTTTATACGTTCTCCCCGTGACCACATGATTTTTCTCCGAGTGTTCTGGTTTCCTCCCGCATTCCAAAGACGCACGGGTTAGGGTTAGTCAGCTGTGAGCATGCTACGTTGGCACCGGAAACATGGTGACACGTGCAGGCTACCCCCAGTATATTCTTGATACGTAAGATGCACTTCACTGCATGATTCGCTGTTTCAATGTTCATATGACAAAGCTAATTTTCATCATTATGTTTTATATTTTCTTTCTCGTTACCTCTTCCACCTATCACCTACCAGCTTCTTATGTCAGCACCTGTCCCCACCTACCCAGCTTCCCTCTCTCCTGGTTTCACCTATCACCAGCCAGCCTGACCATCCCCTACCCTCACCTTCTTATTCTGGCTTCTTCCCCTTCCCTCTCCAGAACTGATGAAGTGTCTTGGTCCGAAGCATCAGTGTTTCTCTCCATAGGTGCTGCCTGGCCTGCTGTTTAAGCCATATGCCAGTCCTCAGCCCACATACCTAGGTGACCAAGATCCCTCCGCAACTTTTCATAACCTCTACACTATCTACAACTATACTCAGTTATGCCTTTTGATTTTGTTTTTATATTCTGCGTTTTGCTCATTTTTTTATTGCCATTTGCCTGATTTTTTTTGCGTGGGGGAGAGGAGGGTTTGATGTTTGATGTTTCTCTTTGAATTGGTTGTTTCCATGGATGTTCTTTGTTTCGTGGCTGTTTGTAGGAGGACGAATTTCAGGGTTGTATACTGCACACATACTTTGATAATAAATGTACTTTGAACTTTGAAAATCGCCTATTACTAAATATGCCTTGTACATTCACAAACAAATTGTTTTTGTACATTACAAGCAATAGAAGGTCCCAGCACCCACCCCTGTGGCACACCATGAGACACAAACCTACAGTCTGAGAAATAACCCTCGACCATTACCCTCTGCTTCCTACCACTGAACCAATTATGCATACAGTCCTGAAGAAGGGTCTCGGCCCGGAAAGTCGACTGTTTACTCTTTTACATGATGCCGCCTGACCTGCTGAGTTCCTCCAGCACTTTATGTGTATTGCTATGAATCCAGTCTGCTACCTCCTCCTGGGTCCCATGCGATCCCACCTTCCCAACCTTTCAGACTGGAACAATACAGGAAAAGGACCGGCTCTTTGTCCTAGATTGCCCGCTGCAAAAACACTAATTCCCATGTCATGTAGGCTGGGACAATAAATATTAATTTGAACCCCAGTCCCTTCTGCCTATGCATTCCCAACATATTGATGTGGGATATCAAAAGGATGGAAAAGCTCTGCTCAGAGAAATTAGCAAGTGAGGCAGTACAGCTCTGATGGGCTGAATAGACTGCTTCTCTTTCTGTGTGACGTGTTCTTATGGAACGCTGGGACTGAACACACATGTGCAAAGCACCTGTATCTCTCCTGTCTGTGCTGCATCCTACAACCACCTGCCTTCCCCAGACTCAGCTGCGGGCGGTCGGAGGGAATTCGAATCAGGATCATGTTTGTTAACAATGAGCAATACACAACGTTCTGGGGGAACTCAGCAGGTCAGGCAGCATCTATGGAAATGAATAAACAGTCGTCATTTCAGGCCGAGACCCATCATCAGGAGTGTAAAGGACTGATGGCTTTATTATCATTGAAATATGTCATGAAATTTGTTGTTTTTTTAGCAGCAATGTAGTGCAACACATAAACATTACTATAGATTAATCAACTATATATATAGCAGGCAGCCGTTGATCCCAGGGGAACGTGGCTTTGCACCTCTGATGAACTGTGTCCTCTCCAGGGCGCAAGCCTGGTCAGGAAGATTTGAAGAACCGGCTGTTGCCTATGCAACGAGCTCCCCCTCCCCACGTCACTGATGTAGTCCAAGGGAAGGGCAAGTGCCGATACAGCTTGGCACCCGTGTCATTACAGAGGTTGCCAGAGTGAAGTTGTATAACCACAGATTGCTCTGTGGGTCCCACTCTGATTTGGCACTGGCTCTGCTTTCTGTGGTAAGTGTGCACTGAATTAACGTGAAGAATCAGGTTCTTTTGAAGACGTGGCCTGGGGTTGGTTTGAACAGCCAGCGCTCTCCCCACACTCCGCTTTGCTCAGCTACTTCACAGATCACGGGGGTGTCTGAAAAGAGGATGCTGTCCAAGTTGCATGCCATCTTGGACAATGTCTTCCATCCACTACATAATGTACTGGGTGGGCGCAGGAGTACATTCAGCCAGAGACTCATTCCACCGAGATGCAGCACAGAGCGTCATAGGAAGTCATTCCCGCCTGTGGCCATCAAACTTTACAACTCCTCCCTTGGAGGGTCAGACACTCTGAATCAATAGGCTGGTCCTGGACTTATTTCCTGGCATAATTTACATATTACTATTCAACTATTTATGGTTCTATTACTATTTATTACTTGTGGTGCAACTGTAACGAAAACCAATTTCCCCTGGGATCAATAAAGTATGACTATGACTATGAACACCATCAAACTGCCTTAGGGACCCTGGCTCCGGATTTCTTCCTCAGGGTTTACTCCCGAACCTTTTCCCATGGGTGGGTCTGGCCGCAAGGCAGCAGAGGTTTAAAAATCAGAGCTTTCCTTCTCCTCGGCGGGCTGCCGTCCGAGGCCGACAAGCCCCACCTGCCCAAATAGATACTGTTGTGTAAAAAGAGAGCCACAAATAGTGTGGTAGTGTTTATGAGTTCATGGACTGTTTAGAAATCGGACGGCAGAGAGGAAGAAGCTGCTCGTGAATCATTGAGTGTGCGCCTTCGGGCTCCTGTACCTCCTCCCTGATGGTGGTACTGAGAAGAGGGCTTGTCCTGGATGGTGATGATGGAGGCTACCTACCTGAGGCATCTCTTTATGGAGAAAGATGTCCTCGGTGGTGGGGAGGCTGGTGCCCATGATGGAGCTGGCTGAGTTTAAAACTCTCTGCAGCTTTTTCTGATCCTGTGTATTGGAACCTCCATACCAGCTGTCGACGTAACCAGTCCGAATGCTCTGCTCGGTGCATCTGTAGAAAATTGCCAGAGTCTTTGGTGGCGTACCAAATCCTGCCTGGTAGTTTGTATCAGACCCGGACCTGGGCCGTACCCTCCAAATATCCAGACCTGCCTCTCTGTTTTTTTGCACTACCTTACTTTCCCTTTTTCTATTTATGATTTATAATTTAAATTTTTAATATTTACTATTTTTTACTATTTTTAATATTTAATATTTGTAATCCAGGGAGCGGGAAGTGCAGAATCAAATATCGCTGTGATGATTGTACGTTCTAGCATCAATTGTTTGGCGACAATAAAGTATAAAGTATCACTTGTTGATTTCCCTGAAAGAAGTATTGATGGCAGGCAGAACAGACAGATGGTGGGAAGCAAAGGTAGCAAGTAGCCATTCCATACCTGTTCCCAGAGCTGGGCCTCCTCGAATAACTATGCATCCGGATCACTTACAGCTCATCTCTACCTCTCTCGAGGCTAATGAGAAACAGCCCAACCCAGCTTCTTGCGTGAAGTAGCTGAGCAAAGCAGAGTGTGGGGAGTGCGCTGGCTGTCCAAACCGACCCCAGGCCACATCTTCGAAACAACCTGATTCTTCACGTTAATTCAGTGCACACTTACCACAGAAAGCAGAGCCAGTGCCAGATTAGAGTGGGACCCACAGAGCAATCTGTGGTTATACTGGGCTGCTGTAAGAATTTCTTCAAGCAATTCAATTTCCGCCTAGTTATACTGCACAAGCAGGGACTTGATCACGGGAAATAAATCAGTTCAACATAAGCTGGAGGAACACAGCAAGTCAGGCAGAATCTACAGAGAGGAATAAACAGCCAGTGTTTCGGACTGAGACTCTTCATCAGGGCTCCTTTCATTTCAACGGTTGTCGTGGGGATTAATAATGGGTGAGACACATTGGGAGTGGGTTACAGACTGGGATCTAATCAAGGGATTCACAATGACCTGCAGGCCATAATGTAATTGAATGGGAGGATTCTGGGGGTTTACATGTAGAATAACAGATCTCTGAGTGTGAGTTATAGGCTGGTGTCTAACAGTGAGATTGAGGGGGTTTATATGTAGGACACCAAACAATGCTGTCCACACTCCCCATCTCCCATGGCAATGTAACCTCTCCCCACCGGCTCCTCCCACCCTTCCACATCTCTCCCATCAATACGTCCTTTCCCATCCCTTACGTGGCACACACTGCTGGAGACGTAGAGCACAGAAACAGGCCATTTGGCCCATTACACCTTTGGCTGCCAATCCATACTAATCCCATCTCTCAGCACTTGGCCCAAACTCTTCTCTAATGCAGATTCAAATTGGTATTTGTTTATTATTGTCACTTTGACCAAGCTTGTCCTGCAGACTGCTTATACAGATCAAATCATTACACAGTACACTGAGGCAGAACAAGGTAAAATAACAATCCGCAATGCAGTATAAAAGCCACTTGAGACAAATACAGTGCAGGTAAGTGATAAGGTGTAAGATCACGATGAGATAGATTGTGAAGCCAAGAGTCATGTTATCATACAAAAGGTCCATTCAAGAGTCCCTTGATCCTGGTGGTACATCCTTTCAGGCTTTTGTATCTCCTACCTCCAAGGAGAGAGATGAGAGAGTGGCCAAGGTTGGAACGGGGGTGATGGCGGAGGGTAGGGGGTGGTCTTTGAATATACTGGCTGTTTTACTGAGGCAGCAAGAAGTGTAGACAGAGTAAGTAGAGGGGAAGATGGTTCCTGTGACGTGCTAGTCTGTGTCCACAACTCTTTGGAGTTTACTGTGGTGTCAGGCATAGCAGTTTCCATACCAGCCATGATGCATCAGGACAGGGCAGGATGTTTTCTCTCGTGCTCATGTAGACAGTTCTCTGTGTTGTCCGTCCCTCTGCACCCCCGCCCCCCGGTCTCTCCGGCAGAGTGTTCCAGGTACTCACAACACTCAGGGTGAACAATACCCCCCACCATCCCTTCTGAATCCCCGGAGCAACACGCAGAACATTGGAAGAACTCAGCGGTCAGGCAGCATCTACAGAGGGAAATGATAGTGAACATTTTGTGTTAAGACCCTTCCTTTAGACTGTCCATTTTCCTCCATAGATGCTGCCCGACCACTAAGTTCCTCCAGAACACTGCATGCTCTTCCAGATTTCCAGCTTCTGCAGTCTCTGGTGTCTCCCTCTGAATCTCTTCCTCTTTACCCTAGATCACCATCCTATTGGTATGTCTGCCTCTGTTACGGGGATTCACATCTGCAGCCTGCTCTATCAATACCCCACATCACCTTATGTCCCCTCTTAAACTCCTCTGCTCCAGAGAGAAGAGACCCAGCCTCTCCAGTCTCTCCTCTTAAGTGAACTGCTCCATCTCAGGGGTCAGATTAATGGTTCAAAGTTGGAGCTAAACCTCCTTGCGTTTATATTCAGTGCACTGACTAATAAAGGACAGTATCCCATATGCTTCTCTAACCACATTTTCTACTTCAAGTCAAGTCAGGTTTCTTGTTATGTGCGGAATTACAATGTCGTACATGCACAGTGAAAAGTTTGCATGCAACAGCATCACAGGCACATCATTACAGACACACAGAAAATTAATTAAATATAAGCTTTATTGTCACATATACATTGAACCAGTTTGAGGTCGTGCTGGGGTCACATGCTTCCAGCACCACTAGTAACCATGATTTACTGACCCTAACCCGTACTCTTTGGAGTACCCAAAGGAAAACCACAGTAACTAGGAGAATGTACAAACCCCAATTACTATTCTGCAAAGCAATATGCTTGCATCTATGCTACTGCATATTTATGTCTAAAATTTACATAATTTGTACCAGATGGTGAAGAAAAATACTGTGCAAAGTAAGGGATCATTCAAAAAAAAGGTTCCAACTTCTGTACCTCTCATGAATACCTCCCTCCCACGTGTTTCCCTCCCTCCCACATGCTCCCCTCCCTCCCACATGTTCCCCACCCTCCCATGTGTTCCCCTCCCACCCACATGTTCTCCTCCCTCTCATGTGTTCCCCTCCCTCCCACGTGTTCCCCTCCTTCCCATGTGTTCATCTTCCTCCCACATGTTCCCCTCCCTCCCACGTGTTGCCCTCCCTCTCACGTGTTCCCCTCCCTCCCATGTCTTCCCCTCTCGCCCATGTATTCCCCTCCCTCCCACATGTTCCCCTCTCTCTTACGTGTTCCCCTCCCTCCCACGTGTTCCCCTCCCTCCCATGTCTTCCCCTCCCTCCCACGTGTTCATCTCCCTCTCACATGTTCCCCTCCCTCTCACATGTTCCCCTCCCTCTCACGTGTTCCCCTCCCTCCCATGTCTTTCCCTCTTGCCCATGTATTCCCCTCCCTCCCACATGTTCCCCTCTCTCTTACGTGTTCCCCTCCCTCCCACGTGTTCTCCTCCCTCCCATGTCTTCCCCTCCCTCCCACATGTTCCCCTCCCTCTCACGTGTTCTCCTCCCTCCCACGTGTTCATCTCCCTCCCACATGTTCCCCTCCCTCTCACATGTTCTCCTCCCTCCCACATGTTCCCCTCCCTCTCACATGTTCCCCTCCCTCCCACATGTTCCCCTCCCTCTCACCTGTTCCCCTCCCTCTCACATGTTCTCCTCCCTCCCACATGTTTCCCTCCCTCCCACGTGTTTTTATTTCTCCACATGTGTTCTCCTTGGACACAGCTGTGATAGTCATCTGAGCTATTGGTGGTGGAGTGAATTCCATTCATAGTCACGAACCTCCTCTTGCCTTCCCTGTCTGAATTCATCTCCACTCTTCTTAAATCAGACCCTGAACTTCCCTGGCACATGGAAGCACCCTCCCTACATTTAACAAATCAGTCTGACGAAACCATAAGGATGCCAGCAAAAATGACCTGGGGGGTTCAGTGACTCTGAACCGTAGCTCACACTCTGGCACAATGCGTAGCGATGGTTTCTTCATCCCTGTTGGTTCCTCAGGAACCTCTTTGTAATGTGGAGACTGGAACCCAGCACCCAGCACAGTGTGGTCTAACCAAAGGCTGTGCTCTTCAGCAGACCCCCTGACTTTCCCTTCCACCAGTCTGGACTTGGGTCTTACTGCATGGTGTCAAGAGAGTGGGCAGCAAGCAGGGTGGTGGTGACAGGGAGGGGTGCAGAGAAGAGAAAGAATGAAAGAGAATGAGAGGCAAAAAGAGAATGAGAGAGAGTGAGAAAGGAGACAGTGTGTATGAGAAAGGCAGAAAGAGAAAGCAAGGGAACAGAAAGAGGGAGAGACAAAGACAGAAACAGAGAGAACAAGGGAGGCAGAGTGAGAGAGGAGCAGAGTGTTAGAGAGAGAACGAGTGAGAGAGGAGCGGAGTGTTAGAGAGAGAACGAGAGAACAAAAGAGCTGCCTAGAGATAGAAGGAGAGAGAGAGAGAGAGAGAGAAAGGAAGACAATAAATTTCAAACCTGCTCTGACGAGAACTGGGTAGAGAGAGAGACACACACAAGAAACAGGAGCTTGGCAGCTGGGTAGAGTTCGTTGTGCTTTTCATGGGTAAGCTCCTCCTGTCCTCAGTCCAAGGCAAGGGAAGCATAGTGGAGGACGAGGAAGAAATTTGCAATGAGCTGCAGGCACTTGGCAGGGCAGCCAGTGAGATTTCTGGATACATCCTGGCCATTGTTACAAACATCCCAACTCCATGAATTAATCTTATAAGTAGAACTTGTAGCAAATCAGTACCGATAGGATTAGATTCACTCTCAATTGTTCTGAGGTTATCTTTCAATACTATGTCAAATTTTCTCAATGTCTGGGCCATCCAACTCAATCCTACCCAGTAATAAGAGAGCACATCATACCAAGGTGCAGCCTTCTGAGAACTGTCCCATATTTCCTTCCCCATCACTTCGATGGACACAAGCAAGATCAACCTTCTCATTCTCTCTCACTGGAAACAATTTCCCATGCATTTCTCGCAGGAAACAATCCGAATACACCTCATCTATTCCCATTGACTTCCAGTGGACAATCCCAACAGACTCTGTCCATTCCAGTGGGACACAATCCCAACACAGCACATCCATTCCTACAGGACATAAAACCAATAGACCCCATCCATTCCCATTGACTTCCAATGGGCACAATCCCAACAGAGTACATCCATTCCCACAGGACACAAGCCCAATAGAGCTCCAGCCCCTACCATTCAATTCAAATACACCACACCTCTCCCCATTCCCTCAGTGGAGTCCAGGGTCACCCATTACTTTTGAACATGACACACCTTGTACATCATAGCTCCACTAATTCCCAGATTAGATCCCAGAAGAAATGCATTTCATCTGTAATGGAGTGAACCTGCAGTTCATTGCTATTTTCCTGGCAGTCCTGGTAACACAGCAGTGGGATGGATGGCGGGAAGCTGATGGGGATACATGGCTGTACTGTGTGCTTGGGCAGTGACAGGTGACCTGTGGCCTGGGGTAATTAGGGTGTAGCATGTTTACATAGATAGCCCCCATCGCAGAAGCATAGAGAAACAGTGAGACAGGAAAGTTTCCAAAGACTATTCAAAGTTCACTTTATTGTCATCTGCGCAAGTACATGTATGTACAAGAGCAGCAAAAGAAAATCCACTGCCACGTAGCATTAGAGGCACAAACTTCACAATAAAGACATAAATTAAACACATAGTATAAAAATTATATAAGAAAGAACACAATTAGAATAAAAGAAAGTCCATTGTAGTGTGAAGGGGTCAAGGTGCTCATACTGTAGTTAAATGGTTGAGATTAGGGTTTTGCTGGCTGGTAAACAGGTAAATTGGTTTATTATTGTCACAAGTACCAAACAGAGAAAAACTTTGTCTTGCATGCTTTCCATTCAGATCATTTCATCACATCAGTGTACTAGGGCAGCAGGATAGAGTAGTGGTTACAGTACCAGTGACCTGGGTTCAATTCTCGTTGCTGTCTGTAAGGAATTTGTATTTTCTCCCCATGACTGCATGGGTTTCCTCCCACAGTCCAAAGGCCTACAGGCTGGTGGATTAATTGGTCATTGTAAAATTGGATGTTGCTGGACAGCATGGCTCAAAGGACCTACCCTGCATCGTGTCTCAATAAATAGATAAATTAAAGTAATTTAATTATTTGTTACATGTACATTAAAACATACCGTGAAATGCGTCATTTACGTCAATGGGGCAGCTTGCAGGTGTCACCACACTTCTGGCACCAGCATGGCATTCCCACAACTTACTAACCTGAAGCACACGTCTTGGGAATGTGGGAGGAAAACGGAGCACCCAAAGGAAACTCACGAGGTCACAGGGAGAAAGTACTAATTCCTTACAGACAATAACAGGAATCAAACCCTGCCCAATACATTATTGGGACAAAGGAAAATCAATAACAGGATGGAAAACAAAGTATACAGAATAAGTGCAGTGCCGGTAGACAATGGGGTGACGATAAGACAGATTGTCAGGCCAAGAGTCCATCTTTCATTCTACCTTTCAAGGTATATTAATATAATTCAGGTTAACATGAGAGAAAGAGGAGGACAGCTGGAGATGTACATAAAATGATTGAATGGTGGACAGACCCAGGGACAAAGATGAGGCCAAAGGGGGAAATGAAGTGGAAAAGTAACTGAGGAAAATTAACATTTTCACATTTTTCACTGTTCAGAATCTGGTTTAATTTCATTGGCATTTGCCATGAAATCTGTTGTTTTGCAGCAGCTGTACATTGTGATCCACAATTTTAAAAAGTATAAATTACAATAAGATATATATATATATATAATTAAATAAGTAGTGTGGAAAGGGAGCATAAAATATTGTGAGGTAGTGTTCATGCTTTCGTTGTTCAGAAATCTCAGGGCGGTGGGAGAGGAACTGATCCTCAAAGGTGTTCTGAGAAAGGGCCTCATTCCCGCTGTTCTCTACTCCATAGATGCTGCCTGACCTGCGGAATATTTCCAGAATCCTCTGTTTTTTTTAATACAGATTTCCAGCATCTGCAGCAACTTTGATTTAGATTAGATTAGATTAGATTAGATTCAACTTTATTGTCATTGTGCCGGGTACAGAGACATAGCCAATGAAATACATTTAGCATCTGACCAGAAATCCAAAGAATAGTGTTATTTACAAAATAACTGTGAATAAAAAAAGTGCTACAGCACACAAATATAAAAGTGCTGAGACAGTACAATACGGATGCAATACTGCTTAGCGCTGTGATGTGAGGTTCAGCAGGGTCACAGCCTCAGGGAAGAAGCTCTTCCTGTGCCTGCTGGTGCGGGAGCAGAGACTCCTGTAGCGCCTACCGGATGGGAGGAGATTAACCAGGAAACTGATGGCCAGGAAGTATGGGGGGCTGAGGGAGTGCAGTGGTGGTGGGGTGGGGGTGGATGATGGAAGACAGAGAGATCGACAGTGTTGGTCTATTTCCAGTTGCTCATATCTGTGGACATTTGAAAACTCTTTCCAGTTAGTGAAGTGGAGATAATGGGGGAAACAAGTGGAGGGCAGCCTCAGTGATGGAAGGAGAAGGGGAGAGAGGGATGACGGGGAGCAAGAGGGGAAGGAGGGAGCGTGTGAAGCAAAGGGACAAAGAGATAAAGAGAGGGAGGTTGGATATGAACAGGGAGGGAAAGGGGAGGGAGAGGGTGAGGGAGAAGGGGTAGGGGAGGGAGGAAAGGGAGGAGTGAGGCAGGGAGAGAGAAGTTTGAAAAGAAGAGGGTCTGAGGAGGGAGGAGGTAGGGTGGGAGAGGGAGGGAGAGGAGAAGGGGAGGGAGGAGGGAGTGGTGGGGAGGGTGAGAGGTGTGAACAAGGTGGGCACTGAAGGGAGGGGAAGCAGAAGGGAAGGGGTGGGGAGAGAGGAGGAAGGGGAGTTGGGAGGGGAGAGCGAGGGGTAGGAGAGTAGTGAGGGAGGAAGGAGAAGGGGGCAGAGGGAGGAGGAATAAGGATGGGTGGGAGGGAGAAGGAGCGAACAGAGAAGGGTGAGAAGGGGAGGGGGAAGAAAGAGGATTGGGAAGGGAGATGTGGGGACAAAGAAGAGTGAGGGGAGGAGAGATGTGTGCGGAGCGAGATGAAGAGACAAAGTGACGATGAGGAGAAGAAAGAGTGGGAGGGAGATGACGGGACAGTGAAAGGAGGAGGAGGAGGGAGGGGTTGGAAGAGAAGTGAGGGGAGGGAGATGAGACAAAATGAGGAGGTGGAGGGAGAAGAGAGGGGGAGGGTGGGAAGGAGATAAGGGGACAGTGGGGAGGAGGGAGGAGGGGTTGGAAGCGGGCCGGTGATTTAGGGGACAGGTGTTTTTCTCTTTAAACGCGTCTCGGAACTCCGCTCTGAACACTGCGCCAGAGTCAGAGCGAGCGGACGCTGCAAATCCAGGGAGCGATTGTATCGGGCTGGTAGCCCGGCCGAGTCTTCATTGTGGATCCGGCGATCGCGGGAGCGCAGCCGGCGGAGGTAAGGAGCGGATTCGGGCCGAGGCCGGTCACCTCGCCGCCAGTCCCGCTCCGGCTCCCGCTCGCAAACCGGAGCGGAGCTCGACCGCCCTTCCTTCGCCGTCTGTGTCCTTCACTGAACCCAGAGACAGAAGCCGTGCAGAGACGGTCAGACAAGGGGAGGGGGAGGGAGAGGGGGAAAGAGGCAAGAAGCGAGCAAACAGGGGGTACCCGGGAGTTGAGAGTGGAGAGGGGTGGAGAGAGAAGGGGATACGGGAGGAAGGAGAATGGATGGGGTGGAACAAGCAGTGATTATGTTGGGGGAGAGGGGAAGGGGCGACGACGGGATGTTTATAGGGACAGGCAATAGCTCGCATATAGAGACAAGGAGGGCGGGATCGCGGACAGAGAGACTTTGAAACAGAGAGACGAGGGGAGTGATACACACACACACACACACACACACACACACACACACACCACAGAGGACCACCAGACCAGAAATCAGTTTGCAGAGACTCTTTCACCTGCACATCCTGTCCCAAAGCTTCTGACCCTGAGTGATCGTTAATTATCTCTCTCTCTCTCTCTCTCTCTCTCTCTCTCTCAACCTCTCGCCTCTCTATCTTTCGCGCGTGCTTCTTCCTTCACAGCACTTTCTCTGTAGCTGTTATACTTTATTCTGCATTCTGATATAGCTTTCCCTCAATACACTCTACAATGCATTGATCTTTATGAACCGTGGGCAGGACAGGTTTTTCGCTGTACCTCGATCCATGTAACAATAACAACCCGATTTATTTTTTTCATATTCAATCTGTGTATTTCTCCATCGCTGTCCTCTCTCAGTCTATCTCCACCGCTGTCCGGAGCTGTACCTCCCGCTCTAGTTATTTGTCTCTGATATGCGGACTGCCCCTGCTTCTGAACATTTGTACAAAAGGAGACAGCGGCAACCAAAGAGTTAATTCAAAAGTACAAAACAAAAATGCTGGGAGCGCTTTGCAGGTCAGACACGTGTGGAAAGAAAGAGTTTGAAGTTTCACGTCGTCTTTAAAGCAGCCGCCCTCTTCAGAGGCAAGGAGCGTTCAGTGAAGCTTCGGCGAGACATCAGCGGCACCACTCAGACCCCAGTGACTTCTGAACGAGCTGGTGTTGTCTGAGGTAATGGTGACTTACTGAGCCCAGTGCTGCTCCTGTCGGTGGGATTCCTCGGGGAGCGGTAGGTGCTACGTTCGATGTAAACTACAGCAGGCGACGGACCTGCCCCGTGACTTACCAGCCCGAGTTTCTTACAACTATACCAGTGCGCCCTTTCCTGAAACCCTCTGAATTCCTTATTTCCTTCCCCTCCTCCTTTTCGCCCCCTCCTTCCCCTGAGCTCCTCTCCCTTCTTTGTTCCCACATCGCTCTGCCTTCTCTGTTCCCGCTGTTCCCTCCCTCCCTGGTTCCGTACTCGGTCCTCACTAGGAAATCCAGGGAAATGTGGGATCATAGAGCATAGAGAACTTAGAAAACCTACAGCACAATACAGGCCCTTCGGCCCACAAAGCTGCGCCGAACATGGCCGTACATTAGAACTAACTAGGCTTATCCACAGCCCTCTATTTTTCTAAAAGCTCCGTGTACCTATCCAGGAGTCTCTTAAAAGACCCTATCGTTTCCACCTCCACCGGCAGCCCATTCCATGCACTCACCACTCTCTGCGTAAAAAAATTATCCCTGACATCTCCACTCCCCTGTGAACTGTGGGATCATCCACTCCCCTGGCCTCATTGAGGGAGGCCTGAACCAGATAAATTGTCCAGGGGGTTTAAAATCCAAGCCAGCAACACTGGACGCGGATCCTACGTCATCTCTCCGCTGAGTGTTAATCCTGGGATAGGGAAGGATGGAGCTAGTTCCCAAGGGAAAGGGGTAAACAAGTAGGGATAGGAAATGGGGAGATGGGGGTTTGTGATCACCCGAGGAGAACATCAGGAGAATTTACAACCCTGGAGTCTGGAGCAGAAATGGGCGACGAGTCAGAGGGAGCTACGTTTAGAAGGGGAAGGGGTTTGTTCAGTGGAGATGGTTTGAGGAGTTGGGTTGGGAATGGGAAAGATGCTGGACGAGTTGGGGTGGTCGGGATTTGATGGATTGAGAAGGAGAGGGATATGGAGAGGTGGGATGGGATGTTGAGGGGTATAGGAGATGGGGTTGGGACTATATGTTTGGGGGTTGTGGGATGAGAAAGTGGAGAGGAATATGGGCAGGTGGATGTTAAGTGGGGTTGAAGAATATGGATGGGGGATGAAATGTGATATACTTATGAATGGTGGTGGGAGATTATTTTACTTCCCTACCCAGGTTCCTTTGGCTCTGCGCGTGTGTTAATGCCTCACATGCGACTGGGTGTCTAGCAGAAACTGCTGCCATCTCCCACCACCACAAGCAAGATAACCCTGGGGTTTGGGGAATAGTGGAATGGCACATGTGGTAGCTGAAGCCCCATCCCACGAGCACCGAGAGCAGGGAAGCCATCCCACCCCACCAGCGCTGGTAGTTGGTATCAGTTCAGTGATATTTTCACTCAACACTGAACTGATCCACAACCTATGGACTCACGTTCAGGGACTCTACAGCTCATGTTCTCGATATCATTTACTTATTTATTATTACCCTTTTTGTATTTGCAGTTTGTCTTCTTTGCACATTGATTGTTTGTTAGTCTTTGGTGCAGGTTTTCATTGATTGTTATAATTCTTTGTTCTACTGTGAATGCCTGCAAGAAAATTAGTCTCGGGGTAGTATGTGGTGGCATACAGTATATACGTACTTTGATAATACATTCACTTCTGAACTTTTTCAATTCTACCTCCCCCCATCACACCAGAGGATGGGATAATTAAACCACAGAACCGGTGGGAAATTGAGCGAGAGGTGGAGAGTGGGTTTTGGAGGGAGGAGGTAGAGTGGTTGGGATGGATGAAAGGAGTTCAGAGACAGATGCTGTGAAAGTTGGTAACTTTATAGCAGCAGTACAATGCAATACCGCTGGGTGGGGGGGGGATGTGAATTAAGTAGGTATATATCTGTGTATCAAATAGCTAAATGAATGCAAAAACATAAATAAAAAATGGTGAGGTAGTGTCCTTGGGTTCAATATCTATTCAGAAATCCGATGGCAGAGGGGAAGAAACTGTTTCTGAATCGTTGAGTGTGTGCCTTCAGGCTTCTGTACCTCCTTCCCGATGGTAACAGTAAGTAAAGGGCATTTCCTGGGCAGTGGGGGTCCTTAATGACGGACGCCGCCTTTTTGAGGCGCTGTTCCTTGAAGATGTCTTGAATACTATAGAGGTATGATAGAGTTGACTAATTTTACCACTCTCTGCAGCTTACTTCGATCCTGTGCAAGAGAACCAATCCCTCCTCCCCCCCCCCCACCCCGCCATACAAGATGGTGATGCAGCCAGTTGGAATGCTCTCCATGGTACATCTCGTGTTTTAGGCGACCTCAAGCTCCTACTGAAATATATCCGCTGTCTTGCCTTCTTCACAGCCGCATCGATATGCTAGGGCCAGGTTGGGCCCTCAGAGATATAGACATCAGGAACTTGAAATTTCTCGCTCTCTCCACTTCTGATCCGTTTATGAGAATTGGTTTGTTTTATCTTTCCTGAAGTCCACAATCAGCTCTTTGGTCCTTCTGACGTAAAGTGCAAGTTTGTCGCTGCACTAGCTGGTATATCTTGCTCCCGTACGCGCTCTCGTCACAATATGAGATTCTGCTAATAGTAGTTGTATCATCAGGTGTGAGCACGTGGTCAAGTGGTTAAGGCATTGGACTAGCTACCTGAAGGACGTGAGTTCGAGCCATGGTCTCGCAGATCCATGGTCTCGCGAGACTAACGGATGCCATCAGCAAAGGTATAGATGGTAGTGGAGCAGTGCCTAGCCACGCAATCATGGGTGTAGAGAGAGCAGAGCAGTGGGTTAAGCACACATTGCTGTGGTGCGCCAGAGGTAATCATCATCGAGGTGGAGATCTTTTACCAATCTGCACAGATTGTGGTCTTCCGGTTAGGAAGTCAAGTATCCAGTTGCAGCTTTTTTGACCAGAACTGTAGGGATGATGGTGTTAAACGCTGAGCTATAGTCAATAAACTAACATAGACATTTGTATTGTCCAAGTGATCCAAGATCGGTGGAGAGCCAATAAGATCGCGTCTGCTGTAGACCTATTGTGTTGGTAGGCAAATTGCAATGAGTCCAGGTCCTTGCTGAGGCAGGAGTTGATTCTAGCCATGGCCAACTTCTCGAAGCACTTCATGGCCGCAGATTTGAGTGCTACCGGACGATAGTCGTTAAGGCAGCTCCCACTGCTCTTCCTGGGCAGTTTGGGGGAGACCGGAACTTTAAATGGGTTAGAGAGTGAAAGGCAAGTCCAGAGGGAGAGTGGTGGGAGTGTAAAGAAGTGAGGAATGGGGCTGACAGGAGGGATTAAAGAGGGAGGACAAAGGGTGGAGTGGAGAGAGATTGAGAGGGGCTTTGTCTGTAGATAATTAGCAAAATAACATTTTTTAGAATGAGGTTAGGGGATCTGATTGCAATCTG
The DNA here is from genome assembly GCF_963921235.1 of Mobula hypostoma. Taxonomy (NCBI): domain Eukaryota; kingdom Metazoa; phylum Chordata; class Chondrichthyes; order Myliobatiformes; family Myliobatidae; genus Mobula; species Mobula hypostoma. Next base: position 17,188,353 of record NC_086115.1, read on the forward strand.
TCGAATATTGAAAGGCCTAAATAGAGTGGACGTGGAGAAAATGTTTCATATAGCGAAAGATTACAGACTCGGAATGGAAGGACGTCCCTTTAGAACAGAGATGAGGATGAATTTATTTGGCCAGAGGGTGATGAATCTGTGGAATTCATTGCCACAGATGGTTGTGGAGGGCAAGGCCTTGGGTGTAGGTTGATAGGTTCTTGATTAGTCGGGGCGTCCAAGGTTACGGGGAAAAGAAGGGAGATGCGATTGAACGGAAATCACCCATGAATGGTCTAATTCTGTTATGGTCTTATGTAGAGGGACGCCTGGATCAGCCACACTTGCTATGATTCCGATGCTTCAATACTTCCCCACTCCAACAGCTGGTGTCAATGACCGGAAATTCTGCTATCATGGGCATCATAAATCCAGTTCGCCTTCAGGCGCCAACTCCACAAACCTCCTTCCAGCCCGCGTCAACTAATCTTGTTAACGATTTCTCCAGGCGCTGAGCCCTCACCTCAGACATTTGCCATCCACCCTTCCCAAGTGACAGTCCCCACCCCGACCTGTCTCTCCTCTCGGAGTGAAGAGAACTCTCCTGACCAGTGCTCTTCTTTCCTACAGTTCCGGTACCTTAGACAGTGCAGTTCGCTGATCTCACCTCCGCCCCCCTCCAACACACACACACAAACATGCCCCTCCCCTGTTCCTTCTTGATTGCTCATCCCATCTCCATCTCTCCGTCTTTCCTTTCTCTCTTTCGCCTTCTGCCCGTCTCCCGCTGTCTCTCTTCCCCTCTTCCCCCCTTCGCCCCTCTCTCCTGCCCCCCCCCACCCATCCCCAATCCCATTCCTGCTCTCGCTTCAGACATTGTGGCCTGGATTCCTTTTACTTGGTTTCTCTCCGGAGACCAAAGCTGACATCATTCTTTTCAACAAACGGTTTCAAGTCTCCATCCCCCTGGCAGGAGCAGTCGTTGAAAGAATATTCAAAGCCTTTTGCCAAAGGCTCCCTCTGCAGCCCCCAACCACAACTTCGTCTCTCCTCCCCGCTGCCTCCCGACGCAGACACTCAGCATTCCGACAGCCCTTCCCCGGAGATCGGCCGCAAGTGTGCGGAATACAGTTCAAACCAAACCACGTGACCCCTGTTCCGGCCTTGGGTGTTTATTTACCTATTCACAACGTGTGTATAATTTCAATGGGATTGCATAACAAATCAAACGCATCCATCCGTGTACAACTGCAGCTCCTACTTGTCTTGGAGTGTCTCCAGAGAGTGGACATCGCACGGCCGCTTTCCAGAGACCCCTAGACACGGGTATATCCCGGGCAGAGGGGCAGGAAATCGGTTCGGTGCAACCCTCAACAGCTCGCTGTCTGGGCCGATGGGGAGGCTCCTGGCCTCTCCCCCTCTACATCGGGTAGGGCGTGAGGGTGAAGCGCAGCCGGGCTTCAGGAAAAGCTCCTTCAGACACTCAAACGGGCTGCAACGTTCTCCACCCAGAGGAAAGAGGACGGATTCCAGTGTGGAGAAAGTCCATGGGGACGCCGGCCCTGCCCCCTAAGCGTGTACAAACAGCAGAGGCGGGTGAGAGTATGCAGGGCATCTCTGTACAGAATCCCCCTCGGTGCTACAGAATTGTGCAGTGGGCATTTAACACGGAACCGGCTCCTGAGGAGAGTTTCGGGACCGGTCCCGATGACCAGTTCCACCCTGACTGGGGCCGCATCCAGAAGCCCTCGCGACTCTTAAGACTGACGGGACGGCCACGGGTTACTCCCTCCTCCGCCGTCCAGTCCTTCCAACCCTTTGGCCGGCGAGTGCTGGCGAACACGTTCCCCATCCCCACCACTCCCCCCACCCCGTCCTGGTACGATATGTCGTCGTAAAGGCAGTTCTCCCGGGAGCAGAAATACATCGTCAGCGCTCTCAGCCGATGGGGGCTGTCTGTGTCACGCCGGGGTCCAGAGCAAAGTCGGGAAATGGGACCGGGCTCACACAATCCTCCGAGCCCTTTGACCTCCTCCAGCGAGAAGGACAAGGGTAAGGGGACACGGCCACCGGCAGGTTTCCCTCCCCAGTCTGAAGCCTTCCTGACTTGGACGTATATCGCAGGTGTATAGTCTCTGGGTCTAAACCACGAAACTCCCTCTCTAGCGCACTTTCACCACAAGGACCGCAGCGGTACAAGCGGGCACCACCACCCCCGCTCCCAGGGCAATTGGCGTGGGAAGCTTCGAAGCAGCATTTGCGGAGGGAAGTAGATAATATGGTCCCCGTTCCAGGTTGAGATCCCTCATCTGAACTGAATGATAGAGGTGGGTCAGGAGGTGATGGGTGAATCCAGGTGAGGGGATAGGAAGAGAGGATGGGAATAGTGACAAGAGGCTGGGAGAAAAGAACTGGAGCTGACCAAGGCTGCTGCTGGTGGGATCTGCTGGGAGAGGAGGACAGAGCCTGGAACGGAATAAGGGAGGTGAAGAGGGCAGATGGGGGTGCGGTCAGGAACAGATGCTGTGGATGAATCGGTGAGTACCCATGGGGGGGGGGGGTGGCTGGTCTGGTGGGAGAAAGCGGGCTTGCTCTGTTCCCGAATAGCAGTGTAACCCCTGCCATTTGCAAATTCCTGTTTCAGGTTCCGAGTTGCGGGAATAATGATCCAGGTCTGAATGAGCTGTTATTCCTGGGAAGACCAGTGAGATTCCAGGGAATGAGCGTACTCTGCAGGCCAGGCCCAGCCAGAGATGATGAAATCACCTCTCTCCGCTCTCGTTAGTCCGATTCTCCTCCTCTTCATCAGCGGCACCCCGCTGGGCTTGGGCTGGGTCGCCGTGGGACTTGTGGGCGACACCCACCCAGGGTGGCAGAGGTTGCTGGCCGAGGGCGATGGTTGCCCGGATTGTGAGGCGGAGCTATGCACCCCTCCCCGCGGCTGCCTGGCCGGGCTGGTGCAGGACTCCTGCGGCTGTTGCTGGGAATGCGCCAACATCGAGGGGCAGCCATGTGACCTGGACAACACCAACCACTTCTACGGGCAGTGTGGGGAGAACTTGGAATGCCGGCTGGAGCTGGGCGGCTTGAAAGAAGGGGAGATCCCCGAGCCCCAGTGTGTGTGTCGCTCCAACCAGGCTGTGTGTGGTTCCGACGGCCAGACCTACCCCCACATCTGCCGCTTCCAGGAAGCAGCTAGGGCCAGCCAGACATCCAACCTCAGCCTGGCTCATGAGGGCCCCTGCGAGGCAGGTAGGATGGATAGCGGTTTGGGGGGGGTCACTGTCAGAGGCAACTCCTGTTCAAGAGTTCAATGCCAAGAGACTTTGATCTTGGAGTAGGTTGAAAGGTCAGAAGGACATGGTGGGCTGAAGGCCCCATAATATGCTCTGTATTCTAATACCCACACGAAGACAGTACAATAGAGTCATACAGCACAGAAACAGGCCCTTCGGCCCAACTGATCTATACTGACCAAGATGCCCATCCCATTTGCCTGCATTTGGCCCAGATGGTCTTTCCTATCGACGTAGCTGTCCAAGTATCTTCTAAATGTTGTTAATGTGCCAACTGTAACTTTTTCCTTTGGGTAAAAAGTTCGGCACAGACCAGAAGGGTCGAGATGGCCTGTTTCCGTGCTGTAATTGTTATATGGTTATACGGTAAAAGAAATTATCCCTTGGGTTCCTACTAAATCTCTCACCTTAAACCTATGCCCACTAATTTTCAATTCCCCAACCCTAGGAAAAAAACTCTTCAGTTACCTGATCTCTCCCCCCTCACGATATTTTACACCATGCTTTCCCGTATGCCCCAATGAAAACAGTCCCAACATGCTCAACCTTTCTCCATAACTCTGGCCCTAAGAATTGTCCTCGTAAACCTCTGCACTCTTTTCAGTTTAACGGCATCTTTCCTCCAACAATTCTGTCAAAACTGCACACAATATTGCATTTGCAGTCTCAGTAACATCTCCTACAACTGTAACATGACGTCTGTATTTGGTAAACAGAAGGTATACTGCAGATGCTGGAAATCCAGAGCAAGACACAAAATCCTGGAGGAGCTCAGTAGGTCAGATACCATCTACGGAGGGGAATTGACGTTTGGGGCCATGACCCTGCATCAGGACTGATGCACTTGACTTCGTCAGTCAGGGCACCTGTGCTTGGTGCAGACTGATGAAGGCTATTGTGCCAAAAAGCCTTCTTCAGTGCCCTGTCTACCTGTGACAACTATCCCTCCCTCACCCCTCCCATTTGACCATAAGGTACATAGGAGCAGAATTAGGCCATTTGGCCCATCATGTCTGCTCTGCCACTTTGCTGATTATATTCGGTATCTCCCCTCTACACTGATGCAAGGCCTGGACCTGAAATGCCTACCGTCCCTCTGCTGTCTGGTCTGCTGAGTTCCTCAGGAAAATAGGAACAGGAGGAGGCCCCTTGGCCCCTCAAGACTATCCCACCACTCAATATGACCATGATAGAGATGCTCATCTGCTCCTATGTCCCAACTCCCCAGTGCCCACAATCTGTCAGGCATTAAGATTTGGTTTATTTGTCAAATGTACATCAAAGCATACAGTGAAAAGCATCAGGCAACACACATCAAAGTTACTGGTGAATGCAGCAGGCCAGGCAGCATCTCTAGGAAGAGGTACAGTCGACGTTTCGGGCCGAGACCCTTCGTCAGGACTAACTGAAGGAAGAGCTAGTAAGAAATTTGAAAGTGGGAGGGGGAGGGGGAGATCCAAAATGATAGGAGAAGACAGGAGGGGGAGGGATGGAGCCAAGAGCTGGACAGTTGATTGTCAAAATGGATATGAGAGGATCATGGGACAGGAGGCCCAGGGAAAAGGAAAAGGGGGAGGGGGGAAACCCCAGAGGATGGGCAAGGGGTATAGTCAGAGGGACAGAGGGAGAAAAAGGAGAGAGAGAGAAAGAATGTGTGTATATAAATAAATAATGGATGGAGTACGAGGGGGAGGTGGGGCATAGGGTTTCGGCCTGAAACGTCGACTGTACCTCTTCCTAGAGATGCTGCCTGGCCTGCTGCATTCACAAGTAACTTTGATGTGTGTTGCTTGAATTTCCAGCATCTGCAGAATTCGTCGTGTTTACGTAGTGAAAAGCATCAAATCAGCGATGATCAATGATGACAAGTGTCACCACATCCTCGGCGCCAACTTAATATGCCCAAAACTCACTAACTTGTACATCTGTTGGAATGTAGGAGGAAACCAGAGCACCTGGAAGAAGCCCATGCAGTCTTGGGGAGAACATGCAAACCCTTTGCAGATACGATGGGAACTGAACCCCAGTCTGACAGCTACTGTTGTAATATGATGTGTCAGCCACTACTCTCCCACGCCGCCCATTTATCTACAGGTTCTCCCACCCTAGATGATAATCCAGCCTCTATAGCTCTCAGGAGCACAGAGCTCCAGGGATCCACCTGCTCTTGGCAACAATTCCTTCCTACCTTTTAACCCGGGAGCGCATCAACGTTACAGCAGCTCCTCAGCCCCACTGTTCACAGCAGAGGCTTGTAGACCACTTTGACCCTCCCTGGCTTCAATGGGGGAACTGCAGCAACCATCAGGTGGGCAGCAAGATCCCACGAGTAGTGATGAGGCGACTAGACTCCCTCCGCACCCACACCCTCGCCGTGCGACACTTTGCTCAGGTATCTCATTACCGGGGCAGCTGCGTGGCATGCAGTTCTGTTTACCCCATTACAGGATGGATGTGGAGGCTTTTGGAGAGAATGCAGAGGAGGTTCACCTGGATGCTGCAGGGATTAGAGAGAAATAACTATAGGGAGAGGTTGGATAATCTTGAGTCATTTTCACTGGAGCAGCAGAGGCTGTGAGGAGAACTGATAGAGTTTTAAAAATTATGATAGAGTAAACAGAGTCTTTCTCCCAGTGTAGAACTATCCATAATTAGAGGGCTTAGGTTTAATATGGGGTGGTGGTTAAAGGGGATTTGCATATTTTACACAGAGAGTAAAAGTTTCCTGGAACACATTGCCAAGAGAAGTAGTGGGAGCAGATGCAGTAGGGATAGGACAGCCTGTGAGGGAAGGAATAGAAGGATATTGTCCATATGCAGGCAAATGGGATTTGTTGAAGTTGGCGTCATTGTTGGTACAGACAGGATGGGCAAAGGGCCTGTTCCTGTGCTGAATTTCTATGATTGAGACTCCTGTAGCAAAAGCCCACTGTCAATCCCTGTTGCTGGGTTGGATTAATGATTCCCTGACTTTTCCAACTGACTGCTCCTTACCCCCACCCCAACATTTTCACCTTGTTTAAAGATCACCCCCCCCCCCCCGCAACCTGCCACCTCCGGGAGGCTCAGCCGCATAACATGGAGTCATAGTCACAGTAGCTCAAGGCAGGAAAACAGGCCCTGTGGCCAAGACCCGTCCATGCCAACCAAGTTGCCTACCTGAGCTAGTCACAGTTCCTCAGATTTGGCCCACGTCCCTCTACCCTTCCTACCCACGCACTTGTCCAAATGTCTTTTAAATGTTGTAATTGTAGCCAGTTCTACCACTTCCTCTGGCAGCTCATTCCACCCCCCCCCCCCACTGTGTGAGAAACCTGCCAGTCAGGTCCCTTTTAAATCTTTCACCTCTCACCGTAAAACTCTGCCCTATAGAATCCCCTACCACGGGATAAAGATCGTGACCATCCACCTGATCTCTGCCCCTCATGATTTTAAAACTTCTGTAAGATCCCCCAGCCTCCAACACTCCAGGAAAGAAAGTCCCAGTTTGTCCACTCTCCTTAAGGCCGGGTAACATTCTTGTGAAGATTCTCTGCTGCAGCTTAATTACTGTACATAAGACACAGGAGAAGAATTAGGCCATTTGGCCCATCAAGCCTGCTCCACCATTCCATCATGGCTGATCAAATTTTCCCCTCAGCCCCAGTCTCCTGCCTTCTTCCTGTATCCTTCATGCCCTGACCAATCAAGAATCTATCAACCTCTGCCTTAAATATACATAAAGCCTGTAGCAACAAATTCCATAGATTCATCACTCCCTGGCTAAAGAACTTCCTCCTCAGCTCTGTTCTAAAAGGATGCTCCTCCATTCTGAGGCTGTGTCCTCTGGTCTTAGACTCTCCCACCAGAGGAAACATCCTCTCCACATTCACTCTATCGATGCCTTTCAACCTTTGATAAGTTTCAATGAGGTCATCGCTCATTCTTCTGAATTCTAGTGAGGTACAGGCCCAGAGTCATCAAACGCTCCTCATATGACAAGCCATTCAAACATGGAATTATTAGTATTTAGTATTATTCAGCATTGGAGAATCCACAGGTTTTGCAAGACAAGTTCAGTTGAAACAAATACAGGCTCCTTGGAGACATGACCTCATGTCAACCATGCCCATAATGACAGTCATGACTGCAATTCCCTTCTTGGCCAAATAATGCTGGGTGTGAGAGACCTACAGGAACCTGTCAGATAGCAGGGGTTTTCCTATTGACATGGATGTGAGAACTAGAGTCACAGAGCAGTACAGCACAGAAGCACGCTCCTCTGTCCATCCAGTCCATGCTGAACTCTAATTCTACTGTCACCTTGACCCGCACCAGAAGTACACCACTGCCATCAATGTATTGATCAAAATTTCTCTTAAATGTTGAAAACAAACCCACATCCACCAGTTCCGCTGGCAGCATATTCCACATTCACACCTTCCCCTGATTGAAGAAGTTTCCCTCAGTTGTTGTAAAATATTTCACCCTTCACCTTTAACCTATGACCACTAGCTTAGTGGCAAAAGCCCAGTTGCATGTACCCTGTCTATACCCTTCATAATTTTGTATACCTTAATGGAAGGGAATTAATGGAAAAGATCAAGAAAAAACTTCCCAGGTGGAACACAGGCCCCAGAACAGATCTTTGCAGAACACTACTGGCCACTGACCTCTGAGCAGAATACGTTTGACCCTCTGCCTTTTGTGGGCAAGCTAGTTCTGAATCCTCGTTTTCCAGGACGCTATGCCTCCTGACTTTCTGAATGAGTCTACCATAGAAAACCTGTCAAACATCTTAGTAACATTCAGGTATGCCACATCCATTGCTCTAACTTCATCAATCAGTTTTGTCAATTCCTCAGAAAAGTCAATCAGATTTGTGAGGCATAACCTACCCCTCACAAAGCCATGATGACTATCCCTAATTAAAATAATGTAGCCCCCTGGTAAGCCCCAGGCTTGCTCAGCTCGCTTTCGTTTAGGGGGAGCAGCCTACGGCCCCGCCAAACTGGGTAATTGAGTTTGTGTAGATGCTGTGTGATGTACCCCACCCCGCCAAATAACAGACAGTACACCATATCCGATTAAATGATGACACTTTATAACTCTTACTTTGACTATGTAAATAGTAAAGGAATAAAATAAGTACTGTTTAACTGTTTTAAACAAAAGAAAAAGATGCCATTATTATTAACAAGTTTGTGCACGCATCGTTGGGGCTCTGACAGAACCAGGTCCCCCTTACTGCAGTCAATGTCCTCCGAACTCCGCCAACCCACGAATGGGACCACCCTTGGTGGTCGACCAAACGCTCCACACGAGTCTGTCCTCACCTTCTCTCCTCACCGAAGACCCTGGGCCTCGGACTCCTGCTCGGGGTCCGTTCTGTCACCCAGCTTACAGCATCGCGTCTCCTCTCTCTGTCCCCATCGCGCCTTCTGCCCAAAGCCCACGAAAACAATAGCTTACAGATACACAAGAAAGAATAACATCTATCCCAATTGGTTAGCAAATGAATACAATTCTCATTGTCAGTAATTATAACCCAAACAAGCTGCTACCGTTAACTCAGCAGTTAACATTACAGAGAAGCCATTTTATTAGCCTTAGTAGTAACATAAAAGAAAAAAAAACCCTTACACTAAGCTTTTCCAAATGCTCATAAATTCAATTTCTAAGAATCTTCCCCAATAAATTGCCTACCATTGATGTAAGACTCACAGTCTATAATTCCCAGGAGTTATAAAGGTAAGCCTATTACCCTGAACAAAGGAATAACATTTACCACTCTCCAATCTTCTGGGACTACTCCTGTAACCAGTGAGGTCACAACGATCCTCATTTCACAGAGTAATCTGGGGTATTATCCTATAATCTAATCTATATTCCATTTGGCCCCGGGACTAATCTATCCTAATGTTTTTCAAAAGTTCCAAAACTGCCTTTCTCTCAACATCTTCATGGCCCAGCATACTAGCCTGTTCTACGCTGATCTCCCATTAGTCAAGATCCCTCTCACTGGAAAGTACCGAACCAAAGTGTTCATTAAGGGCCTCCCCTACCTCCTTCAACTCCAAGTACATGTTTCCTTTTTTATCTCTAACTGGAGCTAACATCCTTCTTTTCTTCACATACCTTGGGACTTTCCCTAATCCTATTCACCAAGGCCTTCTCATGCCCCTTTCTAGCTCTCCTAAGTCCGTTCTTAAACTGATTCCTGGCTACCTTGTACCTCTTGACCCCTGTCTGATTACTGCTTCCTAAACCTAAAGTAAGCTTCTTTCAAGCTCTTGACTAGATGCTCCACGACTCTTGTCAATCACAGTTCCTTCACCCTACCATCTTTTCCCTAACTCAGTGGGACAAACGCACACAGAAACCCCCGCCTCGCAAGTGCTCCCTAAACAACCTCCACAATTCCGTTGCACCTTTTTTCATGAATACCCAATTTATGCTCAGCAATTTCTGCCTCATGGCATTATAATCCCCTTCCCTCGGTTAAATACTTTCCCATACCATCTGCTCCTGTCTCTCTCCAAGGCGATGGTAAAGGTTATGGAGTTGTGGTAACTGTCTCCGAATGCTCCCCCAGTGAGAGATCTAACACCTGACACCTGACCTGTCTACTATTGAGTCAGGAATTCCTCCTGGACCCTAAAATTCTGCCCCACCCGAACCTTTTGCAATAAAGAGATGCCAATCAATATTAGGGAAATTGGAGTCCCCCATGACAACAACTCTATTATTTTTGCACCTTTCCAAATTCTACCTCCTGATCTATTCCTCACTGCCTGTGTTGCTGTTGGGGGTCTATAGAATACTTTCAATGGAGCAAATTCTCCCTTCCTGTTCCTGACTTCCTCCCACATTGACTCTGTAGACAATTTCTTCACAGCATCCTCCCTTTATGCAGCTGTGATTCGATCTCTGATTAGAAATGCCAATCCCCCACCTCTTTGTCATTCCTCCCTGTCAACATACAACCTGAAATTCTTGTTCTTCGCAGACATCCACAAAAACAGAAGAGTGCCCTAAAGAATGAAAGAGTGACAGTAAAAATGTTAGAACCCCAAAGCCCCTTTACTCCCCCCTCCTCTGGACAAGTAGCAATAAAATATCAACCCTCCCCCACTTACTTCAGCAAAAAGCGTCAGCACCCTCCACCCACCAAGCAATAGCAAAGCCCCCAAGAAAGACCATGATCTGCACTAGCCATTCCTGCCCATATGACAGCCAAATTTTCCGTACTGGCCACAGCATCATAGTTCTATGTACTGATCTATGCTCTTAAGACCATAAGGCACAGGAGCAGAATTAGGCCATTTGGCCCATTGAGTCTGCTCCGCCATTCAGTCATGGCTGATCCTTTTTTAAGTACCTCACCCTTGTTCCTGATAGTTTTTGTATCAAAATAGATGCACTTCAACCCATCTCACTGACTGCAATTTTGCCCTATCAACTGCCTATCCTTCCTCAGTCTCTCTACATGCTGCATCTAGCTGTACACGAAATACCTCATCCTCTGACTGATCATTCTGTTTTCCACCTCCCTGCCAAACTGGTTTACAAGCTTCCCCAACAGTTCCAGCAAATCTGCAAAAAAAACCATAAATTAAGAATAAATTATATACAATTTTTACAATAAAGATCACAATTAGGATAACAAAAATTCATTTTAGTGCAGTGATCAAAGTGGTTGTTGTGTTGTTGTACTGAAGTTGTGGTTATGACTTTGCTGGTTGGTCCAAGAAGCAGCCACATTGGTAAGACCGGTTGTAAATGGGGCGGGGGGGGGGGCACTTCACCGAACATCTCCTCTCTATTAGCCACAAGTGGATCTTCCTGGTGGCCAAACATTCCCATTCCTGCTCCCACTCCGGCATGTCCTTCCATGGCCTCCTCTTAAGCCAAAGCGAGACCACAATCAAGATGGAGAAGCGACACCTTATATTCCGTCTGGACAGCCTCCAACCTAATGATGTAAATATCAATTTCTCCTTCCAGTAAACTAATTCTCTCTGACCTTTTACCTCTTCTCCCCTGTCTATTACTTCCCCCTGGGCCCCCTCCTCCTTCCCTTTCTCCTCCAGTCCATTCTCCTCTCCTATCAGATTCCTTCTTTACCAGCCCTTAACCTTTCCCACCCATCTGGCTTCACCTTTCACCTTTCAGCTAGCCTCCTTTCCCTCCCCACCCCACCCCACCCTTTTATTCTGGCATCTTTCCCCTTCCTTCTCAGTCCTGAAGAAGGGTCTCGGCCCAAAACATCGACTGTTCATTCATTTCCTTTGATGCTGCCTGACCTGCTGGGTTCCTCCAGCATCTTGTGTGTGTTGCGCTGGTGTTCCAGCGTCTGCAGACCTTCTCATGTTTATAATTATCTTAATTGACTGGTAGGAAGCATTAACCCCGCCTGCCTGTTCCAGAAGAACCCAGCACTGATTGGATTGTAAATTACTTTTGACAGATGGTCATTACTTCTAATTGGAAACAAAATCCAATCATTTTAGATGTACGATGGATTCTGGTTAATTAAGACGTACCAGGACAAGAACATTTTGGCCCAATAAAGTGTCTGCCCCAATTAGCTGAAGTTTCATGGAACTAGTTAAAAAGATATAAAAAAGACAAACTGCCATTTAACTGAGTAACAAATTATGTATTTAAATGAAATAAAGAACAAATTAGAACACTAACAATGCCGCCACAGTACTAGAAGGCTGTGTATTAGTTCCTAACAGTTATCGATGGAGGAATTCATCCAGTATATGCTGTTGTGTCCTTTTTATTGACTATAAATGAACAAAATCTGTGCAGACACCTAGTGTAGATAATGGACTGTTTTCATACAATGTTATCGATGATTGCATCCTCCAAATTTTCATTTTAATTGCAACATTCAAGGTGATTGTCAATGCTTTCAAGTTCTTTGTAGCTTCTAACTTGTTGAAGTAGTGAAATCATTTCATTTTCACTCCCGGCCTTTTCTGGCATCTCTAAGTCTGAATGCCTGGAACTGCAGTGAACAAAACAATTCTGAATTGTCTTACTGCTTATTGCTTGCCAACTATCAGTGCCAAAAACACTTTTTTTTCAACACAAGCATACGTAATTGACGCTGTTTAAAAATCTGTTCACTCTGAGCATGGTGTAATGTCAATCTGCAACACGAGTGCACGCGACTAACGCTGGTTAGAATCTGATTGGCAACAGTCTTCTGCACCAACCAAGTGGCATAGTGTCTGAAATAAATGAAGGGAATCCTGGCTATTTTCACGATTAATTGTCCCAAATAAGTGCCTGCCCTGATTCACCGATGCCCCAATTAACTGGAATCCATTGCATTTTCCACCCTTTTTTTGTTGGAGAAAAAGAAAGCGAAAAAAAACCACCAGAAAGTTAGCCAGCTTATCCCAGAGCTGTGTAAAAGAGGCGCCTGATTCCACTTCCCTTAGTGTGGTTGGGTTACTTGGTGGGAAAGGCTTGATCTCTGCACCCAGAGGGTAGACTAGGCAGCTGACAGTGCTTGAGGAACTGGGCCATTTGGAGAGGGTCTGACCACTCTCTCTACTGTTCCAGTTGACATGGAGACTGGAATAAAGGTGAAAGCCCCAATGGGAATGGTGGAATGATAAAGAGTCGCAGAGAGATCCTGCGTAAAAACAGGCCCTTTGGCCCATCGAGTGTGTGCTAGCCATCAAACGCCCATATAGCCTGATCATGGGGGTTCTAAAAACAGGCTCTTCAGCCCATCGCATTTATTCACCCCTAGATTCTGTCCCTCACCAAAACACTGAAAGTGGCCAATTAACCCACCGACCCACGCGTCTTCGGGATGTGGGTGGAATGGTGTTGAGGAGGGGAAGAAAGGATCAGCCATGATTGAGTCGCGGAGCAGACTCAATGGGCCAAATGGCCTAATTCTGTTCCTATGTCTTATGGTCTCATGGAAGCTGGGGCACCCAGGGGAAACCCATGCAGAGAGAGGGAGAAGGTGCAAACTCCACACGGACAGTACGAGCGGGCAGGATCGAACTCGGCTCACTGAGTCTGTGTACGACTGTCAGAGAGAAACAGGAAGAGTGGGTTCAGCCTTGAATACCTCTAAAACCTGGTGGACGGGATACATACAGCTCATCAGATTTTACCTCCAGTGTGTGGATCACGAAGAGTTAAGCTGATTTACAGCTCTGGGTAAGAGTCACAAGAGGAAAAGACAAACTCCACACAGATTGTCTGGAACTGTCTGTTGGAGGAGGAGAGTCAGTCAGACAGTGCTCCCAATGTATGGCCATGGAAATAGCAGGAGAATGGGACTCTCCGGCTTACTGTGCAGGAAGACAGTATAAACTCAATGGGCTGAATGGCCTTGTGTGCCAGAACCATTCTCAGGTGATCAACTCTGATCAGCCCCTGGGGTTTATTGCCTCTGCAGCCCACTCCACAAGGTGGAAGTCCGGTGCAGCACAGTCGCAGTGCACTTTACAGTGCCAAGACTGGGGTTCAATTCTGACCACTATCTGTAAGAGTTCTTTACGTTTTCCCTATGAGAACATGGCACACATGGTGGCGAAGTGGTTGGCACGATGCTTTACTGTACCAGCGACCTGGGTTCAGTTCCTGCCGTTGCCTGTAAGGAGTTTGTGCATCCTGCCCGTGACCGTGCGAGTTTCCTCCGGGTGCTCTGGTTCCCTCCCAAGTTCCCAAGATGTACTAGTTGGTAGGCTAATTGGTCATTTTAGATTGTCCTGAGGTTAGGCTAGGGTTAAAATCAGGGGAACCGCTGAGGGGCATGGCTTAAAGGGCCAGAAGGGCCTATTACAAGCTGTATCTCAATAATGATTGTGTGGGTTTGCTCCAAGTGTTCCGGTTTCCTCCCACATTCCAAAGATTGCCCCCAACACATCCTTGGGATGTGTTTGTTGTTGATGTAAATGATGTATTTCACTGTATCTTTCAACGTACACGTAACAAATAAAGCTAATCTTTAAAAGAATTACCCGGGGTTTGGGAAGATATGAGTTACACAGGGACAGCCATGCTCATGAGAGAGAAAGAGATTCCAAGGCTCCCAAGGTGCCTGTCGAGGGACGCAGAGGCCCATTATGGGGTTAGCCCAGGTGAGGGACAAACCCTGACATCCGAGAAATTTGGGGACCATTCCTCACCGGGGGGGGGGTGGAATTTGGAGTTCCACACTCCCCTTCCCCTCCCCAACAGGCTGCAGAGGTTGGGATTGGGCTGGATGGGACGGGGGCTCTTGACAGCCTGTCGTTGGGTCAGAGTGTTAAACTATACAGAAACAAGACCAGGTAGGTGTCATTAAACACAGATCTTTTAGTTTCAGATGGAAGGGGAGGTGGGAATGATCAGTCACTGTGATTCAGACATAAATATTTCCCCTTGCAACTCCCTCTCCTAAGCAATTTCCCAGCTGCTGCCTCTCTGACTGTAATGAGCTTTTAATGATATCCTTTTGTGAGTCTATCAGTTTGACAAGTGTTTCTAATGGAAGGAAATGGCACTGTCCCAGCCATGCTCTCCCACTGCTCCAGATCATCGTAACAGATTCCAGGCTGCCGAAGGCCACATTCCAACTCTATTTTCCAAGAGTTTGGGCAGTTTTCCAGCGATTTCGGAATGGATGAGGAGAGCAGACTTCTCCGGCTCGTTGTCAGGATGGAGGGAGAGGACTGTGGGGGGGGGCGGAGCTGGGCTTCCGGGGGTCTGTAGCTGGCATAGACTGCAGTAATGGGCCAGGCGAGAGGCTGGTACACTCACCACCTTGCAGACCCCGAGCCCTGCTCTCTCCCAGCACTGTAATAGTGGGCAGATAAGTTGCTCCCCCACACCCCCCACTCCTTTCTGGGCTTCCTTTTAGGAAATCCCCTCTCCTGAGTTTAAAATTCCTTTCTCTTTGCCCTTCATATGTTACCAATGAAAACAGATCAAGTTTTGAAACTCAGTTAGTAACATACTTTGTTATCCTGTCTGAAAAGACGGATTATCAACAGGCATCCGGGAAATTTTTGCTTTGACTTTCAACAGTGTGATTTTCTTGGAGGAACATTGGGGTCTCCAACTTCCTGTTTTCTTTAGCCACTAGTGATGATTACCCAGGAGGAAGATCCAAACACGAGGGTTTACAGTTTAACACACAAAAACGCTGGAGGAACTCAGCAGGTCAGGCAGCATCTTAGGAGGTGAAGTTTCATGCCGAGAACTGATGAAGGGTCTTGGCCTGAAACACCAACTGTTTCTACCCCTCCGTAGATGCTGCCTGGTCTGCTGAGTCCTTCAACATTTTCTGCTACTCTGGATTTCCAGCTTCTTCAGAATCTCATGTTTAAGATTTTACAAACAAGAGAGAATCTGCAGATGCTGGAAATCGGGATCTCCCAGTGGCCACCCATTTTAATTCCACTTCACATTCCCATTCCGATATGTCCACCCATGGCCTCCTCCACTGTCATAATGAGGCTACACTCAGGTTGGAGGAACAACACCTTCCATTCGGGTAGCCTCCAACCTGATGGCATGAACATCGATTCCTCTAACTTCTTGCAATGCCCCTCCACCCCCCCCTCACCATCTACCATCCCCTTTTCCCTCCCTCACCTTATCTTCTTGCTCGCCCATCGCCTCCCTCTGGTGCTGCTCCCCCCCATTTTCTTTCTTCCATGGCATTCTGTCTTTTTCACCAACTTCCCCAATCTTTACTTCATCCCTCCCCCTCCAGGTTTCACCTATCGCCTGGTGGTACTCTTTCCCCCCACCCCTACCCCTTAAATCTACTCCTCAGCTTTTTCTCTCCAGTCCTGCCGAAGGGTTGCAGCCCGAAACGTCGACTGTACTTTTTCCCATAGATGCTGCCTGGCCTGCTGAGTTCCTCCAGCATTTTGTGTGTGTTGTTTAAGATTTTACAGTTCATTGTTTAGTTATTGCATCCACCCTGTTCCTTCCATCTCTCCCCTTCATTCCCATTCCCTGCTCCCTGGTCTAATGAGGCAGCTTCACCTTCATCCATTCCCTGTGAGGGTGAGTTCCACGCTCTCACCACTCGCCGTTCAAGTCTGGTCTCCCATTTGGTTAACCTGGGTCTCAGCACCAAGTACCCTGTGTCCTGATGCCTTTTGCTGTACTTAACTTTGTGTCCAAACTTCAACATGTAAGACCATAAGATGTAGGAGAAGAATTAGGCCATTTGGCCCATTGAGTCTGCTCCACCATTCAATCATGGCTGGTCCTTTTTTCCCCTCCTCAGCCTCATTTCCCAGCCTTCTCCCCGTAACCTTTGATGCCATGTCCAATCAAGAACCTATCAAGCTCTACCTTAAATACACTCAACGACCTGGGTTCCACAGCTGCCTGCGGTAATAAGTTCAACAAATTCACCACCCTCTGGCTAAAAACATTTCACCACATCTTTGTTTTAAATCAGAATCAGAATCAGAATCAGGTTTATTATCACCGGCATGTGACGTGAAATTTGTTAATTTAGCAGCAGCAGTTCAATGCAATACATAATCTAGCAGAGAGAAAAAAAAATAATAATAATACTAATAAATAAGCAAGTAAATCAATTATGTATATTGAATAGATTTTAAAAAGTGCAAAAATGGAAATACTGTATATTTTTTTAAAAATGAGGTAGTAAATGGGCGCCCCTCTATCTTGAGGCTGTGCCCTCTTGTCCTAGACTCCCCCACCATGGGAAAAATCCATTCCACATCTACTCTGTCCAGGCCTTTCAACACTCGAAAGGTTTCGATGAGATCACCCCCTCACCCTTCTAAATTCCAGCGAGTACAGACCCAGAGCCATCAAACAGTTCCCTTTCATTCTAGGAATCATCCCTGTGAACCCTCTCCAATGCCAGCACATCTGTTCTTCGATGAGGAGCCCAAAACTTGTTACACATCAGTAGAGCAGAAACATTCAAACATCAAACAGCACAGTGCTGGACAATGTTGTAGCAATGTGGCAATTTCAATGCCAGTTTATACTAAATGCTGTGTATCACCCATATCCCTTCTCTCCCTTCATATTCACGGGTTTATCTAAAAGCCTCTAAAACTCTATTAATCTGCTAGTATCCACTGGGAACCCAGTCCAGGCAGCTACCATTCTCTCCATAAAGCAAAATCTTGCCCCTCATGGCACCTTTAAACTCCCTCCTCCCCCCCCCCAACATTAAAAGAATTCCCTGGAGTTAGACATTCCTACCCTGGGGATAATTCCGACCGTCCATGCTATGCTTCTAATAACTTTTAAGAACCTCTACCAAGGCTCCCCTCAGCCTCCGACACCCCAGGAAGGAAAGCCCAAGTTTACCCAACCTTTCAGTCTAGCTCATGCCGTCTAATCCGGGCAGCATCCTGGTGACCTTCTGCACATCCTTCCTGTAATGAGTGGGCACAACCGTACACTCACAACTCCAAGTGCAGCCTGACCAAAGTTTTACATCTGCAACGTGACTTCCGTACTCCCGTCGTCAACACCCCTACCAATGTTGGCAAGTGTGCCTCGCACGTTCTTCACCGCCCTCCCCTCTAGTGCCAGCCACTTTAGGTGAGCTATCGACCTGGAACCCAAGATCCCTCCATGGCTCAATGCCGTTCGGAGGCCGACCATTGACTGTAGACTAATAGGGGCTGGATTCATTCCTTGGTGGACTGCCAGAAGGGTGGTGCAGTCACAAGAGGCAAGGGACGAGCCAGTTCAGACCGCCGCTCCGTGAGTTTTATTCGACTCGTTACTCCACAGGGTTTGTTCATCTCTGCACAGAACTGTGGCCGTGACCTGCAACTACCACAGTGTGAATTCGCTTCTGTGAGCTTCACTTCTGAATGCTGTTTGCTTACTTTGATTGTTTGCATATTTTTTTCCACATGTTAGGTGCATGACTGTTTGTTTTAATGGGCTCTACTGGGTTTATAGCTGTCTGTAAGGAGACAAATCTCAAAGTTGTATAAAACATAGAAACATAGAAAATAGGTGCAGGAGTAGGCCATTCGGCCCTTTGAGCCTGCACCGCCATTTATTATGATCATGGCTGATCATCCAACTCAGAACCCCGCCCCAGCCTTCCCTCCATACCCCCTGACCCCCGTAGCCACAAGGGCCATATCTAACTCCCTCTTAAATATAGCCAATGAACTGGCCTCAACTGTTTCCTGTGGCAGAGAATTCCACAGATTCACCACTCTCTGTGTGAAGAAGTTTTTCCTAATCTCAGTCCTAAAAGGCTTTGATAATAAATGTATTTTGACTGTCCCCAGCATTTCCTTGGACTGTTGACACAAATGACACTTTTCACTGTGTGTTTCGATATTTTGATGTATAGTAAGTGACAAATAAAGCTAACCTTCAATCATTACCTTTAAGGTAAAGTTAATCCTTAAAGGTTTGAAACTCTTTTGGGTCGCTCACTTTGATGTCCATCTTCACTGGCCTCTGACAGCGGGCTAACACCAAAAGGGTCCAGATTCAGATATATTTGCCGCATGTACATCGTGTTAAATTAATCACATATTCTATGACATGAAATTCATCAGTTTTGTAACAACCAACACACCCACGGCAGCTTGCAAGTAGCACCACATCCCAACATAGCTTGCCACTATGTTCTTCAAGCACGTTGTCCCCCCAAACCTGGCAACCTCCCCGGTAGTCTGCGGTAGTCTCTCTGTGAAGTGTGTAACATTTCTCTTCTTGTCTCAGTCCCACAGATCATCTCCCCTCCAATCAGCATTTGGAATACCACCGGGGAGGACGTCATCTTTGGCTGTGAGATCTTTGCTTACCCAATGGCTGCCATCGAGTGGCGGAAGGAGGGGCTGGAAACCTTCCTGCCAGGAGACGACCCCCACATCTCTGTGCAGGTATCTGCCGAATGCTTCCAATCTGCCACAGCAGGCTGACGACATTCCGTAAGCAACCACTCTGCCCAGGGTTGGTTAGTGGGCACAGGGCAATGCCCAGGTTCTGGGAGTGCAGTTGCTCTAAAGGCTTTTACACACCCATCGTGGTTGTTGGGTTGCACCAAGGTCCCGGTCCAGGGTTTTAAAGATTTCCAAGAGACAGGCCCTGGCTCTGGGGAGGGTTCTGGGCACATAGAACATAGAATAGTACCACACAGCGGGGGCCCTTCAGCCCACATTGTTGTACTGACCCACATAAACCTGCTGTGTGACCAGTCTAACCCTTCCCTCTTACACAACCCATAACCCTCCTACTGTGGTACAACCAAGTGCCGATCTAAATGTCCCGAAAGTATATGTCTCTACCACCACACCTGGAAAGGGTATTCCATGCACCCACAACTCTTTGTGTATAGACAAAACATACCTCATACCCCACCCAAAAGTCCCTCCAAATATCTGGAAGTTATCTCCCCTTACTGCTTCGGAAAAAGTCTTTGGCTGCCTGCTCAGTCTTTGCCTCTTATCTTGTACACCTCTATCAAGCAGCTCAGGCAGCGTCTGTGGAGATAGGAAAATCGTCTCAACTTTCCTCCACTCATTCTTATAAAGTTATCCATGTGGGCTCTGTTGTCCGCGTCTCCTGATCTCATTCCTGCCCGGTGTTTGGGGGACTTGCAGAGATTGGGGAAATTACCTCCTGGAGACCTGGGGCTTTGGTGGGCTTCAGTGGGCTGAGAGGAGTGCACTGGGGGAAGTGAGTTTTGGAATGGCTGGAGGTGAGATCGGGGGGCTGGGGGGGGAAATGGGAACGTCTGGAGAACCAGCTGTAAGCAGAATAACTCTTGTGGAAATGGCAAATGGTTTTCAGCCATTGCAAAGGTTGTGAGGACTCTGGAATGAACTCCAGAACAGAATGAGCCTAAGAGCAGGAATTAAAGTCATAGCCCACTAAACACAGAAACAGGCCCCTCGGCCTATCTAATCCTACCTTGTGCCAACCAGTTAATCTGCCTAGTCTCATTGACTCCCACCTGGACAAAGCCTTTTGCTCCCGTCCCACCATGGGATGTATTTATTTCGTTGTTCAGTCGTTAAGTTGAGTCTGACTCTTTGTGACCTCATGGACCATGGGGTCCATTGGGTTTTCATGACAAGATACGGAAGTAGATTGCCAGGCCTCTCCTCCACACAGATACCGCTGCTGCCCAGGTTGGGATCTGGCTGGGTTCGAACTCAGGACCATCTGCCCTGAAGTCCAGTGCTGATGCCACTACACCACCAACCAGCCCACTGTACTTATACGTCTCTTAAATGTTCCACACTCACACCACCCTCTGAGTGAAGAAGTTTCCCCTCATGTTCCCCTTAGATATTTCACCATTCAACTATAACCTATGACCTCTAATTCTAGCCTCACCCAACCTCAGTGGAAAAAAGCCTGATGGCATTGATTGTATCAACTCTCCCCTATGCTTCATGGAATAAAGTCCGAACCTATTCAACCTTTCTCTGTAACTCAGGTCGTGAAGTCTCGGCAATACCCTTGTTCATTTTTTTCTGTAATTCTTTCAATCTTATTGACATCTTTCCTGTAGGAAGACGTCCAGAACTGCAGACAATACTCCTAATTAGGCCTCTCCGATGCCTTATACAAATTCAACATAACGTCTCAGCTCCTGTATTCAATGTTTATTTATGAAAGCTGATGTGCCATTCATCCTAGGATGACACTTCCAAGGAATTATGGATCTGTATTCCCACATCCCTCTGTTCTGCTGCATTCCTCTGTGCTCTTCCATTCGCTGTGTAAGTTCAACCGTGGTATGTCCTCCCAAAGTGCAATGACTCACACTTGTCTGCGTTAAATTCCATCAGCTATTTTTCAGTCCATTTTTCTAGTGGACCAGATCCCACTGCAAGCTTTGATAGTCTTCTTTGCCGTCCACTGTACCCCTCATCTTGGTGTCGTCCTCACCGAGGGGACGCCTGTGAACTCCAGGGGTGGGCGGCCAGCCCCACCCTGCGGCCAGTCACAGCAGCCAGTCCGGGTAACCCTCCTCTTTGTGTTCCACCACAGTTTCGAGGAGGCCCAATGAAATACGAGGTGACGGGCTGGCTGCAGATCCAGGGAATCCGCGCTTCGGACTCGGGAACGTACCACTGCTGTGCTCGAAACAGACTGGGGCAAGTCTCGGCAGCTGCCAGTCTGACAGTGGTCTCACCAGGTGAGTGAGGGGAGCAGTGCACCAAGTCACCACCCGTCTCTTACCCTTCCACAGTGGGGTGGCAGGAAACCAGGCCATTCAGCCCATCATGCCTGCGCCCTGCCCCTTGTATCTAAGAGCCCGGTGGGACGACTCTCTCCAACAGGGTGACAAGAGACCTTCAACTTAGTTCTACCCATCAGGCAGATTGTGTCCTGTATCCAGCCCATGGAGCCACCTATTCCCCTCAATATGCCAGCCTAGACTCATAGTCAAGGAGCCACAGCACAAATCAGGCCATACGGTCCATCTAATCAATGCCGAATTGTCACTCAGACTAGTACCATTGACCCCTCATGGACCATTGCCCTTTATAGTCTTCCCATCCATATACTTGTCCAAACTTCTCTTAAGTGTTGAAATCAAACTTTCTGCTGGAAGCTCGTTCCATGCTGTCACCACCCTCTGAGAAGAGAACCCCACCCCCAAGTTCCTCTTGAAACTTCACCTTTCACCCTTAACCTATGACCTCTAGTTCTCCATCTCTTCACTTTGGGCTCCAGTCACTACCCACCCACTCTTTTCTGACCCCCCAACCCCAACTTTATTGTAACAGGGAGTGTTCTTCATTCCTGTCAACCCCCACTTTCTCTTTCAGATCAGCTGGATGAGCTGGACACTCCGTGGAGACAAGCCCAGCCACTGGTGGACGACTACTCAGATATGGACGACTATTACTGACCACTACACCAAGGCCAGCAGGGGGCAATAATATTCGACTGGGAGGGAGCAATGGTTATAATAAAGTCTGCTGGTGTCACCCAAATAACTCCTCGATCTTACTTTTCCTTTTTACTGGCTTCTGTGGGTCTTTGCCATGTGCAGAGAGTTGGTTCCCAAAGGCTCCCATTGACACATTCATAGAACATTAGAGCACAGTACAGGGCTTTGGGACTTTTAGCCTAATCCAAGATCAACCTAACCCTTCCCACCTACATAACCATCCACTTTTGTATCATCTACAGTATGTAGGTTAGTGGAAGGATAGAGGATCGGGAAGCTTTTAAAAACCTACAGAGAGCAACTAAAAGAATTATTAGGAGGGAAAAGATGAAATATGAGAGCAATCTAGCAAACAATATCAAAGTGGATTGTAAAAGCTCTTTCAAGTATGTAGAAAATAAAAGAGAGATGAGAGTAGATATAGGACTGCTATGGCGGGAGGAGAGAGAGCAGCGCACCACACGTGCGCAGCCCTCCGGTGAAAAATGATATCGTATCCGTTAAATAGGGGCCGTGGACAATTCTGATTTGATGGAGATGGACGTGAAAGCACAGAGGAACATCTGGAGAAATTTCTGAAACGCTCATTCGCTGCTGTCGTTACTGCGTGGTCGGGAATCTTCCGGAGGGAAGGCCTCAAAATCCCCGGCCTTGCCTGCTGTTGGCGACTGAGATTGAGGTCGAATCATTCGGACAGAGATGGCGCTCAGTACTCGGCGTTGGCGAGCTGATCAGAGCTCGAAGTTTTCGGATGACTCAGAGTCCGACTGTGGTCTGCATGGCAGGGAGAGTTTTTCTTCCTTCTCCCATCTGCGTGAGATGTGGGACATTTGAGAGACTTTGAACTTTTTACTGTGCTCATGGACTTCTTCATCAAGTTATGGTATTGTTGCACTGTTGTAACTATATGTTATAATTATGTGGTTTTGTCAGTTTTTTCAGCCTTGGTCTGTCCTGTGTTTTGTGATATCACACCGGAGGAAAAATTGTATCATTTCTTAATGCATGCATTACTAAATGACAATGAAAGAGGACTGTGTGTCTTCATAATCTAAAAAATCTAAAAAATGAGGCAGGAGAAATAATGATGGGGACAAGGAGATGGCAGATGAACTAAATGAGTATTTTGCATCAGTTCTTCACTGCGGAAGACATTAGCAGTGTGCCAGATGTTGAAGGGTGTGAGGGAAGAGAAGTGAGAGCAGTTACTACGACAAGGGAGAAGGTGCTCAAAAAGCTGAAAGACCTAAAGGTCCATAAGTCACCCAGACCAGATGAACTGCACCCTAGGGTTATGAAAGAGGTAGCGGTAGAGATTGTGGAAGCGTTATTAATGATCTTTTAAAAACCACTGGCCTCTGGCATGGTGCCAGAGGACTGGAAAATTGCAAATGTCACTGCACTCTTTAAGAAAAGAGGAAGGCAGCAGAAAAGAAGTTATGGATCAGTTAGCCTGATCTCAATGGTTGGGAAGATGTTGGAGTCAATTGTTAAGGATGAGGTTATGGAGTACTTGGTGATACAGGACAAGATGGGACAAAGCCAACATGGTTTCCTTAAGGAAGATCTTTCCTGACGAACCTGCTGGAATTCTTTGAGGAGATTACAAGTAGGATAGATAAAGGGGATGTTGTGGATGTTGTATATTTGGACTTTCAGAAGGCCTTTGACAAGAAGCCAAACATGAGGCTGCTTACCAAGTTAAGAGCCCATGGTATTACAGTAAAGTTACTAGCATGGTTAGGAGATTGGCTGATTGATAGGAGGCAGTGAGTGGTAACAAAAGGATCCTTTTCTGGTTGGCTGCCAGTGTTCCACAGGGGTTGGTGTTGGGACCACTTTTTGTGCTGTATACAATGATTGAGATGATGGAATAGATGGCTTTTTGCCAAGTTTGCAGATGATATGAAAATTGGTGGAGTGGCAGGTAGTGTTGAGGAAACAGGTAGGCTGCAGAAGGACAGATTAGGGGAATGGGCAAGAAAGTGGCAAATGAAATACAATGTTGGAAAATGCATGGTCATGCACTTTGATAGTAAAAATAAATGTGCAGTCTGTTTTCTAAATGGGGACAAAATCCAAAAATCTGAGATGCAAAAGGATTTGGGAGTCCTTGTGCAGAACACCTAAAGGTTAACTTTCAGGTCGAGTGAGTGGTGAGGAAGGCAAATGCAACGTTAGCATTCATTTCAAGAAGTCCAGAATACAAGAGCAGGGATGTGATGCTGAGGCTTTATAAGGCACTGGTGAGGCCTCACCTTGAGTATTGTGAACAGTTTTGGACTCTTCCTCTCAGAAAAGATGCACTGGCATTGGAGAGGGTTCAGAACAAGTTCAGAAGGGCAGTTCCGGGAATGAAAGGGTTATCATAAGAGTAACGTTTCGATAGGTTGTTAGGTTCTTGATTGGACATGGCATCAAAGGTTACAGGGAGTGGGGCTGAGGAGGGAGGTAAAAGGATCAGCCATGATTGAATGGTGGAGCAGACTCAATGGGCTAAATGGCCTAATTCTGCTTTGTCTTATGGCTTTATGTACCTAAGAGTTTCTTAAATACTCCTAATGTATCTTCCTCGACTGCTACCCATGGCATCGTGTTCCATGCCCCCACTACTCTCTGTGTAAAAAAAAACTTAACTGACTTCCTCCCTATACTTTCCTCCAAACATCTTAAAATGATGTCTCCTCCTATTAGCCATATAGACCCTGGGAAAATGACTCTGGCTGTCCATTCGATCTATGCCTCTTATCATCTTGTACATTCTAACCAAGTCACCTCTCACCCTCCTTCTCTCCAAAGAGAAGAACCCCAGCTTGCTCAACCTTATCTCATAAGACATGCCCCCTAATCCAGGTAGCATCCTGGTAAACCTCCTTTACACCTTGCTAAAGCTTCCACATCCTTTTTATAATGAGGCAACCCAAATTCAACACTTCACTTCAAGTGTGGTAGAACCAGAGTTTTATGGCGCTCCAACATTATCTTGCAGCTCTCGATCTTTTGGTCTCAATCCCCTGACTATTAAGGCCAAAACACCGTAAGTTTTATTAACGACCCTATCAACTTGTGTGGTAACTTTCAGGGATCCATGGATGTAGAACTTAACATCCTTCTGTTCCTCCACACTGCAAGGAAACCTGCTGAGGTTCAATGAGCTGACATTTACTGATGGGGTGTGTGTGTGTGTGTGTGTGTGTGTGTGTGTGTGTGTGTGTGTGTGCGCGCGCGCGCATGCACGTGCATGAGAGAGAGAGAGAAGAGGGGTAGGGAACATAGATACAGAAGGAATTCATTCAGTCCCTCAAACCTATTCTTCTGTTCAATGACAGATCCTGACCTATCACCATCTACCTGACCTTGACCTATCTCCATCTACCTGACCTTGACCTATCTCCACCTCCCTGACTTTGACCTATCTCCATCTACCTGACTTTGACCTATCTCCATCTACCTGATCTATCTCCATCTACCTGGCCTTAACCTATCTCCACCTACCTGACCTGACCTTGATCTATCGCCATCTACCTGACCTTGACCAATCTCCATCTACCTGACTTTGACCTATCTCCACCTACCTGACCTTGATCTATGTCTATCTACCTGGTCACATCTTCATTATAGTTTGAAATATCCCGAAGTTCAGAACCTCTCTGGCATTCACATACTTGTAGATCTATTCAAATTAAAGGTTCAGAGTCAGATTCATTTATTTGTTACATGTATGTCGAAACACGCAGTGAAATGTGTGATTCGATTTAACAATCGGCACAACCTAAGGATGTGCTGGGGACAGCCCTCAAGTGCCACCTAAAATTGCAGCCCTGGATTCACAGACTCAGAGATCAAACCTTCCAGTCCCTGGCCCAGACTCGCAGATCTCCGCTTTGACCTTTGGGCCTTGACTGCCGATCCTGCTGACTTCAACCTTCAGGCTTTGACCTTCGGGTTCGCTGATTCCTGAACTTGGCCTGTTGGCTTCAACCTCTGGAATTCGCCAGCCTCTGGGTATTTGCCCCAGGACTCATTGGTCATGGGATCTTACCCTCAGGCCTCAACTTCCAGATGCATGCAGGCCTTGAACCAAGACTTGAGAAACCTCGGGGGGGGTGGGGGCTTGGGGGTGTGTGGTCATCAGCCCTTGTACGTCCTGCCTGCACAGACCTCAAACCCTGGGACTTGCCGACCTAATTGAAAAATTATTAGAGAATTTAACACAATCAATAGAAAACTGATTAAAATAACTAAGTTAGCTTGTGATTATGGCTATGCTGGCCAGTTTAAGAACAAAATGGTTGAAGGGAAGTAACTGTTCTTGAGCATGGTGGTGTGGGACTGCAATCTTCAGTACTTCCTACCTGATGTTAGCTCTGAGAAGATGGCATAGCCCGGATGCTGGGGATCTTTGATATTAGATGCTGCCACCTTGAGGTAGTGCCTCAGATACGACCAATGGTGGGGAGGGATGTGCCTGCGATGTATTAAGCTGAGCCCGTAAATCAGGATCATGAACTGCAATTTCCCTCCAAGCAACTAATAACTCGTTAGAAGCAGCTTCCTGAGTATTTGCCTCCTCACTCCGGGAATTCCAGAGGGTCGAGTCGTTTTTACTATGCTTCCCATTTCTGTTCGAGTCATAACAACTCGGGCAGAGCCCCGTGCTTTTGTACAACCTCCTGTCACCAGTATTCAACACCTACCGAACCCTTCAGAGCACCTTGGAAGAGCGCAGTGCAGATGCAAAGGCTAACCTGTACACTTTAACACTTACACCAAGACCAGGTTTCTCCTCGTATATGGGTGCTCAAAATCCAAGGAGTTTCCAATGCACTGAGCTAGTGAAAAGGGGAAGGGGAGAGAGGGAGACAGAGGGAGAGGGAAAGACATGCAGAAAGTGGGGAGGACAAAGGGATTAGAAGGGTAAACAGCAGCAATGAAGGGGAACAGGAATCAGAGACAGAAGGTTTAGTGTAACATCAGATTTCACTTCTGATAATGTGGCGCCCCCCTCAGCAGTGCCGCGTTCCGTCTAATAACAGAACATAGAATATAGAATAGTACAGCACAGTACAGGCCCTTCGGCCCACAATGTTGTGCCGACCCTCAAACTCTGCCTCCCATATAACGCCCCACCTTAAATTCCTCCATATACCTGTCTAGTAGTGTCTTAAACTTCACTAGTGTATCTGCCTCCACCTCTGACTCAGGCAGTGCATTCCACGCACCAACCACTCTCTGAGTTAAAAACCTTCCTCTAATATCCCCCTTGAACTTCCCACCCCTTACCTTAAAGCCATGTCCTCTTGTATTGAGCAGTGGTGCCCTGGGGAAGAGGCGCTGGCTGTCCACTCTATCTATTCCTCTTATTATCTTGTATGCCTCTATCATATCTCCTCTCATCCTCCTTCTCTCCAAAGAGTAAAGCCCTAGCTCCCTTAATCTCTGATCATAATGCATACTCTCTAAACCAGGCAGCATCCTGGTAAATCTCCTCTGTACCCTTTCCAATGCTTCCACATCCTTCCTATAGTGAGGTGACCAGAACTGGACACAGTACTCCAAGTGTGGCCTAACCAGAGTTTTATAGAGCTGCATCATTACATCGTGACTCTTAAACTCTATCCCTCGACTTATGAAAGCTAACACTCCATAAACTTTCTTAACTACCCTATCCACCTGTGAGGCAACTTTCAGGGATCTGTGGACATGTACCCCCAGATCCCTCTGCTCCTCCACACTACCAAGTATCCTGCCATTTACTCTGTACTCATAATGCAGCAATGAATATTAGAAACCACAGAGAAGAACTAAAAGATTCACCGGGGGGAAAACGTAGGGGCGAGATAAAGTTAGTTAAAATATATAAACGAACTAACAAAAGGCAACAAAAGAAGTAATAAGGAAAGAAAAGATGAAATATGAAAGTAAACCAGCTTAGAATATAAAAGGGAATACCATAAGATTTTTCAGATATATAAAGAGTAAAAAGAAGGTGAAAGTGGATATCAGACCGTTGGAAAATGATACTGAAGAGGTAGTAATGGGAGACAAAGAAATGGTGTATGAACCGAATGAGCATTTTGCAGCAGTCGTCGCTGTGGAAGACACCAGCAGTATGCCAAAAGTTTGAGCATCAGAGAGGTAGAAGTGAGTGCAGTTGATATTGTGAATGAGAAGGTGCTTGGGAAACTGAAAAGCTGGAGGTATATAAATCATCTGGACCATATGGGCTATACCTCAGAGTTCTGAAAGAGGCAGCTGAAGAGATTATGGAGGCATTAGCAATGATCTTTCAAGAATCACCGCGTTCTGGAATGGCTCCAGACTACCGGAAATTTACAAATGACACTCTACTTTTTAAGAGGGAAGGAGGCAGAATAAAGGAAAGTGTAGGCCGGTTAGCCTGACTTCAGTAGTTGGGAAGATGTTGGGGTCCATTGTTAAGGATGAGGCTTTGGAGTACTTGGAAGCACATGATAAAACAGGTGAAAGTCAGCATGGTTTCCTAAAGGGGAAATCTTTCCTGACCAATCCGCTGGAATCCTTTGAGGAAATAACACACGGGATAGACAAAGGAGAGTCAGCGAGTCAATGGATAGACAAAGGAGAAGTTGTTTACTTTGATTTTCAGAAGGTCTTTGCCAAGGTGCTGCACATAAGACTGTTTAACAAGATAAGAACCCATGATATTTCAGGAAAGATACTAGCAGAGAGAGAAGATTAGCTGACCAGCGAGAGGCAAAGAGTGGGAAAAAATGGGGCCTTTTCTGATTGGCTGCCAATGACTAGTGGTGTTCCACAGGGTTGCTGTTGGGACCACTTCTTCCATCTTTATACGCCAACAATTTGGATGACAGAATTCATGGCTTTGTGGCCAAGTTTGCAGTTGAAACAAAGATAGGTGGAGGTGCAGGTAGTGTTGAGGAAACAGGGAGTATGCAAAAGGACTTCGATAGATGAGGAGAATGGGCAAAGAAGTGGAAGGTGGAATATAATGTGGAAAGTATATGGTCATGTACTTTGATAAAAGGAATAAAGACATGGACTATTTTCTAAAAGGGGAGCAAATTCAGAAATCAGAGGTACAAAGGGACTTGGGAGTCCTTGTGCGGGGTTCCATAAAGGTTAGTGTTCAGGTTGAGCTGATGGTAAGGAAGCCAAATGGAATGTTAGCATTCATTTCGAGAGGACTAGAATATAAAAGCAAGGATGTAATGCTGAGGCTTTATAAGCGATTGGTCAGACCCCTCTGGGAGTATTGTGAGCAGTTTTGGTTCTCTTAGCTAAGAGAAGATGAGCTGGGATTGAAGAGGGTCCGGGGGAGGTTCACATGAACGATCCCAGCAATTCAAGGTTTAATGTATGATGAGCATTAGCTGGCTCAGACCTTTACTTGCTGGAGTTTGGAAGAATGATGGGACATCTCATTGAAAGCGATTGAATATTGAAAGGCCCAGATAGAGTGGACAGTTGCAGCAGCGGACAGCTGTTACCTGCGTTGGAACATGAACAGTGTTTGACAGTTGTTGTCTCTCACCCACAAGTAACCTGTCCAAAGCATGATTCATTCTTCTCCGAAATCTATGACACCACCATCAACTCCTGAGGAGGGAGTTTCACTCTGAGTCTGACCCCAGGACAGTGTAGATCCAGCTTGACTCTGTGTCTGATCACATGAGTGTGTGATGAGACAGTTGTAGAGAGAGCTTCACTCTATGTCTGATCCAGGGTGAGTGTGATGGGGCAGTGTGGAGGAAGCTTCCCTCTGTGTCTGACCCTAGAAGAGTGTGATGGGCCAAAGCAAAGGGAGCTTCACTCTGTGTCTGGCTCCAGGAGTGTGTGATGGGATGGTGTGGAGAGAGTTTCACTCTGTGTCTGGCCCCAGGAGTGTGTGATGGGACAGTGTGGAGGGAGCTTCACTCTGTGTCTGACCCCGGGAGTGCGTGATGGGATGGCGTGGAGGGAGCTTCACTCTGTGTCTTACCCCAGGAGTGTGTGATGGGATGGTGTGGAGGGAGCTTCACTCTGTGTCTGACCCCGGGAGTGTGTGATGGGACGGTGTGGAGGGAGCTTCACTCTGTGTCTTACCCCAGGAGTGTGTGATGGGATGGTGTGGAGGGAGCTTCACTCTGTGTCTTACCCCAGGAGTGTGTGATGGGATGGTGTGGAAGGAGCTTCCTCTGTGTCTGACCCTGCATGAATGTGATAGGACAGTGTAGATGAAACTTCACTCTGTTTTGACCCTGGGAGAGTGTGATGGGGCAGTGTGTAGGGAGAGTCACCCTTCCTGAACTTAGGAGTGTGTGATGGAACTGTGTGGAGGATGTCTAACCCACATTCCCCCTGTCCTTGGCCACTGAATACCTCCAGCCTGTCAGGAGAGGCCAGGAGGAAACTAGAACTCAGAGATTTCACTCAGTTTCTGTCGCAGAGAATTGGAGTGAGATGTGTGTTTGAGTGGAGGGTGTGGTGGGGTTTGTTTGTCTGGAGGTTGAGGACGGATTTGAGTTTAAGTGGAGGAGGGTTTGAGTTTGAGTGGCAGATGAGGAGGGTTTGAGTATGAGTGGAGGATGGGGAGGGTTTGAGTTTGAGTGGAGGAAGAGGAAGGTTTGAGTTTGAGTGAAGGATGAGGAGGGTTTTAGTAATGGTGGAGGATGAGGAAGGTTTGAGTTTGAGTGGAGGATGGGGAGGGTTTGTGTTTGACTGGAGGATGAGGAGAGTTTGAGTTTGAGTGAAGGATGAGGAGGGTTTTAGTAATGGTGGAGGAGGAGGGTTTGAGTTTGAGTGGAGGATGGAGAGGGTTTGAGTTTGAGTGGAGTATGAGGAAGGTTTGATTTTCAGTGAAGGATGAGGAGGGGTTTGCGTTTGAGTGGAGGATGAGGAGGGTTTGAGTTTGAGTGGAGGATGTGGTGGGGTTTCAGTTTGTCTGGAGGTTGAGGAAAGGTTGCCATCTCCTGGACTCCCACAGTGCAGGGAATGTGATTGGGGAATGTGGAGTGCGGAATGTGGAGTGGGGAATGTGGATTGGGGAATGTGGAGTGGGGAATGCGGAGTGCGGAATGTGGAGTGGGGAATGTGGATTGGGGAATTTGGAGTGGGGAATGTGGAGTGGGGAATGTGGATTGGGGAATGTGGATTGGGGAATGTGTAGTGGGGAATGTGGATTGGGAAATGTGGAGTGGGGAATGTGGATTGGGGAATGTGGAGTGGGGAATGTGGAATGTGGAGTGGGGAATGCGGATTGGGGAATGTGGAGTGCGGAATGTGGAGTGCGGAATGCGGAGTGGGGAATGTGGAGTGGGGAATGTGCAGTGGGGAATGTGGATTGGGGAATGTGGATTGGGGAATGTGGAGTGCGGAATGCGGAGTGGAAAATGTGGATTGGGGAATGTGGAGTGGGGAATGTGGAGTGGGGAATGTGGACTGGGGAATGTGGAGTGGGGAATGTGGAGTGCGGAATGTGGAGTGGGGAATGTGGATTGGGGAATGTGGTTTGGGGAATGTGCAGTAGGGAATGTGGACTGGGGAATGTGCAGTGGGGAATGTGGATTGGGGAATGTGGAGTGGGGAAAGTGCAGTGGGGAATGTGGATTGGGGAATGTGGAGTGGGGAATATGCAGTGGGGAATGTGGAGTGGGGAATGTGGAGTGGGGAATGTGCAGTGGGGAATGTGGATTGGGGAATGTGGTTTGGGGAATGTGCAGTTGGGAATGTGGAGTGGGGAATGTGCAGTGGGGAATGTGGATTGGGGAATGTGGAGTGCGGAATGTGGAGTGGGGAATGTGGATTGGGGAATGTGGTTTGGGGAATGCGGAGTGCGGAATGTGGAATGGGGAATGTGGATTGGGGAATGTGGATTGCGGAATTTGGAGTGGGGAATGTGGAGTGGGGAATGTGGATTGGGGAATGTGTAGTGGGGAATGTGGATTGGGAAATGTGGAGTGGGGAATGTGGATTGGGGAATGTGGAGTGGGGAATGTGGAATGTGGAGTGGGGAATGCGGATTGGGGAATGTGGAGTGCGGAATGCGGAGTGGGGAATGTGGAGTGGGGAATGTGCAGTGGGGAATGTGGATTGGGGAATGTGGAGTGGGGAATGTGGAGTGGGGAAAGTGCAGTGGGGAATGTGCAGTGGGGAATGTGGATTGGGGAATGTGGAGTGGGGAATGTGGATTGGGGAATGTGCAGTGGGGAATGTGCAGTGGGGAATGTGGATTGGGGAATGTGGTTTGGGGAATGTGCAGTAGGGAATGTGGAGTGGGGAATGTGCAGTGGGGAATGTGGATTGGGGAATGTGGTTTGGGGAATCTGCAGTGGGGAATGTGGATTGGGGAATGTGGATTGGGGAATGTGGAGTGGGGAATGTGGATTGGGGAATGTGCAGTGGGGAATGTGGAGTGGGGAATATGGAGTGGGGAATGTGCAGTGGGGAATGTGGATTGGGGAATGTGGTTTGGGGAATGTGCAGTGGGGAATGTAGATTGGGGAATGTGGTTTGGGGAATGTGCAGTGGGGAATGTGGATTGGGGAATGTGGAGTGCGGAATGTGGAGTGGGGAATGTGGATTGGGGAATGTGGTTTGGGGAATGTGCAGTGGGGAAAGTGCAGTGGGGAATGTGGATTGGGGAATGTGCAGTAGGGAATGTGGAGTGGGAAATGTGGTTTGGGGAATGTGCAGTAGGGAATGTGGAGTGGGGAATGTGCAGTGGGGAATGTGGATTGGGGAATGTGGTTTGGGGAATGTGCAGTAGGGAATGTGGAGTGGGGAATGTGCAGTGGGGAATGTGGATTGGGGAATGTGGAGTGCGGAATGTGGAGTGGGGAATGTGGATTGGGGAATGTGGTTTGGGGAATGCGGAGTGCGGAATGTGGAGTGGGGAATGTGGATTGGGGAATGTGGATTGCGGAATTTGGAGTGGGGAATGTGGAGTGGGGAATGTGGATTGGGGAATGTGGAGTGGGGAATGTGGATTGGGGAATGTGGAGTGGGGAATGTGGAATGTGGAGTGGGGAATGTGGAGTGGGGAATGTGCAGTGGGGAATGTGGATTGGGGAATGTGGAGTGGGGAAAGTGCAGTGGGGAATGTGGAGTGGGGAAAGTGCAGTGGGGAATGTGCAGTGGGGAATGTGGATTGGGGAATGTGGAGTGGGGAATGTGGATTGGGGAATTGCAGTGGGGAATGTGCAGTGGGGAATGTGGATTGGGGAATGTGGTTTGGGGAATGTGCAGTAGGGAATGTGGAGTGGGGAATGTGCAGTGGGGAATGTGGATTGGGGAATGTGGAGTGCAGAATGTGGAGTGGGGAATGTGGATTGGGGAATGTGGTTTGGGGAATCTGCAGTGGGGAATGTGGATTGGGGAATGTGGAGTGGGGAATGTGGATTGGGGAATGTGCAGTGGGGAATGTGGATTGGGGAATGTGGTTTGGGGAATGTGCAGTGGGGAATGTGGATTGGGGAATGTGGAGTGCGGAATGTGGAGTGGGGAATGTGGATTGGGGAATGTGGTTTGGGGAATGTGCAGTGGGGAATGTGCAGTGGGGAATGTGGATTGGGGAATGTGCAGTAGGGAATGTGGAGTGGGGAATGTGGATTGGGGAATGTGGAGTGGGGAATGTGGATTGGGGAATGTGCAGTGGGGAATGTGGAGTGGGGAATATGGAGTGGGGAATGTGCAGTGGGGAATGTGGATTGGGGAATGTGGTTTGGGGAATGTGGATTGGGGAATGTGGTTTGGGGAATGTGCAGTGGGGAATGTGGATTGGGGAATGTGGAGTGCGGAATGTGGAGTGAGGAATGTGGATTGGGGAATGTGGTTTGGGGAATGTGCAGTGGGGAATGTGCAGTGGGGAATGTGGATTGGGGAATGTGCAGTAGGGAATGTGGAGTGGGGAATGTGGTTTGGGGAATGTGCAGTAGGGAATGTGGAGTGGGGAATGTGCAGTGGGGAATGTGGATTGGGGAATGTGGTTTGGGGAATGTGCAGTAGGGAATGTGGAGTGGGGATTGTGCAGTGGGGAATGTGGTTTGGGGAATGTGCAGTAGGAAATGTGGAGTGGGGAATGTGGATTGGGGAATGTGCAGTGGGGAATGTGGATTGGGGAATGTGGATTGGGGAATGTGCAGTGGGGAATGTGGTTTGGGGAATGTGCAGTGGGGAATGTGGATTGGGGAATGTGGAGTGGGGAAAGTGCAGTGGGGAATGTGCAGTGGGGAATGTGGAGTGGGGAATGTGGATTGGGGAATATGGATTGGGGAATGTGGAGTGGGGAATATGGATTGGGGAATGTGCAGTTGGGAATGTGGATTGGGGAATGTGCATTGGGGAATGTGGAGTGGGGAAAGTGCAGTGGGGAATGTGCAGTGGGGAATGTGGAGTGGGGAATGTGGATTGGGGAATGTGGAGTGGGGAATGTGCAGTAGGGAATGTGCAGTAGGGAATGTGCAGTGGGGAATGTGGAGTGGGGAATGTGCAGTGGGGAATGTGCAGTGGGAATGTGCAGTGGGGAATGTGGATTGGGGAATGTGGAGTGGGGGATGCGGGGTTGCGGATGGGGTGACTAGGCTGGTCTCCATGGTGCCTGCCAGTGGAAACGGGATTCACCAACAGGAGGACGGTGTCTGTTTGTCATGGATGCACTTAAAGCTTTTGGTAACACTGGGAATGATCCCAGGGTTCCATCGCTCATGGGAGAGCTCCACCTGCAGATCCCTTACGGAATGGCAGGAGCTGGGCAGGGAAGCTGGAGAGGTGGGTTGGCTAAGCGAGGAAGGTTGACATCAGGTACCGTCCAGCCGAAGACAGGCTGGGACTTCATCTCCTGCAGCACAGGAGACTGAGGGGTGAACTTAGGGAGACCTTATAAAGACACACAGTCAATGTTTTAAAAACCGTTTCTTTCCCTCCACCTGAACTGTCCATAAAGTAGTAAATACTACTTCACAATTTTGCTTTCTTTTTGTACTATTTACTTTTTAATATATCTGTTATTGTAACTTATGATAATTTTTTTATTTATTGCACAGTACTGTGGCCATAAAACAACAAATTTCATGACAATAATCAGTGAGAATAGACAGGATTCTGATGCTAAATGCACGTAGCATTTATCCCCAGGGAGACAGAACTACTCACAATAGAGCACAGGTTTAAGGTGAGGGGGAGAGACGGAAAGGGAACCCAAGTAGCAACTTGTTCATCCAGAGGGAGATGGATATATGGAATGAGCTGCCAGAGGTAGTGGGTTAAGACAGGTACAATAGATTTGAAAGATTTGGACAGATATAGGGATAGGAGGGGTTTGGCGGGAAATGGGCCAATGATGGGCAAATGGGACGAACTTGATAGGCACCATGGTTGGCATGGATGAGATGGGTCGAAGGGCCTTTTTCTCTGCTCTATTACTCCATGGCTGTGACCTGCACCATGG
The DNA here is from genome assembly GCF_963921235.1 of Mobula hypostoma. Lineage (NCBI taxonomy): Eukaryota > Metazoa > Chordata > Chondrichthyes > Myliobatiformes > Myliobatidae > Mobula > Mobula hypostoma. The sequence continues at coordinate 17,223,949 of NC_086115.1, forward strand.
CACTATTGGATGCAGTCTGAAAAACAACCCAAGTACGAGGGATGATTGATAAGTTTGTGGCCTAGGGTAGAAGGAGTCAACTTTAGAAAACCTAGCACATTTATTTTTCCTGCATTTACACACTTAGTCCAGCGGTCGTGGCGCATATGGATCCCTTCTTTGTAGAAGTCGGCGTCTTGGACCTCCAGAAAGTGGTCCACAACACGGGTGATTGATAAGTTCGTGGCCTACGGTAGAAGGAGATGAGGAGAAACTGCAAACTTTCTGCATTTTCACTCAAAGAGTTGAGCTGCACGTGCATGTAACGAGAGCGGTATAACTCATCTCCTTCTACCTTAGCCCACGAACTTATCAATCACCCCTGCTGTGCACCACTTCTACAAAGAAGGGATCCGTGTGCTCCACGACCGCTGGACTAAGTGTGTAAATGTAGGAGGGGACTATGTTGAAAAATAAATGTGCTAGGTTTTCTAAAATTGACGCCTTCTACCTTAGGCCATGAACTTATCAATCACCCCTCGTAAACCAGGCAGCCATTCTGAAGGCCTGTATGTTCCCTGTGTAACCCACACTCTGCACTTGGAGCCCTGGAGGGAGAGCACGAGGAGAAGAGGTTAGTTATTGAAGCTGCTGGTAGATGTCGAATGGCTCCATGTTGTGGCGGGAGTGGGGTGGTAAAGCTCGAACCTGCAGACCAGGGGTGCGGGGTGGGGGGAAGGCAGCAAAATACCACAGCTTGTCCCTGGGATTGTCCAGCCGTGGGTCATAATCAAGGATGTAATGCTGAGGTTCTATGAAGCATTGGCTGGGCTTCGTTTGGAGCATTGTGAGCAGGTTTGGGCCACTGTATGTAAGAAAGGATGTGCCAGCATTGAGAAGGTTTACAAGATTGGTCCTGAGAAAGAAAGGGTTAATGTCTGAGGAGTGTTTGATGGCTCTGGCCCTGTACTCACTGGAGTTCAGAAGAACGAGAGGGAATCTCATTCAGATCTATCAAACATTGCGAGGTGGGCATGGACAGGATGTTTCCAGTAGTGGGAGAGTCAATGATCAGAGGAAATTAGAATTAGTATTGGAATTGGCTTTATTTCTTACATCCTTCACATACACGAGGAGTAAAAATCTTTACGTTACCTCTCCATTTAAATGTGCAGTGTGTAGTCATAGTAATTTATAATAAATAGAACAGTCAATGTAACATAGAAATACACTCAAATCAGTGTGTCCTTTCAGAAGAGAAATAGGGACGAATTTCTTTAGCCAGAGGATGTTGAATCTGTGGAATTCATTGTTACAGACAGCTGTGGAGGCCAAGTCAATGGCTACACAATGGATTCTGGTTAATTAGGACACAACGGGACCATAAAATTTTGGCCTAGTTAAGTGGTTGCCACAATTAGATGAAGTTTCATGGAAATAGTTAAAAAGGTATCAAAAAGACAAACTGAGTAGCAAATTACGTATTTAAATTAAATACAGAACAAATTAAAACACTACCAATGCTATTACAGTAGTCAAAGTCAAAGTAAAATTTATTATCAGAGTACACACATGTCACCACATCACCACATACAACCCTGAGATGCTTTTTCTGCGGGCATACTTAGCAAATCTATAGAACAGTAACTGTAAACAGAATCAATGAACATGCAAATATAAATAAATAGCAATAAATAATGAGCATGAGAGATGGCAAGATAAAACAGTCCTTAAATGAGTGTCGTTATCCCCTTTTGTTCAAGAGCCTGATGGTTGAGGGGTAGTAACTGCTCTTGAATCTGATGGTGCGAATCCTGAGGCACCAGTACCTTCTACCTGATGACAGCAGAGCCTGGGTGGTGAGGATCTTTGACGATGGATGCTGCTTTCCTATGGTACTACTCCTTGTAGATGTGCTCAATGGTTGGGAGGGTTTTACCCATGATGTACTGGGCTGAATCCACTACCTTTTGTAGGATTTTCCACTCAAAGGCATTGGTGTTCCCATAACAGGCCATAATACAGCCAGCCAATACACTTTCCACCTCACATCTACAGAAGTTTGCCAAGGATTTTGATGACATGTCGAATCTCCGCAGACTCCTGAGGAAATAGAGGTGCTTCATGCTTTCTTCACAATTATACTTATACGATGGGTCTAGGACAGGTCCTCTGAGATAGTGACATCAGGAACTTAAAGTTACTGACCCTCTGCCACCTCGGATTCTCCGATGATTACTGACTCATGGACCTCTGGTTTCTCTCTCCTGATATCTACAATCAGTTTTATTGAGATTGAGTAAGAGGTTGTTGTTATGACACTACTCAGACAAATTTTCAATCTCCCTCCTGTATGCTGATTCATCATTCCTATTGATACAGCCCACCACAGTGGTGTCATCAGCAAACTTGTATCTGCTGTTGGAGCTGTACTTAGCCACACAGTCATAGGTGTAAAGCGAGCAGAGCAGAGAGCTAAGTACACATTCCTGTGGTGTTCCTGTGCTAATGGAGATTGTGGAGGAGATGCTTTTGCCAATCCAGACTGACCGGGGTCTACATGTGAAGAAATCCAGAATCCAATTGATTACACAAGGGGGTATTGAGGTCCAGGTCTTGGAGTTTGCTGATTAATTTTGAGGGGTGATGGTATTAAATGCTGAGCTGTAATCGATAAAGAGCATGCTGATATATGTCCAGATGTTCCAGGGTTGTGTGAAGAGCCTATGAGATGGCATCTGCTGTAGACCTGTTGCTTCAATCGGTGAATTGGAGCGGATCCAAGTCACGATTCAGATAGGAGCTGGTATGCTTCAACACTAGCCTCTGAAAATACTTCATCACTGTGGCTGTGTGTCACTGTAATATAAAACTGTGAATTAGTTTCTAATAGTTATTGATGGAGGAATTCATCCAGTGTACACTGCCATGGATGGGGTGACTGGGGGGGGGGCACCTCTGGTGAAGGTGCTTGTCATGTCCATTCTGGGGCAGCTCACTCACCTTCGATCCCCACCAGACACTCAGCTCTCACCTGTGGCTCCAGATCGCTGTTTGCATGTGACAGCTACCACAGCCAGGTACACTGCTTTTACAGACGGGCTAAACCAGGTGAGGGTAACCAGCGGGCCTCATACCAGAGTGAGATAGGGACATGCGTGTCATAGAGTAGCGTGCGAAGTCAGCCGCGGAGGACAGGGCAAATGAGAACAAAGGTGAGATCTAACGGATCGGCCAAGAAGGCAGTTCTGCAACACTTTGTGGAGAGCAAAGGGCATGATAAGGCACAGAAGAAGTCATGGTTATCCACTACATACAAGGAAGGTCCCAGTTTGTGGTGACTACCTTACCAATGAAACTGTGTCAATGCAACGGTTTTTCAACTTTACAGGTTTCCCCGTCATCACCGGATACGACGTACAACCAACACGGTGCCATGTTCTTTCGATTGACACTAAATGAACAAAATTAGTACAGGCACCTAGTGCAGATTGTGGACAAAGCTTTCAATGATTGCATCCTCACAATCTTTGTTTTCATTGTAACATTGAAGATAATTGTCGATACCTTCAAATTCTTCGTAGTTCCTAACTTGTTGAAATAGTGGAATCGTTTCATTTTCACTCCCAGCCGTTTCCGGCATCTCCAAGCCTGAATGCTTGAAACCAGAGTGAGCAAAACAGTTCTAAATTGTCTTGTTGCTTATTTCCTACCAGCTATCAGTGACAAAAAAAAACATTGTTTATTGACATAAGTACATGCAACTGATGCTATTTAAAAACTGTTCGCTCTAAGCACGGTGTAGTGTCTATCGGTCGTACAACTGTTTCAGCAGTGGGCAAACTGCAGTGGGTCGAAGTTCTCTGTGAGGGTAGTCATGGTATGCATTAACTGCAGCCTCTCGAAACACTTCATGATGATGGATGTCAGAGTCACTGGGCGGTAGACATTAAGTCACATTATCTTGTTTCTCTTAAAAATGATAGTGGTCTTGAAGCAGGTGGGAATCTCAGAGTAAAGTAGAGAGAAGTTAAAGATGTCTGAAAAGACTCTCCAGCTGATCTACACAGAATCTAAGAACATGGGCAGCGTCACCATCCAGGCCAGATGCTTTCCATGGGTTGACTCTCCAGAAAACTGATCGTACGTCCGCAACGGTAACTGTGCGTTCGGATGCATTCTGGGCAGTTCCCACAAATCGAAGGACCAGCTCACACTGGGGCAGCTCTCATTACTTCACAAAGTCTTTAATCAGGGAGAAAGAGTAACAGAAACTTGTCATTAAGTGGGTATGGGGAGAAGAGGGAGTGCGGGTCCTGGATGTCCGCAAGAGTTGAATCTTGGTAGTATATGGTGACATATATGTACTTTGATAATAAATTTACTTTGAAATCTTTATACTGCTGAGGAGATGGAAAGGGTACAAGAACAGGTTTTGCTCCCCCCCCCCAACCCCGACAACAAGAGCATGAATTTTACTCTGACTCTGGAGACACTCATGTGACCGAGCTGATTGCGATGTGAAATATTCCGTCTGTTTTACTGGGGAGAAAACTCAGGTCTTAATAAACACCATCTTAATGTGACACACAATTCATTATTCAAAAAAATGTAAATAGTTTAATAAAAATGTTGCTGTTTGAAAAATTATTCATTTTAAATAAATAATATACAGGTTTAATAACTTATGTCACACTTTGAGTTATGGGACCTTGGTTTACTAAATAATGTAATGCTCCCTATAAATTATTCATTGTTTTATGAACAACACAATTTTCTGATACATAATGCTTCACCAATTGTTGGGCTTTTATTGCTTCAATATAGAGGCTTGCTCTTAGATTTTCTTATTAACTCCCAAACTTCTTGTTTTTTTAAATTTTATTTGTTGAACATGTGAGTGTATTACTGAGCAAATCTTCCACTTACAGCACGCTGGCATCTGATTGTAATATTGCTCCATGTCATGTCCCGAGCCTGATCGAGGAATCAGACAACTCCACCACCAAATGTCTATGTTAAGGGAACATAAAACAACCATTATCAAGAGCAGAAAGTGAATTATTTCCTTCTCTCTCACCCACATTGCCTCCTCTTCTATCTCCTAACTTTCTGATTTCAATGGTGTTGGAGATGTTCACCTTTCTCAGAGGAGAATGAAGTACTCTTGGGTATTACTGGACTAGCTTGTTTAACTCAGAGGATGGAAACATCTCACTTGTCAGCTATGTGAAGGTGCAGGTGGAGGGGTTTTCCTGCACTTACAAATACCTTGGATTTTTTTTTAAACCAGCTTTGGTCTCAGTGTTGTAGGAAGCAGGAAGCAATGGTCCAATGGGGAGGCACTGTGGTGTAGTGGTTATAAGAATAAGGCATCCGATAGTCTTGTGAGACCATGGATCTGCGCCTGGAAAGTCTTCACTCTCCAGGGCGCAGGCCTGGACAAGGTTGTATGGAAGACCAGCAGTTGCCCATGCTGCAAGTCTCCCCTCTCCACGACACCAATGTTGTCCAAGGGAAGGGCATTAGGACCCATACAGCTTGGCACAGTGTCGCCGCAGAGCAATGTGTGGTTAAGTGCCTTGCTCAAGGACACAACACGTTGCCTCAGCTGGGGCTCGAACTCACGACCTTCGGGTCGCTAGTCCAATGCCTTAACCACTTGGCCATGTGCCCACACGTGTAGTGGTTAGCCTAACACTATTACGGTGCCAGCAATGCAGGTTCAAATCCCGCTGCTGCCTATAAGAGGTCTGCATGTTCTCCTCGTGACTGCGTGGATTTCCTCTGGGTGCTGCGTTTTCCTCCCACACTCCAGAGACATACGTAGGGTAGTAGGTGAACTGGTCACCTTGGATGTAATTAGGTAGCACAGGCTCACTGGGCCAGAAATGCCTGTTATCCTAAATAAAAAATAACAGCAAGATAAAATGAGGAATATCCTTCAGAAAATAAAAGGAGTGAAAGAAAGGATATATTTTTGCTCTGTTGTGTTCAATTCTCAGATTTCAGGCTCGGATTCATTTAGTTATCACACACATACACTGAAATGCATCATTTGCGTTAACAATCAACTCTTCCTATGGATGAGCTGGGGGCAGCCCGCAAGTGACGCCATACTAACATAGCGTGTCCGTAATGCTCAGCTGAACAACACAAACAACAACAACAGCAAAACTAGTTCCCTCCACCACCCTGCCCCCCCCCCCACACACATGTTCACACAAACAGGCCTCCAGTCCCAGGATAATCTGCCTCTGGCCTTCCAGTTTTCGCTCCCGGCTTCTCAGATTCGCAGACATTGGGCCGCAACTTCAAGCTTTACCCCACGACTTGCTGATCACGAGTTTGACCTTCGGGCTGCGACATCTGGACTTGCACAGACCTCAGTCCCCAATGACCTGGGTCCTTGTGATTCCTCAGCTCCCTCCCTCCTGCCTCTACAGGTGACAGTGCTGTGGTGTGTACCGTCTACAGAACGTTCCTGGGGAGGGAGGAATGGGGGTTTGCTTTGTGGCTGGCCGTGCTCTGTGTTGTTCCGTCAAACACCGTGGACTTTCATTTGTGTCAGAACGTGTGGCTGCCCTCAGTCCATCCTTAGGCTGCGTTGGTTGTTAACAGAAAGGACGCATTTCACCGTACGCTTCCATGTGCAAGCGATAAATAAATCTGAATCAGTTATGTTCACAGACTATTCCGACAGAAACACACGACCCTCGCCAAGAAAGGCAGGAGCAGCAGGTAAGGAGGAACAACACCATCCTCCACCATCTAATTGTACATTTTTGGTACATTTTTTTTGCTGGCGGTTTGTTGTTTATCTTTAGAAGCTTTTGTATGACGCACGGCTCCGGGGTTGAACACCTAATGGGTTTTTTTTTCCCCCTCGCTTTTTCTCGCTTAGTAAGGTTTTTTTTTCCATCACCAACAATTTTTTCAATCTTTGTTTTTTTTCTTGAGACATTGTAAGTGTTGTTTACTTCGATGTACTCTTGTAAATTTTGGATAATAATAATAAAAAGATTTGAAAAGAAACAGTTGACATTCCAGACCAAGACCCTTCATCAGGAAGTCTCAGCCCGAACGTTGACTGTGTACACTTTTCCCCAGATTCTACCTGTCCTGCTGAGTTCCTCCAACATTTAGTGTTTTTTTTGCTTTAGATTTTCTCGTGTTGACACATTTCACCATATGTTTTGGTGTGCATGTGATAGATAAATGGATCTGAACCTGAAAAAAAAAGGAGAAACACCATTACCCCCAAGTTCCCCTCCAGGTCCCATGCCATTCCAAGTGGGAAATACCTCCCCTCTCCTCCATCGTCACTGGGAGTAAACCCCAAAACTCCCTCCCCTAAAGCACCGAGGGAGCACCTTCTCCAGAAATGACTGCAGCAGTTTCAGAAGACAGCTGTAACAGCAGCAGTACGTGCTGGTCTGGAAGTGACGTCCGATACCAGGAGACAAATAAGTGGAAGAAAATATGACTCTGTGGGGTGGCAAGGGTCTCATGTTGATACATGAATTAATGGGCAGGGTCATGATAGCACAGGAAGGGTTAGTGGGTCTGGACAGTCACAGTGGAAAAGGAAGGGTTAATGGAGTTGGGCTGCAGGCAGTCAGAGGTACAGGAAGAGTTACTGGACTGCAAGTGGATAGTTACACATTGCTACAGGAAGGGTTAAAGCGCTGGGGAAGGTGCAGTTGCACATGGGTAAAGGGAGGGTTAATAGGGCTGAGGAATGGGAGGATTGTGGTGGAGGAAGGGTTAATGGGGCTGGTGTGCAGGCAGGTACATGGTGGTACAGGAATGGTTAATGGGCTGAGGTGTTCTGTTAATGATACAGTAAAGGTTAATAGTTTGGGGAGAGGGCAGTTAAGTGGTACTGGAAGGATTATGGTCTGGGGAGTGGCCAATTAGTGGTACAGAAATGTATAATGGTCTGAGGAGTTGACTGTTAGTGGTACAGGAAGGGTTAATTGTATGGGAGTGGGCAGAGTGGTACAGAAAGAGTTAATGGTCTGGGATGGCCAATAAGTGGTACAGAAAGGGTTAATAGTCTGGGATGGACGGGTGGTGGTACAGGAAGGGGTAATTGAGATGGGCATAGTGGTACAGGACGGGTTAATGGTCTAGGATGGCCAATTAGTGGTACAGGAAGGGTTAAAAGTCTGGGGAGTGGGCAGTTAGCGGCACAGGAAGGGTTAATGGCTTGGGTGAGCGGGCAGGGTCTGCACATTATCTGCCAGCATTAGTGAGTTGAAGGCAGCCAGGTTACTGATAAGCTCTGGTGCCGACTGCTTGGCTTCCTGCCCCCTCACCAAAAGCAGCAGAGGGTGTCAGCCCGCGATCAGGGCCAGTCCAGCCCACACTGCAGGAGAAGCCCCAGACACCAGCGCCGACCGATATGGTCAGGCCAGACAACACCAGCCCTTCCTCCCAGCTGCCTCATCGCAATGGTGTTAGGTGCAGCGGACTCCCAGAAGAGGATTCTGTTCTGAATCACTCCCTGATCATCAATCATTACACCAACCTCCCTTAAACAAGTTCACTGTCCCCAAGCAGAGAGGGGATGAAGGGGAGAGCGTTCCCGGGCTGTGGGACATTCTGTGTGTGGGGAGAGGGGGTGAGGGGGAGAGGGGATGAAGGGGGAGAGCGTTCCCCGGCTGTGGGACATTCTGTGTGTGGGGAGAGGGGGTGAGGGGGAGAGGGGATGAAGGGGGAGAGCATTCCTGGTCTGTGGGACATTCTGTGTGTGGGGAGAGAGGGTGAGGGGGAGAGGGGATGAGGGGGAGAGTGTTCCTGGTCTGTGGGACATTCTGTGTGTGGGGAGAGGGGGTGAGGGGGAGAGGGGATGAAGGGGGAGAGCGTTCCCGGGCTGTGGGACATTCTGTATGTGGGGAAAGGGGGTGAGGGGGAGAGGGGATGAAGGGGGAGAGCATTCCCAGGCTGTGGGACATTCTGTGTGTGTGGGGAGAGGGGGTGAGGGGGAGAGGGGATGAAGGGGGAGAGCGTTCCCGGGCTGTGGGACATTCTGTATGTGGGGAGAGGGGTGAGGGGGAGAAGGGATGAAGGGGGAGAGCGTTCCCGGGCTGTGGGACATTCTGTGTGTGCGGAGAGGGGTGAGGGGGAGAGGGGATGAAGAGGGAGAGCGTTCCCGGGCTGTGGGACATTCTGTGTGTGAGGAGAGGGGGTGAGGGGGAGAGGGGATGAGGGGGAGAGTGTTCCTGGTCTGTGGGACATTGTGTGTGTGGGGAGAGGGGGTGGTGTGAGGGGGGGAGAGTGTTCCCGGGCTGTGGGACATTCTGTGTGTGGGGAGAGTGGTGAGGGGGAGAGGGATGAGGGGGGAGTGTGCCTGGGCTTTGGGACATTCTATGTGTGGGGAGAGGGGTGAGGGGGAGAGGGATGAGGGGGAGAGTGTTCCTGGTCTGTGGGACATTCTGTGTGTGGGGAGAGGGGGTGGGGTGAAGGGGGAGAGTGTCCGTGGTCTGTGGGACAATCCGTGTGTGGGGAGAGGGGGTGAGGGGGAGAGGGATGAGGGGGGAGTGTGCCTGGGCTTTGGGACATTCTGTTTGTGGGGAGAGGGGGTGAGGGGAAGAGGGGATGAAGGGGGAGAGGGGATGAGGGGACAGGGGATGAGGGGGAGACATTCTGTGGGTGGGAAGATGGGGTGAAGAGGGAGATTATCAGTGGGTGGGAAAGGAGGTGATGGTGGAGAGTGCCTTTGGGCTGGGCCATTATATGAGCAGGGAGAGGGGGTGAAGGGGGAGAGTATCTGTGAGCTGTGGGACATTCTGTGGACCGGGAGAGGGGGTGAAGGGGGAGAGTATCTGTGAACTGTGGGACATTCTGTGGACCGGGAGAGGGGGTGAAGGGGGAGAGTATCTGTGAGCTGTGGGTCATTCTGTGGACCGGGAGAGGGGGTGAAGAGGGAGAGTGTCCTTGGGACGGGAGAGGGGCTGATGTGGGAAGAGTGTCCGTGGACTGTGGGACATTCTGTGGATGGGGGGGGGGAGATTGTCTGTGGGTGGGGAGAGGGAGGTTGATAAAGGAGAGTTCTGTGGGCTGTGGGGCATTCTGTGGGAGGGGACAGGGGTTGATGTGGAGAGTGTCCATGGCCAGCGGGAGGGGATGCAATAGCTAGGGAGAGGTTTGATAGAGGAGAAAGTCTGTGGCCTTGATATCAGTATTAGTTTATTCTTGTCACGTGTTTAGTTACAGTGAGAACCTCAGTGTGCCATCCATGTAAATCACATCACAGAGGTTGCTCAAGATAGTTAAAAAGTAAAGAGGATAATGTGTTAACATTACAGAGAAGGAGCAGTGCTGGCAGACAAATGAAGTACTACTGCCGTACTGAGGTGGAATGGGAGATCAGGAGTCTATCTTTCAATGTGCGAGTTGTCTGTAACAGCAGTGGGACATTCCAGGGGTGGGGAGAGTCTGTGATGGGAGAGGGTGCTCATGGACTGTAGGAGATTTTATGAGTGTGGAGAACTGTTTGCTGGGGGGAGCCAGTGACAGGGTGAGTTGTGGACAGAGGAGATGGTGATGGGGAGTAGGTGTGGGGGGGTGTTGGTGTTGGGGGGAGCTGGTGACGGGAGGAATTGGTCATACAGTCATAGAAAAGTACAGCACAGAAACAGGCCCTTCGACCCATGTAGTCCATGCCAAGCCATTTAAACGGCCCATTCCGATTGACCGGCACCGAGCATATCCCCGTTCCACACTCTCACATCCTCCTGAGTGAAGACATTTCCCCTCATGTTCCTCTTAAACTTTTCACCTTTCAACCTTAACCCATGACATCTAGTTGTAGCTCCACCCAACCCCAATGGAAAAAGCCTGCCCGCTTTTACCCTATCTACACCCTTCATAATTTTGTATACCTTTATCAGATCTCCCCTCAATGTCTACATCCCAAGAAATGAAGACTTCCTTATAACTCGGGTCCTCTAGTCCAGGTAATATCCTTGTAAATTTTCTCTGTACTCTTTCAACCATACTTATATCTTTCATGTAGGTAGGTGACCAAAACTGCACACAATACTCCAAATTAGACGGCACCAACATCTTATACAACTTCAACATAACATCCTATCTCCTGTAATCAATACCTTGATTTATGAAGGCCAATGAGCCAAAAGCTTTCTTTATGACCCTATCTACCTGTGACACCATTTTCCATGAATTATGGACCTGTCACCGTGTAAGACTTCCCCTGGTTGGTCCTTCCAAGTGCAACACCTCGCACTTGTCTGCTTTAAATTCCATCGGCCATTTTCAGCCCATTTTTCTAGATGGTCCAGATCCTGCTGCAAGATCTGACAGTCTTCCTTGCTGTCCATTAAACCCCAAACCTTGGTGTCATTGGCAAATTTGCTGACTCAATTAACAACATTATCATCCAGTCACTGATATAGATGACAAGCAACAATGGATCCAGCAGCGATCCCTGCGGCACCTCACTAGTCACAACCCTCCAGTCAGAGAAGCAACCGCTCTCCAACTTCCCCCACAAAGCCAATGTCTAATCCAATTTACTACCTCATCTTAAGTACTCAGCAACTGAACCTTCTTGACCAGCCTCCCATGTGGGACCTTGTCAAATGCCTCGCTAAAGTCCACGTAGACAACATCCACTTCCTTGCCTTCATCGACCTTCCTGGTAACTTCCTTGAAAACTATAAGATTGGATAGACATGACCTGCCATGCATGAAGCCATGCTGACTATCCCTAATCAGTCCATGCCTGTCCAAATACTCACATATCCAGTTCCTTAGAATACCTTCCAATAACTTTGCCACTACTGATGTCAGGCTCACCAAGGGAACAACTCATCAGGCCCTAGGGATTTGTCCACCCTAATTTGCCTCAAGACAGCAAACACCTCCTCCTCTGTATTCTGTATAGGGTCTATGATTTCGCTGCTGCTTTGCCTCACATCTATAGACTGTGTCTGTCTACTGAGTAAATACAGATGCAAAAAATCTATTTAAGATCTCCCCTATCTCTTTTGGCTCCACACAAGGATTACCATTCTGATCTTCCAGAGGACCAGTTTTGTCCCTTGCTATCCTTTTGCTCTCAACGTACCTGTAGAATCGCTCAGAATTCTCCTTCACCTTGTCTGCTAGGCCTACTTCATGCCCTCTCCCGATTTCTTTCTTTTGTGTTCTCTTGCATTTCTTATACTCCACAAGCACCTCATTGGTTCCTATCTGCCTATGTCTGCTACGCAACTCTTCTTTTATCTTAACTAGGGCCTCAATATCTCTTGAAAACCAAGGTTTCCTAAACCTGTTATCTTTACTTTTCACTCTGACAGGCACATACAAGCTTTGTACTCCCAAAATTTCACTTTTGAAGGCCTCCCGCTTACCAAGTTCACCTTTGCCAGAAAACAATCCCAATCCACACTTCCCAGACCCTTTCTGAAGCCATCAGAATTGGCCTTTCCCCAGTTTGGAATCTCAACCTGCAGAACAGACGTACCTTTTTCCATATTTACTTTAAAACTAATAGCATTATGATCATTAGATCCAAAGTGTCCCCCTACACAAACTTCAGTCACCTACACTGTCTCATTCCCTAACAGCAGATTAAGTATTACACACCCTCGTGTTGGGACTTCCACATACTGATTAAGGAAACTTTCCTAAACACAGTTGACCAGCTCTGTCCCATCTAGTCCTTTACAGAATGGGGTTCCCATTCAATACGTGGAAAATTGAGATCACCTTATGCTTCCTGCAACAGTCTGTGATCTTTCTACAAATTTGTTCCTCTAAATCCCACGGGCTGTAGGCTGGTCTATAATAGAGCCCAATTTGCATGGTCATATCTTTCTTTTTCCTCAGTTCCACCTATAAAGGCTCACTAGATGAGTTCTCCAGTCTGTCCTGACTGAGCTCTGCCATGACGTTTCTCCTGACTTTGATCCCTCCTGCTTTGTCGCATCTAAATCAACGGAACTCCGGAATATTGAGCTGCTAATCCTGCAATTCCTGCAACTGGGTCTCACTAATGGCTACAATATCATAAATCCCTGTGTTGGTCCATGATCTGAGCTCATCTGCCTTTCCTACAATACTTCTTGCACTAAAATATGCACAGTTCAGAACATTACTCGCACCTGCTCACCATGCTTGGTGATGGGGTGGGGGGGGATGTGACTGGGTGGGGGCTGATATGTGGATGAGGGGAGTTGTGGGCAGGGGAAGTTGGTGATAGGGGAAAGTTGTGGATGGGGGGAGTTGTGGACGGGGTAGTTGAGGGTGGAGGGGAGTTGTGAATGTGCGAATTCAGTGACGGAGAGTTAGCGGTGGGGGGAGTTGTGGATGGGGGAGTGGTGGACAGGGGGCGTTGAGGGTGGAGGGGAGTTGTGGTTGGGGGGAGTTATGGATGGGGGAGTTGTGGATGGGGGGTTTGTGGATGGGGGAGTGGTGGACAGGGGGAGTTGAGGGTGGAGGAGAGTTGTGGTTGGGGGGAGTTGTGGATGGGGGTGGAGGGGAGTTGTGGATGTGCAGACTCAATGACAGGGAGAGTTGGTGATGGGGGAGTTGAGGGTGGAGGGGAGTTGTGGTTGGGGGAACTGTGGACGGGACAGTTGAGGGTAGGGGGAGTTGTGGATGTGTGGAGTCAATGACAGGGAGAGTTGGTGATGGGGGAGTTGTGGATGGGGGAGTTGAGGATGGGGGGAGTTGAGGGTGGAGGGGAGGTGGTTGGGGGGAGTTGTGGATGGGGGAGTTGAGGATGGGGGAGTTGAGGGTGGAGGGGAGTTGTGGATGTGCAAAGTCGATGACGGAGAGTTGGTGATGGGGAGTTGTGGTTGGGGGGAGTTATGGACGGGGGGAGTTGAGGGTGGAGGGGAGTTGTGGATGGGGGAGTTGAGAATGGGGGAGTTGAGGGTGGAGGGGAGTTGTGGATGGGGGAGTTGTGGATGGGGTGAGTTGTGGGTGGGGGAGTTGAGGGTGGAGGGGAGTTGTGGTTGGGGGGAGTTGTGGATGGGGGAGCTGTGGACGGGACAGTTGAGGGTAGGGGGAGTTGTGGATGTGCAGAGTCGATGACGGAGAGTTGGTGATGGGGGAGTTGTGGATCGGGGGAGTTATGGATGGGGGAGTTGAGGGTGGAGGGCAGTTGTGGATTTGCGGAGTCAATGACAGGGAGAGTTAGTGACGGGGGAGTTGTGTACGGGGGAGTTGAAGGTAGAGGGCAGTTGTGGTTGGGGGGACAACAACAGGAATTCTGCAGATGCTGGAAATTCAAGCAACACACATCAAAGTTGCTGGTGAATGCAGCAGGCCAAGCAGCATCTATAGGAAGAGGCGCAGTCGACGTTTCAGGCCGAGACCCTTCGTCAGGACTAACTGAAGGAAGAGTGAGTAAGGGATTTGAAAGCTGGAGGGGGAGGGGGAGATGCAAAATGATAGGAGAAGACAGGAGGGGGAGGGATAGAGCCGAGAGCTGGACAGGTGATAGGCAAAAGGGGATACGAGAGGATCATGGGACAGGAGGTCCGGGAAGAAAGACGGGGGGGGGGGGTGACCCAGAGGATGGGCAAGAGGTATATTCAGAGGGACAGAGGGAGAAAAAGGAGAGTGAGAGAAAGAATGTGTGCATAAAAATGAGTAACAGATGGGGTACGAGGGGGAGGTGGGGCCTAGCGGAAGTTAGAGAAGTCAATGTTCATGCCATCAGGTTGGAGGCTACCCAGACGGAATATAAGGTGTTGTTCCTCCAACTCGTATCCCCTTTTGCCTATCACCTGTCCAGCTCTCGGCTCTATCCCTGCCCCTCCTGTCTTCTCCTATCATTTTGCATCTCCCCCTCCCCCTCCAGCTTTCAAATCCCTTACTCACTCTTCCTTCAGTTAGTCCTGACGAAGGGTCTCAGCCTGAAACGTCGACTGTGCCTCTTCCTATAGATGCTGCTTGGCCTGCTGCGTTCACCAGCAACTTTGAGGTGGTTGGGGGGAGTTGTGGATGGGGGAGTTGAGTGTGGAGGGGAGTTGTGGATGTGCGGAGTCAGTGACAAGGAGAGTTAGTGACGGGGGGAGTTGTGGTTGGGGGGAGTTGTGGATGGGGGAGTTGAGGGTGGAGGGGAGTTGTGGATGTGGGGAGTCAGTGACAGGCAGAGTTAGTGACGGGGGAGTTGTGGATATGGAAGTTATGAACAGGAGAGTTGAGAGTGGAGGGGAGTTGTAGATGGGTGGGGTCAGTGACAGGGACAGTTAGTGATGGGGGGGCTGAGTTGTGGATGGTGGGAGTTGGTGACAGAGCGGAGTCGGTGATGGAGTGTGGGGAGTTGGTGGGAGATTACTAACCATACTGTTTCAGCCTGCTAGCAGGTGAACTCTGCCACCCCCATTTGTTATCCATCTCCCAAATTTGGTGCAGATGTGAGTTGGGGGAGGGGGAACGGAGTTCAGCCAGGAAGGTTCAGCCCCACAGATGCTGTCCGGCTCACTGAGTACTTCCAGTTGTCCCTGCACCCTGAGAAGTGAGTTTTATCATCAGTGACGTTCCGCAGTTGGGAGCAGAGCGACAGCCAGCTGTCGGAGGCTGTCACATCAGCTGGAGGCTACCACTGGCTGGGGTACTCAGCCCAGATACAGGGTTTCTACCTGAAACATTCCCAACAGATCCTGCCTGACCGGCCGCATTCCTGCAGCAGATTGTTTTAGTTAAGCTCCAGGTGCAGGTTCATTTATTTATCGCATGTACATCGAAACACACGGTGAAGTGCGTCGTTTGCGCGCAATACCGCCATACTTTCCTGCTCTGTGGTGGTGGTAATGACTGCAGGCGCACGTCTTTGCGAAGTGGGGGGAGACCAGAATACCCGGAGAGCCCCACACAGTCACAGGGAGAATGTGCAAACCATCAGAGGCTGAAGTAGGAGCGTGAAATGAGAGACACTCCGTGACAGAAGAGAAGAATGCTACAACTGACAAAAGTACAGGGCGCTATATTAGATTTTGAGCAGCAATTGGTAACCAAGTAGATGGAATGAGAGGAGTAAAATGAAAGTATCAGAGGCTGATAGATTGACAGAGTGATTGAATCAAAGAGGTTTTAATCCACAGGTAGCACTAGGATGGAGAGGTAGAATTTTTGAACACAATGAGTTAATGGTTGAATATTACAATTGGGATCTCCAGGACCTGAAAGAGTGGAGTGACAAGATGATACAATGGTGTGAATGATGGGGAGGTGGACAGTTCCATGGTACAGTGGAAGAGGAGTTATCGAGGTGAAGGCGAGGAACGTGAAGAGAAGGTCGCGATTTTAGAGAGAGCACTGACAGACAGGACAATAACACAGTGAATGGCAGCTGCAAGATATCTGCTTCGCTCAGAGATCAGTGTCAGTGGCAATGCTGACGTTAGGTATCACAGATTCATGGTGACTGCAGAGAAGCAGTCCTATTGGTCCAGTCAGTCCACAGGACCATAAAACATAGGAGCAGAATTAGGCCATTCAGCCCATCGTGTCTGCTCCACCGTTTGATCATGGCTGATTTATTATCCTTCTCAACCCTATTCTCCTGCCTTTTCCCCAAAATCTTCAATGCCCTTACTAATCAAGAACCAATCATCCTCTGCTTTAAATACGTCCAATTACTTGGCCTCCATAGCCTTCTGTGGCAATAAACTCCATAGATTCATCATCATCTAGCTAAAGACATTCCTCCTCATCAATAGGCTTCAACGAGATCCCCAACAGGTTTCAAAGAGATCTGCTCTCGTTCTTCTAAACCCCAGCAAGTAACAAGCCCAGACCCTCATACGTTAACTCTATCATTCCTGGGATTTCTCATGAACCTCCTCTGGACTCTCTCCAATGCCAGCACATCCTTTCTTAGATAAGGGGCCCAAAACTGCTCACAACACTCCAAGTGCAGGCTGACTAATGCCAGAGAAAGCCTCAACATCACAGTCCTATTTTTATATTCTAGTCCTCTCAAAACAAATAAATAAATAAAGTTTATTTATCATCAAAGTACAAAATATGTCAGCATATACAACCATGAGGTTTGTTTTCTTGTGGGCAAACTCAGTAAATCCACAATCCAAAATAGAAAGACTGCACTCAACAGGATGGACAAACAACCAATATGTAAAAAACAACAAACTGAGCAAATATAAAAGAGAAATAATAATAATAATAAATAAACAGTAACTATCGAGAATATGAGATGAAAAGTCCTTCGAATAGTCTATGGGAACAGTTCAGAGATAGGGCATCGTTTTCCTCTCTGGTTCAACAGCCAGATGGTTTAGGGGTAGTAACTGTTCCGGAACAAGGTGGTGTGAGTCCTGAGGCTCTTGTACCTTCTTCCTGAGGACAGCATGTCCTGGGTGGTGGGGGTCTCTGATAATAGCTGCAGCTTTCTGTGTAGCTGTGCTCTGTAGAGGGGAGGGCTTTACCCATGATGGACTTGGCCGAATTTACTACTTTGCTTAGGCTTTCCCGTTCAGGGGCATTGGTGTTTCCATTCCAGGCTGTGATGCACCACCACTCCTACAGTATATAAGTTTATCGAAGTATTAGATGCCATGCCAAATCTTTGAAAAATTCTATGGAGGTAGAGCTGCTGCACTTTCTCATAACTGCCCTTACGTGCTGGGCCCAGGACAGGTCCTCTGAAATGATAACACTGAAGAATTTAAAACGCTCACTCTTTCCACCTTCGATCCCCTGATGAGGACTGGGTGATGGGCCTCTGGTTTCCTCCTCCTGAAGTCAATAATCAGCTCTTTTGTCTTGCTGACGTTGAGTGAGATTTTCTTAAGCCACCATTCAGCCAGATTTCCAGTCTCCCTCCTACGTGCTGATTCATCACCACCTTTGATTCGATCTGTGACAGTGGTGTCATCAGCAAACTTAAATATGGCATTAGAGCTGTGCTTTTTCACACATTCATAAGTACAGAGCGAAGAGGGGACTAAGCACATGGCACTGTGATGCACCTGTGCTGATGGAGATTGTGGAGGAGATGTCACCACTATAAACTGATTGGGGTCTGCAAGTGGGGAAACAGAGGATCCAATTGCACAAGAGGGTATGGAGGCTTGGTCCCTTAAGATTGTTACAGCTGGGGGTAAGAATGGGGACAAGTTCCCACTACCCATTAAATGCTTCCCAATGGCGTGCGCCTCAAATAGCCCCTGACAATCAATTTCAGCTCCTGGTCCTCGCATGTGGTTTCGCTACTAAAACCGGCAGAACCATTTTCACTGACAGGAGGAGAGGCAAAGGCAGGTTACTGGCACCTTAAAACCAGCAGCTTTAGGCAGATGGGGCTCATCAGCCGTGGCTGGCAGCTCATCTAGGAGAAGGAAAACTCTGATCTCAAACCTCCACTGCCTTGCGGCTAAACCCACTCGAGGGAAAGGCTTCAGGAGTAAACCCCAATGGAAAATGCGGAGCTGGAGTCCCTGAGGCAGTCCAACATTGAGTTCTAGGCTGACTGGAAAACTCCTGTGACACTGCTGGTACCAAACTATATCAGTCTCTGCCGTTCCTCTGGGTTTATCAGATGCATGGGGAGAGGGAGCTTGCTACATGGGCAGTAGCTTGCTCTCCATATCATACTGCCCTAGACAGCCAGGGTGCAACATCCATAGTTGACCCTGACCGATACAGGCCTCACTATTGAAGCTAAGGTCTTGAAGCTTATTGATTAGTTCCAAAGGAATTATGGCATTGAATACCAATTTGTACTTGATAGAGAGCATGTAGGTTGTGGGATCAGTTCAATATTGGGGTGATTTGAAGTTATCTCCTCTGATTTAGGAGCCTGGTAGTTGCGGAGTTACGCAGGTTGGCAGGTTCGGCGGCATCGATGGTGAGGAATAAACAGTTGATGCTTTGGGCCAAGACCCTTCATCAGGACAACGTCTTGCCCAACTTCGGCTGATGCCTCAGCTCCGGGCCCACACCGAAGCAAGGGCCCACAGCCCGAGAGGGAGGACACACTGCTGAGGATTTCAGCCGGGGGCCACATTTTCATTTTATAGAGCCACAGACTCACACAGCATGGAATGGAGTCATCAGCTCAGCTCGTCCACACCAAATCAGATGCCTATTGAAGCGAGTCCCATCCGCCCTCCTTTGGCACATAACCCTCTAATCTTTCCAATCCATTAATCCATCCAAGTCGTTTAACTTTTACTAATACACCTGCCTCAACTACTTCCACCGACAGCTCATTCCATGACCTGACCACTCTCAGCATGGCTGACCATCAGGCTGTTCTTAAATCATTCCTCCTGAAACCCGATATCCTCCATGTTGTACCACAGATGGATCTATCCCATAGACAGAATCCCTACCATTGGGGATCCCCCACTGCACCCCCTCCCTCCAACCCCTCACCCCCAGCTCACCCTCTCCCTCCGACCAGACCCCCACCGCACCCTGTCCCTCCGACCCCTCACCCTCACCCTCTGATCCCTACCCCCACAGCACCCACTCCCACTGACCCCTCACCCTCTCCCTCTGACCCCTCACGCCCACCTCACCCTCTCCCTCTGATCCCTCACCCTCACCTAACCCTCTCCCTCCAACCCCCACCCCACTGCACCCTCTCCCTCCAACCCCCACCCCACCTCACCTGCTCCCTCCAACCCCCACCCCCACCGCACCCACTCCCACTGACCCCTCACACCCACCTCACCCTCTCCCTCTGACCCCCACCAAACTTCACCCTCTCCCTCCGATCTCTACCCCCACCTCACCCTCTCCCTCCGACCCCTCACCCCCACCTCACCCTCTCCCTCCGATCCCCACCCCACCTCACCCGTTCCCTCCAACCCCCACTGCACCATCTCCCACCGACCCCTCACCCCCACCTCATCCTCTCCCTCTGACCCCTCACCCTCTCCCTCCAACCCCTCACCCCCACCTCATCCTCTCCCTCTGACCCCTCACCCCCACCTCACCCTCTCCCTCCAATCCCTCACCCCCACCTCACCCTCTCCCTCCGATACTCAACCCACTGCACCCTCTCCCTCCGATCCCGCACCCCCACCTCACCCTCTCCCTCCGATCCCTCACCTCCACCTTACCCTCTCCCTCCGACCCCTTACACCCACCTCACCCTCTCCCTCCAATCCCGCACCCCCACCTCACCCTCTCCCTCCGATCCCTCAGCTCCACCTCACCCTCTCCCTCCGATCCCTCACCCCCACTTCACCCTCTCCCTCAAATCCTCAACCCACCGCACCCTCTCCCTCCGATCCCGCATCCCCACCTCACCCTCTCCCTCTGACCCCTCACCCCCACCTCACCCTCTCCCTCCAACCCCTTACACCTACCTCACCTTCTCCCTCCGACCCCTCACACCCTCTCCCTCCGATCCCCACCCCCACCTCACCCTCTCTCTCTGACCCCTCACCCCCACCTCACCCCTCCCTCTGATCCCCACCTCCACCTCACCCTCTCCCTCCGATCCTCAACCCACCTTACCCTCTCCCTCTGACCTCCACCGCACCCTCTCCCTCCAATCCCCACCCCCACCTCACCCTCTCCCTCTGATCCCCACCTCCACCTCACCCTCTCCCTCTGATCCCTCAACCCCACCTCACCCCCTCCCTCTGATCCCTACCCCCACCTCACCCTCTCCCTCTGACCCCTCACCCCCACCTCATCCTCTCCCTCTGACCCTCACCCCCACCTCACCCTCTCCCTCCAATCCCTCACCCCACCTCACCCTCTCCCTCCGATACTCAACCCACTGCACCCTCTCCCTCCGATCCCGCACCCCCACCTCACCCTCTCCCTCCGATCCCTCACCCCCACCTCACCCTCTCCCTCCGACCCCTTACACCCACCTCACCCTCTCCCTCCAATCCCGCACCCCCACCTCACCCTCTCCCTCCGATCCCTCAGTTCCACCTCACCCTCTCCCTCCGATCCCTCACCCCCACTTCACCCTCTCCCTCCGATCCTCAACCCACCGCACCCTCTCCCTCCGATCCCGCACCCCCACCTCACCCTCTCCCTCCGACCCCTCACCCCCACCTCACCCTCTCCCTCCAACCCCTTACACCTACCTCACCTTCTCCCTCTGACCCCTCACACCCTCTCCCTCCGATCCCCACCCCCACCTCACCCTCTCTCTCTGACCCCTCACCCCCACCTCACCCCTCCCTCTGATCCCCACCTCCACCTCACGCTCTCCCTCCGATCCTCAACCCACCTTACCCTCTCCCTCTGACCCCTCACCTCCACCGCACCCTCTCCCTCCAATCCCCACCCCCACCTCACCCTCTCCCTCTGACCCCTCACCCCCACCTCACCCTGTCCCTCTGATCCCCACCTCCACCTCACCCTCTCCCTCTGATCCCTCACCCCCACCTCACCCTCTCCCTCCGATCCCTCACCTCCACTTCACCATCTCCCTCCGATCCTCAACCCACCGCACCCTCTCCCTCCGATCCCGCACCCCCACCTCACCCTCTCCCTCCGACCCCTCACCCCCACCTCACCCTCTCCCTCCAACCCCTTACACCTACCTCACCTTCTCCCTCTGACCCCTCACACCCTCTCCCTCCGATCCCCACCCCCACCTCACCCTCTCTCTCTGACCCCTCACCCCCACCTCACCCCTCCCTCTGATCCCCACCTCCACCTCACCCTCTCCCTCCGATCCTCAACCCACCTTACCCTCTCCCTCTGACCCCTCACCTCCACCGCACCCTCTCCCTCCAATCCCCACCCCCACCTCACCCTCTCCCTCTGACCCCTCACCCCCACCTCACCCTCTCCCTCTGATCCCCACCTCCACCTCACCCTCTCCCTCTGATCCCTCACCCCCACCTCACCCCCTCCCTCTGATCCCTACCCCCACCTCACCCTCTCCCTCTGACCCCTCACCCCCACCTCATCCTCTCCCTCTGACCCCTCACCCCCACCTCACCTTCTCCCTCCAATCCCTCACCCCCACCTCACCCTCTCCCTCCGATACTCAACCCACTGCACCCTCTCCCTCCGATCCCGCACCCCCACCTCACCCTCTCCCTCCGATCCCTCACCCCACCTCACCCTCTCCCTCCGACCCCTTACACCCACCTCACCCTCTCCCTCCAATCCCGCACCCCCACCTCACCCTCTCCCTCCGATCCCTCAGCTCCACCTCACCCTCTCCCTCCGATCCCTCACCCCCACTTCACCCTCTCCCTCCGATCCTCAACCCACCGCACCCTCTCCCTCCGATCCCGCACCCCCACCTCACCCTCTCCCTCCGACCCCTCACCCCCACCTCACCCTCTCCCTCCAACCCCTTACACCTACCTCACCTTCTCCCTCTGACCCCTCACACCCTCTCCCTCCGATCCCCACCCCCACCTCACCCTCTCTCTCTGACCCCTCACCCCCACCTCACCCCTCCCTCTGATCCCCACCTCCACCTCACCCTCTCCCTCCGATCCTCAACCCACCTTACCCTCTCCCTCTGACCCCTCACCTCCACCGCACCCTCTCCCTCCAATCCCCACCCCCACCTCACCCTCTCCCTCTGACCCCTCACCCCCACCTCACCCTCTCCCTCTGATCCCCACCTCCACCTCACCCTCTCCCTCTGACCCCTCACCTCCACCGCACCCTCTCCCTCCAATCCCCACCCCCACCTCACCCTCTCCCTCTGACCCCTCACACCCTCTCCCTCCGATCCCCACCCCCACCTCACCCTCTCTCTCTGACCCCTCACCCCCACCTCACCCCTCCATCTGATCCCCACCTCCACCTCACCCTCTCCCTCCGATCCTCAACCCACCTTACCCTCTCCCTCTGACCCCTCACCTCCACCGCATCCTCTCCCTCCAATCCCCACCCCCACCTCACCCTCTCCCTCTGACCCCTCACCCCCACCTCACCCTCTCCCTCTGATCCCCACCTCCACCTCACCCTCCCCCTCTGACCCCTCACCTCCACCGCACCCTCTCCCTCCAATCCCCACCCCCACCTCACCCTCTCCCTCTGACCCCTCACCCCCACCTCACCCTCTCCCTCTGATCCCCACCTCCACCTCACCCTCTCCCTCTGATCCCTCACCCCCACCTCACCCCCTCCCTCTGATCCCTACCCCCACCTCACCCTCTCCCTCTGACCCCTCACCCCCACCTCAGGTACTGTTAGAGCTCTAGAAAATTACAAGGGTGCCAGGAAGGAGCTCAAGAATGAAATTAGGAGAGCTAGAAGGGGTCACAAGAAGGCCTTGCCGAGCAGGTTTAAGGAAAACCCAAGGCACTCCACAAGTATGTGAAGAGCAAAAGGATGAGACATGTGAGAACAGGACCAATCAGGTGCAACAGTGGAAACGTGTGCATGGAGTCGGAGGAGGTAGCGGAGATACTTAATGAATACTTTGCTTCAGTATTCACCAGTGAAAAAAACCTTGGCAATTGTGGAGATGACTTACAGCAGACTGAAATGCTTAAGTATATAGACATTAAGAAAGAGGATGTGCTGGAGCTGTTGAAAGGTATTAAGTTAAGTAAGTCATCAGGACTAGATAAGATAAACTCCAGGCTACTGAGCAAAGTGAGGGAGGAGATTGCTGAGCCTCTGGCGATGATCTTTGCATCATCAACAGGGAGAGGAGAAGGAAGGGAGTAGAAATAACCCAAGAAATTATAGACCAGTGAGTCTTACTTCAGTGGGCAGGTTGTTGGAGAAGATCCTGAGAGGCAGGATTTATGTGCATTTGGAGAGACATAATGTGATTAGAAATAGTCAGCATGGCTTTGTCAAGGGCCGGTCGTGAATTCTTTAAGGATGTAACAAATCACACTGATGAAGGTAGAGCAGTGGATGTAGTGTATATGGATTTCAGTAAGGCATTTGATTATGTTCCCTGTTCAAGGCTCCTTCAGAAAGTAAGGAGGCATGGGATCCAAGGAGATCTTGCTTTGTGTATCTAGAATTGGATTGCCACAGAAGGCAAAGGGTGGTTATAGATAGTTTGTAGTCTGCATGGAGGATGGTGACCAGTGGAGTTCCGTAGGGATCTGTTCTGGGACCCCTCCTCTTTGTGATTTTCGTAAATGATGAGGAAGTAGAAGGGTGAGTTAGTAAGTTCGTTGATGACACAAAGGTTGAGGGTGTTGTGGATAGTCTGAAGAATTGTTAGAGTTTACAGCGGGACATCGATAGGATACAGAACTGGGCTGACAAGTGGCAGATGGAGTTCAACCCAGATAAGTGTAAAGTGGCTCGGTTTGGTAGGTCAAGCTTGAAGACAGAATATTAATACTAAAGCCGACCAGACAAGAATGGCTGACTATCTGGTGTGACACGCTAAAAAGTAAATAGTAAGACTCTTGGCAGTGTGGAGAATCAGTGAAATCTTGGGGTCTGTGTCCATAGGACACTCAAAGCTGCTGCGCAGGTTGACGGTGTTGTTAAGAAGGCGTATGGTGTATTGGCCTTCATCAGCTGTGGGATTGAGTTCAAGAGCCGTAAGGTAATGTTACAGCTATATAAGACCTTAGTTAGACCCCACTTGGAGTACTGTGTTCAGTTCTGGTCACCTCACCACAGGAAAGGTGTGGATACTATAGACAGAGTGCAGAGGAGATTTACAAGGATGTTGTCTGGATTGGGGAGCATGCCTTATGAGAATAGGTTGAGTGAACTCGGCCTTTTCTCCTTGGAGCGATGGAGGATGAGAGGTGACCTGATAGAGGTGTATAAGATGGTGAGAGGTATTGATCATGTGGATAGCCAGAGACTTTTTCCCAGGGGTGAAATGGCTAACACCAGGGGGAATAGTTTTAAAGTGCTTGGAAGTAGGTACAAGGGGGATGTCAGGAGTAAGTTTTTCACCCAGAGAGTGGTGGATGTGTGGAATGTGCTGCTGGCAATGGTGGTAGAGGCAGATACAATAGGGTCTTTAAGAGACTCTTAGGTAGGTCCATGGAGCTTAGAAAAAGAGGGCTTTGCGGTAGGGTAATTCTAGGCAGTTTCTATAGCAGGTTACATGGTCAGCACAATATTGTGGGCTGAAGGGCCTGTAATGTGCTATAGATTTCTATGAGTCTATGATTGAACACTGAACCCGCTTTCAGGTGCTCCTTAAATACTGAAATCCTGTTGCCAAAAGATGACAGCCAGTTTGGGGGACGGTCCTGAATACTTAAAGGGACCGCACCAGCTATCCATTCTCCGGAGAGTTAGAGCATTTGGGAAGCTGGCCTGGTTGGGGGCATATCGTATCAGGACCCCTCCACTATGGCAACTCCTGATTCCTCGGGAAAAAGGAGTACAAAACAGTGCGGGAAAAATTAAGAGAATAATTCACAGGAAAGCAAAATGTGACATATGAGAGGAAACAAGGTGCAGTCAGAAAGTCTACAGGAAGAGATGACAGTAAAGGTCAGCTCAAACAAAACAGACAAGTGAAACCAAGAGTGGGTAAAATAGTCCAACAGCTGGAGATGTGGCAAGTCTCCATTGCATGTCAAAGAGTTCTGTCCAGCAAAAGAAGTGAATTACCACATTGCAATAGAGTTGGCCATTATAAAAGCCAATGTCACTCAGAAACAGTTCTTCAGGGGATCATGAATCCAATGAAGAGAGAGATTTCCTTGAGACTCTAGATTCAAATGGACAAGGCTGGTGTACTACGGTTCAGTTGCAAAATGAGGCAGTGATGTTCAATATGGACACTGGGTCAGATGTCACAGCCAGGCTCAAAAGTCTCTTCACAAAGCCGGTGAAGAAAACAGGCATTACACTAAACCCAACAAGGAAAGTGCTCATGGGCCAGGGTAAAAGGAACGTTCACCACTTCCATCCATCGAAGTGAGAAGCAGTTAAAAAGGATGTCCATGTTGTTCAGAATCTCTTCTCTACACTACTAGGATGACGTGCCATCGAGAAGCTGAACCTCACTGCAAGGCTGGGTTTGCTGAACAATGTTCAGTGGCAGAAGGATCTGGATTGTTCACAGGCCTGGGGGTACCGAAAGAAGACTACGTTATCCAACCAGGCCAGGAGTGACACCCTACTCTCTGACCACAGTGAGGTGTATACCAATCCCACTGATGATCAAAGTGAAAGCTGAACTTGAGAGAATGAAGGTGCTTGATATCATAACTAGAGTGAATGGATCCACTGACTGGTGTGTGGACATCGTTCCTATTCCCAAGCCAGATGGCACGTTGATGATCTGTGTTGACCACACAAAACTGAATAATGCAGTGAGGCAGGAGAATTTTATTCTGCCTCTGTTGAGCACACATTTGGTCTGGTGGGTGGAGCAAAGATCTTCAACACACTAGATCCAAACTCGGGGTTTTGGAATATCCGTTTGGCTCCCAAGTCGCAGAAGCCCACAATCTTTATCATAGATGCTATATGGACGCTATGCCTTCAAGACCAAAAGACATAGGAGCAGAATTAGGCCATTTTGGCTCATCGAGTCTGATCCACTATTCAATGATGGCTGATCCTGTTTTTCCCTCCTCAGTCCCACCCTCCAACCTTCTCCCTGTGTACTTGATGTCGTGTCCAATCAAGAGCCAATCAATCTCTGCCTTAAATACACCCAATGACCTGGCCTCTACAGCTGCCTGTGGTAACTAATTCCACAAATTCACCACCCTCTGGCTGAAGAAATTTCTCTACATGTCTGTTTTAAATGGATGACCCTCTGCCTGAGGCTGTGCTCTCTTGTCCTGAAGTCTCCTACCATGGGAAACATCTACTCCATCCAGACCTTTCAACATTCAAAAGGTTTTAATGAAATTCAGCCCCCCCCGCCCCCCCGCAATCCTTCTAAATTCCAGCGAGTACAGACCCAGAGCCATCAAACCTTCCTCGTATGATAACTCTTTCATTCCTGAAATCATCCTTGTGAATCTCTTCTGGAGCCTCTCCAATGCCAGCACATCTTTTCTTCAATGAGGAGCCCAAAACTGTTCACAATACTCAAGGTGAGGCCACAAGTGCCTTATAAAGCCTCAGCATCACATTTCTGCTCTTGTATTCTCGACCTCTGGAAACGAATGCTAACATTGCATTTGCCTTCCTCACTACTGACTCTACCTGAAAGTTAATCTTCATGTTGTTCTGCACAAGGACTCCCAAGTCCTTTTGCATCTCAGATTTTAGGATTATCTCCCTGTTTAGAAAATATTCTGCATTTTATTTCTTCTACCAAAGTGCATGACCATGCATTTTCCAACATTGTATTTCATTTGCCACTTTCTTGCCCATTCTCCTAATCTGTCTAAGTCCTTCTGCAGCCTATCTGTTTCCTCAACACGACCTGCCCATCCACCAATCTTTGTATCAACTGCAAACTTGGCAACAAAGCCATCTATTTCATTATCTAAATCATTGATATACAGCATAAAAAGAAGTGGTCCCAACATCGACCCCTGCAGAACACCACTAGTCACTGGCTGTCAACCAAAGAAGGATCTTTTTACTCCCACTCGCTGCCTCCTACCAATCAGCCAATGCACTAATCATGCCAGTAACTTTCCTGTAATGCCGTGGGCTCTTAACTTGGTAAGCAGCCTTATGTTTGGCACTTTGTCAAAGGCCTTCTGAAAGTCCAAATATACAACATCTACTGCATCCCCTTTATCTATGCTACTTGTAATCTCCTTAAATAATTCCTACAGGTTCATCAGACACTATTTTCTCTTAAGGAAACCATGCTGACTTTGTCCTGTCTTGTCCTGTGGCTCCAAGTACTCCATAACCTCATCCTTAACAAATGACTCCAACATCTTCCCAACCGCTAAGGTCAGGCTAATTGATCTATAATTTCCTTTCTGCTGCCTTCCTCCTTTCTTAAAGAGTGGAGTGACATTTGCAATTTTCCAGTCCTCTGGCACCATGCCAGAGTCCAATTATTTTTGAAGGATCATTACTAATGTCTTCACAATCTCTAACGCTACCTCTTTCAAAACCCTAGGGTGCAGTTCATCTGGTCTGGGTAATTTGTGTACCCTTAGGTCTTTCAGCTTTTTGAGCATTTCTCCTTTGTCGTAGTAACTGCACTCACTTCTCTTCCCTCACACCCTTCAACATCTGAACATCTGGCATACTGGTAGTGTCTCCCACAGTGAAGACTGATGCAAAATACTCATTTAGTTCATCTGCCATCTCCTTGTCCCCCATTATTATTTCTCCCGCCTCATTTTCTAGCAGTCCTATATCCACTCTCCTTTCTCTTTTATTTTGTACATACTTGAAAAAGCTTTTACTATCCACTTTGATATTGTTTGCTAGCTTGCTTTCATATTTCATCTTTTCCCTCCTAATGATTTTTTAGTTACTCTCTGTAGTGTTTTAAAAGCTTCCCAATCCTCTGTCTTCCCATTAATTTTTGCTTTGTTGTATGCCCTCTCTTTTGCTTTAACATTAGCTTTGACTTCCCTTGTCAGCCACAGTTGTACTATTTTGCCATTTGAGCATGTCTTTGTTTTTGGAAACATCTATCCTGCACCTTCCTCATTTTTCCCAGAAACTCACGCCATTGCTGCTCTGCTGTCATCCCTGCCAGCATCTCCTTCCAATTTACTTTGGCTAAATCCTCTCTCATTCCACTGCAATTTCCTTTATTCCACTGAAATACTGCTACATCAGACTTTACTTTATCCCCTATCAAATTTCAAGTTGAACTCAATCATAATGTAATCACTGCCTCCTAAGGGTTCTTTTACCTTAAGCTCCCTAATCACCTTTGGTTCATTACGTAACACCCAATCCAGTAGAGCTGATCCCCTAGTAGACTCAACGACAAACTGCTTTACAAAGCCACCTCGTAGGCATTCAACAAACTCATTCTCTTGAGATGCAATACCAACCTGATTTTTCCAATTGACCTGCATGTTGAAACCTCCCAAGACTATCATAACATTGCCCTTTTGACACGCCTTTTCTATTTCCCACTGTAATCTGTGGTCCACATCCCAGCTACTGTTTGGAGGCCAGTATATAACTGCCACCAGGGTCCTTTTACCCTTGCAGTTTCTTAACTCAACCCCCAAGGATTCAACATCTTCCGATCCTATATCACATCTTTCTACTGATTTGAAGCCATTCTTTACCAGCAGAGCCACACCACCCCCACTGCCTACCTTCCTATCCCTCTGATACAATGTGTAAACTTGGACATTCAGCTCCCAACTACAATTATCGTTCAGCCTCGATTCAGTGAGAATTCTTTCAGACGTGAATGTACTAAGTTTTGGAGGGACTGGAAGCAGGAGTCTGCCACATAGATGATACACTCAACCTCGGAGGCTCAAGTGAGGAACTGACAGAAGAGCGGAAGCTGCTTTGGAGAAACAGAAACAAGATGGAATCACCATGAACAAGAAAAATGTGAATTCGCAAAAATTGGAGGTGAAGTTCTTGGGCCACCAACTGTCCTCAGAGGGAGTGAAACCAGATTTAGACAAACTGGCAGGAGTTTGCAACATGGAACAGTCTATGAATGCATCAGAGATCTGAAGTTTCCTTGGCATGATAACCCAGCTGGGAATGTTCATTCCAGATTTGGCAGAGGAAACAAAGACAGTAAGTGACCTTCTCTCTCAGAGAAATGTTTGGATCTGGGGTGTACCACAGGAGACGTCATTCTCATCACCTAAAGCAGAGCTTATCTCTCTGTCAGCATTGCCGTTCTTTGATCTGAACCAAGCAACTAAGATCACAACAGATACCTCTTCCTTTGTCCTGGCCAGGGGGGGATGGAGGGGGGTTGCTCATGCAAAAGTGCAGTGGAAAAATGTTTGGAAACGGGTGGCATATGCATCAAGAGCACTGATTCCCACAGAACAGCGTTACTCCCAAATCAAAAAGGAGACACTAGCTCTCGTGTGGGCTTGTGGACACTTCAGCTGCAACTTGATGGGCACTAAATTCCTTCTTGAAACACCCACAAGTTACTTGTCAGTCTCCTCAGCTCAAAACACTTGGATGACTTACCTCCACATCTGCAAAGATTCAGAATAAGGCTTATGAAATAGTGTTACAATTTTGAACATATCCCCGGCACAACATCAGACTCTCTGTCAAGGATGCCAGACAAATCTGAGGGCACAAAAGCTGACACCACCTTCATGGAAGATACCAACATCTCCTTAGCATAGGTACATGGAAACTGTCCTACATCACAGAGTAAACTGGACAAAATTCAACCTGAACAGAAAAACGACCAAATTTGCAACAAGGTCTTGCAATACTGTGAGCATGGATGGCCAGCTGTTCCAGAGGGAACTCATGAACTCAGACCTTCCTGGCTTGAAAGGGATACACTCACCATTCTTGATGGTTTGCTGCTAAAGGGCTCCAGATTTATTATTCCTGCTTCCATCCACACCAAAATCATCAGTCAAATCCACCAAGGGCATCAAGGCAGTAAAAACTGTCGCCTAAGAGCAAGGCAATCCATGTAGTGGCCTGGTCTGAGCACACAGCTGGGAGATTATACAAAGCCATGCAGAAAACTGCACAAAAATCATACTGAACTTCTCTGTCCCACAGAATTCCTACATTCCATGGCAGATTGCAGACACAGACATCTTCGAGCTGAAAAGAGACAAATATCTTCTCAAACAACAGGAATTCTGCAGATGCTGGAAATTCAAGCAACACACATCAAAGTTGCTGGTGAACGCAGCAGGCCAGGCAGCATCTCTAGGAAGAGGCGCAGTCGACGTTTCAGGCCGAGACCCTTCGTCAGGACTAACTGCGGTTCTTCTCACTGCGGTTTACTACTCACAGAATGTTGAGAGTCCTAGCTGTCCTCTACATCCTCAGCAGCGGTTACACAGCACCTGAAAGCCGTATTCGCTCGGCATAGAATACCGGAGACACTTGTGTCAGACCATTCACCACAATTCAACTGCTCAGAATTCAAAGCCTTTGCTAGAGATGATGAGTTCAAACGCCAAACAACTAGTCCACGGTACCTACAGGCAAATGGAGAAGTGGAAAGAGCAGTCTCCTACTGAAGGCAAAAGACATCAACAAAGCAATGTTAGCTTATCACTCCGCACCTCTTGTAATGGCTACAGTCCATCACAGCCATCAATGGCTGGAGGCTGAGAATAAGCCTGCACATTCTTCCTTCCCTTCTCCAACCTCACTCACCAAACTAAGACAAAGTGAGACATTTTGAGAGAACCCACCATGAGAAAACGAAGAGCATGCATTATCTCAGAGTCGGAGCAAAATCTTCGTTGACGCTTGGGAACGGTGAAGCTGTTCGGGTTCTAGGCCAATCCACCAAACAAAACGCAGGCAGCATACACCACGATCGTTTGTGATCGGAGCACCACAAGGTGAGATCAGGCGGAACAGGTGTGCGCTTACGTGCCTTCAAAGAAGAGAAATAAATAGAGTGGCCTGAGCCATATAACAAGAACCACTTACCTGAGGTGGACACACCTGTCCAAGAACCACAATCCACTCCAACACTTCCAGGAACCTGCACCAGATATAGTTATTTATCGGTCCCACCACAGAGATATACTCTACAGCCTAATAGCTTAGGATAAGTGATGAAAGAGGCAGAACAATCCTCTCAATATGCAGAAGTATTCATGAAGTCTACTCTGACCTCCATTAGAGTTAGCGTTTTTAAGAAGAGTTCTAATGTTGAAAACATATCACAAAATCAGACTGTGTTTTTTTAAAAAGGGAATTGGGGAAAAAAGGAATACAAATAGAGAGTGGGAGGCAGTTAAAAACAAAGAACGACAGTTATCGTGGCAATTCTTTTTTATGTTTGTAGAAGGAGCATAAGTTACATGCTACAGATAAAGTGAACCGAAAGGCTCAGTGTCAGTGAATGTAATTTCAATGCAATTCTACACACAACGAATATATAGAGTGGTGCTAGGAAGTCTGTGAACCCTGTAGAATTTTCTTTATTTTTGTATAAATATGACCTAAAATGTGATCAGATCTTCACATAAGTCCTAAGGCTAGATATAGAGAACCAAATTAAATAAATAACACAAAAAAGCATTATACTTGTTTATTTATTGAGAAAAATGATCCAATATTACATATAACTGGTAACTGGTGGCACCTGTTAGTCTTGTGAGACCATGGACCTGCGCCTGGAAGGTCTTGCTTTGGTCTGTGTTAGAGCAGCGTCTGTTGTGGCTGTAGAGTCCCACACGGGAGTGACAGTCTCGGCTGCAGCGACTGCACTTGAAGGCTCTGTCCTCCAGTGTTGTCTTGGTGCTGTTTTTCCGATGAGTGCACTTTTCTTCAGCAGCAAGCCTCAGCTTCTCTTCTCCTCTTTTTAGACCTCTGCGTAGTTCCAGCCTCCAGTGAGAGCGACCGCTTGCGAAGTCCTCCCACCTCTCGACGTTCATTTTCAGTGACTTCATGTGTCTCTTGCAAACGTCTTTGAAACGAAGATGGGGCCGTCCTTGTGCTCTCTTGCCGGAGGCCAGTTCCCCGTACAGCAGGTCTTTTGGGATCCTCCCGTCTGACATGCGGTGTACGTGGCCCAGCCAGTGGAGACAGCGTTGTTGGAGCAGGGTGAAGAGGCTGGGTATCTGGGCAAGGGCCAGGACCTCATTGTTGGTGACTCGGTCAGTCCACGTGATGTCCAGGATGTGTCTCAGGCTGCGAAGGTGGAAGGCGTTGAGACGCCGCTCTTGTCTGTAGTAGAGGCTCCAGGTCTCGCTGCCGTAAAGCAGTGTGCTGAGGACGCAGGCCCCGTAGACTGCAACTTTGGTGTGCGTCGTCAGCTTTCTGTTCTCCCAGACTCTCTTTGTCAGCCTGGCGAATGTTGAGGCTGCTCGTCCGATCTGTCTATTGATCTCGGGGTCTAGGGAGAGGCTGTCCGTGATGGTGGAGCCAAGGTATGTAAACTCATGAACTACCTCCAGCTCGTAGTTGTTGATGGTAATGGCAGGGGGGTGCTCAATGCCTTGGCCCAACACATTGGTTTTCTTCAGACTGATGGTCAAGCTGAAGTCCTGGCAGGCTCTTGAGAAGCTGTCCATGAGGCGTTGCAGTTGCTCTTCAGAGTGTGTTGCCAGTGCCACATATATTTGTTGGGAAAAGTATGTGAAGCTCTAGGGTAAAGTCTTCTACAAAAGCTATTTGGAGTCAGGTGTTCCAATCAATGAGATGAGATTGGAGGTGTGGGTTGTAGAGGTGCCTTGCCCTATAAAAAAGACACACAAAGTCAGGTTTGACAGAGCCTGCTCTTCTCAAGAAAGATCTGTTTATGTGCACCATGCTTTGATCAAAACAACTTTCAGAGGACCTTAGAAGAAGAATTGTAGAGACGCATCGAGCTGGAAAAGGCTACAAAAGCATTTTTAGAGACCTGAGTGTTCATCGGTCCACAGTAAGAGAAACTGTCTACAAATGGAGGAAACTCAGTACTGTTATTACTCTCCGTAGGAGTAGGCATCCTGCAAAGATCACACCAAGAGCACAACATACAATGCTGAAGGAGGTGAAAAAGAACCCAAGGGTAACAGTATAAGACACGCAGAAATCTCTGGAACTCGCTCAGGTCTCTGTTCATGTGTCCACTATAAGAAAAACAACAAACAAGAATGGTGTTCATGGAATGATACCACGGAAGAAACCATTGCTCTCCAAAGAAAAAAACCTCAAGTTTGCAAAAGATTATCTGGATCTTCTACAACGCTTCTGGGACAATGTTCTGTGGACAGATGAGACAAAAGTTGAACTTTTTGGCAGAAATGCACAATGCTGTGTTTGGAGGAAAAAGGGCACTGGACATCAACACCAAAACCTCATCGCAACTGTGAAGCGTGGTGGAAGGAGCATCATTGTCTGGAGCTGCTTTGCTGCCTCAGGGCCTGGACAACTTGCAATCATTGAGAGAACAATAAACTCAAAGTGCATCAAGACACTTTACAGGAGAATGTTCAGGGCAGCAGTCCATCACCTGAAGCTTAATAGAGGTTTGATAATGCAACAAGACA
The DNA here is from genome assembly GCF_963921235.1 of Mobula hypostoma. NCBI lineage: Eukaryota > Metazoa > Chordata > Chondrichthyes > Myliobatiformes > Myliobatidae > Mobula > Mobula hypostoma. Next base: position 17,257,887 of record NC_086115.1, read on the forward strand.
ATGATCGGAATGACAAGAGTAAAGCAACAACAGAATGGTTTAAAAAGAAGAAAATTTGTGTTTTGGAATGGCTGAGTCAAAGACTTGACCTTAATCCTACAGAAGTGTTGTGGAAGGATCTGAAGCAAGCAGTCCATGCAAGGAAGCTCACTAACATCCCAGAGTTGAAGCAGTTTTGTAAGGAGGAGTGGCCAAAAAATTCCTCCAAGCCGATGTCCAGGATTGATCAACAGTTACCAGAAATGGTTGGTTGAAGCTATTGCTGTACAATAGGGTCACACCAGTTACTGAAAGCAAAGGTTCACATACTATTTTGAGCAAATACATGTAATATCGGATCATTTTTCTCAATAAATAAATGTCCAAGTATATTTTTTTGTTATTTAGTTAATTGGGATCTCCATATATAGTTTTAGGACTTATGTGACGATCTCATCACATTTTAGGTCATATTCATGTAGAAATAGAGAAATTTCAACAGAGTTCACAAATTTTCTGGCACCACAGTACATACTTTTGTTCTAGTTTTTCAAGAAGAGGAGATGATGTTGCAAATAATGGATGAATCTGATGCTATCCATGTAGTCACACACACATGGCAGAAGTTCACATTTTGTACAAACAACATGATCAATAAAATTCAGTTCAACAGCCCGTATGCTGCAGGCATCCTCATGTACACCACAATACCCCTCATACCGAGCACAACACCTCCAATCTCTCACTCACAAATTCCATTCCCTCCAATCCCTCACTCACACGCTCCATCCCACCAATCCCTCACTCACACATTCCATCCCTCCAATCCCTCACTCACACATTCCATCCCTCCATTCTCTCACTCACAAATTCCATCCCTCCAATCTCTCACTCACAAATTCCATTCCCTCCAATCCCTCGCTCATACATTTCATCCTCCAATCCCTCACTCCTACATTCCATCCCTCCAATCCCTCGCTCACACATTCCATCCCTCCAATCCCTCACTCACACGTTCCATCCCTCCAATCCCTCACTCACACATTCCATCGCTCCAATCCCTCACTCCCACATTCCATCCCTCCAATCCCTCACTCCCACACACCCTCCTTCCATTCCTTCACTCCCACACTCTCCCTCCAATCCCTCACTCCCACACCCTCACCTTTCAATCTCTCCCTCCCACACCCTCTCCTTCCAATCCCACACACCTCCCTCCATTCCCTCAATCCCACACTCTCTCCCTCCAAACCCTCACTCCCACTTCTCCCTCCAAACCCCCACTCCCACACTCTCTCCCCCAATCCCTCACTCCCACATCCCCTCTCTCCAATTCCTCACTCCCACACTTTCCCTCCAATCCCTCCCTCCCACACTTTCCCTCCAATCCCTCCCTCCCACACCCCCTTCCTCCGATCCCTCCCTCCCACACCGTCTCTCCAATCCCTCCTTCCCACACCCTCTCCCTCCAATCCCACCCACCCTCTCCCTCCAATCCCTCCCTCCCACACCCGCTCCTTCCATTCCTTCACTCCCACACCCCCTCCCTCCAATCCCTCACTCCCACAACCCCTCTCTCCAATCCCTCACTCCCACAACCCCTCCTTCCATTCCTTCACTCCCACACCCCCTCCCTCCAATCCATCAATCCCACTCTCCCTCCAATCCCTTCTTCCCACACCCTCTCCTCTAATCCCACACCATCTTCCTCCGATCCCTCCCTCCCACACCCTCTCCCTCCAATCCCTCCCTCCCACACCCTCTCCCTCTAATCCTTCACTGCCACACCATCTTCCTCCAATCCCTCCCTCCCACACCCTCTCCCTCCAATCCCTCCCTCCCACACCCTCTCCCTCTAATCCTTCACTGCCACACCCTCCTCCTCCAATCCCTCATTCCCACACACACACACTCTTCTCTCTCTTTCTCCCTCTCTCTCCCCAATCCATCAATTACACAACACAAGAACATAAGAAATAGGAGCAGGAGTCAGCCACCTGGCCTTTCAGATCTGCTCTGCCATTCAATAAGATCCTGACTGATCTTGTCATGGACTCATCTCCACGTACCTGCCTTTTCCCCATAACATTAATTCTTCTACCCTACAAATATCTATCCAACCTTGTCTTAAATATATTTACTGAGGTAGCCTCCACTGCTTCATTGGGCAGAGAATTCCACAGATTCACCACTCTCTGGGAAAAGCAGTTCCTCCTCATCATCCTAAATTTACTCTCCCGAATCTTGAGGCTATGTCCTCTAATTTTTGTCTCACCAACCAGTGGAAACAACTTTCCTGCCTTTATCTTATCTACCCCTTTCATAATTTTATCTGTTAGGAAAGTGCTTAATTGGAGTAAGAGGAAATATGAAGCTATCAGGCAGGAACTTGGAAGCATCAATTGGGAACAGATGTTCTCAGGGAAATGTACAGAAGGAATGTGGCAAATGTTCAGGGGATATTTACGTGGAGTTCTGCATAGGTACATTCCAATGAGACAGGGAAAGGATGGTAGGGTACAGGAACCATGGTATACAAAGGCTGTTGTAAATCTAGTCAAGAAGAAAAGAAGAGCTTATGAAAGGTTCAAAAAACTAGATAATTATAAAGATCTAGAAGATTATAGGGCTAGCGGGAAGGAGCTTAAGAAGGAAATTAGGAGAGCCAGAACAGGACATGAGAAGGCCTTGGCAGACAGGATCAAGGAAAATCCCAAGGCATTCTACAAGTACATGAAGAGCAAGAGGATAAAATGTGAGAGAGTAGGACCAATTAAGTGTGACAGTGGAAAAGTGTGTATGGAACCTGAGGAGATAGGAGAGGTACTTAATGAGTACTTTGCTTCAGTATTCACTACGGGAAAGGATCTTGGCGATTGTAGGAGTGACTTACATCAGACTAAAAAGCTTAAGCATGTAGATATTAAGAAAGAGGATGTGCTGGAGCATTTGGAAAGGATCAAGTTGGATCACACTGGGACCAGACGAGATATACCCCAGACTACTGTGGGATACAAGGAAGGAGATTGCTGAGCCTCTTTGCATCATCAATGGGGATGGGAGAGGTTCCAGAGGATTGGAGGGTTGAGGATTTTGTTCCCTTATTCAAGAAAGGGAGTAGAGATAGCCCAGGAAATTATAGACCAGTGAGTCTTACTTCAGTGGTTGGCAAGTTGATGGGGAAGATCCTGAGAGGCAGAATTTATGAACATTAGGAGATGCATAATATGATTAGGAATAGTCAGCGTGGCTTTGTGAAAGGCAGGCCGTGCCTTATGAGATGTGATGAAACACATTGATGAAGGGAGAGCGGTAGATGTAGTGTATATGTATTTCAGCAAGCCATTTAACAAGGTACCCCATGCAAGGCTTAATGAGAAAGTAAGGAGGCATGGGATCCAAGGGGACATTGCTTTGTGGATCCAGAACTGGCTTGCCCACAGAAGGCAAAGAGTGGTTGTAGACCCGTCATATTCTGCATGGAGGTTGGTCACCTTGGGGATCTGGTCTGGGACCCCTACTCTTCATGATTTTTATAAATGACCTGGATGAGGATGTAAAGGGATGGGTTGGTAAATTTGCTGATGACACTGAGGTTGGGGGTGTTGTGGATAGTGTGTGGGGCTGTCAGAGGTTACAGCAGGACATCAATAGGATGCAAAACCGGGCTGAGAACTGGCAGATGGAGTTCAACCCAGGTAAGTGTGAAGTGGTTCATTTTGGTAGGTCAAATATGATGGCAGAATATAGTATTAATGGTAAGACTTTTGGCAGTGTGGAGGATCAGAGGGATCTTGGAGTCCGAGTCCATAGGACACTCAAAGCAGCTGCACGGGTTGACTCTGTGGTTAAGAAAGCATACGGTGCATTGGCCTTCATCAGTCATGGGATTGAGTTTAGGAGCCAAGAGGTAATGTTGCAGCTATATAGGACCCTGGTCAGACCCCACTTGGAGTACTGTGCTCAGTTCTGGTCGCCTCACTACAGGAAGGATGTGGAAACTACAGAAAGGGTGAAGAGGAGATTTACAAGGATGCTGCCTGGATTGGGGAGCATGCCTTATGAGAATAGGGTGAGTGAACTCGGCCTTTTCTCCTTGGAGCAATGGAGGATGAGCGGTGACCTGATAGAGGTGTATAAGATGATGAGAGGTATTGATCGTGTGGATAATCAGAGGCTTTATCCCAGGGCTGAAATGGCTAGCACAAGAGGGCTCAGTTTTAAGGTGCTTGGAAGTAGGTACAGAGGAGATGTCAGGGGTAAGTTTTTTTTACGCAGAGAGTGGTGAGTGCGTGGAATGGGCTGCCAGCGATGGTGGTGGAGACGGATATGATAGGGTCTTTTAAGAGACTCCTGGACAGTTACATGGTGTTTAGAAAAACAGAGGGCTACGGGTAACCCTGGGTAATTTCTAAGGTAAGGACACGTTCGGCATAGCTTTGTGGGCCGAAGGGCCTGTATTGTGTTGTAGGTTTTCTATGTTTCTATGTTTCTACTGGATCTCCTCTCACTCTTCTGAATTCCAGTGAGTACAGCCCCAGGTGACTCAATCTCTCTTCATAGTCTAATCCCCTCATCTCTGGAATCAACCTGGTGACCCTGCTCTGCACCACCTCCAACGCCAGTATATCCTTCCTCAAGTAAGGAGACCAGAACTGCACACAGTACTCCAGGTGTGGCCTCACCAGTACCCTGTACAGTTGCAGCATAACCTCCCTGCTCTTAAATTCAAACCCTCTAGCAATGAACGCCAACATTCCATTTGCCTTGACAGTCTGCTGCACTTGCACACCAACCTTTTGTGATTCATGCACAAGCACTCCCGATTCCCTCTGCAAAACAGCATGTTGTAATTTTTTACCATTTAAATAATAATCTGATCTTCCATTTCTCCTTCCAAAGCAGATGACTTCACATTTACCAACATTGTACTCCATCTGCGAGACCCTTGCCCACTCACTTAACCTATCTATATCTCTTTGCAGACTCTCTGCATCTTCTGCACAAGTTTTTCTTCCACTCAAGTTAGTGAGTCAGCAAACTTAGATACACTACACTTGGCCCCCTCTTCCAGATCGTTAATGTATATCATGAACAGTTGCGGGCCCAGCACCGACCAGTATGGCACACCACTCACCACTGATTGCCAACCAGAGTAACACCCATGTATTCCATCTCTCTGCTTTCCATTAGTTAGCCAATCCTCTATCCATGCTAATACATCACCCCCAACTCTATGCATCCATATCTTATGGATAAGTCTTTTATGTGGCACCTTATCGAAAGCCTTCTGGAAATCCAAGTAAATAATGTCCATCTGTTCCCTTCTATACACTGTGCTTGTTATCTCCTCAACAAACTCCAGTAAGTTTGTCAAACAGGACCTGCCTTTGCTGAATCCATACTGCATCTACCTGATGGATCCATTTCTTTCCAGATGCCTCGCTATTTCTTCTTTAATCATTAAGCATCTTCCCAACTGCAGATGTTAAACTAACTGGCCTGTAGTTCCCTGCCTTTAGCCTACATCCTTTTTTGAACAGCCTCATACTCTCTCCCTCCACTCTATCAGACCCTCCCATCAATTCCTCATTCCATCACACTCTCTGCCTCTAATCCTTCACTTCCACAAACTCTCCTTCCAATCCCTCACTCCCACTCTCTCCCCCTCCAGTCCCTCACTCCCACACTCTCTCCCTCCAGTCTCTCACTCCCACTCTCTCCCCCTCCAGTCCCTCACTCCCACACTCTCTCCCTCCAGTCCCTCACTCCCACACTCTCTCCCTCCAGTCTCTCACTCCCACTCTCTCCCCCTCCAGTCCCTCCAGTCCCTCACTCCCACTCTCTCCCCCTCCAGTCCCTCACTCCCACACTCTCTCACTCCCACACTCTCTCCCACTCTCTCCCCCTCCAGTCCCTCACTCCCACACTCTCTCACTCCCACACTCTCTCCCACTCTCTCCCCCTCCAGTCCCTCACTCCCACACTCTCTCACTCCCACACTCTCTCCCACTCTCTCCCCCTCCAGTCCCTCACTCCCACACTCTCTCCCTCCAGTCCCTCACTCCCACACTCTCTCCCTCCAGTCTCTCACTCCCACTCATTGTAATTCCATCTCTCACTGTAAGTTAACGTATATTTTATATATTTCATTGCACTGCTGCTGCTAAATAATAGACTTCCTGACCGATGTCAGTGATACTAAACCTGATTGTGTTTGTGATGCTGATTCTGAATCCCCCACCTTCCATCTGTCCACTTCCTGTATCCCACAATATACTCAGTTAAGGGCAGCTTGGAAGCCAGAAATAAGGGACGTGTGGTCAGAGAGAGGGAGAGTGGGGTGAAAACCAAGGAGGGCAAAGACAAGCGGAGAATGGGAGCACAGTGAGTGGTCAGGGAGAGAGAGCTGTGACCGCAGGTTGCAGAGTGGGTCAGATGACAGAGAAAGTGGGTGGTGGGGTGTGCAAGAGCAAGGGGCGTGGAGCTGGAGCTGAGAGGGACAGAGAGGGGAGAGAATGGAAGAGACAAAGGAGAGAGGGGGGGATTGGAGTGAAGGAGGAACTAAAACAGAAAGAGTGACAGTTAGCTTCTTCCCTCCCTCAAGGTGAGCAGCAACAGATTCATGCTTGGCGGGGGGGAGAGGGTAAGATTGTGGAAAGGGGAGGGAATAAAGGAGGGAATGGAAAAAGTAGAATAAGGGAATGAACTTGGTAAAGAGGAAAGAGAGAGAAGGAAGGAAAGAGGAAGAGGGAGATATGGAATTGGCTGGTGGGAGTGAGACAGACATGGGGAAATGGGCTGGAGCTGATGGACATACAATAAAGCAGAGGTGATCCCAGCCAGCTTCAGCAATCAACTCACACACATCCCCACAAATACTCCCACCAGGTGCATCTACACCAGACAAAGCTTCCTCACCTTCAGAGGACCCAGTGTACCATAAGAGGCCCTTCACCCTATTAAACCTGTGCCAGCTTCCAATGGCAAACACAAGAGATTCTGCAGATGATGGAAATCCAGAGTAGCATTCAGAAAACACTGGGGGATCTCAGAAAGTAAGGCAGTATCTATAGAGAGGAATAAACAGTTGACTTTTATGGTCTAGACCCATCTGGAGGTTGAGTCTCCGTAGGTGGGTCTCCATCTCTCCCCATAGATGTTGTCTGACCTACCGGTTTCCTCCAACATTTTGTATGTGTTGTCCAAGCTCAATGAGACTTATTCCTGAAGTTGAGATCAGCAAGTTCCCTGAACCTGTGCTTTGAGGTAGAGCTGTCCCTGCTGCAGGGACGGGCATTTAGATGGAAGGTAGGGTGAATTGGGAGCAGAGCATCAGGGTCTGATGAACAGAGATGAGAAGGAATTGTTTTAGCCAGGTAGTGGTGAATCTGTGGAATCCATTGTCACAGATGGCTGTCGAGGCCAAGTCATTGAGTATATTTAAAGCAGAGGTTGATAGGTTCTTGAATAGTAAGGACATCAAAGGGTTCAGGGAGAAGGAGGAAGAATGGGGTTAAGAGGGATAATAAATTAGCCATGATGGAAAGGCAGAGCAGTCGCAATGGACTGAATAGCCTAATCCTTCTTCTATGTCTTATGGTCTCATTGTCAGGCCTGCCAGGGTGTGGCCATTGTTGTCTATACCCAGCAATGCTGCCCAAGCATTGGTCAGTGTGCCAACACAATGGGAAGTGCTTGGTATAACCAGAGGGGCTACCAAAGGCTGGGATTGGAGTCACTTGGAGACCCAGAGGGGGTTCAGAGTTACAAGTGACTGTCCACAAAAAAAATCCCACAGATTTGTGATAAATTTAGTGAGACCAGGTTATTGATAACATCAATAAGTTCCCTGCCACCTGAGCTTTGTGGTAAATAACCATACTAGAACATTTAAACTATTAACTCTTTATTGTGTCCTAGCAGATAGATCCCATCAGTCCCATTCTCTCCCTCTCCCTCTGGCCCCTTCAATTATCCTCCCCATGGATTGTCCAATTCTGTTCCTCAAGCACTCTGATCCACCCCACCGCAGACATGGACCTCCTGGCCGTCGCTGTTCTCTGTGCTAAAACAATGTACCCATCCTTTTGCTCGTCATGGGGCCTTTGACCACTAGTCCTTGGAAAGAGCTTTGATCTCTCTCCTATCTCTATGCCTATGAAGATATTGTCCACTTGCAAATTTCTCCCCGAACTTCATCCTCCAAGGGGAGTATTCCAAGCTTCAGAAGCCTAACCCCTGGAGCTCAATCATCATCCCTGGAATGGAAAATCATCCCTCCATCCTTCCACCTAGCAACTCAGAACTCTTTTCTCTGGTTCAAAGTTCAAAGTAAATTTATTATCAAAGTACATATATGTCACCATATACAACCCTGAGATTTGTTTGGAGAACTGGGTCAGATTAATGTCCCAGATCTCCAAACACATTCACACAAAGTTGATCCAATCCAGACTAAGCTTCCTGCCTTCTACTTATGGCCCACAGTCCCTATGATTTACTAACTGCACCTCAACACACCAATATGCAGGTAGAGCTGGTGAGAGTTTCAAGTTCATTAATGTAAATATCACCAGCGAATTGTCCTGCTCCAGACACATAGATGCTGCAGTCAAGAAAGTCCACTGGGGCCTCTACTTCCTCAACAGCTGAGGAAATTTGGCATGTCCCCTTTAGAGCCTCATCAGATTTTACAGATTTTGCACTGTATAAAGCATCCTCTCCAGATGCATCACAATATGGGATGACATCTACTCTACCCATGAAAACTGGACTCCCCTCTATGAGTATATAAACTTCTCACTGCCCTTGGAAAGCATCCAACATAATCAATTTGAGTCACAGAGCATGACAGCACAAAGACAGACCCTTCACCTGTCTACTCCATCCCCAACCGCTATTCTTCCTGGTCCCACCATCCAGCACCTAGATAATAAATGTACTTTGAACTTTGACCACAGCCTTCCAAATCCACGCATCCAGGTACTTATCCAAACTTCTTTTAAATATTCCAATCAAACCTGCATCCAACATTTCTGCCAGCAGCTCATTCCACAATCACACCACCCTCTGAGTGAAGAAGTTATCCCTCAGGCTCCCCTTAAACATTTCACCTTTCACCCTAAACCAGAACCTTTAGTTCCAGTCTCACGCAACCTCTGTGGGAAAAGCCTACATGCATTTACCCTATCTATACCCCCCAGAATTTTCCTTTTTGCATTACCTTGATCTGTCTGGATGACAGGCAAACAAAAGCTTTTCACTGTATCTAGATGCATGTGACAATTATAGACCACTTACCAGTTGCCCTGACATTTTCAACATTGGTCCCTTCTGTTCCAACTCACTGTCTGTGGCTCTATTCTTACTCTGAATTCCTTCTGTCCAAGGTTCTCTGGATTAGATTTCATCTTTCACTTCTCTCGTCAGTCAGCTAGCTTATGCATGCCTTTTTGCAGTGTTCCCACGTGAAGAACAATCTCAGTCCTGCCAGGGTCCCAGACAAGTGTTGATGCTAAATCCCCTCCGTGAGGTTTCAGCGAACCACAAAGATCACACATTTACTGAGATAGCTGCATGAAGAGCCCTGGGGCTCCAATCTCTGTCCCATCCCTCCCTACATAAAATGCTGAAGGAACTCAGCAGCTCAGGCAGCATCTATAGAGAGGAATAAATAGTCGACATTCCGGGCCAAGACCCTTCATCAGGACTGGAAAGGAAGTGGGAGAGAAGCCAGGATAGGAAGGTGGAGGGAGGGGAAGGCGTACCAGCCGGCAGGTGGTTGAGGAGACCATTTGAGGGGAAGGGCGGGTAAGTAGAAGAGATAAAGAACAAGGAATCTGATAGGAGAGAACCATGGACCATGAAAAGGACAGTCCCTCCCCTTTCTTTGGTTTTATTCCAGAATGCCAGTGGAACCCATCACTCCTTGCCTTTCCCCTTCTCCACCGTCTCAATTTGCCCATCCCCCACACACTCCTCCTTCCAGTTCCCTCTTCTTCGGGCTCCCTCCCCGGCTCCATTCTTTATTCCATGGCCCACTGTCCTCTCCTATCAGATGCCATCATCTTCAGCTGTTTGTAACTTCCACTCAGCACCTCCCAGCTTCCCACCTCGTCCCCCCCCCCCATCTACTTGTGGACTCCCTTCACCTCGATCCACCCATCACCTTCCTCGTCCTCTACCTCCTTACGCTGACTACCTGAGCTTTTCCTTCCAGTCCAGGCGGAGGGTCTCACCGGAAACATCCGCTGTCAGCTTTCCTCCACAGATGGTCATCCATGCTGACCAAGGTGCCAACCTGAGCCAGTCCCATTGCCTGTGTTTCGCGCACAACCACCTGCACCTTTCCTATCTGTGCACCCGTCCAAATGTTGTTTTTTAAAGCGTTGCTAATGTACCTGCTCAATCACTTTTTCTGGCAGCTTCTTCTATGTAAGGACCACCCTCTGGGTAAAAACGTTGCCCCTCAGATCCTAATTAAATCTTCCCCCTCTCACCCTAAACCTCCGCCCTTTAGCTTTGGATTGGCTTTATCGTCACGGGCCCTTCCGCCCAACAAGCCCAGCGAAGCAGACAGGAAAGTGGAACTGAGGCCAAGCGTGACCGTAGGCCGTGGATCCGGGGAGCGGCTCCCCCCCCCCCCACCCCTTTCGCTCTGTGTCACCGGCTGCGAGCGGCGGTCAGAAGGCGTTGCTGCTCCGACGGCGGAGTCGGAGGTAGTGCGGGAGCCGGGGTCCATGCGGAATCCGGAGTCAGCGCAGTTCTAGTTGCGATGCGGAATCCGGTAACGGTGCGGCTCGGTGACCGCGGACGAGAGTCGGGATCGGTGGCTGGGCCGCTGGTATGAATTGCCCGGGCGCTGCTGCCCCGCTCTGTCTTCATCTGTCAGTCGCGCTGACAGTTCGATCCATCTCCGCGCCGGGCAGGGAGCGGTAATTAACCCGCGGACCAGGCCGCCGTGGGCGCAAATGCGCCGCTGCCATCCATTATTGCTTCAGTCAAACCCCTGACGGATCCGTGTCAGCTCCCGGCACCTGCAATCTCCCCACAATCCTCCTGCACCCTACCACAGACCCGACACCCGGGGAAATAACCACTCACCTTCGGGGCAGCTGGGCCGACACTGACCCCGGGGAGGGAGAGGAGGAGGGGAATGGTTCCCCGTCGAGACACGCCGCGACTTAGGACGATGGGGTCTTCCCAAAGGTGGATCGGAGGAAAAGTGGAAGGGCGCTGCTGCGCGGCGGGCTGGAAGGCCGCCTCCGGGGCGGCGGAACTCCTTACGGTCCTGCCGTGGGCCGCGAGAGTTTGGCGCATCTCGTGCCCTCTCCCCGGACCATTCCCGCGCCCCTCTGTCCCCTGCCTCCCAACCCTGACCTCTCCAAAACGGAACGGAAGCTTAGTCATTGATCGTTGGGCACTGGGATTTGTTTGTTAATGTCACGCGTGCCCAGACGAAGTGCGGACGGTTCACATACACATCAAATCATTACGCTGAGCTAGAATAAAGTTAGTCAAAAACAATGCAGAATAAAGTGTAAAAACTACCAAAAAGTCTATTATATGATCAGTCCATCTCATTCCCCGAGTTCGCCTGTCCCGATGTCTAGGATTTGGGGTGGGGGGGGGACATCTCTAGGCGCAGTATTTCAACTTTCCCTCCCCACTCTGGACTCAGAGCCATGCTCTGCCGGGGCTACAGGGCAGAGATTCCTGCAGTACTGAGAGCAGAGCAGTGCCTGCGGTTTCGGGTTGACCAGTGCTGTCCGCACATGGGACAGCAAAGTTTACCCGGCACGGGAAACCTGAAAGAAAGTTGCTTCTTGAATTCAACAGAGCTCCAGCCGTCACAATACGATCTGGACTCCCTTCCCTCACTCGGAATCCTCACTGCAATCGGGCGGGAGCGCAATAAACCCCGCGGTACGGTAACACAGTGGTTAGCGTAACACAGTACAGTGCCATCTCTACAATGATCTCGGTTCAATTCCCATCGCCGTCTGTGAGGAGTTTGTACGTTCTCCCCATGACAGCGTGTGTTTCCTCCGGGTACTCCGGTTTCCTCCCATTTTCCAAATGCTTAAGGGTTAGGATTAGAAAGTCGTGAACATGCTATGTTGGCAGAGGAAGCATAGGGACAGTTGTGGGCATCCTCAGACAGTGTTGGTCTTTGATGTACATCTAACAAATAAAGCTCATCTTAAATCTTTATCTTTAAACGCTGCCCTACAGTTGGACAACTTCTGGCTCTGGATGTACAACATGCATTTGGAATGGTTTGATACCTGTTGCCTGTTCCTGGACACTTTCTCCCTCGACACCTCCTCCCTGGATTTGTGCTCCCTGAGCTCCTGCTCCCTAGACTCCTTTCTTGGTTTCCTACCCAAGTGTCCAGGGACCTGGTCTCTGAACCTTCCAGTGGTCAGACTAGGCATTACAATTTCTGTTGATATCAGCTGAAGGTACAGTCACAACCAAGAGACTGCAGATCCTGGAGTCTAGACAACAGACAATATACTGGAGGAGCTCAGCAGGTTAGACCATAAAACATAGGAGCAGAAATAAGCCATTTGGCCCATTTTTCCTCTCAGCCCCAATTTCCAGCCTTCTCCTATACCCCTTCATACACTGACCAATCAAGGATCTATCTACCTCTGCCTTAAATATACATACAGATGTGGCCTGCACGGCTGGCTGTGGTAACGAATTCCACAGATTCATCAATCTCTAGCTGAAGAACTTGCTCGTCTCCACTCTAAAAGGACATCCCTTATTCTGAGGCTGTGTCCTCTGGTCTTAGACTCTCCCACCATAGGAAACATCCTCTCCAATCCACTCTATCAAGGCCTTTCACTATTCAAAAGGTTTCAATGAGGTCATCCCTCACTCTTCTGAATTCCAGTGAATACAAGCCCAGAGCCATCAAGTGCTCTTCATATGACAAGCTGTTCAAATCTTGAATCATTTCTTCATGAACCTTCTTTGAACCCTCTCCAGTTTCAGCACATCCTTTCTAAGAAAATGGCCATAAAACTGCTCACAATACTCCAAGTGAAGCCTCACCAGTGCTTTTATATTCTAGTCCTCTTGAAATGATTACTAATATCGCATTTACCTTCCTCACCGCAGACTCAACCTGCAAATTAACCTTTAGGGAATCTTCCACAAGAACTCCCTAATCCCTTTGCACCTTAGTTTTTGTATTTTCTCTCCATTTAGAAAATAATCAACCCTTACATTTTTCTACCAAAGTGCATGACCATATACTTCCTGATACTGTATTCCATCTGCCACTTCTTTGCCCATTCTCCTAATCTGTCTATGTCCTTCTGTAGCCTCTCTACTTTCTCAAAACTACCTGCCCCTCCACCTATCTCCCTGTTGTCTGCAAACTTTGCAGTCTGTGGAACACCACTATTCAGCAGCAGCCGACTAGAAAGGCTCCTTATTCCCACTCTTCGCCTCCTGCCAATCAGGCTCTGTTTGATCCATGCTAGAATCTTTCCTGTAATCCCAAGTGCTCATAGCTTGTTAAGCAGCCTCATGTGTGGCACCTTTCCAAAGGCCTTCTGAATATCCAACTACGCAACATCAACCAATTCTCCCTTGTCTATCTTGCTTGTTATTTCTTCAAAAAATTTCAACAGATTTGTCAGGCAAGATTTTCCCTTGAGGAAACCATGCTGACTATGACCTATTTTATCATGTGCCTCCAAGTATCCTGAAACCACATCCTTAACAATCAAGTCCAACATCTTCCCAACCACTGAGGTCAGACTAACTGGCCTTTCTTTAAATTTCCTTTCTTCTGCCTCTTTCCCCTCTTAAAATATGGAGTGATATTTGCAATTTTTCAGTCTTTCAGAACCATTCCAGAATCTAGTGATTCTTGAAAGATCATTACTAATGCCTCCACAATCTCTTCAGCCACCTCTTTCAGAACCCTGGGGTGTACACCACCTGGTCCAGGTGACTTATCTACCTTCAGACCTTTCAGATTTCCAAGAACCTTCTCCCTAGTAATGGTAACTTCACACATTTCATGACCCTGACACCTAGAACTTACACCAAACTCCTAGTATCTTCCACAGTGAAGACTGATGCAAAATATTTATTCAGTTTGTCTGCCATATCGTTGTCCCCCATTCCTACCTTTCCAGCATCATTTTCCAGTGGTCTGACATCCACTCACACTTCTCTTTTACACTTTATGTATTAGAAGAAACTTTTGGTATCTTCTTTAATATTATTGGCTAGTTTATTTTTGTATTCTATCTTTACCTTAATTACTTTTTAGTTGCCTTCTGTTGGTATTTGAAAGCTTCCCAATCCTCTAACTTCCCTCTATTACTTCTCTTCTTTGCCACGGTTGTGTCATCTTTGATTTAAAATACTTCTTCCTCTTTGTGATGTATACATCCTGTGCCTTCTGAAGTGCTTCCAGAAATTCCAGCCATTGCTGCTCTGCTGTCATCCCTGCCAGTGTTCTTTTCCAATCAATTCTGGCCAACTCCACTCTCATATCTCTGTAATTCCCTCTACTCCACTGTAATACTGATACATTTGACTTTAGCTCCTCCTTCTCAAATTTCAGTGCAAATTCAATCATATTATGATCACTTTTCCCTAAGGGTTCTTTTATCTGAAGCTCCCTAATCAATTCAGGATCATTGCACAACAACCAACCCAGAATTGCCATTCCCCTAGTGGGCTCAACCACGAGCTGCTCTAAAAAGCTATCTTGTAGGCATTTTACAAATTTCCCCTCTTGGACTCCAGCATCAACCTGATTTTCCCAATCTACCTACATATTGAAATCCCCCCATGACTTTTACAACATTGCTTTTTTGACATGCATTTTCTAATTCCAATTGTAAATTGTAGACCACATCCTTACTACTGTTGGAGGGTGTCTGCATACAACTCACATCAGAGTCTTTTTACCCTTGCAGTTCCTTAGCTCTATCCATAATGATTCAACACCTTCCGACCCTATGTTACCTCTTTCTAATGATTTGTTGTCATTTTTTTACCAACAGAGCAACACCACCTTCTCTGCTTTCCTGCCTGTCCTTTTGACACAATGTGTATCCTTTGGCTATAACCTTCTTTCAGCCATGATTCAGGGACACCTACAACATCATACAAATCAATGTGCAACTGTGCTACAAGACCATCTACCTTATTCCGCATACTATGCACATTCAAATACAAAACCTTCAGTCCTATATTCATGCTTTTCAACTTTGTCCATCTTTTATGTTGCAAGTTATCCTGTTGACTGCAATTTTGCCCAGTCATCAGCCTCTCCTTGCTAGGAGTCTCACTACACATTGCCTCTGTTTGTAAACCAACTACATCATCTTCACCACTATCACTCCAGTTCCCATCCCCATGCCAAATTAGTTTAAACTCACACAAACAACCCTAGCCAACCTGCCTGCTAGAATATTGGCCCCTCCTCAGGTTCAAGTGTAACCTGTCCCTTTTCTACAGGTCATACCTTCCCCAGAAGAGATCTCAGTGATCCATGAATCTGAACCCCTGCTCCCTGCACTAGTTCCTCAGCCACGCATTCACTAGCCAAACCATCCTATTCTTACCCTCACTGCCACATGGCACAGGCAGCGATCCAGAGATTACTACCCTGGAGGTCCTGTTTCTCAGTTTTCTACCTAGCTCCCTAAAATCTCTCTTCAGGACCTCCCGACCATGTCTGCCTATGTCATTGGTGCCAATACACACCAAGACTTCTGGCTGCTCACCCTCCCCCTTAAGAATGCCATGGACCCGATCCAAGGCATCCCTAATCCTGGCACCTTGGAGGCAACATACCATCCGGGTGTCTCTATCATGCTCACAGAACCTCATCTCTGTTCCTCTGACTAAGGAATCTCCAATCAACATTGCAGACCACTTCACCTCTCTGCTCCTCTAAACCACAGCACCAGACTCAGTTCCAGAGACCCATTCACTATGGCTCCCCTGGTAGGTCGTCCCCTTCAATAGTATCTAAAGTTGTATACTTATTATTGAGGGGAATGGCCACAGGGTACTCTGCACTGGTTATGCATCTCCTCTCCTTCTCCTGACAGTCACCCAGTTACCTGTCTCCTGCAACCTAGGGGTGACAACCTCCCTGTAACTCCTGTCTATCACCTCCTCATTCTCCCATATGAGCAGAAGGTCATCGAGCTGCAGATCCAGTTCCTCAGCACGTTCTCTGAGGAGCTGCAGCTCGGCAGGTGTGGTTATCTGGAAGACTGGAGGTCTCCCAGGCTTACCCACATCCCACACAGGGTAGAAGACACTGCCCCTGGAGCCATTGTCACTAATCTACTCCGCCCCAACAGATTAGGAATGAACAAATAAGGACACAGAGAGAGTAATTTATGAGACAACATACCTCACCCAAGCCTGATGAGCCAAAACCACTCTAATGACTGGCACACTCCTAAAGAATGGCCGCTCTGCTTGTACTTGAATTATTTTTATTGGCCCTTTCTAATGAATCCCACTTGCTGATTAGTTAGGCAGCCTCTGGTGGAGTGTAATGGGAGAGGAGCTGTTAACTCTAATTTAAGGAAACCCTATCGACCCAAACCATTGACAATTCCTTTCTACCCACAGACCCCACTGAGGTTGCTGAGTTCCTCCAGCAGCTTGTTTGTTGTTTCATCTCCTTTCTGTCACCTCTTCCTATAAATAACCTCCTGATAGTTTAAAACAAATTATTTCCACTAATTCCCACTGATTCCCATTCTCCTGTTGTTTCTTTGCTCACCATAAAGCAGGCAAGTGACTGTTCCTGGCGATAATTCACACGATCCTTCACTGAAGCCAACGGTGGCTCAGATGATCCTAAGGATTCACTGGGGCCCAGCACCAGGTTCAGAGATGCAGGCATCAGTGAGGCCACAAATAAAGTAAACCCCGCACCACAGTCAGTATTAATTTCATTGATCTGCCCCTCCTGCCTACTGACCAACATGGTTCTGGAGCCAAGGACAATCTTCCTCACCAACTACATTAATATTTGAGTCATCTACCTACGTAACTTTGTGCTCAGTAGACAACCGCATTCTGCTAGCTGTCCTGTAGACTTCTGTACGTGTCCACTACACGTTTGTGAACCAGGCACGAGGAAACCCAGATCTCTCTGCATCTCGGCTCTTACACCCTTCACCAGATGGATAATACATTTCCCTTCTTTTAATCTTTTCCACCCACAGGACAACTTCAACATTTTCCATTTGCCTGATCATTTCAGCTCTGAGGGGAGACAGGCAAAGTTGTGGAGACTGAGGAGTGATGGACTGAAATATTCAAAATTAGCAGGGAAAAAGATAGAGCAGGTAGGTGGGAGATGTTTCCCCTCAGAAAGCATAGGTCTAACGAAAGGGGAAGGAGATAAGTACACTCTGAAGTTTTTGCCTGGAGACTGGTCAGAATCTGGAGGATGCTGCCTAAGGAGGCGTTGAGGAAGAGACTCACATAACAGCTGAGAAGTATTTAAATAAGCACATGGAATGCCAAAGCATAGAGGGCTGTGTAGTACACATAGATAGCTGATTACCAGCACAACATGTACAAAATGCTGGAGGAACTCAACAGCACATGCAGCGTTATGGAAAAGAATAAACAGTCTACAAGCAGAGGTCACGGAATAAGGGTGAAAGGTGAAAAGTTTAAGGGGAACATGAGGAGAAACATCTTCACTCAGAAGGCCGTGAGAGTGTGGAATGAGCTGCTAGCACAAGTGATGCATATGAGCTCAATTTCAAAGTTTAAGAGAAGTTTGGATAGGTTCATGGGTGGTAAGGATATGGAGGGCTATGGTCCCAGTGCAGGTCGATGAGAATAGGTAGTTTAAATGGTTTAGCATGGACTAAATGGGCTGAAGGGACTGTTTCTGTGCTGTACTTTTCTATGACTATGACGTTTCAGGCCAAGATGAAGTGTGTTGTTCTGGATTTCCAGCTTCTGCAGAATCTCTTGGGTTTATGATTACCAGCACAAGGGGGCTCATGGTCCTGTTTCTGGCCTGTGTGAGTCCATGATTATATGATTGTAGATGTAAGGGTTTCTCCATCAGTTGTACAAGGCATTGCTGAGACCGCAGCTGGAGAACTGTGTCCAGTAGTGTACAGGTATACTGTGTACAGCAGAGTACAGGTGTACCATTATAAGTGTACTGTATACAGGTGTACTCTGTAGGTGTACTGTATACAAGTGTACTCTGTCCAGTAGTGTATGTACTGTAGTGTAAAGTAAAGGCATCCGATAGTCTTGCGAGTCTTCACTCTCCAGGGTGCAGGCCTGGGCAAGGTTGTATGGAAGACCAGCAGTTGCCCATGCTGCAAGTCTCCCCTCTCCACGCCACTGATGTTGTCCAAGGGAAGGGCATCAGGACTAATACAGCTTATCACCAGTGCCGTCGCAGAGCAATGTGTGATTAAGTGCCTTGCTCAAGGACACAACACGTTGCCTCGGCTGGGGCTCGAACTCACGACCTTCAGGTCACTAGTCCAATGCCTTAACCACTTGGCCACGTGCCCACACATGTAAAGATGTATCATATATAGTAGTATATAGGTGTACTGCATACAGGTGTACTCTGTCCAGTAGTGTACAGGTGTACTATGTATGGCAGAGTACAGGTGTACAATATACAGTAGTACACAGGTCTACTGTGTCCAGTAGATACAGGTGTACTGTGTACAGCAGATTACAGGTGTACAATATACAGTAGTACACAGGTGTACTGTGTACAGTAGTGTACAGGTGTACCATTTACAGTAGTGTACAAGTGTACTGTGTACAGCAGAGTACAGGTGTACAATATACAGTAGTACACAGGTGTACTGTGTACAGTAGTGTACAGGTGTACCATTTACAGTAGTGTACAAGTGTACTGTGTACAGCAGAGTACAGGTGTACAATATACAGTAGTACACAGGTGTACTGTGTACTGTAGTGTACAGGTCTACTATTTACAGTAGTGTACAGGTGTGCAATATACAGTAGTACACATTTCTACTCTGTCCAGTAGATACAGGTGTACTGTGTACAGTAGATACAGGTGTACTGTGTACAGTAGTGTACAGATGTACTATGTACTGTGGTATACAGGTGTACTGTGTACAGTAGTGTACAGATGTACTATATACTGTAGTATACAGGTATACTGTGTACAGTAGTGTACAGGTGTACTGTGTACTGTAGTGCACATGTGTATTGCATCCAGTAGAGTACAGGGGTATATTGTGTACGATAGTGGAGTAGTAGTACCTTTAATAGTGTTGATGTGCAGGGGTATCTTGGGGTCCAAGTTCTTCGCTCCCTGAAAGTGGGTGCACAGGTTGATAGGGTGGTCAAGAAGGCTTATGGCATACTTGCCTTGATTAGTCAAGGCACTAAGTTCAAAACACAGGAAGTTCTGCTGCAGCTCCAGTGAGGCCACATCTGAGGTAACGCCGAGAGTTCTTGATGCCTCATTATAGAAAGGATGTTAGGATTTGGAGCGGGTGCAGGAGAGGTTTACCAGGACGCTGGCTGGATTAGAAAGCATCAGCTAGAATGAAAGGCTGGGCAAACTTGGGTTGTTTTCCAACCCAAGATTATGAGAGGTATAATAGAGTAGACAGATAGTATTATTTTCCACGGTTGAAATATCTAATACCAGAAGGCAGCATTTAAAGTGAGAGGGATTAATTTCAAAGAAAATGGATGGGCTAGTGTTTTTTACACAAAGTAGTGGGTGCCTGGAATGCGCTGCCTGGGGTGGTGGTAAGGGCAGAAACATTAAGGACTTTTAAGAGATGTTTAGATAGGCACATGAATGTGAGGAAAGTGGAAGGATTTGGACATTGTGCAGGAGGAAGAGGTTAGTTTAGTTTGCTATTTTATTACTAATTTAATTTGTTCTGCACAACATTGTGGACCAAAGGACCAGTTCCTGTGCTGCTTTCTATGTTCAATGTTTTACATTCTATGTACAGGTGTATTGTGTACTGTGCAGTGTGCAGGTGTACTGTATATAGGTGTATAACAGTGTACAGGTGTACTGCATACAATATTACACTTGTGTGCTGTGTACAGCAGGGTTCAGGTATACTGTGTGCACAGGTGTACTGTGTACAGGTGTCCTATATAACATACAGGTGTTCCATGAACAACGGTGTACAGATGTACTCTGTAATGTACAGGTAAATTGTGTCCAGTGGTGTACAGGTGTACTGTATAAAGCACAGGTGTTCCGTGAACAGTAGTGTACAGATGTACTGTGGACAGTATGTAGAGCTCTCCATACTAGAGCAAGGATGTCAATGGATAGTGTGTGTTTGAATTTGCAAAGGATACAAAGAGGATTGAAGGTTTCCCATTGTGCTTGGAATGGGGAATGCTGAAAAGTGGAATCCCAAATGCACAGTGAAGTCTCTTCCCCAGTTTCCATCTGACAGTAAACTCCAAGATAGTTCCTAAGTGTTTCTTTCACACCACCACCCCCTCCCATCCATCTCCAACATCCTACCACACACAGACACACACACACACACACACACACACACACACACACACCCCTCTGCCCTCCTTCCCATTGCCCCATCCCTACTCGCCCCCACACCTGCCTCCCAACCTCCTGACCACCGAGTCCAAGCTCTGGGCTGTCTCTGGCCTGTTCCCCACCCCACACCACACCAAACCGCACCCCCTCCCTCCATGTCTCTTCCCAGTCCCGGTCCCTGCATTAACAAGAGTCTGTCAAAGACTGAGCAAAATTTCATCACGGCCACTTTGCTTGAAGTCATTTCATTTTCCCAATTCATTCGCCCTATATTGGATATTATCGAGACTTCTAATTAAGTAGATAATCGTTAACACTGGGAGGAGCGGGGTAGGGGATGCAGGGATGAGCAGCTTGAAGAGCACCATCCATCTCCATCACTTTAATGATCATCCCCATTAATCTGTGGTAAACTAATAAAGTAAGCACTTTTTACCAGAACTTCATTAAATCCTTAGTACATTAATATGTCTTACTTAGTGTCCGTTAAGCATTTTACGCAGTGAAATTACCTGATCGACTATTCCCCTTGGAACCTGTGTGGATGAGGGAATTGTCAGCTGCATGCTGTCTCCTAGTCTGAGCCGCAACTCCACATATAAACCTGGTGCCTTAAAATTGAATTTGTGATGCTCGACATCAGATGAGCCTACAGTCACACATTAATTTGACTGATCAGGTTATAACACAGCAGGGGTGGGTAATAAATCACCGAGTTGTCAGACAGACTGACACTGACTGAACGGGGAGGGACTCACTACACACACCGGGCACTTTCCCTTCTACAGGGTGGGCTCTCCCTCCACAGGTCTGCCTGCCTGTCTCGGGGGCACCCAGCCCTGCTGGGCACAGGGGTGCATGTCGACAGCGACCCCGCCGCTGGGGGCTAATCGGACCCCAGTGAGTTCACGGTGAGGGGACTGGATGGGTTCAGCGGTGAGGGGTGTTGGATTCAGATTTGGATTAGATTATAGATTACTTTTATTTGATACTTCTACATCAAAACATACAATCCAGTGAAACGTGTCATCTGCATCGAACAGTAAAGTGATTAAGGCGCAGGAAACTTGAAATAACCTTGAAGACATTATAGGTTAAAGGTTAAGAGTGGATTAGCTTTATTTGCCACGTGTGTAGCAAAACGTACTGTGAAATGCATCGTCTGCGTCAATGGCTGGCACAGTCCGAGGATGTGATGGGGGCAGCCCGCAAGTGTCGCCATGCTTCCATTGCCCACAGCTCACGAACCCTAACCCGCTCGTCTTTGGGCTGTGGGAGGAAGCCGGAGCACCCGGAGGAAACCCGCGTGGTCACAGGGAGAGCCGACAAACTCCTCACAGACAGCAGCGGGCACTGAACCCCGGTCACCGGCCCCCTAAAGTGCGATGCCGCCGTGCCACCCAGTGTTAGAGCACGGCCCTCTGCCCCAGCAGGGAACGTGTCTGCGGGGCGGGTGCTGGAGGAGAGGAGTCCGCTGCGGTCCTGCCGCCCCCTCCCGACGTGAATATCAGCGAGGGCTTGGGCTGAGAGTGGGCAGCAAGGAGCCTACTGGAAGACCACAGTGAGTCGGGCAGCATCTGTGGGGTGGTGGTGGGGGGGGGGAAGAAGCGTGGTTACAACTAAGGGGGGGAGGGGAGGAATGTATGTTCCTGCTGTTGAGTGTGAGGGGAGACATGTTCAGGGCAGGGTATGCTCTTCCCCAGCCGGTGGTGTAAGGGTTGGGGTGATGGTGAGGCCGTGGCTGAAGAGAGATGGTGTTGAGGCTGAGGAGATGGGGGTGGGGGACCACTCCTAGATGTGAGGGTGGCAGGGTAGGGGGTGGAAGGCGAGGACTTGGGGGGAGAGGAGATTGAGTAAGCAGGTGGGAGAGGTGGGTGGTGATGAGGTGAGGTGGGTTGAGGAGGTTGGTGTGAGGATGTGGGTAAAGAAGATGGGGGGTGAGGTAGTGAGGTGGAGGGAGGTAGGGTGGGGGATGTAAGGGTGTGTCCAGGTCCACGCCTGAGTCCCTGGCTGCCTCTGGGTCTGGGTCCAGATATGTGTCTGGGTCTGGCTCAATGTCTGTGTCTGCCTCTTGGTCTGTGTTTGTGCCTGTTTCTGGGTCTTTATCTGAGTCAGTATTTGTGTCTGTGTCTGGGTCTGTGCCTGGGTCTGTGTCTGCCTCTGGGTCAACGTCTGGGTCTGAATCTGGGTCAATGTCTGTGTCTGTGACTGGGTTTGCATCTGGATCTGGGTCTGTGTTGTTTCTGTGTCGGGGCTTCGGTCTGTGTTGTGTCTCTGTCCAGGTCTGTATCTGGGTCTGGGTCAATGTCTGTGTTGTGGTCTGTGTCTCTGTTGTTCTCATGTCGGGGTCTGTGTCTGTGTTTCTGTGCTGGGGTCTGTATCTGCCTCTGGACCTGGGGATCCTGGGCCTGTCCTCTCTGCCGGGACTGGTTAATTCATTATGATTAATGCAGTAACTGCCCTCGGAGTGTCTCTGACATAACCAGCTAATGGAGTCAACAGCCCGTTCCAAAGTTAATAAACCCCTCATTAGATTCACAATTAGGCATAATTAAAGTCTCTGATGAAATAAAGTTCTTCAATTTTGCTGGAATTTAATTAGTCAGATTAAAATGTGCCGACGTTAGGGAGGGTGAAGGGGAGGGGCGGGAGTAGTGTGGGGTGGGGGATGTGGGAAGTAGGGAGAGGAGTGGACGGACAAACTGCACACCAGTTTGAATAAAGACACCACAGTGGAGCTGTACCCTCTCCTGTCAATACCAAACCACAGTGTACTCAAACACAACAAAACCACAGTGTACCTAAACACAACAAAACCACAGTGTACTCAAACACAATACAACCACAGTGTGCTCAAACACAATAAAACCACAGTGTACTCAAACACAACAAAACCACAGTGTACTCAAACACAATACAACCACAGTGTACTCAAACACAACACAACCACAGTGTACTCAAACACAACAAAACCACAGTGTACTCAAACACACACAGATTCAATATAAGCAACACATCAAAGTTGCTGGTGAACGCAGCAGGCCAGGCAGCATCTGTAGGAAGAGGTGCAGTCGATGTTTCAGGCCGAGACCCTTCGTCAGGACTAACTGAAGGAAGAGTGAGTAAGGGATTTGAAAGTTGGAGGGGGAGGGGGAGATCCAAAATGATAGGAGAAGACAGGAGGGGGAGGGATGGAGCCAAGAGCTGGACAGGTGATAGGCAAAAGGGGATATGAGAGGATCATGGCACTTATCCGTGTAAGCGGAACAAGTGCTACACATGCCCTTACACTCCCTCCCTTACCACCATTCAGGGCCCCAAACAGTCCTTCCAGGTGAGGCAACACTTCACCTGTGAGTCGACTGGGGTGATATACTGCGTCCGGTGCTCTCGATGTGGCCTTTTATATATTGGCGAGACCCGACGCAGACTGGGAGACCGCTTTGCTGAACATCTACGCTCTGTCCGCCAGAGAAAGCAGGATCTCCCAGTGGCCACACATTTTAATTCCACATCCCATTCCCATTCTGACATGTCTATCTACGGCCTCCTCTATTGTAAAGATGAAGCCACACTCAGGTTGGAGGAACAACACCTTATATTCCGTCTGGGTAGCCTCCAACCTGATGGCATGAACATCGACTTCTCTAACTTCCCCTATTGCCCCACCTCCCCCTCGTACCCCATCTGTTACTTATTTTTATGCACACATTCTTCCTCTCACTCTCCTTTTTCTCCCTCTGTCCCTCTGAATATACCTCTTGCCCATCCTCTGGGTCCACCCCCCCCACTTGTCTTTCTTCCCGGACCTCCTGTCCCATGATCCTCTCCTATCCCCTTTTGCCTATCACCTGTCCAGCTCTCGGCTCTATCCCTCCCCCTCCTGTCTTCTCCTATCATTTTGCATCTCCCCCTCCCCCTCCAACTTTCAAATCCCTTACTCACTCTTCCATCAGTTAGTCCTGACGAAGGGTCTCGGCCTGAAACGTCGACTGCACCTCTTCCTAGAGATGCTGCCTGGCCTGCTGCGTTCACCAGCAACTTTGATGTGTATTGCTTGAATTTCCAGCATCTGCAGAATTCCTGTTGTTTTCAGATTCAATATAAAACCACAGTGTACTCAAACACACACAGATTCAATATAAAACTCCAGTGTACTCAAACACACAGAGATTCAATATAAAACCACAGTGTACTCAAACACACACAGATTCAATATAAAACTCCAGTGTACTCAAACACACACAGATTCAAGATTCAAAATTGTTTGTTGGCATTCTTCAGTACAAAGTGTAAAGGAGAACAGGATCACAAACAAGAAAAAAAATCTGCAGATGCTGGAAATCCGAGCAACACACACAAAATGCTGGAGGAACTCAGCAGGCCAGGCAGCATCTATGGAAAAAAGTACAGTCGACGTTTCAGTCCGAAACTCTTCTGCAGGGCTGGAGGGTTTTGGCCCGAAACGTCGACTGTACTCTTTTGCTGCCTGGCCTGCTGAGTTCCTCCAGCATTTTGTGTGTGTTGCTAGGAGAACACAGGAATTGTTACTCCAGATCTGGTGCAGCATTAAAACTCACAATGAGCGCAATAAAATCACAATAAACTCGATCCCATAAAACGTAATGTCGAAGTGACTGAGTGTGGCCATATATGCACTCACATATGTGCATGAAAACACACAGAGACATCCATGCACAGATACACACACACACACACACACACACACACACACACACACACACACACACACACACCCAGATGCAGGGTTTTCATTGCCTGTGGCATTCTCAATGAAGAAAATCAAGCTGAAACCAGGGGAGTAAAGAGCAAGAGTTGCAAACACAGACTGTAGGTGCATGAGGCCCAGTCACAGCTGTTGTAGCCCCATGCAGAAGGACAGAGGCTTGGATTTGCTGTGCAGAGTTTTAGCTTGAGAAGGCAATCACTGAAGACACAGAACATAGAGCATGGAACATAGAAGAGTAGAGCATAGTACAGGCCTTTTAGCCCAGGATGTTTTGGCCTATTCAAAGACCAGGTCCCTTCCCTCCCACACAACCCTCCATTTTTCTATCATCCAGGTGCCCATCTATGTCTCTTCAATGTCCCTAATGTATCTGCCTCAGCACTACCCCTAGCAGGGAGTTCCACACACCCACAATGCTCTGTGTAAAAATCTTACCTCTGACATCCTATCTATACTTTCCTGCAATTATCTTAAAATTATGTCCCTTCATATCCCTCTGTCACACCACCTCTCATCCTCCGTTTCAAAGAGAAAAGCCCTAGTTCACTCAGCCTATCCTCATAATGCATGCTCTCTAGTCCAGGCAGCATCCTGGTAAATCTCCTCAGCACCAAACATCAATTTCTCCGATATAAATGACTATTTCCAAGCTTTCCAGTCTGCTGTTGGGACAAAATAAGGTGGGATTAAGAACACAAAAGCTCATGAAAATAGGAACATGAGGAGCCCACTCAGCCCCTCAAACCTGGCCCACCATTCAATGTGATCTTGGTTGATCTGGCCCAAGATGCAATTCCTCGTCATTGGTAGTTGCTCATCACCCTCAGTTCCACGATCTTTCAGGCATTGCTCTATCACCATTTTAATACTTCTAACAATCCAGCCTCCAATCTTTCCTGTCCCACCCTAAACTTATGACCCCAGGTTCTGAACTCACCTACCACGGGGAATGTTACCATCCACCTTATCTGTGCTTAATGATTCCATAAAGTCGCCCTTCATTTTCCTACATCCCAAGGAATATTGGCATAGGCTGGCCAAACTCTTCCTAAAACCTAGGCCCTCAAGACCTGGCAAGA
Source organism: Mobula hypostoma (assembly GCF_963921235.1). NCBI lineage: Eukaryota > Metazoa > Chordata > Chondrichthyes > Myliobatiformes > Myliobatidae > Mobula > Mobula hypostoma. The sequence continues at coordinate 17,284,267 of NC_086115.1, forward strand.
TCCTTGTAAATCTTCTCTGCATTCTTTCCATTTAACTTTGGCGGGAGGAGATGATGGTGACGCGACGCAGCTTGCAGTGGCCACTCTGGTGGTGATGTCTGTTATCTGTCAAGTAGGGTGCCGTGCACAATCCTGATTTGATGGAGACAGACGTGAGAGCACAGAGGAACATCTGGTGAAACTTCTGAAATGCCTGTTTCACTGCCGCTGCTACTGTGTGGTCCAGAATCTCCGGAGGGGAAGGCCCCAAGTCCTCGACTTTGCTTGTTGCTCGGAGGCCGGGGTGAGGTCGAAGCGTTCAGCAGAGGATGGCGCTCAGCGCTCGGTGTCGGAGGGCTGGTCAGAGGCTCAAAGTTTTCGGACAGACTCTGAGCCTACTGCGGTTGGGTGCTTCCAATAGTGCGGCATCGGCAAGTTTGTGGCACTTGGAGGTTCATGGCGGGGAGAGTTTCTCCCTTCTACCGTCTGCGTGAGATGATGGGGCTATTGGGACTTTGAGTCTTTTTTTTACTGTGCCCATGGTCTGCTCTTTATCAAATTACGGTATTGCTTTGCACTGTTGTAACTATGTGTTATAATTATGTGGTTTTGTCAGTTTTAGTCTTGGTTTGTCTTGTGTTTCTGTGATATCACTCTGGAGGAACATTGTGTCATTTTTTAATGCATGCATTTCTAAATGACAATAAACGAGGACTGAGTGTCCTCATAATCTTTTCTATAACATGATGGCCACTTTAGTGAATAAAACAAATCCAGTGTTTTCGGCTGACTGGGTAATGTTAATGTTCAGCATTACTGCACAGAGCTCTGTCACAGAACAGTTTGAATATAGCTTTATTGCAATTGTGTTATCCTTGGTAGGACCACACCTCTAGTAAGTACATGGAGTTTAGGAGCCTCCGCTTCAGAAAAGATATACTTGCCATAGAGCGAGTACAACAAAGTTTGACTTCACTGGTTTCTGGAACAACACACTTTCTGTTTAAGGAGAGATTGAGTGGGCTGCTATTCTCTAGAGGTTAGAGGAATCTCATTGAAATTTTTAGAATTCTGAAAGGTTTGAGGTAGGGAGGAGGCCAGGATCTGGGACACGGTCTCAGAGTGAGGGGTAGGACTGAGATGAGGAGAAATGACTGAACCTTTGGGTTAGGGTTCATTAGGAGATGATCATAACCGCACTGGAACAGAAATCCTGCGACATTGGAAGAATGGGGAAGGTGGTCTCATTGAAACCAATTGAATATTGAAAGGCCTACATGGGGTGGATGTGGAGAGGATGATTCCTATTGAGGGGGGGTATTGGATCAAAAGTCTTATTCTCAGAATAGGAGGATGTCCCTTTAGAACAGAGTTGTGGAGAAATTTCTTTAGCCAGAAGGTGGTGAATCAGTGGAATTCATTCCACAGATGGCTGTGAAGGCAAAGTCTTTGGGTACAGTATACTTAAAGCAGAAGTTGATAGGTTCTTGATTAGTAAGGGCATCAAGGGTCACGGGAGAGAAAGCAGGAGGATGGAGTTGAGAGGATAATGAATCAGCCATGAAGGAGTGGTGGCACAGACTCGATGGGCCGAACAGCCTAATTCTTCTTCTGTGTCTTATGGTCTTATGACGTTACAGAGTTGGTGGTAAATATCATGAGGTCAAATCTGCAGTAACCCTCCGAAGATTTTTAAAAGGTTAACTTTATTTGTCACATGTATATCAAAACATCAGATCACACAGTGAAATACATCATTTGCATCAACAACGAACAGAGTTAACGACGTGCTGGGGAGAGGCAACAAGTGTCGTCACACTTCCGATGCAACAAAGTATACCCGCAGTTTACTAACCCTGACTTATTGTCTCTGGAATGTGGGAGGAAACTGGATCACCCAGACAAAAACCCACACAGTCACCTGGAGAATACAGACAACAGTGGAACTGAACCCCAGTCACTGACGCTGTGAAGCGTTACGCTACTGTACCGCCTGCTCTGTGCCGTGTGCAGTTCAGTGTTGGGACATCGCCAGGGAGAGGGAAGGGCCGGGTCTAATACCTCACTCTCTGCAGAGGCTGAGGAGGTATGGTTGTAGGGAACTTCAGCCTCAGCTTGGTCTGGGTGTCAGAAGCACTGATAGTGGCAGGGTTGGGCAGGACACAGGGGTGGGCATGGGTCAGAGAGACAGATCATTGTAGGAGATCCTCTGACCACGTGTACATGTGATAAATAAATCTGAATCTGAATCGAGGACAGTCAATCACTTGAAATTGTCTCCCTCTCTCGCCTCCTGATTCCATACAAGCCCAACTCCTCTCCCTTTCTGCTACGGTACTGTATATTTTTCTTGGTGTCAACGTCTTGGAGATTCTAACCTGGGCCCAGCAAACTGATGTAAGCCACAGTGGCGGCTCTGCTTTGTTCGGAGTTTGAGCAGGTCTGGCGTGTTACCAAATGCTGTTGCAATTTTCTATAAATGCACATCGGAGGGCATTCCGAATGGTTGCAACCACACCAAGTTCAGAAAGAGCTGCAGAGAGTCATCGACCTAGCTGGCACCTCAATGGGCACAACCCTCCTCACCATTCAGGATATCATCGAGAAGGTAGCATCCATCCAGGGCATACCCTCCTCTCATCACCACAACGCGGGAGCAGGTACAAGAACCTGAAGATACACACTTAATGAGTTAGGAACAGCTTCTACCTCTCTGCCATCGGATTTCTGAATGTTCCATGAACTCATTATTTCTTTTCCCATTATTTATTTATTTTGTAATTTACAGTAATTTTACGTCTTGTACTGAACTGCTGCAACAAACAACAGATTTCACGTCATGCAGTAAGTCAGTGATAATCGATCAGATCCTGAGTCTCTTCACTCATCTCTGCCTACTTCATCTCCCCTCTCCAATCCCATCCCCTACCAACCTTCCTCACCTCCCCACCCCTCTCCCTCTGCTCCACCAGCCTCCCCTCAGCCCTCTGCCTCTACCTCCTTCACATCCATCCCTGCCCACCCTTCCTCAGCACTGGTCAGCCTCTTCCCGAATGTCTTGGTGCCACGGATTGGGAGGGGTTGACTCTCTCTCTGTCTCTGCTCACAGCCCAGCGTCACAGGGTCTGAACCCTGCAACACAATCCCCCTCCTGGGTTCAGGATCCACCCAGCCCTTGGACAGTGTTTGTTTAGCCGGCCCTGTCTGCTGTGATCTTCCCTTATCTCACACTCACTGTCTGCCCTCTTATCGCCACTGGCAGCTGCTTATTGGCTTTCACGTGTCGAAGTTGGCCCATTAGCCCCGACCTTTGACCTCCGGATTTATCTCTCTGTCTCATAGCCCAGGGCTACTGGTAGGAGGGAGCACAGACCACTCCTTGCTCCGGTTCCTCCAGAGCCCCGACACACAATCCCTGCAGGTGCTGGGTCCTTCTTGCACCTGCTGTCCTCTCCCAGGAGAGGTCAAGGGTTTGGGAGGGTCTGACCGAGCAGCCCGCACTGGGCTTTGTAAACGGTGGATGCTGCAGCCGCTGTGCGCTGGTGGGGGAGGCAGGGGATTTTAATGCAGGTGGGTTGCTCTGTCATGGATGGTGTGGAGCTCCTTCAGTGTTTGTCGGAGCTTCACACAGACGGAATTCAAACCAGAATCAGATTGGGCAGCATGCCTTATAAGAACAGGCTGAGTAACTTGGCGACGGAGGATGAGAGGTGACCTGATAGAGGTGTTTAAGATGATGAGAGGCATTGATTGTGTGGATAGTCAGAGGCTTTATCCCAGGGCTGAAATGGCTGACATGAGGGAGCATAGTTTTAAGGTGCTTGGAAGTAGGTACAAGGGGGATGTCAGAGGTAAGTTTTTCACATGGAGAGTGGTGGGTGCGTGGAATGCACTGCTGGCAAAGGTGGTAAAGGCAGATATAATAGGGTCTTTTAGGAGACTCTTAATAGGTACATAGAGCTTAGGAAAATAAAGGGTTATGCAGTAGGGAAATTCTAGGCAGTTTCTAGAGTGGGTTACCTAGTCCGCACAATTTTGTGGGCTGAGGGGCCTGTAATGTGCTGTAGATTTTTTTAAAATCTGTTTTATTATCACCGACATGTCTCATGATGAATAGCTTCAGGTTTACTTCCACTTAAAAATTCAGTGCGCACATGTTGTTGTCACCGGGCAAAAAACTGCCCAGCACAAGATGTTTGTGCACACTGGTCGTTACCACTGAGGAGGGGCATCGTGCCCATGATGGAGCCGGGAGCTTACAGCTTTGTCTGGCCCTGTGCAGTGGTGGCTCGATACCAGGTGGTAATGCAACCGGTCTGAAAGCTCTCCCCCAATCATCTGTACAAATTTGCTGCAGTCTTTTCAAATCTCTTCAAATCCTAAATGAAATATAGCTTCTTGTGTGCCTCCTTCATAATTGCATCAGTATTTTTGGCCCAGGATAGGTCTTCAGAGATGTTGGTGCCCGGGGTCTTGAAGCTGCTCACCCTTTCCACTGCTGGCCCCTCAGTGAGAACTACTGTGTGTTCTCTCAGGTTTGTGGCAAGTACTCCATCACACTCCAGACCTGTGACTTGTAAATGCTGTGAGGGCCTTAGAGTGTTGGGATCTGAGTCCCCTGCAGGGTCCCTGGTCCCTGATCCATTCTGGTAGTCACAGTATTTATGTGGCAGGTCTAGTTAGGTCTCTGATCCACAGTGACCCTCAGGGTATTAGTGGTGCAGGTCTTGGTGATGCAAAGATTACTGCACACCAAAACTGGCTGACAGACTCTCCCTTGTTGAAGATGGTCATTGACTGGTTAACATTAATTTTATTTGCTCAGGTAAGTAGCCGTGGTTTGATGCCTCTGTTCATAACACCTTCTGTCACTTTGCTGATGTTCGGGAGTAGACCAACTGAGTGGTAATTGGCTGGATGGGATTTATCCTACTTTCATTGTGACTAGGACGTGGCAGGGCAGGTTTCCAGTTGTTGGGTAGATCCTTGGTCAGTTTGGCCGGACACACAGCCAGTTCCAGGCGTTGGTCCTCAGGATGTCGTCCAATCTCACACCTTTGCTACAGTCACTGCACTCAGTTACTCTGTGGTGTCTAGGCTGGAAACAGCCTCCTCAGGGAACATCAAGGCCGCTAACACAACCACTAGAACATCTGTATCAATAGCAGCAGGGCGAGGCTGGCACTCAGTCCTGCACATCTGTACTGCCACACAAATGTATTCACACCTGTACATGTGCACGCACACACACATTCAACACATCCTCACACACACACTCCCTCCACACACTCAACACACTCTCTCACACACACATACTCACACTCTCTCTAACACACACAGACACACTCACACTCTTACACACATACTTGTACTCTCTCTCACACACACACTCACACACACACAATCCCTCTCTCTCTCACAAACACACACTCTCACACTTCCTTACACACTCACTCACACTCTCTCACACACAGACACACTCACACTCTCTTACACACTCACTCACACTCTCTCTCACACACACAGACACACTCACACTCTCTTACACACTCACACTCTCTCACACACACTCTTTCACACACACACTGTCTCTCACACACTTGCGCGCTCTCTCTCTCACACAACACACTCACACACACACTCTCTCTCAGACACACTCACACTCTCTTACACACACACACTCTCTCACACACTCGCGCTCTCTCTCTCTCTCTCTCTCTCACACACACACACACAACACACACTCACACACACACACAATCCCTCTCTCTCACAAACACACATACTGTCACACACACAGTTCTCTAGCTCTCTGTAACCCGAAGCGCGGTACTGGGATCGGCCGACAGTGACTGCGGACGCTCTTGTCTTGCTCGGCCGCCGTGTCCCTCAGCTCCCCCGGGGCTCGGACTTCTGTGTTTCCGCAGCACAAACAGCTCGGCAAAAACTTCCTAAACCACTTGATAATCTGTTTACTGTTTACCTCTTGTTCTCTCCGCCCTGTCATTCAACATCAATTAGTCGGCCTCTGCACCCAAACAAGCAGGCTACCATTCGGAAGCTTTGCAGAGTGTGAGACAGGCTGGAGCCGCGGACAGTCGGGGTGGGGGCGGTGGCAGCGGCCGAGAGTCCCCCTGTCCTCAGGCAGGAGGGGCGAGAGCTGCACCACTCTCCCAGCCAGAGTTTTAACAGCTCTAAACAACGAGGTGAGAAATGAACCGCAGGCCCATCAAATCAATATTATTGACGTGCACAATAAAGCCAACGGGAAAGCTTTATGGGCCAAACATGGAGAAATCAGACAAGTTTAGATGCACAACTTGGTTGGCATGGACGAGTTGGACTGAAGGGCCTGTTCCCGTGCAGGATCACTCAATGTCTCTAGCATCCTAAGCAAGACATACAAACCGAGAGAATGAGAGCAGCGTCCTCAGGAAAACACTACCAAATGCGGAGAGTCCTGCCTGGAGCCAAATACTCCAGGTAATGACAGAGATACACAGCTCATTCCTCCCGTCCTGTCCGCCTGTAACACCAGATACACTGACCCTGCCCCCCCCCCACCACCACTCCCGTCTCCCATCCTGTAATCCCAGATACACTGGTGCCCCTCCAACCCTCCCGTCCCTGCCCCCCCCGTGGTCCAAGATACGCTGACCCCACACCCCTCCCAAACCTCACCCCCTGTGATCCCAGATACTCTGAACCCCGACCCCTCCCGTCCTGTCCACCTGTAACCCCAGGTACACTGATCCCCCTCACCCCTCCCATCCTGTCCACCTGTAATCGCACATACATGGACCCGCACACCTCCTGTCCTGCCCTGTTGTGATTCCAGATACAATGAAGACCCACCCCTCACATCCCCACTCCTGAGATCACAGATACGCTGACTCCCCCACCCCTCCTGTCCTTTCCCCACCCCTCCTGTCCTGTCCTGTTGCGATCCCAGATACACAGACCCCCACCCCTCCCATCCCCTCCTCCTGTGGTCCCAGATACACAGACCCACCACTCCTCCTGTCCTGTCCTGTTATGATCCCGGATACACAGACCCCCACCCCTCCTGCCCTGTCCCCACCCCTCCCATCCTGTCCTGTTGTGGTTCCAGGCTGCAATTAAGCACTTTGTCTGATGTCAGAGAATTCCTCGCACTCAGGGGAAACGGTTTCCAGCTGGACTCTCACTGACAGCAGGGTGAGGAGGAGCCCATTACCATCGCCATCCTTCAGTCACCCAGGACCTGAGCTATGCGGCGGGGTCATGGGAGAAATCTAATGGTCCGAGATTGGAGGCAGTGTGTCCAGAGCTGTCAGACACCACTACCCACCCCCTCTCATCTGAGGCAGGGATGGGACAATGAGACATGGGGCTTGAGACCACACGGCTGTTCCTGCATCCTGGGAATCTTTGCCAGTTCCATTTTTCATCTCCTCTCTGTTATCGCTCCCTTTTCAGACACTGACCTTTGAGATGATGGGAACCCCACAACGATCCTAAAGCACTCTGCAATCTCTGCACCTCCCTCCGGGCTGCGCTGTGACCTCGAGACACTTCCCAGAAACACGAGGGAGCAGCGGGGCACCTGAAGGCATTTCAGAGCAGGTGAGCTGCACCTCAGGCCGAGAGAGGGGAGGTCCCAGGGAGCAGAGAGATGCAGCGGGGTCGGGGAGGGAATTGTTCTGTGCAACTCAGGATTCAGATTCAGATTGGGACTTATTGTCCGTGGAAATGTACAGGGAAATGTAGTTTACATTAACACGCAACAGCACCTGAGGATGCTGCTACCACACATTCCAGAACGCCCGCTATATTCACACAGAACAACAGCAGCAAAACAGGCCCTGTTCCTCCCTCTCACACACTCACCCACACTCCCCACACTCCTCACACTCACACACACTCACCCGCACTCATACACACACACACACACACACACACACACACACACACACACAGTTCTCTAACCCCAGGACAGGCCATCTCTGGCCTCCAGTGCACTTGTGGATTCATAGATACACTGGACCTTCCACTTCCCCAGCAGACTCACAGGCTCAGGACTCCAGCCATCGGGCCGCGACTTCAGGTCGGGAAGGGCCATCAGTGGTGGGGGGAATGATCAAGGGCCTGAACTACAGGTGCTCAGAGGACTGGAGGGTTGTACAGATGAGGGGGAAAGAGAGGGAATCTGGCTTCTCTCCCCTGTCAACGGGTAATTGAAACTGTCCAATGTATCACCGGCACCGGCCTACCCAACATCAAGGACATGTATACAGAAAGGTGCCAGAAAAGGGCCAGTATTATTATGAAGGATCCCACCCACCCTGCTCATGGGTTGTTTGTCCCACTCCCAACAGGCAAGAGGCAACATAGCATTCATGCCCTGACCACCAAACTCAAAAACAGTTACTCTCCCCAAGCAATAAGGCTGATCAACACCTCCACCCACTAACCCACCCCTCCACACCCCCAACCACCACTACTTTATCATTTCCTTTGTACTGACATTCTTAACATCACTTTATGAACATGTGTTTCAATGGTTCAATGGTTCAATTTTATATCAGAGGATGTATACAGCATACAGCCTGAAATTCTTACTCTTTGCAGGCATCCATGAAACAGAAGAAAAAAAACCTTGACATAAAACATTAGGACCCCAAAGTTCATTCTCCTTCTCAGGCACAAAGAACAGCAAAAGTGTAAACCATCCCCCCACCTGCCTCAGCAAAAACATCGGCCCCCATCACCCTCCATGCAAGCAATAACAAAGCCACCAGAGACCACAATTTAGAGTCTATCAAAAACTACTGTCCATCCCAACACTTTGACATCTCAAATAGGCCCTCCCTCTCTAATGTGGCAGAGAGAGTTATCATTCCTGCAACAGATGAGAGGAAGACCAACAGTTTGATGTTCCGATGTTACAATCTGCAGCGTCAGATCAAGTTCTCAGCATTCTTAAGTGGGAAGATAAATAGCCAGAGGTTGTGGTCCATGTAGGTACCAGTGACGTGGGTAGGATGAGTGTCAAGGTTCTGCAGAGGGAGTTCAAGGAGTTGGGTGCTAAGCTAAAGGGCAGGACGTCCAGGGTTGTGATCTCAGGATTACTACCCATGCCACATGCTAGTGAGGCCAGAACTAGGACAATTATACAGTTTAATAAGTGGCTAAGAAGTTGGTGTCGGAGGGAGGGAATAAGATCATTTCGATCATTGGGCTCTCTTCCAGGGAAGGTGGGACCTGTACAGAAGGGGCGGTTTGCACCTGAACTGGAGGGGGACCAATATCCTGACAGAAAGGTTTGTTAATGCTGCACGGTGAGGTTGAAACTAGAGTTGCAGGGGGATGGGAACCAGAATGCCAGAACAGGTAGTGGAGAGGTTGTGGATTCAGATGTTGGTAAGACCTCAGACAAAGTTAGGAATCAAAAGGTTGAGCATGGTGCAACTAGTGTCCTGAGCTGTGTATATTTCAATGCAAGAAGTATCGTAGGAAAGGCGGAGAGAGAGGTATCATTCCTGTAGAAGCAGAAGACTAACAGATAAGCAGAAGACTGACAGTTTGATGTTCCGATGTTACAATCTGCAGTGTCGGATCAAGTCCTCAGCATTCTTAAGTGGGAGAATAAGGTAGCTGGTATGGAAACTGAAGCAATGTGTAGTGAGGAGAGGTTCTTGATAGGGCAAAATTGATAGGGATGAGTAGCAATGTAAAAGGTGGACAAATTGAAAAGGGTGAATGCAGAACTGAAGATGCTGTACACAGAAGGAGTTGAATGTGTGCAGTATACAGAATAAGGTAGATGAACTTGCAGCACAGTTGCAAATTGGCAGGTATGATGTTGTAGGCGTCACTGAATCATGGCTGAAAGAAGATTGTAGCTGGTGGCTTAATGTCCAAGGATACACATTATATTAAAAGGTTGGGTAGGTAGGCAGAGAGGGTGGCGTTGCTTTTTTGGTAAAAAATGAATCAAATCATTAGAAAGAAGTGACATAGGGTCAGAAGGTTTTGAATCATTGTGGGTAGAGCTAAGGAAGTGTAAGGATAAAAAGACCCTGATGGTTGTATACAGACCCCCCAACAGTAGTAAGGATGTGGTCTACAAGTTACAACAAGAGAACATAAGAACATAAGAGATAGAAAATGCATGCCAAAGAGCAATGTTACAATAGTCATGGGGGATTTCAATATGCAGCTAGATTGGGAAAATCAGGTTGGTACTGGATTCCAAGAGAGGGAATTTCTAGAGTGCCTACGAGGTGGCTTTTTACAGCAACTCATGGTTGAACCCACTCGGGGATCTGCTATTTTGTTTGGATATTGTGCAATGAATGGAATTGATTAGAGAGCTTAAGGTAAAAGAACTCTTAGGGGAAAGTGATCATAGTATACCCAAATTCACCCTGAAATTTGAGGTGAAGCTAATGTCAGATGTGTCAATATTATAGTGATGTAAAGGGAATTACAGAGGCATGAGAGAGGATTTGGCCAGAATTGATTGGAAAAGAACACTGGCAGGGACGATGGCAGAGCAGCAATGGCTGGAATTTCTGGAAGCGATTCGGAAGGCACAGGATATATACATCAGAAAGAAAAAGAAGTATTCTAAAGGCAAGATGACACAGTTATGACTACCAAGAGATGTCAAAGCCAACAAAAAAGCCAAAGGGAGGGCATATAATAGAGCAAAAATTAGTGGGAAGATAGAGGATTGGGAAGCTTTCAAATACTGTACCAACAGAAGTAACTAATAAAGTCAATAAAAGGTAAAGATAGAATACAAAAGTACACTAGCCAATAATATTTTCAAGAGGATGCCAAAGTTTCTTCAGATACATAAAGTATGAAAGAGAAGGTTCTTGGGAAACTGAAAGGTCTGAAGGTAAACAAGTCACCTGGACCAGATAGTGTACACAGCAGGGTTCTGAAAGAGGCGGCTGAAGAGATTGTGGAGGCATTAGTAATGATCTTTCAAAAATTACTAGATTCAGGAATGGTTCCAGAAGACTGGAAAATTGCAAATGTCACTCCACTCTTCAAGAAGGGTGAGAGGCAGAAGAAAGGAAACTATAGGCCAGTTAGTCTGACTTCAGTATTTGGGAAAGTGTTGGAGTTAATTACTAAGGATGAGGTCTCAGGGTACTTGGAGGCATGTGATAAAAAAAGGCCGTAGTCACATGGTTTCCTCAAGGGAAATTCTTGCCTGACAAATCTGTTGGAATTCTTTGAAGAAATAACAGGCAGTATAGACAAAGGAGAATTGGTTGATGTTGTGTACTTGGATTTTCAGAAGGCCTTTGACAAGGTGCCACACATGAGGTTGTTTATCAAGCTACGAGCCCACAGTATTACAGGAAAGATTCTAGCATGGATAAAGCAGAGTCTGATTGGCAGCAGACAAAGAGTGGGAATAAAGACAGCCTTTTCTAGTCAGCTGCCGGTGATTAGTGGTGTACCACAGGAGTCTGTGTTGGGACTGATTCTCATTATATGTCAGTGATTTGGATGATGGAATTGATGGCTTTCTTGCAAAGTTTGCAGACGATATGAAGAAAGGTGTAGGGCAGGTTGATTTGAGGAAGTAGAGCGGCCACAGAAGGACTAAGACAGATTAGAAGAATGGGCAAAGAAATGGCAGATGGAATACAGTGTTAGAAAGTATATGGTTCATGCACATTGGTGAAACAAATGAAAGGGTTGACTATTTTCTAAATGGAGAGAAAATACAAAAATCTGAGGTGCAAAGGGATTTGGGCGTCCTTGTGCAGGATTCCCTGAAGGTTAATTTGCAGGTTGAGTCTGTGGTTAGGAAGGTAAATGCGATGTTAGCATTCATTTCAAGAGGACTAGAATATAAAAGCTAAGATGTAATATTGAGACTTTATAAAGCACCAGTGAGTATTGTAAGCAGTTTTAGCCCCTTATCTTAGAAAGGATGTGTTGAAACTGGAGAGGGTTCAAAGCAGGTTCATGAAAATGATTCCAGGTTTGAACGGCTTGTCATATGAGAGCGTTTGATGGCTCTGGGCCTGTACTCATTGGAATTCAGAAGGATGAATGGTGACATATTTCAAATGTTTCAATGGTGATAGGCCTTGATGGAGTGGATGAGGAGAGGATGTTTCCTATGGTGGGAGAGTCTAAGACCAGAGGACACAGCCTCAGAATAGAGGGGCATCCTCTTAGAATGGAGATGAGGAGGATTTTTTTAGCCAGAGAGTGGTAAATCTGAGGAATTCTTTGTGACAGGCAGCTGTGGAGGCCAAGTCTTTATGTATATTTAAGGCAGAAGGTGATAGAATCTTGGTTCGTGCCTTCATAGGAAATGAAGGGATGCAGGAATAGGCAGGAGACTAGGGTTGAGAGGAAAATTGGATCAGCCACAATGAAAGGAACAGACTAAATGGGCCGAATGATCTAGTTCTGCTCCTATATCTTATAGTCTTATGTCTTATTTGAGTTCCCTGACTTGAGGGCTTCCTTTCAACAGCAATCTCAATGTTAGAATCTCAAGCTACACTTCAGTTGGCAACACCAGCAAGGAACTGGGTCATCCACAGGGCCACATCCCGAAGGTGCAGCTGGTGATCCCGAGACTTGGGCCACTTGGTGAAGTCCAAGAGCAAGAACCCACTGCTATGAAGAACAGCAGTTTGAGTGCAGCTGTAGATCATAGACTCTGACCGGACTCCAGCCACCTTGCACAGGGAAGAACATTAAACTGCGGTGCGGATGAACTAGAAGTTGTTGACCATGTCTGCAAAAACTTCAGGCACTATGTTTTTTTACTCCTTCTCCCACCTATATACAATCAATATATATATAAGTTAAACAACAGGAATTCTGCAGATGCTGGAAATTCAAGCAACATACATCAAAGTTGCTGGTGAACGCAGCAGGCCAAGCAGCATCTATAGGAAGAGGCGCAGTCGACGTTTCAGGCCGAGACCCTTCGTCAGGACTAACTCAGGACTAACTGTTAGTCCTGACGAAGGGTCTCGGCTTGAAACGTCGACTGCGCCTCTTCCTATAGATGCTGCTTGGCCTGCTGCGTTCACCAGCAACTTTGATGTATGTTGCTTATATATAAGTTATCTCATGTATTTACATTTATTGTGTTTTTATTATTACTGTGTTCTGTATATTATTGTGTGTTTTTTGTGCTGCAGTAGAGCTGGAGTAACAATGATGTTGTTTTCCTTTACACTTGCGTACTAGCAATGACATTAAACAATCTTGAATCTTGTCAGGGGCCTTGTCCACCCCAAATCTGTCCCCACTCTACCATTATCCCTTCTCTTCACTTCCATGTTCTCTGTAACTGTCCACCCACCTTCCATAACAACCCCACATTCAACGACCCACCCTCCATAACATTTCCCCATCCCGGTGACACCTCCAGAAGAGCCTTCCCTCCTCTCCAGCACTCTGGAGGAAACATTCCAACTGTAACTTCCCAGTTTACCACTTATGTCCCACCATCACTCCCTCACGTAACACCAGACCTTTCACCCTCTGCTCTTCCCACCGTCTAGTGATCCAAGCATTCCCTCAGCAACATTTCACTTGTACTGTTTCCAACCCAGTAGACTGTAGCTACAGCTCATCCCATTTTCCCGCCACCTTAACAGTGATAGAGTTCCTCTTGTTGTTACCTACCACCCCATGAGCCTCTAAGTCCAACACATCATCCTCTGCCATCTCCAAAAGGATCCCACCATGAAAGACATCTTTACCTACCCCCTCCACTTTCTGCAGGGATCGCTCCCTCCATGATTTCCTTGTCCATTCATCCCTCCCCACTAATCTCCCTCCTGGTGCTTATCCTTGCAAGCAGCCTAAGTGCTACACCTGCCTATTCACCTCCTCCTTCACCTCCATTCAGGGCATCAAACAGTCCTTGCACTTAAGGCAACATTTCACCTGCAAATCTCCTGGAGTTGTCTATTGTTTCTGGTGCTCCTAATGCAACTTCCACTACATTGGTGAGACCCATCATAAATTGGGGAACTGCTTCATTAACCACCTCCTCTCCATTTGCCAAAAGCAGAACTTCCTGGTGGTCAAACATTCCCATTCCCATTCCAACATGTCGGTCTATGGTCTAAGGCCAGGAAGTCATCTTATTCCCATAAAACCCACCGTAAGGCTGAGAAACCACACTTCATCCTCTGAATGAGCACATTGCAAGGGCTCAGCAATGAATTCAACAGAACAGGAAATTCATAGGTCCAGCGAATTTGGTTCAATCCTGATTCCCAAACTCCAGTGCTGTCTGTGTGGAGTTTGCATGTTATCCCAATGACTACGTGGGATTCCCCTGGGTGTTCCAGTTTCAAAGTTCAAAAGTAAATTTATTATCAAAGTTCATATATGTCACCATATACAACCCTGAGATTCATTTTCTTGTTTGTATACTCAATAAATCTATAGAATAGTAGCCATAACAGAATCAATGAAAAACCATACCTACTTGGGCATTCGATCAGTGTGTAAAAAAACAACAAACTGTGCAAATACAAAAAATAATAATAATAAATAAATAAGCAGTAAATATCAAGAACATGAGGTGAAGAGTCTGTTGTAGCGTGGATGAAATCACCAGAGAGACAGAGTCACTGGTAGATACAAAGCAGCTTCTTTATTCGACACAACAAGGCATCATACGGATGGAGACGCTTTCCGCAGAAAGGGCTGCTAGCTCAATGTGGGCACAATATTTATATGCTAAACACAAAGGCAATCGCTACTCAAAAGTTATAGACAATGCATAGACAATGCTTCCTATTGAAGCATCACACCATCCTTTCCTCCCGACACCAACATGTCTGGGTTGGTATCCACAGCCTTTAGGAATGTAAGTTAAGTCTACCATACATTTATTTGGCATATCCCGTGCTAACATAGAAGACAATTAATATTTATAATGTGTAGGTGATACTGCCTTCGAAACTACAGCATCAGGTCAAAATACCAGAAGCATCTGGTATTCACACCTTTTAGGAAGCCCATTGTGGTGGACTCAATCCACAGTCCTTTGTCAAACAGTTAAAATAGAAGTCTGGTGGCCAAAGTCATTTAAGTGTAAACAAATCATCTACCCAAAAGAAATCCACTCTAACAGAGTCCAGGGAAGTGAGTCCTTTGATTGTGGGAACATTTCAATGAAGGTGAAATGTGAAAGTGAAGGTGATTGAAGATATTTCCTTTGGTTCATGAGCCTGGTGGTTGAGGGGGTAATTGTTTCTGAACGTGGTGGTCTGAGTCCTGAGGCTCCTGTACCTTCTTCCTGATGACAGCATCAGAAAGATGTTCTGAGTAGTGGTGGTCCCTGTTGATGGATGCTGCTTTCCTGCAACAGCATTTCATGTAGATGTGCTCAATGGTGGGAAGGGCTTTACCTGTGATGGACTGTTTCCACTACTTTTTGTCAAAGTTTCCATTCAAGGGCATTGGTGTTTCCATACCAGGCTGTGATACAGCTCGTCAACATACTCCCTACTCACTACACATCTATAGAAGTCTGTCAATGTTTTAGATGTCATGCTGAATCTTCACAAACTCCTGAGGAAGTGGAGGTGTTGCATATTTTCTTCCTATTTGCATTTAAGTGTTGGTCCTGGGAAAGGTCCCCCAAGCTAAGACTGAGAAAGGTAAAAGTTGTTGACCCTCTCCACCCCTGATCCTCCAATGAGGACTGGCACATGGATACCTGGTTTCCTTTGCCTGAGTCAATAATGAGCTCTTGGTCTTGCCAACATTGAGTAAGAGGTTATTGTTATGGCACCACTCAGTTAGATTTTCAATCTCCCTCCTATATGCTAATCCATCACCAACTTTGATTCAGCCTACAACAGTGCTGCTGTCAGCAAACTTGAATATGGCGCTGGAACTGTGCTTAGCCACACAGTCATAAGTGTAAAGCGAGTAGAGCAGAGACTTGTGGTGATCATGGAGGCAATACTGCTGCCAATTCAAACTCGCTGGGGTCTGCAAGTGAGCAAATCAAGGATCCAATTGCACAAGGAGGTAATGAAGCCAAGGTCTGGGAACTCATTGATTAGTTTTGAGGGGATGACGGTTTTGAATGCTGACCAGTGGTCGATAAAGAGCATCCCGATCTTTGCTGTCCAGATGTTCTAAGGCTGAGTGAAGAGCCTATGAGATGGCATCTGCTGTGGGCCTGTTGCTGTAGATCTGTTGCTTCGGTATGCAAATTGGAGCGGATCTGAGTCGCTTTTCAGGCAGGAGTTGATATGTTTTATCACCAACCTCTTAAAACAGTTCATCATTGTGGATATAATTGCAACTGGACGATAGCCATTGAGGTAGGTCACAGGTCCTTCTTGAATACCGGTATACATACATGAAGCATGCTTGCAGCAGGTAGGTACCTCAGACTGCCGAAGCGAGAGGTTAAAGGTTTCAGTGAACACTCCAGCCAGTTTATCGGCTTTTAGCAGTTGGCCAGGTATCCCATCTGGGCTGGATGCCTTCCGTGAGTTCATCCTCTTGAGGGGTGCCCTCACATCGTCCTCCCATATCCCAAACATGCGCGAGTCAATAGGTTAATTGTCCGCTGTAAATTGCCTCCTAGTGTTAGAATCTGATGAGAGAGGTGCGTTATCAGAAAGCGGAGAGAGGTTACAGGGGAAATTATAGGGAATGGGATTTATTGGTGTCCAGCATAGGCCTGATAGGGCGAATGGCTCCAGCCCCATAACACATGTCGAAATAATGTAAAAAGGTGGTGATGTGAGCATGACATGTCAAAAATATATGTTCAACACATTTGGAATATGCCTAAGGGCTGTTCAATATTCCGTATAGACGTATGAGTCCACAGGAGTGAACAGCTCTCTGCTTGCACAGACTTTGATAGAACAGGTACTACCCTTGGTATTAATGAAAACCTTTGTACAGACACAGCGTGCAGTACATGTCAGGCAGGTATTAAATGCTGCCTTCAGAGGTATCACAACAATGCGCAGATGCTACGCACAGCGTCCTCTGTAAGGAGTTTTGTACTAGCTGCTCCAGTTTCCCCCAAAAGCATGCGGGTTATTAGCTTGATTGGTCATTGTCAATTGTCCTGGGTTAAACAGGTGGGTTGCTGGGCGGTGAGGCTCGTCGGGCCGGAAGGGCCTGTTTCACACGGTATCTCTGCATGGTCGCCGAGGGTAGGTAGCAGCGCCGGGGCATAAAACGGGGACTCGGAAAAATCAGACCGGCTCTACAAGGATCAATAAATCCCCCGCAAAAAAAACCCACCGGAAACCGCACATACTGCAATCCAGAGAAACTCAGCGGGTCGAGCAGCGTCTGTGGCGGGAGAGGGGAGAGAGATC
This sequence comes from Mobula hypostoma, assembly GCF_963921235.1. Taxonomy (NCBI): domain Eukaryota; kingdom Metazoa; phylum Chordata; class Chondrichthyes; order Myliobatiformes; family Myliobatidae; genus Mobula; species Mobula hypostoma. The sequence goes on from NC_086115.1 coordinate 17,301,600, forward strand.
GTCCGCACGTTTCGGATCGAGACCGGATCGGGACAAATCAGGACCATCTCTTCCCACCCCCTCTGACACACACAGAGGTGATGCCAGACCCGCCGAGTTCCTCCCGCAGATTGCTGCCCCAGCGTATCGGGATGGAGGGAGACGGGGAGTGGGGACAGTAGAACAGAGGAAAGGAGGGGACCATGGGGTGTGGGGGGGGTCGGCTTTGAGGGGCAGAAAGAAAGAAGTTGTAGAGAAATTTGTAAAGGGTGGGATTTAGAGAGAAAGAGAAAGAGAGGAACAGAGAGGCAAGTGCCGGGCGGTGAGCAGAGAAATGGGGAAGGAGTGGATAGGGCCGATGAGGGTGGGGAGCGAAATGCGGCGCGGGGAGGGAGGGGGGAGGGGGAGGAACCACCTGCAGCTGCGCTGAGTGCAATCAGGGGAGAGAGGATGTCCCCAGTCACTGTATCCCGAGATAAGAGCTATCAAAAACAGCTGCTGATGCGGGACATCCGAAATAAAACCAGGCACGGCGGGTCAGGCATTGCATCTGTGGAGGGAGAGAAAGGAGTTAACGTTTCAGGTCAGGGTCTTCGCACTGAAACTTTTACCCCATTGCTTTCCACAACTGCCCATTCCATCTATGCTGGCTACGTTTCTATCTTCCACACCAATCTCCTATGCCGGTATTAATTCCATATTCCTCTGTGTTCTGCTTACTAAAGCATCAGTCTAGATGCCTCTTCAATGTTGTTACGGTTTGTGCCAACTGCTCTTCATGCGAAGAATTTACCCACCGGGTCCCGTTTAAACTTCTTCCATCCTTCCCTACTTTAAGAGAGGAGTCGGTGTGTGTAGCTGGGTCGGGATCATTTACAGTGCGGCTTGGGGCGGAATGACCTCGCTGGTCGCAGGGAGCTCTCTCCCTTCTCGGTCTGTCTTTTCCCTGTGGGGGTCTCTCTCCCTCTCCCATGATTGCAGGTTCTGAATCTGGTTCCCAGACCCTAGCAGCGACCCCGCCCCCGTGCCGGTTGAGGTTTGCCCCCTTGCACAAGTCATAGCTCGCAATTTCACCGTTACCAGAAGCGTAACGGCCTCGGGAACGCAAGGAGCCGGTGGTGTGTCAGAGTTCCGTCTCCTGCCTCTCGTTACGCGGTGGTGCGCTACCGATTGTCCGCGCTCAGCCCGGGCGTCGACCGTATCGGAAGTGGGGGGGGGGGTCACCTCTGAATTAGTTAATGTCCAACCCACGCCAGCGTTTCCCGGCACCCGTCCGCAACTTCGAGAACTACACGCCTCCATCGCCCCTCCTTCCCCACACACCCGCATAATGCCATAAACTCCACCGGGTCCACCTCCCCTCTGAAACAGTGTAACCTTCAAACTGGCGTCTCGCTGCCCTGAGGGCTTTCTGTCCTACATATCAGCCGCGCCGCACGGGTTCACAAGCGGCGACTCTGCAGCCGGAGTCGATGTAATTAACACGCAGAGCGTGCACTGGTGTGAACGCGCTTTGTCTCAGACTGAGCCCCACTTTTTGTTGCAAAGTAACCCCTCGATCTAAAGACAGGGACAATCGGGTTTTATATAAAATAGACATTTATACATTATACACATTCATATCCACTTTGAGATCTAAATATCGTAGAATTGCATTGAGGGAGGATAATACTTCGTATCTTAAGAAGATTTATTTACATTATGAATTTAAAACAGTTTCATTTAATTGCTATAAGCTTTCACATTTATATTTATTTATAATAAAAGTGCATATAATCGAGATATATAAATTAGACGTGAAAATATAAAAGGTAAACAATCCTAACGTATATTGTTATAATAGATAATCAAACCACATGTATAATTAAAGCTAATCGAATAATGTAATTGAGATACACAATAATTTACATCATAATCTGGAAATTATTTGGATAACAGTATTTTTTACTAAATACCGATGTTTCTACAAAATAGATTTATGGATGATAGATTGTGATCTACTGACATATAGATTTACCGCAATAGATTTTGTTATAACAGATTAGCGCAAAAAATTATTTTGGATTAAAGTAGATTTATATACAGAATAAATCTGAATAAGAGAGAAGAGTGTGTAAAATATTTATATAATGTAGATTAATGCACTTTATGCACTTTGAGATGGAACGAATTTATATCTGACACCGGTTTATGGTGGTAAATTGTTCTTTGAGTTACGACCATTGATCGGGTAAGGAGCAGATAACGAGAACGGCCCGTGACAAATCCGCGGCTCGCTCCCTCCGGTGAGACGTTCTCGCACAGGAACAGAGCGGGGCAAGGCAGCTGAGTCCCGACTGGGGTGGAGGCCGCGTCCTCGCCTTAATGTTGAGGATTGTACCCATCCCTGAATCCCAAATCCAGACCCGCAGTCCACCTCATTCCTGAATCCCAAATCCAGACCAGCAGTCCACTTCATTCCTGAATCCCAAGTCCAGACCCGCAGTCCACTTCATTCCTGAATCCCAAATCCAGGCCCTCAATTCCACTTCATCCCTGAATCCCAAATCCATGCCCTAAATTCCAGCCCCATTCCTTGAATCTCAACCCCATTCTCTGACTCTCAGCCCCATTCCCGAATTCTAAATTGATGCTCTGGCTCCCAGCCCCATTCTTTGAACTCAAATCCAGAACCTGGATCACAATCTCTCTCGTGGGGGAAGGGGGAGGTGGGCAGGCAGTTCGGAATGAAAATAATAAATACTGGACTTGTCTAATAATGATTTGTGTTAACTAATGAAGAGGTGTATAACTGGACCTTGTCAGCTCACTGGTCTGAGTGCTACTGGTAACATGTAACCCAGTCCTACCTGTCGCATGGTCAGGTGGTCGGTGACTAAACCGGCTCCCCCACCAGGCTTGCCTGGTGAGGAGGGTGGCTAGACACCCTGCAGGACGAAAGACAAGACCTGTCAAAGGGCGGACGAACCCTCTCGAGTCAACGGCCATCTAGCAAACACGGGCCGTGAAGCGTGGAAAGGACATCCCTTCCATCGAAGCCTGGTCTGGCCATCCACTGCAACAGAACTTCCCCCAGCCGTCCTGGACCCCACCATGCCGCTGGATCCGGGAAGGGATGTCGAGAGGGTGGGTCTGGACCTGTACAACCCCTTACTCACCTAAAATCCACTCACGCACACGCTGTTCCTTTCTGAGGAGTGGGGTATCAACCCACTAACTGACTGAAAGGAACCATCATCATCCTATGGGATGGATAGCCAGAGAGTATAACTGGAAAGAAGCGATTGGTAAAATTGTGGTCAGCGTAGATGGCTGTCAAAGTATACAAACATGGGCGGAGAAATATCAAACGGGATTTAGTCCGGGCCAGTGTGAGGTGTTGCACTTTGGGAGGAGTATGGAGGTATGTTAACGGCAGGACCTCTATCAACACTGATCTACGAAGAAAATTGGGACCCAAGTCCATTGTTCCTTATAAGTGACCCACAAGTTAACTAGGAGGTGTAGAAGGCGTATGAAGTGCTTACCTTCAATGGTCGGGGCATTCAGCAAAAGAGTAGGAAAGTTTTATGTACAGGGGATTCTCTAGATGCTGGAAATCCAGAATAAAGCACAGACAATCATGGAGGAACTCAGCATCTATGGAAAGAAATACACAGTCGATGTTTCGGACCCAGACAATTCACAAGAAAGTTATACAGTATTTCCATTCCATAGACTTGGAGTACTGTGTGAGATTCTGGTCGCCTAATACAGCAGGATGTTGAGGCTTTGGAGAAGGTGCAGAAGAGGCTCACCAGGATTAGAGGGCATCTGCTGTAAGGAAAGGTCGGACAAACGGCTTGTTTTCTCTGAAGTGTCCGAGGCTGGGATTGAAGTTATGACAGGCATAGACAGGATAGACAGATCGAATATTTTTATCAAATAGAATGTAAAATAGTAGCATGGATTTTTGTTGGGGAGGGGGTTAGAAAGAGATGTACGGGGAACGGTTTTACATACAGAGTGGAACAAGCTTTTAGGGGTGCTGGTAGAAGCAGGCACGATAGAAACATAGAAACATAGAAAATAGGTGCAGGAGTAGACCATTCGGCCCTTCGAGCCTGCACCGCCATTTATTATGATCATGGCTGATCATCCAACTCAGAACCCCGCCCCAGCCTTCCCTCCATACCCCCTGACCCCCGTAGCCACAAGGGCCATATCTAACTCCCTCTTAAATATAGCCAATGAACTGGCCTCAACTGTTTCCTGTGGCAGAGAATTCCACAGATTCACCACTCTCTGTGTGAAGAAGTTTTTCCCAATCTCGGTCCTAAAAGGCTTCCCCTCTATCCTCAAACTGTGGCCCCTCGTTCTGGACTTCCCCAACATCGGGAACAATCTTCCTGCATCTAGCCTGTCCAATCCCTTTAGGATCTTATACGTTTCAATCTGATCCCCCCTCAATCTTCTAAATTCCAACGAGTACAAGACCAGTTCATCCAGTCTTTCTTCATATGAAAGTCCTGCCATCCCAGGAATCAATCTGGTGAACCTTCTTTGTACTCCCTCTATGTCAAGGATGTCTTTCCTCAGATTAGGGGACCAAAACTGCACACAATACTCCAGGTGTGGTCTCACCAAGGCCTTGTACAACTGCAGTAGTACCTCCCTGCTCCTGTACTCGAATCCTCTCACTATAAACAGCTGTTAGACACACAAATATGCAGGGAATTGAGGGATAACGATTGTGTACGGGCAGAAAAGATTTAGGAATCATGTAGGCGGCAGACATTGTAGGTGAAGGGCCCGTTCCTGTGGGTTATGTGTGGGTAAATCAAACTGGCCCTTGCTTCACCCACTGTTGGAGCTCTGCCCTCGAACAGATGCGTTGGATAAGACTGAAGGGCGGATTGACAAGGGTGGGCACAGGGTCAAGGACAGTGCGAGGGAAGGAGGGACGGTTTCGGGGGTCTGATGAAGAATTTCAGGTTATGCCAGGTCTCGTTGGGTGAATGTGGACAGGATGATCCTACCAATATTTATAGGAAAGATGTCAACAAAATAGAGAGAGTACAGAGAAGATTTACTAGTATGTTACCTGGGTTTCATCATCTAAGTTACAGAGAAAGGTTGAACAAGTTGGGTCTTTATTCTTTGTAACGTAGAAGGTTGAGGGGGGACTTGATAGAGGTATTCAAAATTATGAGGGGGATAGATAGAGTTGACGTGGATAGGCTTTTTCCATTGAGACTGGGGGAGATTCAAACAAGAGGACATGAGTTGAGAGTTAATGGCAAAAGATTAGGGGTAACATGAGGTGGAACTTCTTTACTCAGAGAGTGGTAGCTATGTGGAACGAGCTTCCAGCAGAAGTGGTTGAGGCAGGTTTGATGTTGTCGTTTAAAGTTAAATTGGACAGCTATATGGACAGGAAAGGATTGGAGGGTTATGGGCTGAGTGCAGGTCGGTGGGACTAGGTGAGAGTAAGAGTTCGGCACGGACTAGAAGGGCAGAGATGGCCTGTTTCTGTGCTGTAATTGTTATATGGTTATATGGTTAAGATGAGACGAAGCTGGGTGGCAGTGTTAACTGTGAGGAGGATGCTAAGAGGATCAGGGTGACTTGGATAGGTTGGGTGAGTGGGCAAATTCATGGCAGATGCAATTTAATGTGGATAAATGTGAAGTTATCCACTTTGGTGGCAAAAATAGGAAAACAGATTATTATCTGAATGGTGGCCGATTAAGAAAAGGGAGGTGCAATGAGACCTGGGTGTCATTATACACCAGTCATTGAAAGTGGGCATGCAGGTACAGCAGGTGGTGAAAAAGGCGAATGGTATGCTGGCATTTATAACGAGAGGATTCGAGTACAGGAGCAGGGAGGTACTACTGCAGTTGTACAAGGCCTTGGTGAGACCACACCTGGAGTATTGTGTGCAGTTTTGGTCCCCTAATCTGAGGAAAGACATCCTTGACATAGAGGGAGTACAAAGAAGGTTCACCAGATTGATTCCTGGGATGGCAGGACTTTCATATGAAGAAAGACTGGATGAACTGGTCTTGTACTCGTTGGAATTTAGAAGATTGAGGGGGGATCAGATTGAAACGTATAAGATCCTAAAGGGATTGGACAGGCTAGATGCAGGAAGATTGTTCCCGATGTTGGGGAAGTCCAGAACGAGGGGCCACAGTTTGAGGATAGAGGGGAAGCCTTTTAGGACCGAGATTGGGAAAAACTTCTTCACACAGAGAGTGGTGAATCTGTGGAATTCTCTGCCACAGGAAACAGTTGAGGCCAGTTCATTGGCTATATTTAAGAGGGAGTTAGATATGGCCCTTGTGGCTACGGGGGTCAGGGGGTATGGAGGGAAGGCTGGGCGGGGTTCTGAGTTGGATGATCAGCCATGATCATAATAAATGGCGGTGCAGGCTCGAAGGGCCGAATGGCCTACTCCTGCACCTATTTTCTATGTTTCTATGTTTCTATTAGGCAATCACTCATTAATCAAAAGGGGTGTCTGAGGAGCGGGGAGTGGAGCACGCTCTCACAGAGGGCCGAGGCGAACAGCAGAAGGGAGATCAGGGGGAGGAGGGCTAAACTCCAGAGGGGAGGTGTGATGGGAGCGGAGTGAAAGGAGAGTAGAAGGGAGCAAAGCTCCAGACCCAGCACCACGGGGAAAATGGGGAATTGGGCAATTGTTCCTGGACAATGTAATGTGAACAACAGCAAAAACATTATTGATTGTAATGCTGCATTAATATTATAGAAGGGGTAATCGTAATGACAAAATCGTAAAGAGTGTATGAATGGAGGGGAGATATCATTCTGTAGCACACAACGGGCCGAATGCCAGGCCGCGAGTGAATGTGTAAATGTAACTGGGAGCGTGTTTACGGATATTTGTTTATTTATTTAGATATACGGTGTAGAACAGACCCTTTCAGCCCAACGAGCCGCGCCGCCCGATCACAGGACAACTTACAATGGCTAATTAACCTTGTAATTAGTACTTAAACCTTGTCATCTTTGGACTATGGGAAGAAACCGAAGCACCCCGGAGGAAAACCACGCGGTTCACGTACACGTGGATTACATACAAACTCGTTAGAGATGGCCCGGGAATTGAATTCCGAACTCTGCCACGCCCCGAGCTGTAACAGCGTCGCGCTAATCGCGGCGCCCAAAGAGGGGGTGAACGCGAATGTGTGCCTCGGAAGGTTTGTAACTGCGCGCTTGGCTGTTTCTGTGTACGTCCACACGTTAGGCCGAGTTTCCGTCGTTCAGAAGGTGACTGGAGTTTTCGTTGCTCTTATAAACTGTGAAAGGACTGAGAAATTACTGGTCGCTGAAGCGAACCGATCAGTCCCGAAACAGGCGGAATTAACTGGAATCTCTGAACATCGGCTGCTGCCCCGGGGTAAACTGACCCTCCATAGTGAAAAACAGGAGTTCATACTTCGGTAATGTCAGCATATGTAGTCCATGCTGACCAATAACCACTGCCTACGATGTGTACACGGTATTTAAAAGAGTATTTTCAAATTGACGCATTAAATACTTCTCTTGCACATTATATTCAAATCATGTAATATCTGTGCGGTGTATGGAATTTACCTCACAATTCGATTTAGTTTCCCGATATGTTTCTACCCGTGTATTTGGCAGGTAGTGCGGGTAGTTATTGATCCCAATGTCCCGCCTGTGTACATTTTGCCACTGGAGCGGACGTGGGGTTTGTGTAACACCTACTGATTCGAAATGTGAACCTTTCCGTCTCAGTATCTCATTCCAACCAAAGAGATTTCGTTCCGTTAGATGCGCCTCCGTCCTCCACGGATTGTACCGGCTACCGGCGCGGGGGCTTCTCGTTTAGTTTGGATTTGTTATTGAACTTTGGTGCGGTTTCACATTCCCCAGAGGACAGCAGTTTCGCGCCCATTTCCAGTTCTTTTCATTCCCCGGCGTGCTGACCAGACCAGCTCAACGACAATGTTTGACGATCCCCAGTGGGCGGCGGAGTCTTTCTTAAATGTTTTTGCAAAACCTCTCTAGAGAGAGAGAGAGAGAGAGAGAGAGAGACAGACAGACAGACAGACAGACAGAAAAGTGACAGAGACAGAGAAAAAGAGAGCGAGAAAGAGAGGAGAGAGGCAGAGAAAAAGTGTGTGTGTGCGAGAGAGAGAGAGAGATGCGGCTGCGGGTCACAATAATCACAGACAGACATAGAGGTAATCAAACAGACAGAGGCAAAAATAGAGAGGCGAGAGGAAAGTAAGAGATAGATAGATAATTGTGAACGGAGAGACAGAAGGGTGGAAGATGGAGAGAGGGGTTAGGTAGGGAGAGCTGGGGAGAGATACAGAACGAGACCCAAAGGCTGGGCGTAAATGCGATAGAAATGGGGGGAGGGGAGAAAACAAAGGCTGTAACTGAGACACAGGATCAGAAAATCAACATTCAGAAGGCATTGACAGACAGGGAGTAGCGTCAAAGGGAACGAAGAAACGAGAGCGCGCACTGTGTGTGTGAGAGAGAGAGAGACCGAGTCGATGGATATCGGGCACCCAACAGGGCTGCTGTCAGCTGTATGCTCAGGGAGAAATTAACGGGTCGACCCACCAGGAAAAGCCACCAGACATGCCCCCGTGGGCGCAGGAGGTACAAGGGGTCGGGGTAAGCGGGACCACTCAGGTGGGCCAGTTGCCACCACATTATCCACTCCGCGCCGGGACGGGCCGAGACTCTGCGCTCTTTGGGAACGATCTCACTTTTCACTCATTTGGGCGCGGTGTCGCAGAGTGGCAGCGGCGCGTACACCCGAATGAGGCCGTCGGAAACCTCCTCCCGGCCCCAACAATCGTGCGAGGAGCTCGAACTCAGAGCTGGATCCCGTTCTCAGGAATGCAACTACCCGCCAGCTCCCTGTCCCCACCGGCCTTCCCAGTGTCCTCCAACGAGGGCGGGGAGGGGGTCGCCGGTCAATACCCCAGGAACCACACCTGGCGGGGCGATGGGTGGGTCTATACTGAGACAGAGGAGACTACAGACACTGAAATCTGGAGCTACAAACAGTCTCCTGAAGGAACTTAGCGGGTTTGGGGAAAAGGAAGCGTCGGCGTTTGGGGTTCAATCTCTGCATCAGGACTGAGAGTGGAGAGGGGAGATGGCTGGCGTAAAGAGATGGGTACTGGTGAGACAGAGGCCCGAAGGTAGTGATGAGACAGGAAGCCGAGGGTAGAGGTGAGACTGAAACCCGAGGGTAGTGGTTAAACAGAGGTCCGAGGGTAGTGGTGAGACAGAGATCTGTGGGTGGTGGTGAGAAGAGGCCCGAGAGTAGTGATGAGACAGAGATCTGTGGGTGGTGATGAGACAGGGGCCCGAGGGTAGTGGTGAGACAGAGATCTGTGGGTACTGGTGAAACGAGGGCCCGAGGGTACTGGTGAGACAGGGATCGGAGGGTAGTGATGAGACAGAAACCCGAGGGTAGAGGTGAGACTGAAACCCGAGGGTAGTGGTTAAACAGAGGCCCGAGGGTAGTGGCGAGACAGGGATCCAAGGATAGTGATGAGACAGAAACCCGAGGGTAGTGGTTAAACAGAGGCCCGAGGGTAGTGGCGAGACAGGGATCCAAGGATAGTGATGAGACAGAAACCCGGGGGTAGTGGTTAAACAGAGGTCCGAGGGTAGTGGTGAGACACGGGCCCCAGGTGACTGGAGGGGGTTTGTTATTGTCAGGTGTACAGAGTGAAAAGCTTGTTTTGCATATTGTTCATACAGATCAAATCATCAGGCAGTGTTGATGTAGAACAAGGTAAAGCAATGACAATGCAGAATAAAGTGTAACGTTTACGGAGAAAATGCAGTGCAGGTAAACGATAAAATGCAAGATCATAATCCCCTGAATCAGGAGCGGGTTTAATGTCACTGACATGGAGTGAAATGTGTTCTTTTGCGGCAGCAGTACATTATAAAACATCCCAATACTAAGAGTTGCAATATAAAAAGAAATAAATAATGCGAAAGAGAAATAGCGGGCTCGTGTTCTTGGTTCATGGCCCGTTCATTAATCTGACGGCAGAGGGGAAGAAATTGTTCCTAAAACGTAGAGCGCTGGTGTTCAGGCACCTGTGCCTCGTCTCTGATGGTAATAATAAGAAGGGAACATGTTCCGGATGGTGAGGTAGATTGTGAGGACGGGGAGGGGGAGTGAAAGATGACGGGGTGGTTGAATCAGTTCGAGGAGGGGGGTAGCTGAAGTACCGAGGCAGATGGACAATTCACTCCCTCCCACGAATGCTGAGCGACAAGCTGAGCTGATCTAGCAGATAACGCGCTCTTTGTAAAGAAACGTTCAGGGGAGTGCTGGTCACCACAGGGATAATGACATAGAGGCTGCGACAGAAGGAGTTGCGGATGCTGCGGATGGAGGCAGTATTTTTGTGTCCTAACCTGGGGTGAGAGATGGTAAGGTGTCTCCCTCCCCCCCCCACACACACACAAACACACTTTCCCGCTGTCTGCCCCATCATTCTCTCTGTACTTAGTGTCTGAGCTGTAATACAGACACCATTCACAGACAATTATCATCTATGATTTCTGATTTTAATGCGATTAATTAAATAAAAGGTACGATTCCCCTTAATGAAACTGTCGAACCTAACAAGGATTGATTGCATTGGGTCTCATTACTCATCCAATCCATTCCGGCTGGATTAACCCTTCAAGGCGCTCGAAGCGCGCTGTGTCATAACAGAGGGCGCGCTGTATTTCCGGCTGCAGCGGGGGATTTGGGGTTGATAGAATTCACTGTGGGGCGTCGCTACTTCGTGAAGAAGTGCCGTCGGGGACAGGGCGGGTGTGAACTGACACCAGCAGTGAATCGGTGATATTTTATCCGTCTAGATAAAATCAGATTGAAGCCACCAGGTACGTAACCGTCTCCTGATGAACGGGGAATTTACTCGGCTCCTCAGACCAATTCAAACACTTGCAAACACGAGAGATTCTGCAGATGCTGGAAATCTTGAGACACGCACGCAAAATGCTGGAGCAATTCAGCAGATCAGGCAGTATCTACGGAGGGGAATAAACGGTCGACGTTTCGGACGGACATCTTTAATCAGGACCTTCGTGTCTAACCTGCTGAGTTCCTCAAGCATTTTGTGTCTTGTACCTGTGAACTAACTCCATTCCTTACAACCACGTCCGCCAGCCCGGTATCGTCACTTTACCATTTCTTTTCCCGTTACTCCAGTTTGCACTTCTATGTTGTCCACCGCTCCCGAGCTTCGCTCTAGTCGCTGTGCTCATTATAACTACGTACACTACTTAAAGGGTTATTTGCCACATATACATCGAAACATAGCGAAATGCGTCGTTTTGCGTCAAATCAAATCAGCGAGGACTGGGCTGGGCAGCCGCAGTGTTTCCATGCTTCCAGCACCAGCGTAGCCTGTTCGGAATTCACTAACCCTAACTGAGTCATGGCGAGGGGTCTCGGCCCGAAACGTCGACTGTTTATTGCCCTCCATAGATGCTGTCGGCCCTCCCGATTTCCACCAGCTGTGTGTGTGTGTGTGTGTGTGTGTGTGTGTGTGTGTGTGTGTGTGTGTGCGCGCGCGCGCGCGCAATGCTCTGGATTTCCAGCATCTGCAGAATCTCCTGTGATTATGATTTGCTAACTCTAACGAGACGGCTTTGGAATGTGGGAGGAAACCAAGAGCACCAGGAGGAAACCTCGCGGTCACGGGGAGAACGTACAAACTCCTTACAGACAGCGGGGGAATCGAACAGTTTACTTTGTGAGCAAGGGGACTCGTTGCAACCTGGTGTGTGGAACAATAAACTGATCCGAATATGAAAACCATTCAGAATAATGTCCCGGGTGGGGGAGGGGCTATTTCTCCCTGTCACACCATCCCAGGGCTACACAGTCATTGTGATATGAGAATATTACTGATTATTTTTCATGGCCCCGCAATGAAGCATCAAAAAATGGGAGTTTCCGGGATTGCAAACCCGGGTCAGTGACCAGGCCGATCGATTATTGTGTCAGGAGCGAGGCAGATGCTCGGGCAACACGCACAAAATGCTGGAGGAACTCAGCAGGCCAGGCAGCATCTATGGAACAGAATCGTCGTTTCGTGCCGAGACCCTTCATCCGGTCTGAAAGGGAAGGGGAAAGGAGTCAGACGAAGAAGGCGTTGGCAGGTGACAGGTGAAACCGGGAGAGCGGGAGGGGGTTGAAGTAAAGACCTGAGAAGTTGATTGGTGAAAGGGCTGGAGGAGGGGAAATCTGACAGGAGAGGTTAGAAGACCACAGAAAAAAAAAGCGGGGGAGAAGCACCAGAGGCAAGTAAGGAGATAAGGTGAGAGAGAGAAACGGGAATGAGAATGGTGAAGGGGGGCATTACCGAAAGCTCCAGAAATCGATATTCATGCCACCCAAGTTGGAGGCCACCCAGACGGAATATAAGGTGTTGCTCCTCCATCCTGAGTGTGACCTCTTCGCGGTAGTAGAGGAAGCCATGGACGGACATGTCGGAACGGGAAGTAGAATTGAAATGGGTGGCCACCGGGCGGAGCGAAGATGCTCGACGAAGCGGTCTCCCAGTCTACATGGGGTACCGGATGCAGCAGATGACCCCAACGGACTCGCTGGGGAAGCGTCGCCTCACCTGGAGGCACTGTTTGGAGCCCCAAATGGTAGTGAGGGAGGAGGGGTAGGGGCAGGTGTGGCACTTGTTCCGCTGGCAAGGGTCAGTACCAGGAGAGAGATCGGTGAAGAGGGATGAGTGGACACGGGAGCGGCGAAGGGAGCGATCCCAGCGGAACGCGGCAAGTGGGCGGGCTGCTGGTCAAATCAGTGTGGAGCGGAGGGGAGGGGGGGGGAGACAGAAGGTGGACAACGAGACGGTCCCTGTTCGAAGTGGCTGATCAGTACAACAAAATTTCCCATAAAAAGTGATCCTCTGTTCCGAGAAGTACTTTGAAGTAAATTGAAGTTTTATTCTGTTAATGCTCCAGACAGAATAATCCCGTTTATAGATTTAAGTAGACCCTGAGTTGTTCATTAATTTCCCACACCCCACCCTAAAGTTTGGGAAAAATCCTGTTGACACTCCGAGATCGTGACGATATTGCCGCCTCCAGATCTCATCGCCACTCGCTTAACGAACACGGAATTTTTAATCTCTTGCTAACTTTTCCTTCAGTTAGTCTCATCGCCACTCGCTTAACGAAGAGAACACGGAATTTTTAATCTCTTACTAACTTTTCCTTCAATTAGTCCTGACGAAGGTTCTCGGCCTGAAACGTCGACTGTACCTCTTCCTAGAGATGCTGCCTGGCCTGCTGCGCTCACCAGCAACTTTGATGTGTGTTGCTTGAATTTCCAGCATCTGCAGAATTCCTGTGGCCAGCGAATTCTTCTCGGCTCTAACAACGCGGGTCAACATTGGCAGTGGACCTGCAGGGCGCGTACCCCGGACTAACTGCATCCGTGGGGTCGGCGGTATGATTAAAGGATGTCTATCGTTGGGTAACTGAATTGATTGATCGCCAGGCCAGGTACTAGAGTAACCAATACAGCGGAGTTCCCCCCGCCCACCGCCCCCACCGCCCAACAGCGGACTTTCAAAAACGGATGCACACCATCCAAGTAGAATGGAACAGGTGTTCCACGCAGTGAGGTGTGATAACTGTATTATGCAGTAGTTTATAATTGCACTCTGGGGTGTATGGGGTGTCCAAGGAAGGGTAGCACCCCTGGAGAAGGGGCTTGTGTCCATTCTGGGGCAGCCCACTCAACCTCGGTTCCCACCGGGCACAGCTCCCACCTGCAGCTCCAAATAGCTGCTTGCATGCGACGGCGGCCACTTCCCCGGACACCGCTTCGACAGGCGGGCTAAACTAGGTGAGGACAGCCGGCGGGCCTTGTATCCTGGCGAGATAGGGACACGCCTGTCCTGGCCTGCGAAGACAACACTGGCGGACTGGGCAGATGAGACCGAGAGAGATATCCAACGGTCAGCAGGGCGGCTCTGCAAGGCTCCGTGGAGAGCGAGGCCCATTGCAGGGCACAGAAGACGTCATGGTCACCAATTGCAACCAAGGAAGACCTCAGATTGTGACGACGACTCGTACCACTGGACCCGGACTTGCGAAGGGGAACGGCCTCAGTGCAACGGCTTTAACATTGAAAAAAAACTTTCCCGCGCAGAACTCCTGTCATTGGTGGACAACCACCAGAGTGGCATTCTGACATAGTTTAACAGACTGGAAAGAGGACGAAGGCCCAACCCGTTCATTTCAACCAAGATCCCTAATTTTTATATCTTTCCCTGAGCTAGTCCCGTTTGTCTGCGATTGGCACATATCTCTCTAAACCTTTCCTACCCGTGTCTTTTAAACTTTGTAAACGTACCCGTCTCAAACACTTCCTCTGGCACCTGGTTCCATAAACCCAACAATCTCTGTGCTGCAAAAAAAAATCCCTCAGGTCTCTTTTAAATCTTTCTCTTCTCTGCCAATAAACCTGTTGCTCTAGTTTTAGACTCCAGTACCCTGAGAAAAAGACCTTTCCCGTCCACTTACCTGCGCCCCTGGTGAAACTATATGCCTCTGTAAGGTCACCCCTCAGTGTCCTTTGCTCCAGGAAAAGAGGTCCAGCCTGTTCAGTATTCAATAGCTGCAGGAACGTTTCAGTTTACAGATCACAGTGACTGTCATTGAATGAGCCAACACGAACAATCTCAGCATCAGATTTGGCGCAGCCCACTGAGTTCATTCTTACTCCAGTAGAAGAAACCCATCTCATCGTGTTACTCCTCCACAGCCCGACAGGGGAGCTGCCAGGAGACTGAGGGGCGATGAATACGGTACCTTTGTCCAAGATGGTCAACAGTGAGTCCTACATCGGGGGAAGGAAATTATTGTAAAAATCTCTGAAGGCCAGCAATAGTCTGGCTTCACAGAGACAGGGATTGATCAGGACAATTTGTTGTTTTGATGCTTCTTGTGTTCTGTTGTGTCCTCTGTTGTTCAGCCTAGCATTTGGGGTATTCCGTGTTGGGGACTGAATATGTGCCAACACTTGTGGGCTGCAACCAGCATGTCCTTAGGTGTGTTGGTGTTACTACAGAAGATATTTCACTGTTTGTTTCAATGTACATTGAGAAATAAATCTGAACCTGAATCTGCATGACATTGTTTATGGGAGATGTTCTATGACTAATTTGAGTGGGGTTTTTTTGAGGTTATAAGGTGTGCTGATGAGGGCATTGATGTTTATGTATAGTTCAGAATTTAACACCATCATTCCTACAATCCTGATTGAGGAGTTGCAGAACCTGGGCCTCTGTACCTCTCTCTGCAATTGGATCCTCGATTTCCAGACCAGAAGGCCACAATCTGTGCAGATTGGTGATAACATATCCTCTTTGCTGATGATCAACACTGGCACATCTCAGGGCTGTGTGCTTAGCCCACTGCTCTACTCTCTGTATACACATGACTGTGTGGCTAGTCATAACTCAAATACCATCTATAAATTTGCTGATGATACAACCATTGTTGGTAGAATCTCAGGTGGTGACGAGAGGGTGTACAGGAGTGAGATATGCCAACTAGTGGAGTGGTGCTACAGCAACAACCTGACACTCAACGTCAGTAAGACAAAAGAGCTGATTGTGGACTTCAGGAAGGGTAAGACAAAGGAACACATACCAATCCTCATAGAGGGATCAGAAGTGGAGAGAGTGAGCAGTTTCAAATTCTTGGGTGTCAAGATCTCTGAGGATCTAACCTGGTCCCAACATATCAATGTAGTTATAAAAAAGGCAACACAGCAACTATACTTCATTTGGAGTTTGAAGAGATTTGATATGTCAACAAATACACTCAAAAACTTCTACAGATGTACAGTGGAGAGCATTCTGACAGGCTGCATCACTATCTGGTATGGGGGGGGTGCTACTGCACAGGACTGAAAGAAGCTGCAGAAGGTTGTAAATCTAGTCAGCTCCATCTTGGGTACTAACCTACAAAGTACCCAGGACATCTTCAGGGAGCAGTGTCTCAGAAAGACAGTGTCCATTATTAAGGCCCTCCAGTACCCAGGGCATGCCCTTTTCTCACTGTTATCATCAGGTAGGAGATACAGAAGACTGAAGGCACACACTCAGCGATTCAGGAACAGCTTCTTCCCCTCTGCCATCCGATTCCTAAATGGACGTTGAATCTTTGGACACTACCTTACTTGTTTTTTAATATACAGTATTTCTGTTTTTGCACATTTTTAGTCTATTCAATATACGTATACTGTAATTGATTTACTTGTTTTTTTTTCTCTGCTAGATTATATATTGCATTCAACTGCTGCTGCTAAGTTAATAAATTTCACGTCACATGCTGGTGATAATAATCTTATTCTGATTCTGAAATTCAGTAAACTTACTGGCACTGGATTACATTTCACTTGCCTCTTTCCTGCCCAGTGGTATTTTCCATCAGTCTGAAGCTTTCCCTCTTGCTGTCACACAGGTGGCCAGATTTTAAATCAACAACAAGCTTAATTATCATATCTTAAATAAAAAAGCTGCAGATCCTGACAACCTGAAATAAAAACAGAACATGATGGAAACTGTCAGTTGCCTGATATGCTGTGCATTTTCACTTTCTGTCCCTTCGTCAGGCCCCAACACTTGACAAACACCACAAGATGCAAGGGACCAACTCCACTGGGACAGCCTTTTAGTCTCAAAAACACACATCAATCAGAACAATCTGCTTCTGAGTCTGACCCTGAAATATATCTGGATCCAATATTCCATCATTTCAAATTCCAAGAGGGTCCAGATTCGTGACCTGCTTCTTCTGTAGGACACTGTCAAAAGCTTTGCTGAAATTCATGTATACTTTGGATAAAGTTCAAAGTAAATGTATTCTCAAAGTACATGTATGTCACTATATATAACCCTGAGGTTCATTTTCTTGCTGGCATAGTCAATAAATCCAGAGTAGAATAATAACTATAATAGAATTAATGAAAGATTGCACAGGATTGGGTGTTCAATCAGTGTGCAAAAGACAGAAAGCCGTGCAAATAGAGAAGAACAAAATAATAATAATAAATACAGAAAACAATAAATACTGAGAACATCAGAGGAAGAGGCCATAAAAGTGAGTGCATAGGTTGTGGAAACAATCCAGTGACAGGGAAAGGGAAGTTAAGTGAAGTTATCCCCTCTGGTACAAGAGCCTGATGTTTGTGGGGTAACAACTGTTCCTGAACCTGGTGGAGTGAGTCCTGAGGCTCCTGTACCTTCTTTCTGATGGCAGCAGTGGAGAAAAGAGCATGGCCTGGAGGTGGAGGTCCCTATCGATAGATACTGTTTTCCTGCAACAATGCTCCATGTTGATGTGCTCAATGGTGGGGAGGGCTTCACCTGTGATGGATGGGGCCAGAACCACTACTTTTTGTAGGCTTTCCATTCAAGGGCATTGGTGTTTCCATACCAGGCTGTGATGCAGCCAGTCAATATACTTTCCACCACCCATTTATAGAAGTTTTAGATGTCAGGCTGAATCTTCACAAACTGTTAAGGAAGTGGAGGCTCTGCCATGCTTTCTTTGTAATTGCACTTACATGCTGGGCAAGGACAGATCCCCTGAAATGATAACACCAAGAAACTTAAAGTTTCCAACCCTCTCCACCTCTGACCCCCCCCCCCCCCAATGAGTACTGGCTCATGGGCCTCTGGTTTCCTCCTCCTGAAGTCAATAATCAGCTCCTTGGTCTTGTTAACACTGAGTAAGAGGTTGTTGCTGTGGCAACATTCGACCAGATTTTCAATTTCCCTCCTATATGCTGACTTGTCACCAACTTTCATTCAGCCTATGACAGTGGTGCCATCAGCAAACTTGAACATGACATTGGAGCTGTGCTTAGCCTCACCATCATAAGTATAAAGCAAATAGAGCAGGGGGCTAAGCACACAGCCTTGTGGTACACCTGTGCTGATGGAGATTATGGAGGTGATATTGTTGCCAATCCAAACTGACTGGGGTCTGCAATTGAGAAAATTGAGATCTAGTTGCACAAGGAGGTATTGGGACCAAGGTCCTGAAGCTTACTGATTAGTTTGATATTGAATAATTAGATGGTATTGAATAATGAGTTGTAGATAATAAAGAGCATCTTGATGTATTTATCTTTGCTGTCCAGATGTTTCAGGGTTGAGTGAAGAGCCAGTGAGATGGCATCTGCTGTGGACCTGTTGGGCCAGTGGGAAAATCGGACTGGATCGAAGTCACTTCTCAAGTAGGAGTTGATATGTTTCATCACTAGCCTCTCAAAGCACATCCTCATTGTGGACGTAAGTGCTACTGAATGATAGTCATTGAAGCAGGTTACCACGTTCTTCTTAGGCACCGGTACAAGTGAAGCAAGTGGATACCTCGGACTACTGAAGAGAGAGTTTAAAGAGTGAAGCCCTATTGTCACCCATGTCACTTCATTTTAGCTCATAAGAGATGATAGCTTACAAGCCCTGCAACATCTGTCAAGCATCCTTCGTTGATTCAGGTTTAATAAAGAATTGCCACTTTGCACGAGAGGTGGCTTTCTGGACATCATACCTGGACTTCTTGTAAGTTTCTTGGTCTCCAGACTTGAACGTCTCTGATCTGGCCCTCAGAAGATTGAGAAATTATTAAGGGCCAGATGTTGTGTGAGATATTGCATTTTGGGAAGTGAAGTCTAGGTAGGACATTCACGGTGGATGGCAAGGCCCTAGGGAGTGTTGAAGAACAGAGGGACCTATGAGTACAAGTACATGATTTTCTGAAAGTGGAGCCACAGGCAACGTTCCCTCTAATTTGTAATGACCAGTGGACGCAAAAATCTTGTGTTGTGCAAATTTTTGCTCAGTGACAACAACATGCGCGCACTGAATTTTTAAGTGGAAGTAAACCAGAAGCTACTCTAAGGATAATAAACTACCAAGTCCAATTTGCTGTTCATTGTTTAAAAGAAATAAAATAATACACATCAATGAGTCTTCTTTCTCATATCCTATACTACAGCATATAATTATATCAATCCTTTCACACGTTATTAAAGTTGTTTGAAATAGTCAAACAAAACATAAAATTTCAAAGCTAGTTGTACATAAATATTTCTCCTAGCTGCATGTTCCTGACCTCACGAGCTTTCGGTGTAGCAGTTTCCACTGTTCCATAAAGCCATTCTGCTTTAAAG
Source organism: Mobula hypostoma (assembly GCF_963921235.1). Lineage (NCBI taxonomy): Eukaryota > Metazoa > Chordata > Chondrichthyes > Myliobatiformes > Myliobatidae > Mobula > Mobula hypostoma. The sequence goes on from NC_086115.1 coordinate 17,320,828, forward strand.
GAACTAGCAGTCCTTTTGCACTTCACACCCTTTGTTTCTTTGGAATTTGACAGTGGATCAATAATTTCTTCAATAAAAACAATATAAATAAGCCAGTTCTAAAATCTGCAGAGAAATCTTTGCAAACTCCATGTTGTCAACACTGTCCACATCAGAAACTGGAAAAGGAAATGAAATTGTGTACAATTGTGAAATATACTTAACTTGCCTTGGTAGAGGGTGACAACCTCTTGTGCGCAGTTTAAAATTCCCTTGTGTGCTGCTAGCAAAAGATTTGTGTGCACATACATGTGCACATCTTAGAGGGAACATTGGTCACAGGCAGACAGGGTGATGAAGAAGGCCTTCATAAGTCAGGGCTTCCAGTACAAAAGTTTGGGAGGTCATAAGGAGAGGCAGAGGAGGCTCTCGATCAAGAGCAAGTTAATGGAAATAGGCAGATTATTATTTTGGCATGGCCTAGTTGGGCTAAAGAGTCTGTTTATGTGCTATACTGCTCTATGCCTTTATTACAGTGGCGGGACCAGACAAATTATTGTGTTCAATTTTGGCAGCTCTGCCATCAGAAAGGTGTTATTACACTGAAAAGTGAACGGAAAAGTTTTACAAGGATGTTGCCAGAACTTGAGGGGCTGAGTTACAGGGCGGGGTTGGATGTGTTGCAACTTTATTCCTTGGAGAGTAAAAGACTGAAAAGTGATCTTATAGAGGCATATAATATCCTGACGGACACAGATAGGGTGAATGCACTCAGTCTATTTCCCAGGGTTGAGGGATCAAGAGGTGGAAGATATAGCTTTAAAATGAGAGAGGAGAGATCTAGCAGGAACTTGAGAAGCAACTTATTTTGCACAAAGAGTGGCGTAGATCTGGAGTCAGCTGTCAGTTGAAGTGGTTGAGACAGGTAGAATAACAACTTTGAAAAGACATTTTGATGTGTTTATAGATTGGAAAGGTTTAAAAGGTTATGAGCCAAACAGTGGTCAATGGCGCTTGCCTAAATGGAACATCTTGATCAGCAACGACCAGCTGGGCTGAAGAGTTCTGTTTACATTCTGTATGACTTTATGATTCTATGACTACATAAAATGCTCCACACTAACCCATCCCATGTGCTACCTCTTTGAAACATTCAAAAACAAGTCAGATGTTATGTCCAACAAAACCACAGTGACTATCTGTGATCAATCCATGCCATTCCAAATCACTCTAGTAATTTTTCATACTGGAGTTTAAACAATGGGCCAATGTTAACACCATTCCCACAGTCTATGAGTTGGAAAACAATGGTCAAAGTCTCTGTAGTTTCCCTATTTGCATCTTTTAACTACTGTCTGCGGGAAAAGGATTTCTTCACATTCCCAAACACAAGAAAATCTGCAGATGCCGGAAATCCAAAGCAACACACACAACATTCTGGAGGAACTCAGCAGGTCAGGCAGCATCTGTGGAGAAGAGTAAACAGTCGACATCACGGGCCGAAACATCAACTGTTTACTCTTTTCTATAGATGCTGCCTGGCCTGCTGAGTTCCTCCAGAATTTTGTGTGTGCTCCCTCACATTCCCACTTTGCCTTTCCCCATTTTACTTTGAAGGAGACCCTCGCCTCACTGTCCACTTGCTCCCTCCTTCCTGTTCAGGAGGATCCGCTGCAGTGCAGATAGGTCCAACCTTCAGATCAGATGTTAAACTAAGGACCTCAAGGCACCCTTGTGTGGATCCTTTTCAATGTTTTTCAGGAAAAGCATAGATTTCCCTCATTGTTCTGTCCAGTTTCTTTGAGATACATAGCAGGAATAGCTAATACCCTTCGGCCATCAGACTCCTGAACCAGCATAGATAACTTCCTTCGCCACAACTCTGAACTGATTCCACAACCTATGGATCCACTTTAAAAGACTTTTTACAACTCATATTCTCAACATCTTATTTGCATCGTTTGTCTTCTCTCACAGATTGGTTCTTTGTCAGTATTTATTTATGCATAGATTTTCATGAAATTCTGCTGTATTTTTAAAATGGCTGCAAGAAAATAAATCTCAAGATAATAAATGGTAACATATAAATACTTAGATCATAGATTTACTTTGAACTGTTGACTACTTGGAAGAAGCCGATTCTGCAAGCTTTTCTGAACTCTGTTAGTTGGGTTTAAGTCCTTACCAATTTTATTGATGCACTATAGAAAGCACCCTACCCAATGCATAATGGCTTGGTGTGGCCCTGCTCTGTCAAGATCACAAAGAAACTGTAGAGTGTTGTGGACACAGCTCAGCATATCATGGGAAACATCCTCCCCACCATTTACACTTCTCGCTGCCTTGATAAAGTGGCCAGCATCACCAAAGACCCCACCCACACCGGGCATTTTCTCTTCTCCTCTCTCCCTACTGGCAGAAGAGACAAAAGCCTGAAGACATGTACCACCAGACTCAGGGACAACTTCTACACAGCTGTCACCAGACAGTTCCCTAGTATGATAAAATGAACTCTTGACATCACAATCTACCTCACTAAAGTCTTACACCTTATTGTCTGCCTGCACTGCACCTTCTCTGTAACTGTAACACTTTATTCTGCATTCTGTTATTGTTTTACCTTGTTCTACCTCAGTGCACTGTGTAATGGTTTGATCTGTATGATCAGTGTGCAGGACAAGCCTTTCACTGTATCTCGGTACACGTAACAATAATAAACCAATTCCAGTTCCAAAGTCCTGCAGACTGTGCCAGTCAGTGTGGACCTAACTCTGGTTTTGCATTCATTGAGGCGCTAACATTTAGTCATGTGGATTTCAGAACATGTACTCTCATCCTCCCAGTCAACCGTCACCCTATACTGACCCAGTCCAGAATTATCTCTGTTCTAAAGTTCTTCCGCTGGACTTCCCTATCTTTCAGTGTCTTCATCTTCCCTTTGTTCCGCCTCTTGCATCCTACAGCTTCCTGAGATCCCTGAATGTAATTGTTCCCTCACAACAGTTGTACCCTCTGCTGACTGTGCCTGAGCTTGAGAAGCCAACCCACCCCCCACCTTCCTAAATCTCTCTACCTCTCCCCATCCTTACATTCCCCTTATCAGCTTTTTGCCACCCTCCTGATATCACCTGCAAAGCTTGGTATGAAACTACATCTCATTTATGCTCCTGTGAAGTGCCCTAGGGTACTAAAGGCAGTTGGAGCCATATCAGCAGCAGCTCCGTCATGACCCTAGGAGCGCTTGTGTCTCTGACCCTACCGGCACCATTCACCGAGGAAATGATTGCTATTACAGCTGGCAGCTGAGAGCCCATGACTTTGGTGGCTGGACTTGCATAGAAGAATGTGTTATTGTAACAAGAGCCATTAGTTACAGAGCTAACCCCACTCCTAGATGATATATTATGATTAAGGCCATTGAAGGAGAGTGCATGTCATGACCTGTCAATCAGCCTCTTCTCTCTGCGTGAAGAGAGTGAAGATGATTTAACATTAATCTTCTGGCTGCCTTGATGTAGCCTTCCTCGACTAGCAGCAGCAGTGGATGCACTGCATTGGAGCTATCCGAACCACTCTGACAGGCAGCCTTCATGTGCTCTGATTAGGATTGACTGACAATCGAGTCTAAATATTCCCCATGGAGTCTGACTCCAACAATTGCTGTTATTTGTTGGCATGGAGTTTACAGAAGCTGATGGTTTCTGCTTGGGAGCTGTGACTTGGTCTGGGACCACAGTCGAAATGGTGGCTCTTTTCAGTGAGTCTCACCATCGTGCATCTTCACACAGGGCCATCAATCAACACGGAACACAGAACATACAACACAGAAGGTAAAGCGCAGAACATACAATATAGAACATATAACATTCCTCACAGGACAGGCCCTTCAGCCCACAATGTTGTGCCGACCTTTTAAACTATCTAAGATTAAGCTAACCCTTCTCTCCCACATAGCCCCCCATTTTTCTATCATCCACGTGCTTAAGAGTCTCTCAAATGCACCTGAAGTATTTGCCTCTACTACCAGTGTCTCTGAGCGCGTAACATGCCAAGCTACAAACTGGATGGGCTACAGCAGCAGACCAATAACATACAATCAGTGGCCACCATGCTAGCTACAGGACACACCTAATAGAATGGCCACTGAGTGCATACGTACTTTGATAATAAATTTTCTGCGACTCATGATGCTGAGTTTACCCTGCAACGAAGAACATTAACATCAAGTTGTGTGTATTAAAATGGAACGAAGGAGCAAAGGAGATGAACAACAAAGGGAATGAGGGAAGGGATGAGTATGTAGAACATAGAACATTTCAGTACAGACGAGGCCATTCGGCCGATGATGTTGAGCTAACCTTTAAAACTACTCCAAGATCAGTCCAATGCACCTTTCCCTTCTTTCGTCCATGTGCCTATCTAAGAGTTTATTAAATGTCCCGAGTGTACCTGTCTCTCCCACCACCCCTGGCAGTGAAAGAAAAGGAGAGAAAGAGAAGAGAAGGAGTGAATTACATTTCTGCCCCCAGTTCCAGTTCCACACTGCCCCAGCTGGATTCATTCTGGTCATAATAATATCATTCCTATTTGTTATTTTATTTTGATGGGAGAGGCTGTGTGAAGTTTGCGTGACTCTGAGGCAATGCTTCAGGAATTGTTGCATTCAACATCTCTTTGACATTCTTCAGAGTTCGTTTGACTCTCTGCATACGCCAGATTGTTTAATTTATGACAACTCTGCCCCGGAGCTCAGCGTTAGATCCTGGAAAGGGAATTAGCTTTCTGTATAGCACTAAGTAAATATCAGTATATCACAGAATAATTGTAGGGTGGAGCCACTCAGAGAAAAGGGTAATTAACTGCACTGATTAATGGTTGGTTAATAGAACTGGAATGGACCAGGTCTGCGGTTTTCATTCTGCACCACAATCCTTATGGTAGGATAAAAAATTCCAATTTTGTTACTCAGACCCTGTCAAAAGGGTAACATTTAGCTTTTGAAGTTCATTATAAACTAAGTCAGTGGGAGGTAATGGCTTCACTCTTGGTGTTTATGCCTAATCTCTGTTACTTTAGTCAATACCCTCTCAAATCCCTATAGAATCATAGAATTTTACAACCCATGAATCCACTTGGCCCATTAAGCTTTTGCTTGCCCTTTGAAAAACTCTCCAATGAGAGAGAGTCTTTCAAAGGGCTGAGGCTTAATAAGGCATTGGTCAGACTGCACTCTTATTTCAAAAGGGATGTGTTGTCAGAGGAGGTTCATGAGAATGTTCCCAGGAATCAAAGGGTTAATATATGAGGAGCATTTGATAGTTCTGGGTGTGTACTCACTAGGGTTTAGAAGAATGAGGATGGATCTCATTGAAACGTGTTGAATATTGGAAGGACAAGATAGGCCGCAAGACCGTAAGACATAGGAACAGAATGAGGCCATTTGGCCCATCGAGGATGCTCTGCCATTTCATCATGGCTGATCCATTTCTTTCTCAACCCAATTCTCCTGCCTTTTCCCCGTAACCTTTCACACCTTGATTAGTCAAGAACCTACCAATGCCCACCTTAACTACACCCAGTGTCCCGGCCTCCACAGCCACATGCGGCAATGAATTCCACAGATTCACCACCCTCTGGCTAATGAAATTCCTCTCAGCTCCTCTCTATTCTGTGGCAGTGCCCTCTGATAATAGACTCCCCCACCATAGGAAACATCCACTCTATCTAAGTCTTTCAAAATTTGATAGGTTTTTTTTCCTAAATTACAGTGAGTAAGAGCCCAGAGCCATCCATCACACCCCATACTATAAGCCTTTCATTCCCGGAATTGTTCTCGTGAACCTCCTCTGAACCTCCTCAAATGTCAGCATGTCCTTTCTTAAATAAGGGGCTCACAGCGGCCACTCCATGGTGATGTCTGTTATTTGTCAAGTAGGGTGCCATTCACAATCCTGATTCGATGGAGATGGACGTGACAGCACGGAGGACAATCTGGTGAAACTTCTGAAATCCCTGCTTCGCTGCTGCTGCTACTGTGTGATCCAGAATCTCCGGAAGGGAAGGCCCCGAGTCCTCGGCTTTGTTTGTTGCTCGGCAGCCGGGGTGAGGGGGGGGGGGTTGAAGCGCTCGGCAGAGGATGGTGCTGGGAGAGGCTGTGTCAGAGGCTCAAAGTTTTTGGACGGACTCCGAGTCAGCTGCGTTCGGGTGCTTCCAGTGGTGCTACATCAGCAAGTTGGCGGCGCTTGGAGGTTCATGGCAGGGAGAGTTCCTCCCTTCTACCGCCTGCGTGAGATGATGGGGCTATCAGGACTTGAGACTTTTTCACCATGCCCATGGTCTGCTCTTTATCAAATTATGGTATTGCTTTGCACTGTTGTAACTATTTGTTGTAATTATGTGGTTTTGTAAGTTTTAGTATGGTTTGTCCTGTGTTTTCTTGTGATATCATTCTGGAGGAATTATTTGTTGTGTCATTTTTTAATGCATGCATTTCTAAATGACAATAAACGAGGACTGAGTGTCCTCATAATCTAATATAATCTAAAAGTTGCTCACAATAAAGTGAGGCCTCACCAGTGCCTTATAAAACCTATGCATTACATCCTTGTTTTTATATTCTAGTCCTCTCAAAATGAATGTTAACTTTCCATTTGCCTTCCTCACCACCAACTCAATCTACACAATAACCTTTAGGGAGTCCTACACGAAAGCTCCTAAGTTCCTTTGCATCACAGACTTCTGAATTTTCTCCTCATTTAGAAACTAATCTATGCTTTTATTCCTTATACCAAAGTGTGTGACCATACGCTTCCCGACATAGTATTCCATTTGCCACTCTTTACCCATTCTCTTAATCTATCTAAGTCTTTCTACAGCCGCCCTGCTTCCTCAATGCTACCTGTACCTCCACCTATCTCCAAATCATCAGTAAATCTGGCCACAAAGCCATCAATTTCATTATCCTAATCACTGACATTCAACCTAAAAGAGTCGGTCCCAACACGGACCCCTGCGGAATACCACTAGTCACTGGCAGCCAACCAGAAAAGGCTTGTTTTATTCCCACTCTTTGCCTCCTGAGGATCAGCCACTATTCTATCCATGCTAGTATCTGCCCTGTAGTACCATGGGCTTTTACCTTCTTAGTATTCTCATCAGCGTCCCTTTGTCAAAGGCCTTTTGAAAATCCATGTAAACAACATCCACCAGTGCTCCTTTGTCTCTCTTGCTTGTTATTTCCTCAAAGAATTCTATAACAGATTTGTTAGGCAAGATTTCCCCTTTAGGAAACCATGCTGACTTTGGCCTATTTTATCATATACCTTTAAATGCCCTGAAACCACATCCTTAGCAATCGACTCCAACATCTTCCCAACCACTGAGTACAGATTAACTAGCCTATAATTTCCTTTCTTTTGCCACTCTACCTTCTTGAAGAGTACAGTGACATTTGCAGTTTTCCAATCCTTCAGAACTCTAGTGATTTTTGAAATATCATTACTAGTGCCTCCACACTCTCTTCAGCAACCTCTTTCAAAACCCTGCTGTGTACATTACCTGCTCCAAATGACTTATGTACCTTAGACCTTTCAGTTTCCCAAGCACCTTCTACCTTAGAATAGCAATTGCACTCAGTTCTGACCCTGACACTCGTGAACTTCCACCATACTGCTAGTATCTTCCACAATGAAGACTAGTGTAAAAAAACTTATTCAGTTTGTCCACCATTTAATTGTTCCTCCATTACTACATCCAGCATCATTTTCCAACCGTCCAATAACTACTCTCGTCTCATTTTTCCTCTCTATATATCTGAAAATGCCTTTGGTATCCCCTTTGATATTATTGGCTAACTTTCATCATTTTCCTCCTTATGACTTCTTTAGTTGCCTTTTGTTGTTTTTTTTTAAAGTTCCCACTCCTCTTACTTCCCACTAATTATGCGCTCTCCTTTGCTTTATGTTGGCTTTGACTTCCCTTGTCAGCCACTGTTATGTAATCCTGCCTTTAGAATGCTTCGTCTTTGGGATGTTTCTATCCTGTGCCTTCTGAATTGTTCCCAGAAACTCCAGCTATTGTTGTTCTATTGCCATCCCTGCTAGTGTCCCCTTCCAATCAACTTTGGCCAGCTTCCCTCCTATGCCACTGTAATTCCCTTCACTCCACTGTAATACTGATACTTCTGACATTCGCTTCTCCCTCTCAAATTGCAGAGTGAATTCTATCATATTATGATCACTGCCTCTGAAGGATTCCCTTACCTTAACCCCACTAATCAGATCCGATAGAGTGGATGTGGAGAGGATGGGAGTTTAGGACCAGAGGGCAGAACCTTATAGTAGAAGGATATCCCTTTAGAATAGAAATGTAGAGAAATTTATTTAGCTAGAGGGTGGTTACTATTTGAAATTCATTGTCACAAATGTCATATGGTCAGGTCTACCCTCTCCCCTGCTCTTAGCATTTATATCTGCCAATTGATTAACTTTCAATTCCCTGAAAAGGTATGTGACAATTATTATGGTATCAGATGCCCATTTCTTTATCTCAAGTCCGTTTGGACCACGGGTTGCTGATATTAACTCAACAAGTCATTCATCCTCAACTTCCTTCCAGATTTTCCACATCTTCTCCCAAATATTTAAACCTGTGGCTACAAGGCTACTTGCTACAGCAAAAATAAAATCTGTACACCTGTAGAAAATGTCTTCTCATCTCTGATCAACAAAGATCAAAACCATTCTACAGTCATAAAGCAATGCAGCACGAATAGAGTACTTCAGCTCAACCGGTCCGTGCTGACCACGTTGTCCATCCAGCTAGACCCAATTTCCTGTGTTCTGCCTATGTCCCTCCAAGCCCCAAACCTCCATCCACCTGTCCAAATTCTTCATAACTGACAGCATTTTACCTGCCTTGGCCACTTCCTCTGGCAGTTCATTGTTTTGTGGTGTTCTGCTGAGCATAGTGGCATGCTGCATTGGCACCAGAATGTTTGGCAACACTTGTGGGTTTCCCCAGCATGTCCTTAAGTTGTGTCGGTTGTTAACACAAATGATGCATTTCTCTGTATGTTTCAATGTACGTAAATGAATCTGAATCTCTCATCTCCCTCTGGCTGCTCCAGACTCTCCAAGAGTAATTCCCTCATTTGCCAAGCTGTTCCAGTAGGCCTCCTTCACGCAGTACGAAGATTTTACCCCCTTCCCATAGTGAGGGATCTAGAATTGGACATAGAACTCTAGCTGGAAACTGTGAAAGAGAGGTTCATGGTAACACATTCTTTTTACCTTTGTGTTCATTTATCCTATTTACAGAGTCAAGAATCCCAAATACTTCCTTAATTACTTTCTCACTTGGTTTGCTGAGGGCCTGTTACTAATTTTGTTTCCTACACTTAATCTTTAAGGTCCCAGGGCTTCAGGTGTTCTAAAAATTCTCAGCTCAGCTGTAAGAAAACCTCCACCAATGAGCCAGTGCACTTCACCGGAATAATTGTATAACAGCAGCAATTCTTTTACATTGACTTTTTGAAAATAAATAGTTAAAAATTTATGATAGAAGTCCTGAAATAAAGCTGGAAATAACAGAAGCACTCTACAGGTCAGGTAGCATCTGTTGAAAGGTCCACGGGATTCAGATCAGTGATCTTTCATCAGAGCTAAAAGAAAAACATGGAAATGAAACCAGATTTAAGGAGAATAAAAAAAGAGAGAGGGTGGAAGAAGCAAACAGAACCAAGTGAAGAGGATGGAAACCAGGAGAAACTGAGAAACCCAGGTTATGGAGGAGCAAATGAAACAGTATAGGGAAGAAAACTAGTGACCGACCTTAAAGCACCGGGAAATGCCTTCTCCACTAAATTCTCCAAATCCACTATCAGGATAGGGGAACTACAGTAAGGGATTACCCCTCTCTGCCTCTGTAACCTTTCCACATCCTTCACCCCTCCCTCTTTGTAACCTCTCCAGTTCCTACACCTCCCCTCCATCTCTGTAACATTTCCAACTCCACCCCCATCTCTGTAACCTCTCCGACACATACACCTCTCCCTATCTCTATAACCTCTCCAGATCCTACACCCCCATCTCTGAAACCTCTCCAACACATACACCTTTCCTGATCTCTGTAACCTCTCCGACGCATACACCTCTCCCTGTCTCTATAACCTCTCCAGATCCTACACCCCCATCTCTGAAACCTCTCCAACACATACACCCTTCCTGATCTCTGTAACCTCTCTGACGCATACACCTCTCCCCATCTCTATAACCTCTCCAGATCCTACACCCCCATCTCTGAAACCTCTCCAACACATACACCCTTCCTGATCTCTGTAACCTCTCCGACGCATACACCTCTCCCTATCTCTATAACCTCTCCAGATCCTACACTCCCATCTCTGAAACCTCTCCAACACATACACCCTTCCTGATCTCTGTAACCTCTCCGACGCATACACCTCTCCCTATCTCTATAACCTCTCCAGATCCTACCCCCATCTCTGAAACCTCTCCAACACATACACCCTTCCTGATCTCTGTAACCTCTTCGACGCATACACCTCTCCCTATCTCTATAACCTCTCCAGATCCTACCCCCATCTCTGAAACCTCTCCAACACATACACCCTTCCTGATCTCTGTAACCTCTCCGACGCATACACCTTTCCCTATCTCTATAACCTCTCCAGATCCTACCCCCATCTCTGAAACCTATCCAACATATATACCCTTACCTATCCCTATAACCTCTCCAACATGTACACCTCTCCCTATCTCTATAACCTCTCCAGATCCTACACCCCCATCTCTGAAACCTCTCCAACACATACACCCTTCCTGATCTCTGTAACCTCTCCGACGCATACACCTCTCCCTGTCTCTATAACCTCTCCAGATCCTACACCCCCATCTCTGAAACCTCTCCAACACATACACCCTTCCTGATCTCTGTAACCTCTTCGACGCATACACCTCTCCCTATCTCTATAACCTCTCCAGATCCTACCCCCATCTCTGAAACCTCTCCAACACATACACCCATCCTGATCTCTGTAACCTCTCTGACGCATACACCTCTCCCTGTCTCTATAACCTCTCCAGATCCTACACCCCCATCTCTGAAACCTCTCCAACACATACACCCTTCCTGATCTCTGTAACCTCTCCGACGCATACACCTCTCCCTATCTCTATAACCTCTCCAGATCCTACCCCCATCTCTGAAACCTCTCCAACACATACACCCTTCCTGATCTCTGTAACCTCTTCGACGCATACACCTCTCCCTATCTCTATAACCTCTCCAGATCCTACCCCCATCTCTGAAACCTCTCCAACACATACACCCTTCCTGATCTCTGTAACCTCTCCGACGCATACACCTTTCCCTATCTCTATAACCTCTCCAGATCCTACCCCCATCTCTGAAACCTCTCCAACACATACACCCATCCTGATCTCTGTAACCTCTCCGACGCATACACCTCTCCCTGTCTCTATAACCTCTCCAGATCCTACCCCCATCTCTGAAACCTATCCAACATATATACCCTTACCTATCCCTATAACCTCTCCGACATGTACACCTCTCCCTATCTCTGTACCTCTCCACATCCTTCACCCCTCCCTATCTCTGTACCTCTCCACATCCTTCACCCCTCCCTATCTCTGTACCCTTTCCAGCCCCTACACCCCACATTCCTTGTAACTTCTCCAGCCCCTACACCCCCATCTTTTTTTAACTTCTCTGGATCCTACACCTCTTCCTGCCCTTCGTTGATCAGAAGTCCTGATGAATGGCCTCAGCCCATAAAGTGAACTGTTTATTCCCCTCCATAAGTGCTGCCTGATCCACTGAGTTCCTCCAGCATTGTGAGTGTTATAAGCCTCCTCTGTGGCCAGTCCTTGCCCGAGGCTCCGAGCCTTGAGATATTTTGCAGCTGGAATGTTATGGGCGACCTTGTGCTTATTATCTGAATGGTGGCCGATTAGGAAAAGGGGAGGTGCAACGAGACCTGGGTGTCATTATACACCAGTCATTGAAAGTGGGCATGCAGGTACAGCAGGCGGTGAAAAAGGCGAACGGTATGCTGGCATTTATAGCGAGAGGATTCGAGTACAGGAGCAGGGAGGTACTACTGCAGTTGTACAAGGCCTTGGTGAGACCACACCTGGAGTATTGTGTGCAGTTTTGGTCCCCTAATCTGAGGAAAGACATCTTTGCCATAGAGGGAGTACAAAGAAGGTTCACCAGATTGATTCCTGGGATGGCAGGTCTTTCATATGAAGAAAGACTGGATGAACTGGGCTTGTACTCGTTGGAATTTAGAAGATTGAGGGGGGATCTGATTGAAACGTATAAGATCCTAAAGGGATTGGACAGGCTAGATGCAGGAAGATTGTTCCCGATGTTGGGGAGGTCTAGAACGAGGGGTCACAGTTTGAGGATAGAGGGGAAGCCTTTTAGGACCGAGGTTAGGAAAAACTTCTTCACACAGAGAGTGGTGAATCTGTGGAATTCTCTGCCACAGCAAACTGTTGAGGCCAGTTCATTAGCTATGTTTAAAAGGAAGTTAGATATGGCTCTTGTGGCTACAGGGGTCAGGGGGTATGGAGGGAAGGCTGGGTTCTGAGTTGGATGATCAGCCATGATCATAATAAATGGCGGTGCAGGCTCGAAGGGCCGAATGGCCTACTCCTGCACCTATTTTCTATGTTTCTATGTTTCTATGTTTATGACCTAAGTGTTTGATTGCTGGTCACAGAGGGGTTGCATGTGGGTGCTTTGGGTGGGTAGTCAAGGGTGGGTTTTGAGGGTAGGTGGTCTGGAGCAGATGGTCCAGCACTGTGTGCCTAGATTGGGTGCTGAGATGTGGGTGATGGGGTTGGCTACTGGGGCAGTCACACGTTCAGTACCGGGGTGGTCAAGAGTTGGCTGCTGGCTGCGGGCGATGGAATTGTGTGCTGCTAGGGTGGTCACCAGTAGGGTGCTGAGGGTGACAGGTTGGTCACGTGTTGGGTACGGGGGTGGGGGCGGGGGTACGGGGAGGGTGATCAGGCACTGGGTGCTGCAGTTCAGTCTGGGTTAGATGCCGGGCTGTATGCTCAAGGGCTGGGTGCGAGGCGAAGGACGGAATGGAGCGAAGGGAAGTTGACAGGTCGCATTAGCGCGGGCACCATGCGCCGCACCGCTGGCGCGAGTTCTCCCGTAACGCCAGCGCTTGGCTTGAAGGGCTGGCGCCAAGATGTTCTTCAAAGGTCCAGAAGTCAAGGACTCGGCAGGTAAATTAATCCGAAGAGTGCTTCCCGGAAGGGAGGCAGTGAGTCGGGGGCGGGCAGCTGTCAGAGAGCAGCCCCGCAGATAGGCTGAGCTTAAAGGCAACGCGGGAGCAACAGGGCAGCGGCATTTATTATTAACGCTGTGCTCTGATACATAATTCAGGAGGCAGTCACTTAAAGAGACATTCCCAGGACAATCCGTGGGGGACACAGGGAGAAGATTAAAGCGGACGAACCATTACAGAGAAGGCTCTATGGTTCTTTATAGAGATTGAGGGACAGATGAGAAGGGAGATTAAAGGGCGAGAGAGGCGATCCCAGGAGGAAGGGGTTGCGGCCAGACAACCCGCCCCACCCCCACGGGCCTCCAGCCACCGTTCAGGGGTCAGCGGTGCTTCTAGCTGCTCGGTAATGGGAGTCAGGCAGTGCGGATCATCCGCCTGGGAACTAACGTCAGGGAATCCGCGTGCGCGGGGTAGAAGCTGGGAAGGGGATGAGTTGGGTTTGGGACTGAGGGAGGGATTGGGTTGGATTTGTGGAACGGGACATGGGAAATTGATAGGGATGGGGTTGGAGAATAGGGTGAGAGAGGGGATTGGACAAGAGGGGATAGAGTGAGAGTGGAGTGTGGGTGTGGGGATCGGACGGAAGTGGGATAACTGGAGAAGAGCCGGGACTGAGGTTGGGAATGGGATGCAGATTTGGTTTAGTGCTTCCAGGATTTTGTCCTAGATTTTCCCGGCGGTGAGTTAAATTGTTCCTGTTTTTCCTTTTGGTTTCTGGATTATTTGGGATTGCATTTACCCCTCCGCAGTCCCCGTCACACCCTTCCCACCCCTCCCAATCAGTCCACCCTCATTTCTCAGAGAGGGAAAAGATGAACCTCGAAATTTAAATCACGCACAAGCCCATAAACAACTTAATCTCTCCCTCCTCTCTCTCCCTCCAGCAGACACTCATAAACAAACTTCTACTCTGTCTGTGTGTGTCTGTATCCGTATGTGCGTGCGTCTATGTCTGTGCACACGTGTAAACGGATTACAGGCCCCTCGGCCCATCGTGTCGGTGTTACAACTAGTTTATATTGCAGTTATTTTCAGTTTTCATTTTTATCGTTACTTCTACCACTTCACTCTCCCCCCACCACCACCACTCCCTAGCCCCCACCACGACCATGCCCCTTCACCTGCCCAGCTTCTCTCTGGCGTCAGCCCGTGATGCTCTTCCTGGAATGGGCGTGTGTCAAGTGGACCGGACGCTGTGTACGGGCACCCCACTTGTCGGGAATTCCCGACGTCCTGCCAAACTCTTCAACTGAACATTTAAAATAAACTGCGGATGTCGGGAATCTAAAATAAAACCAGTCCATTCGGAAGGTCAGCGGGTCAGGCCCTGAAACCTGCGCTCTGTATTTCTCCCTGCAGATGCTGCCTTAACCGCTGAATATTTCCATTCTAGAGTTTTAAATTTGTAAATATACGCAACTCTCTACCTTCCCTGTCACATTCCCCTTACCCTGCCTCTCCCTCCCCACCCTATTCTATTTCTTTCTCTTTGTCTCTCTCTCTCCCTCCCCCTCTCTCTCTCTCTCTCTCTCTCTCTCTCTCTCTATATATATATATATATATATACATACATACACACAAACACACAAACACGAGGGGTGATTGATAAGTTAGTGGCCTAAGGTAGACCGAGTCAATTTTAGAAAACCTAGCACATTTATTTTTCAACATAGTCCCCTCCTACATTTACACACTTAGTCCAGCGGTCGTGGAGCTTACGGATCCCTTCTTTGTAGAAGTCGGCGTTTTGGACCTCCAGGTGGTCCACAGCATGGGTTGATATGTTGTTGGCCTAAGGTAGAAGAAGATGAGTTATACAGCTTTCGTTACATGCACACGCAGTTCAGCTCTTTGAGTGATTATGCAGAAAGTTTGAAGTTAATGTTATATATATATATATATATACACCTCTTTTTCTCTTTCCCATTTCTCTCTACCAGTCGCTCTCTCTCTCGAGTAAAGATCAGGTGTTCGGCTGCACGAAGTCTGCTGCTCACAGTCCATCTCCATGGTGGTTTCATTGCAAATTTTCACCTTCGTTTATTCAGGGTGACCTTCCTTCAGAAGAACTGTGAGTGCTAAGGGCGATTGCCATGCATGGCGGGGCTGCATGTTCGGGTAGTGAGGACACAATTGCAATGTGTATCCCTTCCTGTGTCGCCGAGTTAGTGGATTTGCCAGAGCTGCACTTCGTGCTCTGCCCAGTCTCCACACAGCTACTTGCTGCCCATTCCAAACTCATCGCCTGCAGCCTATTTAACCCCATTTCTCATCCCCAGTCCTAGTTCACTCATCGAACCGGCTGGCCTGGTGTTCACCCTACTGCCTGTGGTGTTCAGTTTTTGTTCTCTCTTCTTTTGTGGCCCTTGTGGCTTGTCATTTTGTGGTTTATTATCAAAAGTTATTGTTCCGTGCTAAGTTGTGCCTGCTGCTCTGATTTTGGGTCCAGCCTCCTCCACGTTTCCTGACAGGTGTATATGTGATCCAGTCTACACCACGCATCGCTTGGAGGGAGCAAGGGGGAGGGACACATGTGACAATAAAGCCGGGAGTCCCCCCCCCCGTGTGCCTGGAGGGGTAAGTATCATTCTAACACACTGCTAGAGCAGTCTCTGCATGTGGGCAGCATGTTTCTGGGACGTTCATCCCTTGCAAGTTCAGACCAGAAGACAAAAGAGCAGAAATCGTCTGTTCGGACCTTTGAGACTGCCTGGCCATTCCACCATGGGTGAACCTGTCCCAGCCTTCACGAAAATGCAAGAATTAGCTTCAACATGAGGCCATTCATCCGTCGATCCTACTCCTCCACTCGGTGACATCAAGGCTGATCTTTCACCCCCGTGGCACGTGCTTGCCCTAACCCCATCTCCAAACATCCATCGATCTCTGCCCAGACTGTGTCAGGGAATGGGTATCCCAGCACTTCAGGCAGAAAATCCCCAACCCCCCCCCCCCCCACACACACACCGCTCTCCAGTTGAAGACTGGACTCATCTCACTCCAGAGCATCTGACCTTCCACTCAGAAACAAACTATGACCCCTGGTTCTAAACACACCCTGCAGGAGAAACACCCTCCATTAATTCACTGTGTCAGGCCCTGAAATAATTTAATTCGATTCATGGGACCATTTCTCATTCTTCTAAACTCAAGTGAACACAGATACTCTTGGGACCCTCTCAGCTTACTCTCACCCCTTTCCTCATATATGGCAAACCCCACCACCCCGCGAATCACCTAATGAACGTTCACCCTATCTGACACCAACAACACCCCTTAGGAAGGGAGAACAGGCCTGTATACAGATACAGTTTCACTTGAGATCTACAGAAGTGTAGTGAGATGTCATTACATTTGTAATTAAATCCCCTTTCAATTAAAGTCGACGTGCCAAGTCTTTCTAATCGCTTTCTTTACCAGCACGTTATCTCTCAGTAATTCGCCCAGGTCTCTCTGAACACCAAGACCTCTCAATCCCTCACCAATTATTTTTTTTTCTTAGCAAGGAAGATTACTTCACCTTTTGCACATTATTTTTTCAGCTTTTGTTCCCCCCACCCCCCCCCCCTTCATTTAGTCCATCTCTGTTTTCATGAAACCTTTGTGAATCCTCCTCAGAGCATGCATTGCCCGCAGGTCTGTATAATGGAAAACACTGGATCCAACACTTGCTCCTATCCAAGTCAGCAGTGAAGACTGAGAACAACTGGGGCTCCATCATTGATCCCTGCAGCACTACAACTTCCCAAAATGACAAGGACCCATTTATTCCCTCTCACTGTTTCCTAACCATTGACAATCCTCAATTCATGTTAGCATATTACTCCTCACAGTATGTATTGAAATTCATTACATTTTTTGTTTATTTGTCCTTGCAGGATGTGAACATCACTAACATTACCAATATTCGTGATCCAGGCACTATGGCCCCGGGACTGAGGCAACACTGATCTGGAGTCACCTCCACATCAGACCAGGTGAGGACAGTTACCTACCCAAGCTCATAACCCCTACTGCCGACGGCAGTTCACCGGGGCACTCTCTCCTCGATCAGTCTTTCAAGTTGTCCCAAGTGTACCCCATCTGTGTAGATCTTTCTCCTCTCCCAGGGATGAGGTCTTTGGAGCTTCTGTTGGCACTGCTGTAGCTCTGCATTTTTATCAGATGGGGTTGCTAGCCTGATGTCCAACACTCCTTCGTTCACGGCCAGGCTTGGGGCTGTCCATGGTGGAGAGCAGGCAGTTTATGTTTCAGGTCGTCGACTGTCTATTTCCCTCCATAGATGCTGCCCGACCTGCTGAATCATTCTGCATTTCAACAGGTACATTTAATGTCAGAGAAATGTATGCAATATAATCCTGGAATTCTTTTTCTTCACAGACATCCAGGAAAACAGAGTGCCCCTAAAGAATGAATGACAGACGAACGTTAGAGCTCCAAAGCCCCCGCCCAGCTCCCCCTCCCACGCATAAGCAGCAGCAAGCAACGACCGCTGCAATTTTGTGTGTATTGCTCCAAATTACCACCTTCCCTTTCCTCTGTTGGTCCGGCGTCTGGTCGCTAACATTCTACACATCCCTCTTCTCATCTCTGTCCACATCTGGAAGAATCTAGCAAGCTTTGCAGTCTATGAAAGCAAATCCAGAATTTCTCCTTCTTTCCTGCTGGTGTTTCCAAACCTTAGACCTGAAAATCATTTGAGACAAACTGCAACAGTTGAAAATCTGAAAATAAAATCAGACAACGCTGGAAGCATCTGTAGGGGGAGAAACAAAATTAATATATCAGTCTTTCCTTCTGAACTCATTTCTCTCTCTACAGCATTTTCTGCTTTCATTCAGTTCTGGTAACGACAGGCAGTCCGCTGGAAGAAATCAGCCGGTCGAGAAGCATCTATCTGTGGGGCTGGGGAAGGGCTGGTGCAGGAGTTATCAATGTTTTAGGTGAAATCCTGCATCAGTTGCTTCACCCACCAAAGATGTTGCTGGAACGCTGAAGATTGTTTGGTGGTCTAGATTGCAACATCTGCAGTCTCTGGTATCTCTCTAGAGCTCCTGATCACATTTTCAGGGCATTATCCCTTCCTGCCCAGAGAGAATAATTTCCCTCCATACAGAACATCACTTCTCATTGATGACTTAAACACTAACTGGAATCTTTTTGTAAGCTGTTCATTCGTTTTAATGAAGATCAAACTCAGTTTGTGTGTGTGTGTGTGTGTGTGTGTGTGTGTGTCTTTGTGTGAGTGTGTGTGTGTGTGTGTGAGTGTGTGTGTGTGTGTCTGTGTGTGAGTGTGTGTGTGTGTGTGTCTGTGTGAGTGTGTGTGTCTGTGAGTGTGTGTGTGTGTATGTGTCTATGTGAGTGTGTGTGTGTGTGTGTGTGTGTGTGTGTGTGTGTGTGTGTGTGTATGTGTGTGTTTGTGTGCGCGCGCACGCGCGTACACTGCGTAATTGTGTGCAGCTGTTAGAACGGGTGTGTGGACGAGGGAGACGTCAGCCCTCCAGTGCGAGAGGCCGAACCCCCGTGTGCTAGAAGGAGATTGTACAGGTGATCCACGGCCACGCAAATCCGGTGCACGTCGGGAGCGCGGAGCTGGTAAAGACCAGGTAAATACCGCCTGGATCACCGAACTGTAATAATCGTCAGGCTGCTCAGAGTACAGTGTCGGGCCTGGGAGATCCAGTGACGCGGGACGGAAGGAAAACCACTCTGTCTGATAGTGGCCCCAATCAATGCCCTAATGGGCAGTCTGCGGATTCTCAATTCAAGTGTTGACGGCTGCGTCTGGCAGGATGCGAGAGAAGCGGGGTCGGGGGGTGGGGGGTGAAGGTCTGGGGAGGGGGCGCGGTGAGGGAATGAGAGTGTGTTTGAAAGGAGGGTAGTGTGCAAGAGGATGAATAAGAGGGAGAATGTGGAAGGTGCTGAGAGGTTGAAGGTGAGGGGTGAAGTAAGAGGGAGTGTATGAGGTGATAAAGAGAAAATCGTGAGAAAATAGGCAGCGAGGGGCAAGGAGAGATAAGGAGGAGGGAAAGAGGGGAAGGAAGGAGAGAATGACAGCTATGTGGATCATAGCAAGGGGGCAGGAATTTAAGAGACGGTGTGAAGAGAAGACAGAAAGAGTAAATGAAGGTTTCCGAGAGACGGTGAGTGTGAGAGGGGAGAGGGGAAGAGCGTGAGTGAGAGGGGAAGTGAAGCAAGTCAGATGTGAATGAGAGAGGTGGAAGCAGGCGAGCGGGAGAGAAGCTGTGTAGAAGCGCCAGTGAGAGAGACAGAACGAGGGGAGAAAGAGGGAAGGATGAGAGGGGAGGGCGGTTACAAAGGGAGGGGGAAAGAGAGTGGGAGAAAGAGTGAGAGACAGGAGAAAAGAAAGATGAAAAGCAATGGATGTCAAAGTGAAAACAAACAATAGAGCTGAAGTCGGCCACTCGGCCCGTCTTGTCGTTCGATGTAATGATGGTTGACTTGCCTCAGGCCTCATCCCCTC
Source organism: Mobula hypostoma (assembly GCF_963921235.1). Classification (NCBI taxonomy): domain Eukaryota; kingdom Metazoa; phylum Chordata; class Chondrichthyes; order Myliobatiformes; family Myliobatidae; genus Mobula; species Mobula hypostoma. Next base: position 17,340,639 of record NC_086115.1, read on the forward strand.
TTCTGTGCCATCTCCCCAACGCCCTTAGTCCCCTCCACCACATCTAGTGATCCGGTCTCTGGACTCCCCACCGCTAAGTCCCCGTGCACCTCAGCCGGAAATGACCAGTCTTTACCTTGTAACTGGAGTGAAAAGAGATGAACCCGAGAGTGAGGGAGATGTGACACAGATGTGGGAGATTAGGGGAGGGGGAAGGTGAAGTGAAGGGGTTGGTGCGAGAGGTAGGGAGAGTGGGGGTGAGAGATGGAGAGAAGATTTGAAAAAGATACGGACACAGGAAGAGGTCTGGGCCTCTGTGAGCTAAAGAGGAACCTGACATGTAAAGAAAGGACAACTTGTATTTGATTAACTTACATCACAATTTTGGTGACAAGGGAGGTTGTGTTGGAGAGAATCCAGAGGAGGTTCAGGAAAATGATCCCAGGAATGAAAGGGTTAACATATGAGGAGTGTTTGATGGCTCTGGACCTGTACTCTCTGGCATTTAGAATAATGGGGAACCTCACTGAAACCTATTGAATATTGAAAGTCCTAGACAGAGTGGACGTGATGTTTCCTATAGCGGGAGAGTTTAGGACCAGAGGACACCGCCTCGTAATAGAACAGAGAAGAGGAGGATTTTTTTTTTAGCCAGAGGGTGATGAATCTGTGAAATTCATTGCCACAGACAGCTGGGGAGGGCAAGTCATTGGGTATATTTAAAGCGGAGGTTGATAGGTCCATAATTAGTAATGGCATCATATGTTACCGGGAAAAGGCGGAGAATGGAGTTGAGAGGGATAATAAATCAGCCATGATGGAATGGCGGAGCAGACTCCATGGGCCGAATGGCCCAACTCTGCTCCTGTGTCTTACGGTCTTATCCATATTCGTGGGTTTTGGGTTTCGTAAATAGAGAGTGCAAAAGCTGTGAGATTTTGGGGACGCTGTGGCCAAGCCAGAGGCGGAGGGCTGTGTTCTGGTCATCACACACTGTGAGATGGATGCGACGGTCCCAGGGGAGTGCAGGGCAGATTTACAGGAACTCTCCCGAGAAGAGAGATTTCAGCTCCAGGGTTAGACTGGAGAAGCTGGTTATACTGATCGGAATTTCAGAGAAGATTTGATGCTAGTACCTGACCATAACGGGCTGAAATAAGATCAACAAAGGGCGATTCGCGTCGTTTGACGATGCAAAGGTCGGACTGGAGGGTTTGGGCAGGGGTTCAGCGGTCGTGACCGTGACATGGCCGCTGCGAGGGGCGAGAGAAGTGATTAGATTTGGGCTGGGGGACGAGCGGGGCTGACAGAGAGAGGTCCGGGAATGAATGGCCTCTTTCTGTGCTGCGCAAACTGATGTGAGAGGCAGAGAGCGGGAGCGGGGGACCTATGTAAGACGTCGGACGTCCTGAGTTTGGACATCAATGTTAAACCGTTCAAATCCGCCGCGCCACTGAAACGGTGGCGATGAGGAGTTGGTTTGGAGTGTCGGGACTGTGAGGTGGCGGTGGGCCGGGGGGATCCTGGTAGAAGTGTAATTGGGTCTAGACGCGGAGCTGCCGCTACGTTGACAGGCAGGGAGCGGGCAGGTGCCGGCGCGGAGACTGAGCAGAAGCGCTGGGCTCGGGGTGTGAAACTGGGCGCCGGACTGACCTCTGCTTCTTGTATCTCCCGGGCTGACAGCGGCCCCGCGCACTAACTGGGATCGTTTGACCTCCAGTACGTCAACTTTTACACTTCGTCTCACACCCAACACCTCCCCACCCCCCCCCCACACACACAGATACATACGTACGTACACCACTTCCCCGTTCATTAGTTTTCCTCCAGCATCATGCGTAGATAGAATCCCGAGCAAGAGGCGATGCCTGTTCCCCCAGCATTGCCCTCCTCCCTGTTCTCTTCCCCCAATCCCACCCGCCCCGGTTTCAAAACTCTTTAATCTCCCCATTGAACGCTGCCCGAACACCGAGACGTCTGGGCAGAATTCCAAAGATTCCTGGGAGTGACTCCCCCGGAGCCCGGTCTGATCCCGACTGCCTGCTTGGTTCCACATTAGGACTTGCTATCCGTGTTCCGCCGGTTAAAGGAACTATGCCCGTGGATTCGTTTCCGAATTAAAATAAATGGAATTTCCAATGTTTTAATTGTATTGAAGTTATCAGAAATGTATAATTTATGCCTTATAGTTTCCTGCAATGATTTAGTCAAATTTGCCGATGTTATAGGCAGGATGAATGAATTATATATTATTAATTTGCAGCGAAGGTTTTCATGAGTGTTTCGCTGCCAGCTGGAATTGGTTCCGTTGTTGTGTGTTGTGTGTGTATTTTGCGCTGCCTTTGGGATATTTATTCTTCACGGTTTCATGTCCCAACCCATGCCTGTTCCAGCGCCCTCTTCGCAACCAGTTCAATCTTTAGAATTCAACAAGATTTTTTTAAAATATACATACAATCCTGTTTTACAAAGACTGAGGTCACATGAAGGAGTTTACTGAATTATTCAATGATCTTTATGGCGGTTTTCAACGGGGCAGGGAACTGGGGGCTTCTTCAGCTGAGTGATGCGGCGCCCGCGGCAGACGGAGCGGCCAGTTCACTGACGTCTGGTAGCTCTGAAACGGGGTGGGCACGGGGAGGTGGGGGGGGGGCGGGTGCGACTTGTACATTCCAGCCCGACCAGAGGTTTGACCTGTAGGGTATGATTGGGAACGTACCACCTGATCTCTCCTCAGCGCCGGTCTGTGAGTCAGTATGGGCCATTGGAATGAATAATTCGAGAATCCGAAATCCTTTTGGCATGAATTTCTGGCTTGACTTTATAAGGTTAGGTCCCGCCGTTCAGCTCCTCGCTGCCCTGTTAAACCCCCTCCCCTTCGCTCCTCGGCTCTGTCACTGCGATCCCAGCCAATAAAGAGCAGCCCACCCCCTCCCCACTCGTCCAGGATGCATTCTGTCTCGGAGTTCCTGGCAAACAATGATTGATGTTTCGGTTTCGAAGCCGACTCTGAAACCTCCTGCAAAATAACACCAGCCTCCCGGCTGCCGCTTCGCCCGCTCCGAGGAGCCGCAGAACTGAGGCGAATTTTATTTGTTTGGGAGACCGGGGGAGCCGGGATCGCGCCTGGGAAACGCCACGGTTACCGGGCAACCCCTCTGAGCAGGGATGGATCCATTGGGCGGACCGCATCCGCACTCTCAGCACGAACCCATCAGTTTTGGAATAGACCAGATCTTGAACAATCCGGATCAAGGAAGTTGCATGATTCCGAATTCGCGGCTCCAGGATGTGGACTACGGACTAGGATGTATGGTCAGCGGGAGTTACAACAACGTACCGGTAAACTACGCCAACAACGGCGGCGGCGGCGGCTACAACGGTGCCTGCAGCTTGTCCTCGCTGGCCAGTCCGTACGGCGTCAACCTGGGCATGAACGGCAATGGCTTGAACCCAGCGGGTGTCATCAGGGTGCCTGCCCATCGGCCGGTGACCGCCGGCGTTCACCAGCCCATGAGCACGGGTAGTGCGCCTGGCCCCGCCGCCAACAACTCCCTGGGCAACATGACATTCCCGTGGATGGAGAGTAATAGGAGGTACACGAAGGACAGGTTCACAGGTAAGGGGGAACGGGGACGGTGAGTTAAGGCCACTAAACCCACAACAGCACCATCCCCTTCTATATAATCACTCGCAATTCCAACCCCTTCTCCCTTGCTAGAGTCTGGGAACAATCCTTATTTCCTAACCTTCCTTGTTTGTTTTCTGAAATTATCAACGCGGGCACCGTAGCGGCATTTTCGCCAGGAATCGTCTTTCGGGTATTTTAGCAATGACGCTCAGAATTTATATTAATAGAATCTGATTTCTTTTTAATTAAAAAAAGATAGAACCAACCAATTTAAATTTAAAACTGAAAGGAGTCAGTAAAACCAAGGGACAAAGATGATCTCATAATCTCCACAAACTCCCGCCTTCAAAACATTTAACACAATTAAAGAACTGACTGACCTATATTAAATCAGGTCCGGAGTATCGACCAAACATCCCTCCATAATTCACGAAGACTTTATCTAAAACCCGAACGAATTAGTCCCCTTTGGAGCGACTGTGATTATTTGAAGCCTAGCATTTGTTTGGATTTTCTTTTTACTGATCAAGTTCACTCAGTAAAGATTTGTCCAAAAGCTAGTCCCAGAAATAATCCTTCAGAGAAACTATTTATCTGCAAATATGGAGGTCTGAGAATTTAAAATAATTATTATATTTTGGTAATGAGTTATTACTGTCACATGTAGCTAGACACGGTGAAAAGCTTGAGGGGAAATCGTATTTCAATATAAAATGAATCGATTATCTACAAATTAATGTTAGCTTGTAAAATTCAAATATATCTTATACACGTTTTATTTTATGAAACTATAATATACTTAAATGCTTTCATAAAAATCTTCTTGTTTAATCACACATTAATGCTAAAAGTGTGTGATTTAATCACTGGATTTAAATGTAATAATCTGTCGGGATAAATTGTGTTTTAAAGCTGTTAGTTAGAAATGGCACATAACACTAGTTCTGTGTCGTATGTTTATAAAACGAAACCTGTTTTGAAGGCAATGATTTTATAATTCAGTTTTTTTTCACAATGTGGATTTTGAAAGTGAGGTGATAGCAGTGTGGCCTTTTTGTGAGACTGTACACAGGCCTCTCCGATTCTCCGGCTCGGCCTTTCTCGCGGTGCAACTCGCCGAATTTCTGCCGCTGCATTACCGAGAGAAGGCTGCGGATCCTCGGGCAGTTTCGCCGCTTCTGCTCGAGGATCCCAAGGCATGTTCACCGTCCCCGGGCCGGGCCGGGCTGCCGCGCTGAAATGCGCGAGGCGGGGGAAATATATTTTACTTAAAGACTGTGATATTTCCAAATGGGTTTTAATCGAATATAAAAGGGGCTTCTTCCCCCTTCCTCGCCCACCCGGTCGGAGAGCCCCGGGGTGCAGGGAGCCGGGAGCCGAGGGCCGAGGGTGTACCGGTGCGGCAATAGGCCCAAAGTCTCCGCTTTGTAACTTTGTCTCAAACCTTTTCACTCCAATCCACACTCCCTCTCTTTTCTCTCAATTTCAACTTCACGCCGTTGGTTCTTTACTGACCTGTAATCCCATATGTTTCATCAATTTCCCCACTCTTCTACCAGTTCCCTTCCCGAAACCATTCCCGTTTTCCGGGTACTTAAATCTCTTATACTCTCTTTTGATAGACTGTACCTACACCTACCTACCCCGTACCATTCTCTCCCTATCCCCCAACCCCCACACTTCATCCGTCCATTTTCTCTGCTTCCCCTCTCATTGTATTTCTGTGCCCCCGTCCTTATCTTCCCCCCCATCCCCTTCACACTGACACTGACCCTTGAGTATTTATAGATAGTTTTTAGCCCAACAATTTGACCTTTATTCATATTGAAGGGAGAAGGACGAAGATATCTGCAACCGGGTTGGTCTGTGAAATCATTGCTCCGCGATTTAAGTTTCTTTTAAAGCGAAATATGGTGACTCACTGCCCCGCAGGACCGAGTGGCCGTGCGCCCCAGGCGCCCGGGATTCGCGTCTATGTCCGGGCTCCGAGATTCTCCTCATCACCCGCCCGTCCTCTTTTTTCAGTGGCTCTCTCGCCATTCACCGTGACCCGGAGGATAGGGCACCCGTACCAAAACCGCACTCCGCCGAAGAAAAAGAAACCGCGGACCTCGTTCACGCGCCTCCAGATCTGCGAGCTGGAAAAGCGCTTTCACCGCCAGAAGTACCTGGCGTCGGCCGAGAGGGCAGCGCTGGCCAAGGCCCTGAAAATGACCGACGCTCAAGTGAAAACCTGGTTTCAGAACAGGCGGACCAAGTGGAGGTAAGGGCCGGGCTGGGACGAAACACAGGCCAAATCCCTGGGCTGAGAACTGCAGCCTTCCTTCTCCGTCTCGCCAATCCCCCGCCGGCCTCTTCCCCTCCTCAGCCGTCACAGTAGCAAACGCGCGGACTAAGTGACTGATGGAAGTGAGGGAGGGTTAGTCTGTATTTTGTCACAAAGGTTCTTAAAAAATCAGCGTCTAAATGGGGTTGCGGGAGCCGGCAACTATGGAGGGCGAATGAACAGAATGGTGGACTCAGAGTAGTATCACTGCCGAACTCCTTTCTATAGAAGCTGAAAAAGTTGTGTCAAACTTTCAGAACTTAGTTGAGCAATAGGGAACATTTTACACTGTCCTACACACACTGGGATTAAGAGCAAGAGGAGGCCGCTCGGCCCTTCAAGGCTGATCTGCCATTTCATGGATCCATGGTCCGAATGGGACTCCACTGTCTCATCTGTCCGAGAAACTCTTTCTCCCTTGCCTACCACCCCCAGCCTTGGAAAGATGTGAGGTTTTTACTTCGATCGTCCTTTGAGGAAGACTCACTGTCTTCTGGGCCGGGATGGGGAGTGGGGAGCTGATAGATCGTCCAACCCCTGTTTAAATGGACGATAAACACAAGAGATCCTGCATAAACTGGAAAACTAGAGCAACACACGCACAAAAATGCTGGAGGAACTCAGCAGGTCAGTTAGTATCTATGGAAAAGAGTAAACAATCGACGTTTTGGGTCGAGTGCTGATGAAAGATCTCGGCCCGAAACGTCGACTGTTTATTCATTTCTGTGGAAGTTGCCTGGATGATAAGTTATACGTACTTAAATTTTAGCATGGATAGGAACCGGGTATACGGAGCTGAAACTGGCTATCTTTTATCAAGTGAAAAGATTTGGTAAAAAGCGTAAACATAAATTGGCCACAAATAAATCGGACGGACATTCAGGAAAAGCCTATTCATGCTGCGAGCGGGGCCAACGCGGAACTGGCTCTGACGGAGAAGGGAGGTGAGGATTAAAGGAAAGCAGGATAAACCCAGGAACGGAGGAGAAATTAAAAGTGGCCGGAGAAAGGAAGGGTGGCGTGGGGTTAAACCCCTACAGGGGCGGCTGATGGGAATCACCGGTCCCCGTTCATTCCCGGTAATAGCACTTTATCTCATGTGCACGTTTGAGTATAGTAACCAAGATCAAGTACGTGCGGGCCGGTGAAACCTTCCGTCCGCTAGTTTCCTGCCACCCTCATCGGGCCTTAAATGAAACTGGCTGACCTACACAATTTTTCGTTTATTTATAAATTATTTCGATCGTAATTGACTTGGGTGATTACTGCCGGTGGAAATGGGCGTTTCTTATTCAAACCAGGCAAAACTTAATACTGAAAAAGAAAATTTAAAGATGTTGAAAACGCGAAAGAGTTTCAGAAGGGAATTGTCCTCAGCGGTTTTTACCTCCTCCGCTATCGAACAACCTTTCCCTGCCTTACTCGGTGAAAGACAGTGATCGGTGTTGAATTCTGCTCTGGTAAAACAAAGAGAAACTCCGTTAGATTCCCTGTGAATAAACACTGGCCGGCTTCTCGATTCCGGGACGAACTGGGCCGGCCTGACCCGATTCTTGCCCGCACTTCTGTACAGAGATCGGGGGAAGCGAGAGATGCGTCCCGTGTCCTCGGCCCCCGCCTCTGGACCCGCAGGCCTTGTGCTAAGATCGGATTCCAGCGAGCGCGCAGGAGATTTCTCGGTAAACGGGAAACGGGTGGGCTGAAGCCCCACGGCCAGGAAGAAAAGAGTGGGAGGGGGCGAGTGAAGGGGGTGAATGGAGGAAGGCGGACGAAGGAAGGGAAGGCGAGGGGGAGAAAGAGGCCGAGGGAGCGTAGGTGTTCCTAATATTGAGTTGGTTTCCTGGGTGAGGGTCCTGGGACACAAAGTTACGGAAGTGGAGATGTGCGTGACGTGTATAAACTGCAGGAAAGTTTTCAGATATCAGCAAACAGATTTGACAAAAGAAAGAAACGTATCGCCGTAACCCCTTTTGCCCGTCCCAAACCCACCTCCCTTACTCTTAGACCTGCTACCATCTCCCCCTCCCCCCTCCCCCCTCCCCCCACGACTGGACTGAGTTCCATCTTCCCCCTGCTCCGTCCTAGACAAATCCGTTCGTCCTGTACTGGTTATCAATTCCCGCCAAATGGAAGCATCTCCCCTAATCCATTCACCGTGGTATAATTCTTAAAACACCTGTCCCCCGAAGAGGTCCCGGCCCGTCCCGGCTCCAGGAGATCTTTATATACCTACCATGAGCCCGCCACTGTATGGACACCAGGATTGCACCGTTTCCCAGTGCGGTCCCCCCCCCCCGCAAATGCTGGACCCCGGAATCAATACAGAAAATGCTGGGGATGCTCAGTGGGTCTGGCCCGATGAAACGTGGAGACCGCTTCTCTCTTCGCGGATCTTTCCAATTCACTAGGCATTTCCAGCGTTGGTTCAGGTGGAAATTGTTTCATGCTGTTAGCGATGTTCGTTCCCGCATCCTCGTCTCTCCGCCCCATTCCCACTCGGATCTTCAGTGCCCGTCGCCTCGGTGGTCAGTCCTGAAGTTAATTAGTCCGCCCCCACCGCCAATGCCCGTACAATCGCTTCCTCTTGGGACACATCGGCGGAAATTTCATTCCTCCAGCCCTGCGTTCAGACATTGGTAGCCGGACCACTGGGATTTGGTGCACGTTCCTCTCCCACCCACCCCACCCCACTACCCCGGCTGCCGCCGGTTGTCCCGGGTTCACGGCCTGGACAGTGACTGCTCCCCCGACTGTCAGGTGATTGAGAGAAAGGTCCAGGGTCCGCAGAAAAAATATTAAATACTCCTCCTTCCTTGCGGATTTCGTTCTCCCAATTTATCCCCACCCAAACCGCTCGCACCCTCACCTTCTCCCTCCTTCCCACACCCTCTGTCACCCCACTTTCTACCACTCACCCCATTTCTCACTCTCCCCCTCATTCTCTCTCTCTCCCTCCCTCTCTCTATCTCTCCTTTCTCCATTTTCTCGCACTAACGTACACAACCTGTCCCAGTTTTTGAACTGAAAAAAACTGGGTGATAAACAGAGCAGCGTCAGGACGAGCCTATGTGGGAAATGATGAGGCGAATTTGAGATGACCAATTTCCAGAAACAATTCTCCCCGCTAGCCGCTCCCGGTTCCCTTCTCTCCCCTTCAAAACTCTGTCCCTGTCTTAGTTCACATTTTCTTGATATTATCTCATCTTTTCCCTTTCTGCTTCTCGCTCCTTTTAGGTTTCAATTTTCCCCTCCATCCTATTTCTTTCCCCAATCTTTCCCTGCCCCGCCACTCCCTCTACCCTTCTCCCTCTCTCCCGACCCCCCACCTCCCGCTGCCGCCCCGTTTCTGAGGCCTAGCTTCGCGGCACCTGCGTGTCCGGTTAAAGGGCAATTGTTTGGTTGGATCACAGGAAGCAGGTCAGGCCAGGGTGTAAATTCTCACCGCGCATTCATAGCTGGGATTCCGGGTGAGGACGGTGCCTACCTTCGGCGGGCAGACAGCCTCGTCACACCAGGACCGCAGTCCGAAATCCAAAACGCATTTGCAGGGTTTGCATGTGAACACCAGATGCGAACAGTCAATAAAAAGGAGAGCTGACATTTAACATGGAAAGTCTTCCGTGAAAGCGAGGGATAGGTTGGTGGTGGGGTGAGGGGGGGGGAGATGCGGTTGGGAACCCCGATAAACGGCAGCAAGATGGCAGGAATGGAGAGGTCAGGTTGGAAAGTGTGGGTCTGGACGGTGGTTAGGATCGAAGTGACACCAGCGAGGGCAGGTAGCAGAGCTTTGTCCTTAAAACAAACACTTGGGGTTGATTATAGGGAGATTGGACCGAAAAGGGAGACAGGTTTGCTCCTCATTTGATCAGAGCGTTGTTAGACAGCAGAGAGCGCGCACCCTGGTTGTCCTGTTACGGAAAGGTGTCTGTGGCGAGAATGCAGAGGAGGCTTGCAAGGAATGCGCAAGAAATTCAGAGAGTTTGACACCAGGGAAAGCCGGAAGCGACGGGCAGACCTTTCACTTGAGAGAAGAAGGGAGACTCCGCGTACATCTGTGAACTGCTGGAAGGTTCTGGCGGGGCAGAGAGTCTGCCTCCGCTGGCGGGACGGGGGAAACAGAGACCGTCGGTGTCAGCGGGGGAAATCCACAGGAACCCCTTTCCCTCGAGGGCGGTGGGAATGTGGAGCTCACTTCCAAATGGAGGGGTAGCGGTGGGGAGTGTCCATGAACGTTTAACGGGAAGGGAGCGAGCAGAGGAAAGAACGGAGTCGCAGAATACTGCAGAACAGAAACGGATCCTTCGGCCCATCTAATCCGTGCTGAACTATTATTCTGCCTAGTCCCGTTGACCCACTCCTGGACCATGATTCTACATAACACTCCCATCCACCTACCTATGTAAACTTCTCTTAAATGTTGAAATCGAACCCTCATCCAGCATTTCTACTTGTTCACACGGAGAATGGGGGAAATGGGGGGAGGGGCAGGGTGCATGCGGAGCATCCGAGTGGAAAATAAACACTAGCAGGGACTGGTTCGGCAGAATCGCTTATTTCGGTACCGTCCACCCGTGATACCTCGTATAACGTGAGCTAACAATCCCGTGTAATATGTGCTATCCGCCTAAATAATCCGGCGCGATGCAGATTTTACGGTGTTTAGCTGAATGATTCCCGAGATGGGGCTCCTCAGTTTTGAGGAAGTTTGCATATATTCCCCTTGAAGCAAGGATTGTACAGGGAGTGTCGTTAGGGTATCAGGGGACTGTAGTTAGGGATCTAGGAATGTTAGAGGAACTGGGAATATCGTTAGGGCATCAGGGGACTGCAGTTAGGGATCTGGGAATGTTAGAGGAACAGGGAATGTCGTTAGGGTATCAGGGGACTGCAGTTAGGGATCTGGGAATGTTAGAGGAACTGGGAATGTCGTTAGGGAATCCGGAAATGTTGTTAGGGGAACATGGGATGTTGTTAGAGAACAACGAGTGTCGTTGGTGAAACAAGGAATGTCATTAGGGGACAGGGAATGTCGTTAGGGAATCTGGGAATGTTAGGGGGATAGGGGATGTCGTTAGGCAACAGGGAATGTCGTTAGACGAAGAGGGAAGGTCGTTAGTGGATCAGGAAGTGTCGTTCGGGGATCTGAGCGAGGGGCTTCGAGTCACGAGGAGTTTAGACAGAGCTACAGACACAAAATGCTGGAGAAACACAGCAGGCCAGGCAGCATCTATGGGAAAAAAGCCCGAAACGTCGACTGTACTTTTTTTTTCTATGGTACCTGCCTGGCCTGCTGAGTTTCTCCAGCATGCTGTGTGTGTTGCTCAGATTTCCAGCATCTGCAGATTTTCTCTTGTTGGTGTAGACAGAGCTGCCAATTCAGAAGGTTCAGAAGCAGTCGGCATGGTATAAAGGTGCCACAACCAAATGTGGCGGGAGCATTTCGTTTTAACACAACGAATGTTTCAAGCCTAGGACCTCCTGCCACAGTTGGAAGGGGCTGGTATGCTTTTTATACGGTTTAAATTAGACTTGAATGAATATCTTCATATTGTCATAGAGTAATACAGCACGGAAACAGGCCGTTCGGCCCATTTGGTCCATGCCAGCCACAGCATCCTTCTTGCTAGGACCAGTTACCCACATTCGCCCCATAACCCTCTAAGTCCTTTTCCTCTAACTACCTATGTAAATGCTTACGATTTAAATTGTAGCCTTAAATGTTACGATTTATCCATCTCGACCACCTCCTCTGGCAGCTCGTTACCCTCTGGAAGGGGAAATGCGTGGCTCTGGGGAGAGGGGCGTAGCACACGAACGCGGAGTCACTGGGGTTTTAACAACGCTGGGGTCTCTTCAGCCGATCACATTCAAACAGCATCCGGCCACGCACCTGTGGGGCAGTGACCTGCAGATCCACATTTCGGGGACAAAGGACCCGAGTGGACGTTCTAGATGAATGTCCGCCCCGCTGCTGTAATCGTTCTATGATCCTGATGGGGTGATTGCATATGAGACAGCCCGGAATCCAGAGGAGCGTGGAATTGGATTCAGACTTCTCCTATCAGATCCCTTCTTCTTCAGCATTTTACCTCGTCCACCTATCACCACCCAGCTTCTTACTTCATCCCCCTCCCACCCCATCCACCTTCTCCCCCAACTGGTCTCACCTATCACCTACCATCTATCCCCCTTCCCTCACTTTCCTATTCTGGCCTATCCCCCCTTCTTTTCCAGTTCCGAAATAGGGTCTGCACACAAAACCTCGACTGTTTACTCCTCTCCATAGATGCTGCCCGACCCGCTGAGTTTCTTCCGAATTTTGTGTGTGTCCTCCTCTGCAGCATCTATTCTTTCATGTTTCACATCCGAGATTTGGAACGAAAGTGTAGGAGTAGTGAGCGCTGGCCCGTGATCCATCAACCCCGCTGGGTGCCGGAGCGTCCAGCGGAAGGAAGGATAAGCCAGCGTCCTTACAGATGAGCAACATACAATCTGCTGGAGAAACCCAGCGAATCGAGCAGCGTATGAGGGAGGAAAAGAGTTTCGATTTGAACTCCTGCATCAGGACCCGAAACGTCGACAATTTCTTTCTTCCCGCGGAATTCATCTAGCAGATTTTTTTTTAGTTGATTCTCAAGAGATTGTGCAGATTGTCGCTCAGGGTTCTAGTAGCGGCAGTTTCTGGTGAGTCTCTTAAACAGAATTAGAATCAGGTTTAATATCACCGGCGTAGGTCACGAAATGTGTTGCTCTGCCGCAGCAGTATTGCAACACATAAAAAGCTATAAATTGCAATCATCTATATATATATATTTAATTAGTGCAAAAGAGAGAAAAAGAAAAAAACGGTGAGGTAGTATACGCGAGTTAATTGTCCATTCAGAAATCTGGTGGCGGTTTACTGATGAAGCTGATGAAATCTGATGAAGCTGTTCCTAAATCGTTGAGTGTGTGTATTCAGATTCCCTGTTCTTCCTCCTGGATGGTAGCAATGAGCAAAAATGAGAAAAGGTCATAGGGCGGCCTTTTCGAGGCGTCGCCTTTTGAAGCTGTGATCGATGCTGGGGAGATTAGTGCCAGTGCTGGAGCTGGCTGTCTACTCCCGCAAACACGAGGAAATCTGCAGATGCTGGAAGTTCAAACAACACACACACAAATTGCTGGTGAACGCAGCAGGCCAGGCAGCATCTCTAGGAAGAGGTACAGTCGACGTTTCGGGCCGAGACCCTTCGTCAGGACTAACTGAAAGAAGAGATAGTAAGAGATTTGAAAGTGGGAGGGGGAGGGAGAGATCCGAAATCAACTTTCCAGCTCGAAGCTCCATCCCTCCCCCTCCTGTCTTCTCCTATCATTTCGGATCTCCCCCTCCCCCTCCCACTTTCAAATTTCTTACTAGCTCTTCTTTCAGTTAGTCCTGACGAAGGGTCTCGGCCCGAAACGTCGACTGTACCTCTTCCTAGAGATGCTGCCTGGCCTGCTGCGTTCACCAACAATTTTTGTATGTGTGGTTGTTTACTCCGTTGGTTTTTAATTTATTTGTCCTGATCCGGCCATTAACAGGACGTATCCGATGCATTTGGCCTCATAATCAGGGCAGACGTGACGGGCCGAAGAGCCTCCTCCTGGGCTCTGCTGCTGATTGGCCTATCTGATTTCAGATTATTAACTGATTTACATTCCCTGATTGGGGTTGAAATTTCGTGCACCATTGCCGGTACTGCTGGCCGCGAGTGTTTCTGCCCCCCCCCCCCCATACACCGAGTGTGCGATTGAGGATTGCTCGGTATCTCTGTAGTGCAGTTTTCTAACGGGGAGGATCTGTGACCCATGGTGGGTGGCAAAGACTGTGGTTGACAGTATAAATTTGGAAAAAAAGTCTCACAGAAATGAAAGCAGCGCGTTTGTGCCAAAGGGTGACTATTGGTTGGATATTGCAAAAGAATATAAAACGTGCTTCCTCTGATTGATGGCTGTGACCTGGGGCTCTTTCTTTGATTGGCGGAATAGTAGCAGGAGGTGGGGATTAGGTGGGACTGTCTCCTTTCATTGGCGTCCTGTTCTGGAAACTCCCTATTAACCAAATCGACTAATAAGTCGAAGCATAAAGTTGGACACCGGCGATTGTGGGAGGGGGTGGGGCGGTCTCTAAATGTGAACGGGAAGATTAAATAAATAAACAACCCTTGGTGAACAGGAGATCGCTGCGCCGATGCTGAGAAAGAGGGCGTTTTCTGTCCAGTGACGTGGGCGTGAAGAGCGTCGGTGAAAATTCCTAATGCAGACCAGAAAGTGAGGCGGCCGTGGCTACTTGTGAGAGGGAACGCTGACCGCGAGAGTTTCTGCCCCTCTGGGTATCGGGGCCACCTCCCAGCACGACGTCTCAGTTCACTCGTGTGAAAGGCCCCTCCGTCCCCATCCCCGGAGTCATCTGTTCAAGCAGTTCAGAGCGTTTTACTGAAGTTGGTGCGCCGAGACACACGGGGGCAGTGAAATTCCTTGCTCCTGTAAATCGTGTGCACGGTAATAATAGACACAAGAGTAAAGACCGCGACAGCGTATGAACAGCAGAACAGTGCAAAGATTGTAAAGCCGTTTAAAATGGTGCAAAATACCGAAAGAGGGATAGAGAACGTGACAGCATTACCGGGAAGGGGATGTGAAAGATGCGAAGTTTCGCAGTCAATTCCTTTCTCCTTCCCCCACCCCTGACGCTGCTCGACCCGCTGTGTTCCTCCAGCCGGTAGTTGGTTGCGCCAGGTTCCACCATGCGCCGTCTCTGCTGCCTCTTTGTGAAACGGAGCATTGCCTCGGGGGTCTGGTAGGAGTGGGGAAAAGCCGCTCTTTGAGGAAAGACCTGGGCACAGTCTCAGAATAAAGGGGTGAGGAGAAACGAGGAGGAATTTCTTTATCGGATAGGGTATTTTAAGAGACTCTTACAGAGGTACATGGAGCTTAGAAAAATAGAGGGCTAAGCCGTAGGGTAATTATAGGCAGTTTCTAGAGTAGATTACATGGTCAACACAACATTATGGGCCGAAGGGCCTGTAATGTGCTGTAGATTTCCATGTTCTATATCCGGAGGGTGCTGAATCTGTAAAATTTGTTGGCACAGTCGGCCACAGCGGGCCGAGTCATCGCGTGTATTTTAGACGGAGATTCGTGTGTTCTTTATTGGTACGAGGGTTAAGGGTTACGAGAAAGTGGGAGAAAGGGATTGAAAAAAAAATCGGCCGCGATTGAAGAGCGGAACAGACTCATGGGCTGAATGGCCTAACTCTCTTCTTATAGCTTAACGATAACGCCGTTCATTCAGTGCCAGTCAACGAATGTCGGAGTGGTATACGAATATGTACTTTGACAATACATTTATTTTGAACTTTGAATAGTTATTGCCCACTCCAGTCCTTGTGGGGAAGGTTTGTCGGGGGTAGAGACCTAGTCCCACCCTCCCCTCACCCTTCTCCCTCCCCCCCCCACCCCGACTCCCCACACCAAGGCCGGCGTCAGGGCAGGTTGATTGACAGAGTCTCTGTCTCTTTCTGTTTCGGTTGCTGGTTGCTCCTGGGCGAAGGCGGCAGACGGCGGAGGAGAGAGAAGCAGAGCGGCAGCAGGCGAACCGCATCCTGATGCAGCTCCAGCAAGAGGCCTTTCAGAAGTCGCTGAGCCAGCCCATCCAACCCGACCCCATCTGCCTGCACAACGCCTCCCTGTTCGCGCTGCAGAACCTGACGCCCTGGTCGGACGACAACAGTAAGATCGCCTCCGTCACCTCTGTGGCCGCATCCTGCGAATAGTCTCCTGCAGCCCTCCTCCCCCGGGCTCCTGTTCCTCGCTTCGGTCCGAGACACCGGGACTTGCCGGCACCGGAAGCCGGACTCCCGGAGCAGATCAGAGAGCCGAGGGCGAGGTCAGGTAACTGGGACCTTGTGTGAAACAGCACGGGCCCCGGGCAACCGGCAGAGCAAACGGATTGTCTACAGGCACGAATCGCCAGCGAAGAGAACCTCGGAGGCAGAGGGAGCCAGCGGTACAGATGCAAAGAGAGAGACAAGGACTCTGCACACACAGCTCTCGGTGTCAGCCAGCCCTCTGTCGCATTGCAGACCGTCCTCCACCCCAGACCCCCAAATGGCCCAGCAGCTGCAGTACGGCCGGTTCCGATGTGTCTGAGAAGACTGGGGGTCCGGGAAGTACAAACCTGGGCTGGGCGACTCACCAACCTTCAATGAAGCAACTGGTCTTAGTGTCAGAGTTCCCCTTCACAGTGACCGCCCACATTCACAGTGAACCCCCCCCCCCCAATCCACAGTACATTGAACACCCTCTCACAGTGACCCCTCCCCTTCACAGTTACTCAACCCTTTATAGTGACAGTCCCTTCACAGTGCCCCCTCTCGCAATGATATACCCCTCCTTTCACAGTGACGCACCCCCCTTCACGTTGTCCCCCTCCCGTCACAATGACCAACCTCCATTCATAGCGGCCCCAGTCCCCAGTGCTCCCCCCATAGTAATCTCGCCAACACCACACTCTGATGCCCAAATTAAATTGTTTCAAGCTGTTAATTTGTTACAGGATATTTTGAGACAAAATATATAGAAAAACGCTGGAAAGACTTGATTAGTTCGGGTTGTGTCGGCGGAGAGGGAAGCAGTTCACGTTTCAGGTCAGAAACATTTCATTGCACTTCAAAGGTGAGCTCTGTCTCTCTCTCTCTCCACAGACGCTGCCCAACCTGCCGAGTATTCCCGGCAATTGCTGGTTCTGCCGCAGGTTTCAAGCAGTTTTTCTCTGGAGGTTCCGGCTGCTGTTTCGGGATGGGAGGTGAACTCGCCTCTCCGCCAGCGACTCCTGGTGCCCGGGAGCGGCAGTGCAACGCCCTTGGAGGCGAGGGTGATGTGGTTGCCACACCACGCCTGGCCGCCTTACCCGCGAATGACGGAGGAGGAGGTTCCTCCTCATCTAAGACATAGTGAGGGAGAGCGACTGACAGTTTACACAAGTTCTCATAATGATGACAAACCGTGCCCGCTCTCTGCCAATGGCAAGTTAGTTAAAAAATCCAGTTAGTAAGAGGTCCCAGTTCACACTTTAAACGCTAACACACTGAACTTATCCCTGGGCTGCGGCGAAGGGGCTAATTCTGTAAGATATAGTGAGTACACTCTAAAATTATATCTGAAAGCGCGCCTACACATACACCCCACACACAAACAGTATATAAAACATATAAATGTATAAAATGGTAAAATAGTGATGAAAGTATTTTGTTTTCTGAAGGTCAATTTTAACTTTAATCGTGTGTGACAGAAATCTTAGAATAAAGTTCCAGAAGCCACGATGATTTCAGCACACTAACCCGCCTTTAGCTGGGATAAAACTTGCAAGAAGGTTATGCACTTATGATAAATATTTTCAGTAATCACCTTTCTACATTTGTTGTGTAAATTATGTCTAAAATGAGGAAAGAGAAGCCGTTTCTACACGATGGCTTTGTGTATTTGAAGAATCTCGGGTTTATTTTTGTATGAATGTTGCTTCCAAGAACAGAAACGTCACGGTGAAACTTTTCCCGTTTTACGAGTGGACTGCTCGAGAAGAGAGCAAAATGCTCTCTGGAGAGGGGGAGAATATCCTGCATTTCTATAGCGCCAGTCCCCTGCATCTGGCGCCCAAAGGTCTGTCCGCCAGGTAGTTTTGAAATGAGATGGAAAGCTTTGGGGTGGCGCACATCGTCATGCAGTCGGAGGAGGTCAGTAATCACCGGCAAACGTCTCCGGGTCCCTCCCCTCGGCCCCCGCCCCAGAGGTGACACTGGGAGGCCGATGATGTAACCCCTTTTCCCCATCCTACTTGCTCGGATCCTGAAGGTCGTTCCAGAACCACCTCCCCTCCCTACTCCTGCTTTATCTGCAGGGAAATAGTCATAAAGTCAGGCAGCAATACAGCACGGACACAGGCCACCCGGCCCTACCAGTCCATGCCGACCTGGGTGCCCACACAGCCAGTCCCAATTTCCTGTTTTGGGCGCATATTCCTCCAAGCCCCGCCTCTCTGTATGTACCTGCCTCGGCCACCTCCTCGGGCAGCTCGTTCCATATACTCACCGCCTTCTGCGTGAAAATGTTACCCCTCAGGTCGCTTTTATATGCTTACCCTCTCATCCTAAATCTATGCCCTCTAGTTTTGGACTGCCCGTCCCTGGGGAAAGACTGTTACTGTACACCCTGTCGATGTTTCTCGTGATTTTACAACTTTCGATGTGATCGCCCTTCTTTCTGCTTCTTCCGTAGGAATAAAGCCCATTCTGGCCAGCCTTTCCTTCTAACTCTAGTCGCCTAGTCCTGGCAATATCATTGCAGATCTTCTCTGCAGTCCTTACAGTTCAGCCGTGTCTTTCCCGCAACAGTGTGGCCAAAACCCTCCACAGCACTTCCAGTGCGGCCCCAACGAGGACGCAAACTTTAGATGTGACGCATAGGCAGATCATACACGCCCAAGTTAGGACCCTCCGAACGGCGCTCACTTTGTCCGCCGGGAAGCTGGCGCTCTATCGCCGTCCACCCCCGGGGACCCTGCGTGATGGAACCGTGATTCCCGAAGGATACGGGACCCCGGTGTGGTGGGATTTAAATCTGCGGCCTGCCCCGATGGTACTTCCATCTCTGACCCAGCGTTTTCGTGATATCGCTGTTTTGTGGTCGGGTCACGGGAGCTGTGCGTGTGATGTTCCAACCGCTAACTTGTAAACAGTGTAAATAAAACAGAAGTTCTTTTTCTTTGTCCGTGTTGTTGTTTCTAAGCGAGTTCCGCCGGGACTGAATCTCCCTCCGGTGCGGTGTCGGGAAAATGGGGAGGGGGCTGCGGGGAACATAAAATATTACAGACCCTTCGGTTTACCCTGTTGTGCCGACCTTTTAAACCGCTGTAAGACAAATCTAACCCTTCCCTCCCACACAGTCCTCCAATTTTCTGTCATCCATGTTCCTATCTAAGCACCTCCAATGAATCGTTCTACACACCCACCACTCTCTGTGTGAAAAATAACTTGCTTCTGACATCGCACCTGTACTTTCCTCCGATCACATTAAAGTGATGCCTCCTCCTATTGGCCATTTCCACCCTGGGAACAAGTGTCTGGCTGTCCACCGAGCTCTGTCCCTTTTTCACCGTCTATACCACCTCTCATCCTAAAATCTCCAGCTCAAAGAATTTGACGGCTAAAACATCTACTGCAGGTTTACCGTCTGAGGGACGGTTCGGTTTTGGGGATGAACTGAGGGCCGTCCTCACTCCTTGTGTGTCTGAGGGGTAGTGGTAAATAGACGCCCCCCCCCCCGCGCCCCACCATCCCCGGCGCTGTCCGCCCACCTCCACCCTTCCTCTCCGCCCCACTTTTCATGTCGGGCCCGGGTGGTAGAGGCTCTCAGATGGGGAGAGTCGCACCACTGCAGCGGGGTGGGTCGACCGAGTGCCCCTCCTCCCCCGCTCATGGCGCCGGACAAGATCCCTGCGCCCGGACTTAAGAGAACGGAATTCACACCGGGGCGGCGGTGTAGATGGCGGGTAATGGACAGGGCTAAAGGAGGCCATTTGGTCCATCGCGCCAGAAACCTGAAATCTGACAGCAGCGCTCCGTTGACTGTAGGTCACGGCTTCTCAGTCCTGTATTTGGGGGAAGGGGTGGGGTATGGTGAGTTCCAGGCCAACTCCTCCAGATGAGAAAATGTCCCCTCTTCCTGTTTAATCCTTCCACAAAGTATGTAAACCACTGCCCCGGGGTTTGACCGCTCTGTTAGTCAGATGGGCTCATGCTGTTTATAACAAGGCTCTCGTTACTTTATACGCCTCAATCTTCCCTCTCTTTCTCCTTTACACACTGCGGTCACCAAGGAAGTCTGTCCAGCCGACCCACATCCCTCACCCTCATCCCCACCTCCCATCGACCAACCCTCTTTCCCACCCCACCTACACCTTTTCCACAACTCCGCTATCACCAACCCACCGTCTGCCCTTCCCCGCCGACCCGAACTCTCCATCCCCCATTAACACACCTTCACCCCATCGCCACCAACCAAACAGTATGCAGGAAATTTGAGCGTAGTTGTTACTACTAAGGATAAGGAACTTTATAGGCTGAAAAGTCTGAAGTTACAGAGGTAAGTCTTGTAAACCTTTGATTTTAGGGAAAGGTTGAACAGGTTAGGATTTTATTCCCTAGAACACATGCGAATGAGGGGAGATTTGTCAGAGGTATACAAAATTAAGAAGGATTATGGATAGGGTAAGTGTAAGAGTGTTTTTTTCCATTGAGGTTTGGTGAGACTAGAATGAGAGGTCACGAGCTAGGGGTGAAAAGTGTGATGTTTAAGAGAAACACGAGGAGGGTCTTCCTCACAGAGGGTGGTGAGACTGTGCAAAGAGGTTCTATTTCAACATTTAAGAGGAATTCGGACGGGTACATAGATGGGAGGTTTATGGAGGGCTATGATGTGGGTACAGGCTGATAGGATACGGCAGAATAATAGTTCAGCATGGACTAGATGGGCCAAGGGCCCTATTTCTCTGCTATAGTGCCCTGCAGTTCTATGACTAAGTCAGCTGCACCAGATAGACCGCACCCCAGGATTCCGAAGAGGTTTTGTTGCCATTAGTAGCAATCCTTCAAGAGTCAGAAGGTGCTGGAATGGTTCAGAAGGACTAGAAAAATCACAAACATTGCTCAACTCTTTAAGAAGGGAGGGAGATAAAAGACAGGAAGTATAGGCCAGTTAGCCTGACCTTAGTTGTTGGTAAGGTGTTGAAGGTAATTATTAAGGATGAGGATTCGGGGTACTTTGAGGCATTGATAAAACAGATCAAAATTAGCATCACTTCTTTAAGGGGACATCCTGCCTGACAATTCAAATGGAATTCTTTGAGGAAATAGCAGTCAGGATAGACAAAGGGAAGATGTTTACTTGGATTTTCAGAACTTTGATAAGGTGCCACACATGAGGCTGCTTAATAAGTTAAGGGCCAATAGTATTGCAGGAAAGATGCTAGCTTGGATAGAGTATTAGTTGACTGGCAGGAGGCAAAGAATTTGGGAATAAAGGGGGCCTTTTCTGGTTGGCTGCCAGTGACTAGTGGTATTCCACAGGGATCAGTGTTGGGACTGATTCTTTTTACATTATATGTCAATGATTTGGATGACCGGATTGATGACTCTGTGGCCAAATTTGCAGACAATACAAAGATAGGTGTGGGGACAGGTAGTATGGGGGAAGCGGGGAAGTCTGCAGAAGGACTCAGGCAGATAAGGACAATGGGCAGTGAAGTGGCAGATGGAATACAGTGTCGGGAAGTGTACGGTCATGTACTTCGATAGAAAGGACAAAGGCATAGAGTATTTTCTAAACAGGAAATCGGAGGTGCAAAGAGCAGGATTCCCTGAAGATTAACTTGCAGGTTGAGTATGTGGTAAGGAAGACAGATGCAATGTCAGCATTCGTTCTGAGAGGGTTAGAATATAAAAGCAAAGCTGAGGCTCTATGGGGCATTGGTTAGACCCCACTGTGAGCAGTTTTGGGCCCCATATCTGTGAAAGGATGTGCTGACATTTTAGAAGGTCGAGAGGAGATCTATGAGGATGTTTGTTCCCAGGAACAAAAAAGGTTAGCGAAAGAGGAGCTTTTCATAGCTCTGGGCCTGTATTCCCTGGAGTTTGGAAGAATGAGGAGCGGGATCTCATTGAAACCTATTGAATATTGAAAGGCTTAGATAGAGCGTGTATGGAGAGGATGCTTCCAATAGCGGGCGAGTCCAGGACCAAAGGGCATGGCTTCAGCGTTGAAGGACGTCCCTTTGGAACAGAGTGAGGAGGAATTTCTTTAGCCAGAAGATGGTGAATCTGTGGAATTCATTGCCACAAACAGCTGTGCAGTCCAAATCATTGGGATTATTGAAAAGTAGAGATTGATAGGTTCATGATTAAAAGGGTGTCAAAGTCTATATGGAGAAGGCAGAAGAATGGAGTTGAGAGGGATAATAAATCGACTATGATGGAAGAGTGGAACAGACTCGATGAGCTGAATGGCATAATTCATCTCCTATGTCTTATACTCTAATGCTCAGTGGGGTGGGGGAGAGGGAGAGGGTGGGTAGGTAGCGGTGAGGGACACATGGAGAGGTGGGTGGATCTTGGTTAATTTATCATTAATAAAAATAGATGTAACACCTAATTACGTTTCAGAAGGGGGATCTCATGTGACAGTTCGGAGCCACATGGCATACTTGCATTTATTTTCTGAGGCTCTGAGTTCAAGAGTTGTTATGTTGCAGTTTTTCAAAGTTCTGGTTAGGCTGCATCTTCAGGATTGCATTCAGTTCCGGTCACACTACTACAGGAAGGACGTGGAGGCTTTGGAGAGGGTGCAGAAGAGGTTCAACAGGATACAGCCTGGATTAGAGGGCATCTGCTATAGGGAGAGGTGAGACAAACTGTGGTTGTTTGCTCTGGAACTGTGGAGGCTGGGGAGAGACCAGACCGAGGTTTATAAAATGATAATGGACATTGATCGATTAGACAGACAACACATTTTCCACAGAATTGAACTGTCTACGAAGGTGAGAGGGGGTAAAGTCAAAGGAGATAGCTATATGGACAGGAAAGGAATGGGGGGTTATGGGCTGAGTGCAGGTCGGTGGGACTAGGTGAGAGTATGCGTTCGGCATGGACTAGAAGGGCCGAGATGGCCTGTTTCCATGCTGTAATTGTTATGTGGTTATATGGAGATGTGCCGGGCGGGTTTAGTTTTACACACAGAGTGCTGGGTGACTGGAATGTGCTGCCGAGGGCGATTCGTTCATTATTTAATTAGAGATATTTAAAGTGGTGGTGGAAGCAGATAAAATAGAGACATTTAAGAGGTTCTTAGACACGGGGATATACAGAGAATGGAGAGATACAGACCATGTGAAGGCAGAAGGTATTGAATGTAATTAGCATAATTGGTTTGGCACAACCTTATGGGCTGAGGGGCCTGTCCTGTGCTGGTACTCTTTTGTGTTCTTTAAGGTATTTGCCTGGCTTGAGATGCTGGTCCAGTGGAACAGTCTGAGAACTGTCAGTGGGACAGAAGAAGGAGCCCCTCACCAGAACTGCTCCGTGTAGCCCCCGCTTGCTCTCAGTCACACCCCCGCCCTTCCCTTTCTCTGGTTTGTACTCCCAGTGTCAACGTACAGCCGAATCCGGTAGGGCGCAGACACCTGGCTTGACCGGGTCTCCCTGACTTAAAAGCAATTGGGAATGGCATTTACCTGCTCACTTTGAAATTCAATAGTAATCGCCCCAGCCTTTCAGACACAATGCTGTCATTCCAGGGAGCATCGCAGTGATACTTAACAAAGTGTTCGGTTACAAATTGCCCAATCACTCACAATATGAGGCTGATTCTCAAAAAAAAAGCCCTTTCACTCCTGTAAATTGTGTGGAAATAGAAGGTTTCACCTTCAAACTGCAAAGAAGCAAGGTTCCTGCTGTTCACATTATTTTATTTCGGATCAGTTTGATAAACCTCTCCACTCACACTCCTCCACACCGTCAAAGCGACAGGCCCGTTCACAGAGTTAACATGCATTCACACACTGGCTCTCTCATTCCGCTCTTCCTACAATTGCTCACACTGACAGTGTCGGTGGCACAGAACAAGACAATATTTCACAATTGGTAATGGTCTGAATCTAATGAAATGTTAATGAGGTGGTTCCAGTATAAATGTCCTTGATCGCGGCGGCACATCGTACTGCTCTGGGAGTTTGGATCGAGTTTCAGTGAGTCAATTGCCCGGCACCAGTACGGGAGAGCAAGTAGACTACACCAGGATTACTGACTCCACCTCACAACTGGATCTGAAGTATCATTGCCTGAAGCTAACATGAATCCCTGTCTCAAATGTTCAATCTGAAAACATTGCATTTCCATTAAGTTGTTTTTCTCCTCTCTCTCTAGAAATTGATCACAAATTTAAATCGTGCAAGTTTTATCCCGTGCTGCGACATTCAGTATTTAGTGATAGACATTAGTGGAACGAGCTGCGAGCTGAGGTGGTGACTGCAGGTTTAATTTTAACACTTTAAAGACATTTAGACCGGGGGGGGGGGTTCTTCGCTCGGAAGGCGGCGAGAACGTGGAATGAGCTGCCATCGGGAATGGTGGATGGGGGTCTGGTTTCGACATTTAGGG
Organism: Mobula hypostoma; assembly: GCF_963921235.1. Taxonomy (NCBI): domain Eukaryota; kingdom Metazoa; phylum Chordata; class Chondrichthyes; order Myliobatiformes; family Myliobatidae; genus Mobula; species Mobula hypostoma. The sequence goes on from NC_086115.1 coordinate 17,364,802, forward strand.
GTAGTTTGAATGGGAGGGGTATGGACAAGGTGCGGGTTGATGGGACTAGGTAAGACAACAGTTTGGCACAGACTAGATGGTGTGAAGGACCGTTTTCTGTGCAGCGGTGCTCTGTGACTCCAAACGACGGCTTCAACGCCATGGGTAATGCTGAAGTCCGGCTCCCATGCCAGCATTTCATCTGTGCCTCGCTTAGCGGGGACATGTGCCGCAGGTTTTATATTCTAGTGAAGAATCTGAGTTTCACTGAGGCAGTGAGAAACGGTGACAGAGTGTTGAGGTTTGGGAGTTCTCCATGTTTGAGGGACAGGCTCCCTGGAAACAGCGAGCTTCTGGTGATAGGACTAGGCAGTGAATTAGAGCAGCAGACGGCTCTGTAGCCCACAGAACTACAGCAGAGTACAGGTACTTTAGCCCATGATGTTGCGCCAACCTTTTAACCTTCTCCAAGATCAATCTAATCCTTCTTCCTACATATCCCTCCAATTTTTATCAGCCATGTGCCAATCTAAGTGTTTCTTCAATGCCCCTAAGGATCTAGCTCTACCACCACCCCCCACGCTCCACGCACCCACCACTCTCTATAAAAATCTACCTATGACATCCCGTTTATACTTTCTTCCAATTGCTTTAAAACCATGCCCCCCCCCCCTCCCCTCTATTAGCCATTTCCACCCTGGGAAAAAGGTGCAGGCTGTCCTATCAATGTATGACTCTGAACTTGACGGGGGCGTTGGGAAACAGCACCAACAGCGAGTTACAGTGTTCTGAAGAGGATAAGGCAGGTTGAAAGGGAAGATTTTAAGGAATTGTCTAAGAGAGCCAGAGAGGTTTAGGGAGGGAATTCTCAGCTGAGGGTTCAGGCGGTTTAAGGAACCACTCACAGGTTCAAACACAATGAACATGGGGACGATTCAGAGTGGAACTCAGGGAGACATCTCCAAGGTTGTGTGGTTGGATTGGGAACGGTAGAGGGTCCATGAAGAGATTTGAGGACAAGGATGATTTTTTTTTTCAAATCTGGGCAAAGCCAATGTTTCACAACTCAAATTGTAACCTTACCGACACCGATGAGAGATTAAAGTCAGCACTGGTGTCGATGCCGGAAAACATTACGAGGGAAGTGAGGTTTGTCCCAACAGAGACACTTCAGTGATTCATTAAAGGGAGGTACCACCTCTCCTATCCAGGTATAATTGTCCTGAGACATTTGCAAGTTAATGGCCCAGATACAGTGTGAGAGGGTCACAGAGTCGTGCAACACAGAAAGAGGACATTCGGCCCACCTTGTTTATGCCAGCCATTGCACCTGCCATCTAATTCCTTCTCCTAGACTTCCACACATCTCAAGTGTTCATCTAAATACTTCTTAAGTGTTGTGAGAGTCTCTGCCTCGCCATCCATCGCAATCCAACTTCCAATCCCCTTCAGGAGAAAAAGATTCTTCCTCGCATTCTTTCTCACTAAATCTTCTAGCACTAATCTTAAACCCATAAATACAAGAGATTCTAATGATGTTAGAAATCTTGAGCAAAACACGTAAAATGCTGGAGGAACTCAGCAAGCCAGGCAGCATCTATTGAGGGGAATAAACAGCTGGCGTTTCAGGCCAAGACTCTTCATTTTAAACCCGTACTCTTGGCTTTTACACATCTCTGCTGAGTGGAAAATGTTTCTCAACTATCTACCTTTTCCATCCCTGCACAAGTTTGTACACATCAGCCAGATCCCCCCTCACCCTCGTCCATTCCAAGAAAAACAAGCCTATTTCATCCAGTGCCCCTTCACCATGGTAACGATCCATCCCTGATCGGACTGTTCTGCCGAGGATGGGTTCCAGCAGTCATGCCCGAGGTTCTGGCTCAGAGGTGTTTAACGAGTTGGGGGAAGGCTTTCAATGGAATTTGGGGAAGCTGTAGGACAACTGCTTGGAGGCAGGCAGACACGATTGAAAGTTTGATATTTTGTGTTGTGTGAGGAGAAGCAAAGGATGTTCAGTAAAATCCTATCCAAGCACCTCCTGGATTAGTATGGCAAATTCTCTGCCCGAGACCACCAAAACCTGCAGGGAGGTGTGGACACAGCTCAGCAAGCCACACAGAACCAGCCTTCCCTCCATGGACTCTGTCTGTATTTCTTGCTGAGTCAGTAAAGCAGAAAGAATAATCAAAAACCTCACCGACCCCAAGGAGAAGATACAAAATCCTGAAAGCACAGACCACCAGGCTCAAAGACAGCTTCTACCCCACTGTTATCAGACTCTTGAATGACAAAATGGTCTCTTTATCTACCTCATTATGGCCTTGCATCATATTTTCTGCCTGCACTGCACTATCTCCGTGACTGTAACACTTTATTCTGCATTCTGTTATTGTTTTCCCATGTACCCCCTTACTGCACTGATGGAAGCATTTGATCTGTATGAACAGTATGAAAGACAAGTCACTGTACCTCGGTACATGTGACAATAATAAATTAACTCAGCAACGTACAAACTTCAAATGTAAAGTTCCTTGGATGGAAGCACAGGAATTTGAAGTCAGTTTTAAATTCTGAAGATCAATGGTTCTTGGCAACAGCAGTCACGAATCTGTCTGCAGAGGACAAATTCCAGCTGATTCACGTGTACCCTTCTGCGGAGGATATCCTGGAGTAGGAGATGGCCATTTATCCTCTTCCACACTGCTTTACATTGGTTATCTATTTCCCCCCGTAGATACTGCCTGATCCAATGAGCTGCTCCAGCATTTTGTGTGCATTGCTCAGGACTTCCAGCATTTGCAGGATCTCCCGTGTCTCCTAAGAGACTGTGGGGTGTGGGAGAGCATGGAAGTGGTTCAGAGGTCAAGGGTGACTCAATCAAATCCCGGCGGAACCATCCATGAACAGAGTATGGCCGATGTTTCGGGCCATGACCCTTCATCAATGGAGGGAAATAGACAATTGATGTTTCAAGACAAGACCTATCATCAGAGTTAAGTCTGTTGTATGTTGCCCCTCCATCCCTCGTAGTTCAAATGACCATCACTATCAGAGAAGATATTCACTGAATCACCCTCCTCAGCTCTCTGGGGGAGAGAATACCCAACTTGGACCAGCCTCTGAGAGAAGATATTCCTCCTCATCTCCCTTTGTATTCAGAATCAATACCTCCTGGTTCTAGATACCCTGACTAAGGGAAACATTCCCTCACTGTCCACCATGGCAATCCCCTTAGAATCTTCTGTTCAATGAGATTACCTTGTATATCTCCAGGATATAGGCTCAACCAGTGCAACCTTTCTTCATTTGTTCCCCCGACCACTACTTTTCCCAGCGAATCAGCCAAGTGAACAACTTCTCAACTGCCTCCAAGCACATCCTTCCTAAACATGGAAACCAAGTTCCGCGGGTGTGATCTCATCAGTGTCAAAACTTGGTCTGAAATGTTGACTGCTTGTTCTCCTCTATAAATGCTGCTTGATCTGCTGAGTTCTGATGAAACGTCGACTGTACTCTTTTCCATAGATGCTGCTTGATCTGCGGAGACCCTCTAGCATTTTGTATGCCTTGCTTTAGCTAGCCAATTACATGCATGCTAACTATTTGTGTTTTTTGTTCTCCTGTAACAAGGATCCCTCTGTCTCACAATATTTTGTACTTTCTCTCCATTTAGATACTGATTACTTTCCATTCTTCCTTCCGAAGTAGAGAACCTCACATTTTTCACAATATTATATTCCACCTGCCAAAGTCCTTCAAACACACTGAACCTCTCTTTGTCCCCTGTGTGCTCCTTCCAGCTTGCTGGCTCACTTATCTCCGTAACATCTGCAGATTTAGCTGTGGTACACACATGCCATTTGTCCACGTAATTGATACGGACTATCAATAGTTGGGGCCTCAGCACTGTTCCCCGAGGCACTTCACTAGTTACTGACTGCCAGTCTGAATATGAGTGATTGACACAGATTCTGCTGTGTTTAGCCATTCGGATCTACCTGTGACACTTAGCTGCTTCCTGAACATTGGAAAGACAGAGTTCTGTCCAATCAATGCCCTCCGAGGGATTCCTATGTCCCACCGACAAGCAGAAGAGATCATTTGAGCATAGTTAGATATAGAACAGTACATCACAGTGTAGACCATTCAGCCCATGATGTGACAACCTTATCCTGTTCTAAAATCAATCTAACTCTTCCCTCCTCTTACATAACCCTCCATTTCTTTATCATCCATGTGCCTATCTATTAAATGTCCCTAATGTATCTGCCTTCCCACTACCCCTGGCAGGGTATTCCACACTCTCTATATTTAAAATAAAAACTTCAATGTCCCCTTCCAATCACCTTAAAATTATGCCCTCTCTTATTAGTAATTTCCACCCTGGGAGAAAGTCTCTGGCTGTCCACTCAATCTATGCCTATTGTCATCTTGTACAACTCTATCAAGTCACCTCTCATCCTTTGATCCAAAGAGAAAAGCCCTAGCTCACTCAACCTATCCTCATAAGACTTGCTCTCTGATCCAGGCAGCATCTCCTCTGCACATTCTCTAAAGTTTCTACATCCTTGCTATAAAGAGATGACCAGAACTGAACTCAATACCTCAAGTGTGGTCTAACCAGGGTTTTGTAGAGTTGTAACATTCCCTTGTTGCTCCTGGACTAAATCCCCTGACTAAAGGCAGCCAACACACCAAAAGTCCTTCTTAACCACTCTACAACTTCCACGATAACTTTGAGGGAGCTTTCGATGTGGACAGCAAGATGTCCAGTAGTGCCTTTAGTCCAACAATTGATACATTGAGTACACATTGGAAGGTCAACCATCATATTGACCACTGAAAGGCCTAGGTAGAGTGAACGTGGAGAGGATATTTCCTAAGTGGAAGAGTCTAGAACCAGAGGGCACAGCTTCAGAATACAGAGATGCCCCTTTAGAACAGAGATGAGGAGGAATTTCTTTCTCCAGAGGGTGGTGAATCTGTGAAATTCATTGCCACAGACAACTGTGCAGCCCAGTTTTTTGGGTATATTTAAAGTGGACGTTGATAGGTTCCTGATTAGTAAGGGTATCAAGGGTTATGGGGAAAAGGCAGGAGAATGCTTTTAAGAGGGATAATGATTCAGCCATGATGGAATGGTGGAGCAGACTTGATGGGTCAAATGTCTGAATTCTGCTCCTGTGTCTTATGGTCGAACCTGATGGCAGAATAAAGGGTTAATGGCATGATTCTTAGCAGCGTGAAGGAACAAAGGGACAAAAGTGCATTCCACCTCTCCCCACCCTTTCACCAGTTCTGCCCCACACCGACCGCAGAACGTCAGCTCGCTCAGGGATGCTGCTCCGAGCCAGCTGGCAACTTAGAGCACTTTCTGAAAGTCCACCCTTCAGAGAGACTACCAGTCTGAGGTGGAGGTATTTATGGAAAAACAGTATCAGGTAGCCTCATTCACAGAAAGCAGACATGGAGCTGAAATGTACAGTCTAGTCTATCAACCTTGGACAGGGACCCAGGACTCATTGGACCCAGGGTGAGGGACGGAGCTGGCCATGGGTTACCTCACCCTGAGGCTAACAGAACCACCCAGGGGCTGGGGTAGAGCACTATCCCATATCCGGTTAGAATGCCTGATTCTCCCTTCTTCATCTCTCTGCTTCATTCACTTTCTCACTTTCATTCCCTTTCTTTCTGCCTCTCTCCTCTCCTCCTTCCCATTTCCCATCGCTCTCGTTAACCATCATTCTCTTTAACAGTGTCCTGTCATTTTTTCTGTCACTCAGGCTTACCTACCGCTACTCAAGCGCTCCATGTCAATTAGAGATTTAACAGATTATTATATCAGTCACGTTGAAAACTGAGGTGGTCAATAATCAAAACTGCATATCTGGGGCTCAACTTGTCTCACTCCTGACAAATAAAACATTCCCACCCACAGAATTTCTTTTGCTTCCTTGGTCGCTGTCAATCTCTCACCATGTACGTCTCAGCAGGGAGTATATGTTGTGTCTTTGCAGAAGGAAATCTCCCCTTTGTCTTATCCTGCAGTCCCTGCAGCTTTTTAAAACTAAAAGTAATAACTTATATAATCCTTTATAACTGTGAAGACCACTTGTTACAGAGTTCTCCCATCACATCCAGGGCAGAATTTCAATGTTCCACTACTACTCATCAGATCACTAAGCTCCAAGCCTCAGATTATCCTTTAAAGTACTTTCCAAAAATGACATTCCAACAATCTACCCTTTTGTATGTTTTAAAGTTACTTTGTAAAATGTATATACTGATCTATTAAAGGATTATAAAAGAATACAGAACTCTAGGACAGTCTTGGACAGCAAGCACAATCCCTGCAGTCAAACAACTATCTCTGCAATGGGAAGGTTGACAGAACACAGTTGGAAAACTTCTCTGTGTCTTATTCTTGTTGTGCCAGCCCTGTGGTGTGTGAGGAGACAGTACAGAGAGAGTCTTACTCTGTATTTAACCCATACAGTCCTTGCCTTGGAATGGGTGGGATAGGAAAGAGGGAGATACCTTATGATGTGATAGGTCAGTGGAGAAGAGACTTGCACTCCATTCAACCTGTGCAGTATTCATTGTTTTTGGAAAATTCTCGCCCAGTAGGAGGATACACACTGTTCCACTTCATGATGGTCCTCTACCAATGATGAAGGTTCATTCTTGTTCATCAGTGTTGCTCTCCAGTGTTCACTTCCTGGAAGACAAGCTGATTTGTCTTCACCTGCAGCTGATCCAGCGTGAGATGCGGAACCGCTACGTACTTGTTCTTGCAGAAACTTGGCTCCACAACAACATCCCATGCATCATTAACCTTCAGGCCATACCACTCAGGGACTTCTGCTAATTTTATCTTTGTGCTGTATGTGCTATCATTACCACAGGTGCCGTGAGTGACTGTACGTATGGTGTTTTGCATCTTGCTGTTTTAGCTGAATATATTTTTGTATTATTGAATGACAATTAAACCTTAAACTAGAACGTCATCTATTCCCTTTTGTTAGTTACATCTTGGCACTGTAATCCTCCTGTGATCTTAAAGAAGATTTCCACAGACCCAGTAAGGCAACAGTAACACCAATTAACTTTAAGAAGAATTTTAGGAAAAGATTTTAACACTGCAATGGAAAGAAATGTTTAGACCCCGTTATTTTGCACAGAATTCCCATTATACCCTTTCATCTCCTGTGTGATATGAGTGGACCAGTCCCCTCCCACTCACAAACACACCATCCAAGCCCAAGGCTACCATTTGCCTTCCCATTCACTTCAATTGTACAGATTCCCAATGGATCAATCTCCTTGCCACTCATTCCCACCGGAGGTAAAGCTGCAGAGGGTTGCAAACACAGCAAGCTTACTCACAAGTACTAGTCTCCCCACCATCGAGGGCATCTTCAAAGGCAACATTCAATATGAAGGAACACCCACCACCAAGGCCATGCCCTCTTATTACTAACACCAGGGAGGAAGTACAGGAGCCTTAAAGTTTCTGATTCTCTCCACTCTTTTCCAAATAGACCAAACAATTCCTTTCCTATTGCCCGTGGTCCTGTTCACCATGGCTGCTCAGAGCTCTGCTCCACTCCCCACATTCAGTAGGCTGCCCCTTGGTGTTTCTATTGAAAGGTGAAGTGAGGCAAGGGCAAGTGATTCTTTATTTCTGTGGATTAGATACAAACTGAGCTGTTTGTGGACTGAGAATGCCCCTGTAATCCGAGGGTCTCTGAGAGCTGAATCTTCACTCAGTTGTTCTGATCTGTATGTCAGGAGTTCTCTGGGAAAGATGATGGATGATTTTCATTTCCTTATTCAGATTTCCTGTGCCCATCTGTTGAAGAATTCAGATCAAAGCTCTAGGATTTATTTGGAGCTAGTATTTTGGTCTCAGTAATGGGCTGTACTGTGGTCCTGTTAGATCTGCTACTTGGCACACGGCAAGAGGGTTTGAAGGGTCTGCTCTCGAACCACCTGGTCTCCACAAAAATGGAAACTGCAAAGGCAAAGCAAAAATGTCAGAATTTATTGACCCCATTGTGTTGCATGAAATTACAATCCATCCCATAACCTCATTATTCCCCAAAATATGATTTATATGGACCAATGCTTCCCACTCACTAACATCCCACTCAGAGTTCAGAAAGTTATGTGGCAAGCAGTTTACTTCATAATGCATTCAGTCCCAGCCTTCATAAAATACCTCAATATCTCCCCCTTATGACCAGTCATTCCCTGCATCCTATCCACCCCAGAGGGTGTACAGGAGTGAGATATGCCAACTAGTGGAGTGGTCTTTGACCCTATGACTCCATAAGCACAGCACAAAACAGGCCTTTAGCCCATGTTGTTGTGCCAGCCATTTAACCTACAGCAAGATCAACTTAACCCTTCCCCCACACAGAGCCCTGCAAAGGAAATTATAGGCCAGTTGGCCTGACTTCAGTGGTCCAGTAGCTGTTGGAGTGCATTATTAAGGATGAGGTTCTTGGAGGCACATGACAAAATAGGCCAAAGTCAGCATGTTTTTCTTAAGGGGAAATCTTGCCTGACAAACCTGCTGGAAATCTTTGAGGAAATAACAGATAGGATAGACAGGGGATGCTGGTTACTTGGATTTTCAGAAGGCCTCTGACAAGGTGCTGCATGTGATGCTGCTTAATAAGATAAGAGCCCATGGAAAGATACGAGCTTGGCTGTTTGGCAGGAGGCGAAAAGTGGGAATAAAGAGGGCCCTTTCTGGATGGCTAACGGTCACTAATGTTGTGAGGAGGGTCAGTGTTAGGACCACTTCTATTCACGTTATAGGTCAATGATTTGGACGATGGAATTGATGGCTTTGTGGTGAAGTTTGTGGATGATACGAAGCTAAGTGGAGGGCCAAGTAACACTGAAGAAGCAGGGAGACTGCGGAAGGAATTGGACAGATAGGGAGAACGGGGAAAAGAAGTGGCAGATGGAATATGGTGTAGGGAAGTGTGTGGTCATAGACGTTGGTAGAGGGAATAAAGGCATGAACTATTTTCTAAATGGGGAGAAAGTCCAGAAATCAGAAGTGCTAAGGGACTTGGGAGTCCTCGTGCAGGGTTCCCTAAAGGTTAGTTTGCATGTTGAGTCAGTGGTAAGGAAGGCAAATACAATGTTAGTATTCATTTTGAGAGGACTAGAATATAAATGTAAGGACGTAGAGCTGAGACCTTGTAAGGCATTGGTCAGACCATACTTGGAGCATTGTGAGCAGATTCGAGAACCCTTATCTAAGAAAAGTTGTGCTGGCTTTGGAAAGGGTCCAGAGGATGTTCACGAGAATGATTCTAGGAAGGAAAAGATTAACGTATGAGGAGTGTTTGAAGCCTCTGGGCCTGTACTCGCTGGAGTTTAGAAGAATGGGAGGGGAAAATCTCATTGAAACCTATCAAACATCGAAAGGCCAAGACTGAGTAGATATGGAGCAGATGTTTCCTCCAGGGAACAAGTCTAGGACCAGAGTGCACAGCCTCAAAATAAGGGGATGTCCCTTTAGAAAAGATGAAGAATTTCCTTTTGCCAGAGGATAGCGAATCTGTGGAATTCATTACCACAGATCGCTGTGGAGGCCAAGTCATTGGGAATATTTAAAGCCAAGGTTGATAGGTTCCTGATTAGTCGGGATGTTAAAGGTTGTGGGGCAAAGGCAGGAGAATGGGGTTGTGAGGGTTAATAAATCAGCTATGATCAAGTGGCAGAGCAGACTCGATCGGCTGAATGGACAAATTCTGCTCCTACGTCTTATGGTCTTCTTATGTTACGTACCCCGTAACTGGGTTGCCAAACCAGCAGAAATGGATCACTCAGTTGGAGTCTGGATTACTAGAACTAAGAAAGTTTTATTAAAGAAACAAGCAACACAGTACTCTAATCAAAAGGATAATGAATGCAACAGTTCAGCAATGATAAACATACATGTACACAGAATTAAGATAACAGGATCAATCAAGCTCTATCGTTGTCTAGGGGTAAATGACCAGTTTCAAAGTGACGCAAAGCTCAGTTCAATTTAGTTCAGTTCAGTTCGCAGTAATCGCTGCCGTGGGAGATGGACAGTGGGGGGAAGGAGAGAGAGAGCAAAACGAATGACTATTCAACACAGCTTCCACACAGACCTTCGCAGTCAGCTGTCGGGCGAGTCCTTTGTGATGTCATCTGAGGTCACCGACCATGACCCCTCCGTTTCCAGATACGATCGTTTCTCTGCGGTGAACCCAGCATCCAGGCAAGAGTGGACACACACCAGGTTCCCGCCGATCGTGCCTTTCCACCCTGTGCGTCTATGGCCCGGTCCCGCAACCGGCCTTTCAAAACTTCTCACCGACTTGTGAGAGACGCACCGCTTCCAGGGTCTCGTTACCTCAGGTGTCGTGTGTGTGTCCTGACTTAGCGAACCTGTCCCTTTTTATCCCCCTGCTGGGGTATCGCCTGTCCATCACTTCAAACAGTTCAGGGTTCAAAGGGGAGGCGATCTTGACAGCTCTCCTTCCCCTTCATTACACATCTCCAAATGCTGCTCCATTGTTTTCCTTATCTCTCTCTCTCCTGAAGACAGGTGGCAGACCAACTGCTGATCCCACTGGTGCCAGCACAGGACAGCTAACATCTTAATCTATGTGTATTCTTGTCACATTTCTAACATCCGAATGCTTGTCAGAGTGTCTCTTAATTGTTCCTAATGTACCTGCCTCTACCACTGCCCCTGGCAGGGTGCTCCATGTACCCACCCCTCTCTATGTGAAAAAACCTACCTCTGACATCCCAGCTACCACCCCCCCCCCCGATATTTTCTGCCATTCACCTTAAAATTGTGCCTGGACATATTAGGAAGTGTCTCTCTATCCACTCTATGTCTCTTATTGTCTTATACACCTTTCATCCACCTCATTCCACCTATCCTCATAAGGTATGCTCTCTAATCCAGGCAGCATCCTGGTACAGTTCCTCTGCACCCTCTCCAAAGCTTCCACATTCTTCCTGTAAGGGGTTTCTTTTTTCATGTCACTGCGTAGTCTAATTAAAATGGCTTCTTTGTTATGTTATAGTTGAAAGGGCTTCTTTGTTATGTTAACTGCTGAGAAAGTCCTCCCGCTAGCAGTTTGTTTGGATCACGTTACTGATAAGAAGATGTTATGAACCAATTGGGATAGTTGTTATGTTTTTGGTGTGTCTGTAAGATATTGTATGCACAGGGTTTTGGGGCAGAAGGCGGGAGAGCGAGACAGAGGATGGACCAGGTGCTGTGAGTCCGCTAACGGGGTCGGACCTCGAGTGGGGTGTTCGGTGAGGAGAGGAGACAGAGATGGACTCGTGTGGAGCGTCTGATCGACCACCGTTGTTGGTCCCAGGCGGCCGGTCGAGGTGGTCCGAGGGGTCGCAGGGTGAAGAAGAAGGGCCCTGAGCTCCAACTGTTTGTGCATGAAGAGATTGAAAGTGTGGCGCCTCTTATTTTCCTTTTATATTTTATTCTTTATTAATTATATAGTTCCAGTAATATCTATAAACTGTAATTTAATCGTATCTGGTGTATTGTCTGTTATTTGGGTGGGGTGGGGTACATCACACAGCATCTACACAAACTAATTACCCAGTTTGGCGGGGCCGAGGGCTGTTTCCCTAGACGACAGCGAGCCGAACGACCCTGAGGTTGGCCAGGGGGGCTACATTCCTATAATGAGAGACCAAGTACCGAACACAATCCTACATGGTTCTATCGAACTGCAGCACCAGAGCTGGGAACACTTTCACACTGAACTGTCTCCAAGGTAGCAATGTCCTTCCTGATCTCACAGTGGGATAAGTTCAAGGTCAGGGTCTGCAGTAGGTTAAGAGTGGGGTGGCAGTAAGGTTCAGGGTCAGGGTCAAGGTCAAGGTGAGGGTCAGGATTGGTGTAAAGGACGGAGTTGGGTCAGGGTCAGGGAAAGAACAATCTAAATTCAGTGGTGCACTCACAGGATCACTAATGCACAGAAGACCATTTGTTCATCAGATCCATACTAGCAATTCTGTCTGACCATCCCCAACCTTTCTCCACAGCCCTCACACATACCCACCCCCTCACATTCATGAGTCATACAGAGGTACAGCATGGAAACAGGCCATTCAGCCCATCACATCTGCTCTGACCTTCAACCACACAATCCCTACTGTGTGGTTAGCTCCAGACAACATTCTTGTCTTCTGCCAAAAATATTAAACCCCTCTCCTTCTTGAACAATCCATAAATAGGGGCAGCTCTCCACCCATCAATAGGAACAAACCCCACGCACCAAAGGAACAGTTCCCACACAACAGCAATAGGAACAGTTCCCAATCCACCAAAATGAAGATTTCCCCACACTCCACCAGTATGAACAGCCCCCCACCCACCGCCAATAGGAACAGAGTTCACCCACCAATAGAAACAGTTCCCTACACAGCACCAATAGGAACAGACCTCACCTACCACCAATAGGAACAGAGCTCATCCACTACCAATAGGAACAGACCTCACCCACCACCAATAGGAACATATCTACACCCAATGGGAAGAGTTCCCCCCACAGCACCAATGGGGGTAGTCCCCCACCTACCAACAGGAGCAGTCCTCCACCTACGGACAGAAATAGACCTTCACCCACTAATAGGAACAGTCCCCCAACCACCTGTTGGAATAATTCCACATTCACCAATAGGAACAGAGGGGCAGTGCCATACCACCAATAGGAACAGACCCCACCCACCAACAGGAACACCTCCCCACCCACTAACAGGACCACCTCCCCAACCACCAATAGGACTAGAAATAAACAATTACTTTATTCCTACTAAAATAAACAATTTCCCCACCCCCACCAATAGCAACAGTGCCCACCCACGAATAGGGAACGTGTCACTCCCTCCACCTGCTCTCAATATATCCCATCCCCTCCACCTCCAGAAAATCGCGCATGAGTCTTTCTTCTTCAAGATGGCCGTGACCACAATGGGCTGAATAATCTGCTTCAATAATACTGCACAATCCCACAGGGCCAGGTCAGACTGGCTTGGCCGGAGCTTCGCTCTCACGTTTGATCGCGTGGTCCCCTGACCGGAGGTTCCTGAACTGTCCCACTGGTTCAGTCGCGGGCCCTGGTCCGCCCTCCACACCGACCCCAGTCTCGCCTCTGGGTCCTTGCAAGACACCAGTTGGCCACACTGACGCTGTACTGCGGTTTCCGGGCTCCTGACTGACCTGGTGTGGTCCTGTCCTCGTACCACAGTGATATTCTCCGCTCCGAGCTTAGGGTGAAAGGCGTTTATCTGTCTGTTGTCCCAAAGAAACTTCACTGTGGTAATGTCCCCCATGTCGAGCTCCACATCAATGAGGGATGTGTACGTGGTGCCAGGGTGGAGTTTAGTTCTGGGAATCACACAGAGAGTTGGTTAGTTTGCGAGTCCGACTTAAGCACTCGTGAGGTGATTGCAAAGCCTCCACCCATTGCCTCAAACAGATCCCCAACCACTGGAACCTAACAATAAACTGAAGGTGGAATATCTCAAATGAAGAGATTCTGTTTTTCAGTAAAGTTAGAACACAGAACAACAAACATTTAACAATACAACAAGGAAATAGTTGGCGCGTGGCCAAGTGGTGAACACATTCGTCTAGTGATCTGAAGGTCGCTAGTTCAAGCCTTGGCTGAGGCAGCGTGTGTGTCCTTGAGCAAGGCACTTAACCACACATTGCTCTGCGACGACACCGGTGCCAAGCTGTACGGGTCCTAATGCCCTTCCCTTGGACAACATCAGTGGCGTGGAGAGGGGAGACTTGCAGCATGCATGGGCAACTGCCGGTCTTCCATACAACCTTGCCCAGGCCTGCACCCCAGAAACCTTCCAAGGCGTAAATCTATGGTCTCACGAGACTAACGGATGCCTGTAAAAAAACGGAAATGGCTAATACGAGGGGATATGATTTTTCGGTGATTGGAGGAATATATTGGTGTGGGGTGTCAGAGGTAAGTGTTTTTTTTTCGCAGAGTGGTGGGCGATGTTATGTTTTGTAACTTCAAAACATTAAATTAGTTCAAAAGAAGACCAGACATTCCGTGAATACAGCCTAGTTCAAATTTACTTTTAGCGAGACACGTGTGTGTCACGTGATAGTGCGATGACGCATGCAACACGTATTTATAATTAGAATCATTTAAACAAACCGGAATTTTTAATCAGCTATATATATACAAGATTACTCAAATATTATTGAAATATTAAATACACAACAGCCGGGTGGATAAAGATGGTGGTAGAGGCAGATACATTAAGGCCATTTAAGAGACTTTCAGAGAGGCACGTGGATGATAGAGTAATGGAGGGTTATGTAGGAGGGAAGATTTAGTTTGATTTTAGAGTAAGATACAAGGTTGGCACAACACGGGGCACTGCCGTGCCAGTACTGTGCTGTAGTGTTCAATATTCTACAAAGGAACAGGCCCTTCAGCCCACACTGTTGTGCTGAGTTAGTTTCACAGAGGCCGTATGTAATAACTAAGGGCCAACGTGTAAAGGAAGTGGTACAGTATTTCAGTCAAGTTACCGGGAGGCAGCCGCTTACCTCGTGATTCTGTGCTGACGGGAGTTTCCTTTGGTGCCGTACACGGCGACGTTAATGAAACCGGACACAGAGTGTGAACCGGAGAGTTTCACCGACACCTCGTAGCGCCAACCTGTGGAGCGAGAGTTTGTGAATCACCGTGAGGAACGGAGAGCACTTGCTGTGGGGGGGGAGGGGGGGGCGACGGAGTCTGCTGGATTGGTGGAGATTAGGGAAGTGAAGGGATTTATTGTAAAAGGAGATTAGGGTAGGTGGGAAAGTCAGACTAAAAGTTTGGGTTATGGGAAGGGGGGTTAGTTTGTAGTTTGTGGGAGTTCATTGTTGGATGGAGAGAGGGCTATTGGATGGTGCAGGGGCAGCTTTTGCAGTGGGGGTATTGGATAGAGGGGTTTACTTATGGAAGAACAGGGTGAGACAAACCCCAGTGTCAGGTGGGTCAGTATGGAGAGGAGGAGACAGCATTGCATGGTGGGGTGGGGTTGTTATTGGGGAATAAAGGGTTACTCAATGATGCAGGGTCATTGGATGGCAGGAAGGGGGCAAGTTATTAAATGAACAGGGGTTTTTATAGGCTGGCTGTTAATGGATAGAGAGGAGCATTATGTTATGGAGGGGTTATTGGATGGAGGTGTCGACTGGATAGAGGCGGATTTTTGGATGGGGAAAGATTACTCAGTGGATGGGGGGTTATTGGTTGGAGGTGGGCTTTGGATGGAGGGCTACCGGATGTTCCAGGGGAGGGGTGAAGGAGTGGGGCCACGCTTGATGCCAGGTCGGGGAGGGGGGGGAACATGGGAGCCGCTGGGCCACTGCCGCCCATGACTCACGTGCAAAGGGGCTGGCCTCGCCCGTGCTGAGCTGGAAGGGTTGGTGCAGCAGTCCCGGGGCGGGACGATACCTCCCGATGTCGTAGCCCATGTTGGGGCAGCCGTCAGTGGGGCACATGAAACACCCCCCCTGCAACAGACACACAGAAATGGCCGATCACCACTAACCCCCTTAGTGATAGGTCTCCTCTCGTGTACGCTGGAGCAGAGAATGACTCCAGCAATCAACGCGAGGCCGGGAGTACCACAACACAGCCAAGGATACTCCTGAGCTATCTATCTCCTCAATAGTCTTATCAATAATGTAAAGGTTGGGGCAGCACAGTAGCGTAGCAATTAGTGAAATGCTTTACAGTACCAGCGACCCGGGTTTAATTCCTGTCACTGTCTGTAAGGAGTTTGTACAGTCTCCCCATGACCATGTGGGTTTCCCCTGGGTGCTCCAGTTTCCTCCCACAGTCCAAAGACCTATGGGTTAGGATTCGTAAATTGTGAGCATGCTGTGTGGGCACTGGAAGTGTGGTCATTCTTAAGGGATGTTCCCAGCTCATCGCCAACCGTGTTGGTCATTGATGCATTTCACTGTATGACAAATAAATCTCATCTTTATAATCTGTCAGCTTCCTTCACTCTAGGGGAAACAAGGCCAGCCTTTCTGATCTCTCCCCATCACTAAAGTCTTCCAGTCCTGGCAACATCCAGGTGGATCTGCATCCTCTTCAACACAACCATGTCCTTCCTACAGTGTGGCAGCGAGAATTTCACACAGTACTTCAAGTGTGCCCTAACCACTCTGCGGTCTGTGGAATCCACTGGTACAACTGGCTGTGGAGCCCAAGTCATTGGGTATATATAAGGCGGCGGTTGCAAGGTTCCCGATTAGTCAGGACATCGTAGGTTATGGGGAGGAGGCAGGAGAATGGCGTTGAGAGGGAAAATAAATCAGCCGTGAAGGAATGACATGGGAAACTCAATAGGATGATGGCCCTAATTCTGCTCCTGTATCCTATGTCTAAACAGTGCTTTTGCAAAGTTGCAATATGCAGTAACAACCTGACTTTTATACTCTCTGCCCTGACCGATGAAGGCAAGCATTGATATATGCATTTTTCACCACCCTGTCTACCTGTGCTGCCGCTTTTGGTGAGATATGGTCTCCCTATACATCAACGTTCCTTCACACCACGGGTTCACTGTCACATTGGGGGGGCACTGGGGTCAAGGGTGGACCCAAATGCAAGACACATCTTGTCAGGTTAATTAAATTGATTTTATTGTTTGATAGCAGGACAGCAAAGCAGAAGCAGGAATAGCGAACTGGACAAGGACCCAGGACTACGACTAGGCTGGGACCAAGAGTCTGGGCTAGGACTCGGAATTGGATCCCAGAACTAGTGGCGACATGAAGAGGCTAGGGTACGGACTCCGAGCCAGAGACTGGGCAAGGACCCAGTAACTGGGTCTTGCCCCGGGCTCGGACCACAGAACCGGGCATGGACATGACATGGGTTAGGGAGAGCAGGAACATGGAAAAACAGCCTCGGTCTCGGGAGAGCAGGTACATGGAACCATGGACACATACACAGAACACAGAATCGGGACCCCTCCTTGGGTACAGGACATAGGGCCGGGACTCATGACTCATGACCCCCCCTGCGGGGCAACGGCAAGATGGCCTGACTTACCCCACGGAGGCGAGGACAAGACAAGACAAGACCAACACGAAAGCACACCAGACAGTACCTATCTAGCTCCGGCGATAGAACTAGACCGAAGTGCAGGCGGGGGCTACAGACCAGGACTAGAGGCGAGAGGGGCAGAGAAGGGATTCAGACAGGGGGGTAGGACAGGAATCAGAGACCGCCAGGGCCAGGACTTGACTCGGAACTTGGATGCTGCCAGGGACAGGACATGACTTGGTACTCGGATGCCGCCAGGGACAGGACTTGACTTGGTACTCGGATGCCGCCAGGGCCAGGACTTGACTCGGAACTTGGATGCCGCTAGGGACAGGACTTGACTTGGTACTCGGATGCCGCCAGGGCCAGGACTTGACTTGGAGCCTCCGGGTTGTGGCGAGCTCTCGATTCGGCCCGGGAACAGTACACAGCGGTTCTTGATTCCCTCCAGCGGGTTAACTGATGGACCCACCTCGGTGAGGAAACTTTGCAGGCTCACTTCGGCGAGGTGACTGGACAGGGTTGCTCCAGTGAGGAAAGGCGAATTACCGGCACTCGCTTTGGGCGGAGACAAGGCTTGCTCTGGCCAGATGACATTGGCACGCTGTACCTTGGTGACTTTGCAAACGCTCTCGCGCCAAACGGCTGAAAGCCGGAGACTATGAACTACCGGTTCAGCCGGGAGTAAATTGTCCTCAACCACCAAGGCCAAGGGACACGGGAAAACAGGGAAGCAAAGGGAAACAGGGAGTCAACGGTCCAGATCGTAACATAAACAAAGTAAATTTAAAGAGACCCCGATTCACAGCCTTTTTTATGCTGTGGACCCCAACCATTAACCAAGGGATCCATGGACCCCAGGATGGGAATCCCCACTTCGTACTTTAGCACTTACAGTGTACCCCTACCTGACTTCCCAAAATAGATCACACCATACTTACTGGGATTAAATTCCTTTTGCCAATATAGTCAACATTTCCTCACTTGCAGACCCCATTCAGTTCGGATTAGTGATAACATCTCCGTGATCTCCTGTGAGCTCAGCCCCCTGCTCTACTCACTTTACACTAATGACTGCGAGGCTAAGCACAGCTCCAATGTCATATTTAGATTCTCTGTTGACACCACTGTCATTGACCGAATCAAAGGTGGTGATGTAGGAAGGAGATCGAAAATCTGGCTGAGTGGTACCAGAACAGCAACCTCTCACTCAATGTCAGCAAGACCAGGGAGCTGATTATTGGCTTCAGGAGGAGGAAACTGAAGGTCCACGAGCCAGTTCTCACCAGAGGCAAAGAGGGTCAGCAAGAGGGGCAAAGCACACAGTCCTGTGGTGCACCTCTGTGGATGGAGATTGTGGTGGAGATGTTGCCAATCTGAATTGAGTGCGGACTGCAAGTAAAGAAATTGATGATGCAATCGTACAAGAAATTATCGAGGCCAAAGTCTCAGATCTTATTGATTAGTGCCCATGATAAACTCTAGTCTCTCCAGACCTCCTCAGCTCAGCACCAATTCCTCTGGAATGCCACCGGCCGTAACTTTCCAATCAGAGAAGTATACATCCACCATTCCCCTCTGCTTCTTATCACCAAGCCAAATTTGGATTCATTTCGTCCATTTACCTTGGATCCTACGTGCCTTAACTTTCTGGACCAGCCAACCATGTGGGATATTGCCAACTCCCTTTACTGAGGTCCATGTTGACATCCTTGATCACCAGTCTTCAAAAACTCAGTCAAATGGGACAGGATCTCTCTCCCACAAATCCATGCTGACTATCCCTGCATTCCAGAATGTCCATTAATCCTGACTTTTAAGACTTCCTCTAATAGTTTTCCTGCAACTGTGGTAAGGCCCCGTTCGCCCTGCAGTTACCTGGCTTATCCCAGCTGCTTTTCCTGAATAAAGAACAATAACCATTCTACCCCTCAGTGGGAATCTCAGTACCTGCCTGGGACTGCGTAAACCAGAAGTAGCCTGCAGTCTTACATACAGGGTTGGTGGAAGGGGAGTCACGGGGGAGACTCCGTATTAATGAGATGGTGGGGGGCGGAGGTTGAACAGCTCACTGGCACCACCTTGTGGTGCCAAGGAGATCTGCTTCCAAGAAAACTCCCACACACTCCGTAAAGGACACGACCCCCTCCATGTTCTATAAAGTACCAGCGAGAGG
Organism: Mobula hypostoma; assembly: GCF_963921235.1. Lineage (NCBI taxonomy): Eukaryota > Metazoa > Chordata > Chondrichthyes > Myliobatiformes > Myliobatidae > Mobula > Mobula hypostoma. The sequence goes on from NC_086115.1 coordinate 17,384,086, forward strand.
AAGCCTGCAGTTCACTAATGCGTTGAACTTTTTTGTATACGGGCGTGTGTATGTGTCAGTCTATCTATATGAGTGCCTGTGTTTGTATCAGCGAGTATGAGATAGCGGGGCAGTACGCTCTGACTGATCTGGGGTACCCGCCCTGGCAGTGTTTGATCCGGGGGGGTCCAGATCACCCACCAACCCTCTCATTTAACACACAACAGAACCAGACTTCCACCTTATTAGGTTCCTCCTGAATCGGATTTGTTTAGCCTCCAGCATCATTCTGAGTGTTCATTGCTCGTGGGTTGGAGACGTGGTAACTGCGATGAAAAAAAAATTCTGCACTTACTGCGAGAAACTCCTCTTCACCGGCACAGGAAAAACCCTCAAAACCGCCCGGTGATGTCAAACTCTCAGTGAAATACTTCACGGCGCGGAAGTGGTTGCAGGAGAGAAAATTCTTTGTCCCTGTGGGGAGAAAGACATATTCAACATGGGGTTCAGGTGACTCACTGATCAGCTTACAGGTGCGAACACAGAGGGATGAAAGCCCCTTCAGGTGTCTCCATAACTCACTGTGTCTGGGGGTGTGGAATGGTGTCTGTATAACTCACTATGTGTGGGGGTATGGAATCGTGTCTGTATAAATTACTGTGTGTGTGGGGGGGGTGGAATTGAGTCTATAACTCACTGTGCGTGGGGGGATGGAATGGTGTCTGTATAACTCACTGTGTGGGGGGTGGAATGGTGTCTGTATAACTCACTGTGCGTGTGGGGGTTGGAATGATGTCTGTATAACTCACTGTGTGGGGGGGTGGAATGGTGTCTGTATAACTCACTGTGTGGGGGGTGGAATGGTGTCTGTATAACTCACAGTGTTTGTTGGGGTGGAATTGTGTCTGCATAACTCACTGTGTGTGGGGGGTGGTTGAACAGTGTCTGTATAACTCACAGGGAGTGGGAAGGGTTGAATGGTGTCTGTATAACTCACTGTGTGTGTCGGGGGCGGTGGAATGGTGTCTGTAGAACTCACTATGTGTTTGTGGGAGGGGTGGAATGGTGTCTGTATAAATCGTGGTGTTTGGGTACAGTATGGTGTCTGTAAAATGCACTGTATGTGACGGGGTGTCGAATGGTGTCTATATAACTCACTGTGTGTGCGGGGGAGGGGTGGAATGGTGTCTGTATAAATCACGGTGTTTGTTGGGGTGGAATTGTGTCTGCATAACTCACTATGTGTGGGGGGGTTGAACAGTGTCAGTAGAACTGACTGTGTGTGGGGGGGGTTGAATGGTGTCTGTATACCTCACTCTGTGTGGGGGGGGTGGAATGGTGTCTGTAAAACTCACTGTGTGTGTGGGGGGTGGAATGGTGTCTGTAGAACTAACTATGTGTTTGTGGGAGGGGTGGAATGGTGTCTGTATAAATCGTGGTGGTTGAGGTGCGGTACGGTGTCTGTAAAACGCACTGTATGTGGGGGGGTGTTGAATGGTGTCTGTATGAATAACTGTGCGTGTGGGGGGGGGTGTTGAATGGTGCCTGTATAATGCACTGTCTTTCTGTGGGGTGTGTAATGGTGTCTGTATAACTCACTGTGTGGAGGGGTGGAATGGTGTCTGTATAACTCACTGTGTTTGTGGGGGGGTGGAATGGTATCAGTATAACTCACTGTTTTTGTGGGGGGGTTGAATGTTGTCTGTATAACTCACTGTGTGTGGGGGTGAAATGGTGTCTGTATAACTCACTGTGTGTGGGGGGGTGGAATGGTGGCTGTATAACTCACTGTGAGTGTGGCGGGGGTGGAATGGTGTCTGTAGTACTCACTATGTGTTTGTGGGAGGGGTGCAATGCTGTCTGTATAACTCACTGTGTGTGTGGGGGCTGGAATGGTGTCTGTTTAACTCACTGTATGTGGGGGAGAATGGTGTCTGTATAACTCACTGTTGGTCGCGGGTGGAATGGTGTCTGTGTAACTCACTCTGTGTGTGCGGGAGGGGTGGAATGGTGTCTGTATAACTCACTGTGTGTGGGGGGGTGGAATGGTGTCTGTATAACTCACTGTTTGTGGGGGGGTGGAATGGTGTCTGTATAACTCACTGTGTGTGGGGGTGGAATGGTGTCTGTATAACTCACTGTTTGTAGGGGGGTGGAATGGTGTCTGTATAACTCACTCTGTGTGTGCGGGAGGGGTGGAATGGTGTCTGTATAACTCACTGTTTGTGGGGGGGTGGAATGGTGTCTGTATAACTCAGTGTGTGTGTGTGGGGGGGTGGAATGGTGTCTGTATAACTCACTATGTGTGGGAGGGGTTGAATGGTGTCTGTATAAATCACTGTGTGTGGGGGGGTGGAATGGTGTCTCTACATAACTCACTGTGTTTGTGGGGGGGTAGTTTGGTGTCTGTATAACTCACTGTGCGTGTAGGGGGGATGAAATAGTGTCTCTATAAATCAATATGTGTGGGGGTGTGCAATGCTGTCTGTATAAATCACCGTGTTTGTTGGGGTGGAATTGTGTCTGCATTGTGTGTGGGGGGGTCAAACAGTGTCTGTATAACTCAGTGTGTGTGGGGGGGTGTGGAATGGTGTCTGTATAACTGACTATGTGTGTGGGGGGGGAATTGTGTCTGTATAACTCACTGTGTGGGGGGGGTGGAATTGTGTCTATATAACTCACTGTGTGTGGGGGTGGAATTGTGTCTGTATAACTCACTGTGTGTGTAGGGGGTGGAATTGAGTCTGTATAAATCACTGTGTGTGGGGGGGTGGAATGGTGGCTGTATAACTCAGTGTGTGTGGGGGGGGTGGAATGGTGTCTGTATAACTGACTATGTGTGTGGGGGGAAATTGTGTCTGTATAACTCACTGTGGGGGGGTGGAATGGTGTCTGTATACCTCACTGTGCGTGGGGGGGGTGGAATGGTGTCTCTATAACTCACTGTGTGCGGGGGGGTGGAATGTTGTCTGTATAAATCGTAGTGTTTGGGGCGCGGTATGGTGTTTGTAAAACACACTGTATGTGGGGGCGGTGTTGAATGGTGTCTGTATAACTCATTGTCTTTCTGTGGGGGGTGTAATGGTGTCTGTATAAAAAAATGTGTGGGGGGTGGAATGGTGTCTGTATAACTCACTGTGTTTGTGGGGGGGTGTAATGGTGTCTGTATAACTCAGTGTGGGGGGTGGAATATTGTCTGTATAACTCACTGTGTGGGGGGGGGATGAATGGTGTCTGTATAACTCAATGTGTGTGTGTGGGGGGGGGGTTGAATGCTACCTGTAAAACTCACTGTCTTTCTGTGGGGGGTGGAATGGTGTCTCTATAAATCACTGTGTGTGGGGGGGTGGAATGGTGTCTGTATAACTCACTGTGCGTGTAGGGGAGATGGAATAGTTTCTGTATAAATCAATAAATCAATCAATACCTCACTCTGTGTGTGGGGGGGTGGAATGGTGTCTGTAAAACTCACTGTGTGTGTGGGGGGGTGGAATGGTGTCTGTAGAACTAACTATGTGTTTGTGGGAGGGGTGGAATGGTGTCTGTATAAATCGTGGTGTTTGAGGTACGGTACGGTGTCTGTAAAACGCACTGTATGTGGGGGGGTGTTGAATGGTGTCTGTATGAATAACTGTGCGTGTGGGGGGGGGGTGTTGAATGGTGCCTGTATAATGCACTGTCTTTCTGTGGGGTGTGTAATGGTGTCTGTATAACTCACTGTGTGGAGGGGTGGAATGGTGTCTGTATAACTCACTGTGTTTGTGGGGGGGGTGGAATGGTATCAGTATAACTCACTGTTTTTGTGGGGGGGTTGAATGTTGTCTGTATAACTCACTGTGTGTGGGGGTGAAATGGTGTCTGTATAACTCACTGTGTGTGGGGGGGTGGAATGGTGGCTGTATAACTCATTGTGAGTGTGGCGGGGGTGGAATGGTGTCTGTAGTACTCACTATGTGTTTGTGGGAGGGGTGCAATGCTGTCTGTATAACTCACTGTGTGTGTGGGGGCTGGAATGGTGTCTGTTTAACTCACTGTATGTGGGGGAGAATGGTGTCTGTATAACTCACTGTTGGTCGCGGGTGGAATGGTGTCTGTGTAACTCACTCTGTGTGTGCGGGAGGGGTGGAATGGTGTCTGTATAACTCACTGTGTGTGGGGGGGTGGAATGGTGTCTGTATAACTCACTGTTTGTGGGGGGGTGGAATGGTGTCTGTATAACTCACTGTGTGTGGGGGTGGAATAGTGTCTGTATAACTCACTGTGTGTGGGGGTGGAATGGTGTCTGTATAACTCACTGTTTGTAGGGGGGTGGAATGGTGTCTGTATAACTCACTCTGTGTGTGCGGGAGGGGTGGAATGGTGTCTGTATAACTCACTGTTTGTGGGGGGGTGGAATGGTGTCTGTATAACTCAGTGTGTGTGTGTGGGGGGGTGGAATGGTGTCTGTATAACTCACTATGTGTGGGAGGGGTTGAATGGTGTCTGTATAAATCACTGTGTGTGGGGGGGTGGAATGGTGTCTCTACATAACTCACTGTGTTTGTGGGGGGGTAGTTTGGTGTCTGTATAACTCACTGTGCGTGTAGGGGGGATGAAATAGTGTCTCTATAAATCAATATGTGTGGGGGTGTGCAATGCTGTCTGTATAAATCACCGTGTTTGTTGGGGTGGAATTGTGTCTGCATAACTCATTGTGTGTGGGGGGGTCAAACAGTGTCTGTATAACTCAGTGTGTGTGGGGGGGTGGAATGGTGTCTGTATAACTCACTATGTGTTTGTGGGAGGGGTTGAATGGAGTCTGTATAAATCGTGGGGTTTGGAGCGCGGTATGGTGTCTGTAAAACGCACTGTATGTGGGGGGGGTGTTGAATGCTGTCTGTATGAATAACTGTGCGTGTGGGGGGGTGTTGAATGGTGCCTGTATAACTCACTGTCTTTCTGTGGGGGGTGTAATGGTGTCTGTATAACTCACTGTGTGGGGGGATGGAATGGTGTCTGTATAACTCACTGTGTGGGGGGTGGAATGGTGTCTGTATAACTCACTGTGTGTGGGGGGGTGGAATGGTGTCTGTATAACTCACTGTGTGTATAGGGGAGATGGAATAGTGTCTGTATAAATCAATGTGTGTGGGGGTGTGGAATGCTGTCTGTATAAATCACCGTGTTTGGTGGGGTGGAATTGTGTCTGCATAACTCATTGTGTGTGGGGGGGTCAAACAGTGTCTGTATAACTCAGTGTGTGTGGGGGGGTGTGGAATGGTGTCTGTATAACTGACTATGTGTGTGGGGGGGGAATTGTGTCTGTATAACTCACTGGTTGGGGGGGATGGAATTGTGTCTATATAACTCACTGTGTGTGGGGGGTGGAATTGTGTCTGTATAACTCACTGTGTGTGTAGGGGGTGGAATTGAGTCTGTATAAATCACTGTGTGTGGGGGGTGGAATGGTGGCTGTATAACTCAGTGTGTGTGGGGGGGGTGGAATGGTGTCTGTATAACTGACTATGTGTGTGGGGGGGAATTGTGTCTGTATAACTCACTGTGTGTGGGGGGGAATTGTGTCTGTATAACTCACTGTGGGGGGGGTGGAATGGTGTCTGTATACCTCACTGTGCGTGGGGGGGGTGGAATGGTGTCTCTATAACTCACTGTGTTTGTGGGGGGGTGTAATGGTGTCTGTATAACTCAGAGTGTGGGGGGTGGAATATTGTCTGTATAACTCACTGTGTGGGGGGGGATGAATGGTGTCTGTATAACTCAATGTGTGTGTGTGGGGGGGGGTTGAATGCTACCTGTAAAACTCACTGTCTTTCTGTGGGGGGTGGAATGGTGTCTCTATAAATCACTGTGTGTGGGGGGGTGGAATGGTGTCTGTATAACTCACTGTGCGTGTAGGGGAGATGGAATAGTTTCTGTATAAATCAATAAATCAATCAATACCTCACTCTGTGTGGGGGGGGTGGAATGGTGTCTGTAAAACTCACTGTGTGTGTGGGGGGGTGGAATGGTGTCTGTAGAACTAACTATGTGTTTGTGGGAGGGGTGGAATGGTGTCTGTATAAATCGTGGTGTTTGAGGTGCGGTACGGTGTCTGTAAAATGCACTGTATGTGGGGGGGTGTTGAATGGTGTCTGTATGAATAACTGTGCGTGTGGGGGGGGGGGTGTTGAATGGTGCCTGTATAATGCACTGTCTCTCTGTGGGGTGTGTAATGGTGTCTGTATAACTCACTGTGTGGAGGGGTGGAATGGTGTCTGTATAACTCACTGTGTGGAGGGGTGGAATGGTGTCTGTATAACTCACTGTGTTTGTGGGGGGGTGGAATCGTATCAGTATAACTCACTGTTTTTGTGGGTGGGGTTGAATGTTGTCTGTATAACTCACTGTGTGTGGGGGTGAAATGGTGTCTGTATAACTCACTGTGTGTGGGGGGTGGAATGGTGTCTGTATAAATCACTGTGTGGGGGGGTGGAATGGTGGCTGTATAACTCACTGTGTGTGTGGCGGGGGTGGAATGGTGTCTGTAGTACTCACTATGTGTTTGTGGGAGGGGTGCAATGCTGTCTGTATAACTCACTGTGTGTGTGGGGGCTGGAATGGTGTCTGTTTAACTCACTGTATGTGGGGCAGAATGGTGTCTGTATAACTCACTGTTGGTCGCGGGTGGAATGGTGTCTGTGTAACTCACTGTGTGTGGGGGTGGAATAGTGTCTGTATAACTCACTGTGTGTGGGGGTGGAATGGTGTCTGTATAACTCACTGTTTGTGGGGGGGTGGAATGGTGTCTCTACATAACTCATTGTGTTTGTGGGGGGGTAGTTTGGTGTCTGTATAACTCACTGTGCGTGTAGGGGGGATGGAATAGTGTCTCTATAAATCAATATGTGTGGGGGTGTGCAATGCTGTCTGTATAAATCACCGTGTTTGTTGGGGTGGAATTGTGTCTGCATAACTCATTGTGTGTGGGGTGGTTGAATAGTGTCTGTATAGCTCAGTGTGTGTGGGGGGGTGGAATGGTGTCTGTATAACTCACTATGTGTTTGTGGGAGGGGTTGAATGGAGTCTGTATAAATCGTGGTGTTTGGGTGCTGTATGGTGTCTGTAAAACGCACTGTATGTGAGGGGGTGTTGAATGGTGTCTGTATGAATAACTGTGTGTGGGGGTGTGGAATGTTGTCTATATAACTCACTGTGTGTGGGGGGGTGGAATTGTGTCTGTATAACTCACTGTGTGTGTGTGGGAGGGGTGGAATGGTGTCTGTATAACTCACTGTGTGTGGGGGGGTGGAATGGTGTCTGTATACCTCACTGTGTGTGTGGGGGGGGTGGAATGGTGTCTCTCTAACAGTGTGTTGGGGTCGGTGTGGAAAGGTGTCTGCATAACTCACTGGGTGCAGCGGCGGGTTGAACAGTGTCTGTATAACACACTGGGTGTGGGGTGGAGTGGAATGTTGCCTGTTGAACTCACTATCTGTTTGTGGCAGGGGTGGAAAGGTGTCTGTGTAAATCGTGGTGTTTGGGGCGCGGTATGCTGTCTGTAAAACGCACTGTATGTGGGGGGGGTGTTGAATGCTGACTGTATGAATAACTGTGCGTGTGGGGGGGTGTTGAATGGTGCCTGTATAACTCACTGTCTTTCTGTGGGGGGGGAATGGTGTCTGTATAACTCACTGTGTGGGGGGGTGGAATGGTGTCTGTATAACTCACTGTGTGTGGGGGGGGTGGAATGGTGTCTGTATAACTCACTGTGTGTGGGGGGGGTGGAATGGTGTCTGTATAACTCACTGTGTGTATAGGGGGTATGGAATACTGTGTATAAATCACTGTTTCTTGGGGTGGAATTGTGTCTGCATAACTCACTCACTGGGTGTAGGTAGGGTTGAATGGTGTCTGTATAACTCACTGTGTGTGGGGGGGGTGGAATAGTGTCTGTATAACTCACTGTGTGTATAGGGGGTATGGAATACTGTCTGTATAAATCACTGTGTTTCTTGGGGTGGAATTGTGTCTGCATAACTCACTCACTGGGTGTAGGTACGGTTGAATGGTGTCTGTATAACTCACTGTGTGTGGGGGGGGGTGGAATGGTGTCTGTATAACTCACTGTGTGTATAGGGGAGATGGAATAGTGTCTGTATAAATCAATGTGTGTGGGGGGTGTGGAATGCTGTCTGTATAAATCACCATGTTTGGTGGGGTGGAATTGTGTCTGCATAACTCATTGTGTGTGGGGGGGGTCGAACAGTGTCTGTATAACTCAGTGTGTGTGGGGGGGGCGTGGAATGGTGTCTGTATAACTCACTGTGTGTGGAGTGTGGAATCGTGTCTGTATAAATTACTGTGTGTGTGGGGGGTGGAATTGAGTCTGTATAACTCTGTGTGTGGGGGGTGGAATGGTGTCTGTAGAGGTCACTGTGTTTGTGGGGGGGGTGGAATGGTGTCTGTATAACTCACATTGTGTGGGGGTGTGGAATTGAGTCTGTATAACACGGTGTGTGGGGGGTAGCATTGTGTCTGTATAAATCACTGTGTTTTTGCAGGGGGGTTGAATGGTGTCTGTATAACTCACTGTGTGTGGGGGGTGGAATGGTGTCTGTATAAATCACTGTGTTTGTGGCGGGGGGTGGAATGGTCTCTGTAGAACTCACTGTGTGTGGTGGGGTTGAAGGGTGTCCGTATAACTCACTGTGTGGGGGGATGGATTGGTGTCTGTATAACTCACTGTGTAGGGGGGTGGAATGGTATCTGTATAACTCAGTGTCTTAGGGGGGGATTGGTGTTTGTATAACTCACTGTGTGGGGGGGGGAATGGTGACTGTTTCACTCAGTGTGTAGGGGGGGTGGAATGGTGTCTGTATAACTCAATATGTGTGGGGTGTGGAATTGTGTCTGTAGAACTCACTCTGTGTGTGCAGGAGGGGTGGAATGGTGTCTGTATAACTCACTGTGTGTGGGGGGTGGTGGAATGGTGTCTGTATAAATAACTGTGTGTGGGGGTGTGGAATGGTGTCTATGTAACTCACCATGCGTGGGGGGTGGTGGAATGGTGTCTGTATAAATCACTGTGTGTGGGGGTTGAATGGTGTCTATAACTCACTGTGTGTGGGGGGGTGGAATGGTGTCTGTAAAACTCACTGTGTGTGGGGGGGGTGCAATGGTGTCTCTCTAACTCACTGTGTGTCGGGGTCGGTGTGGAAAGGTGTCTGCATAACTCACTGTGTGTGGGGGGGTTGAACAGTGTCTGTATAACTCACTGTGTGTGGGGGTGGAATGGTGTCTGTATACCTCACTGTGTGTTGGGGGGTGGAATGGTGTCTGCAGAACTCAGTCTGTGTGTGGTGGGGGGGAATGGGGTCTGTATAACTCACTGTGTGTCTGTGGGAGGGGTGGAATGGTGTCCGTATAACTCACTGTGTGGGGGGATGGATTGGTGTCTGTATAACTCACTGTGTAGGGGGGTGGAATGGTATCTGTATAACTCACTGTGTGGGGGGATGGATTGGTGTCTGTATAACTCACTGTGTAGGGGGGGAATGGTGACTGTTTCACTCAGTGTGTAGGGGGATGGAATGGTGACTGTTTCACTCAGTGTGTGGGGGGGGTGGAATGGTGTCTGTAGAACTCACTCTGTGTGTGCAGGAGGGGTGGAATGGTGTCTGTATAACTCAATGTGTGTGGGGTGTGGAATCGTGTCTGTATAAATTACTGTGTGTGTGGGGGGTGGAGTGGGGTCTGTATTACTCACTGTGTGTGGGGTGTGGAATCGTGTCTGTATAAATTACTGTGTGTGGGGGGGGTGGAATGGTGTCTGTAGTACTCACTATGTGTTTGTGGGAGGGGTGCAATGCTGTCTGTATAACTCACTGTGTGTGTGGGGGCTGGAATGGTGTCTGTTTAACTCACTGTATGTGGGGGAGAATGGTGTCTGTATAACTCACTGTTGGTCGCGGGTGGAATGGTGTCTGTGTAACTCACTGTGTGTGGGGGTGGAATAGTGTCTGTATAACTCACTGTGTGTGGGGGTGGAATGGTGTCTGTATAACTCACTGTTTGTGGGGGGGTGGAATGGTGTCTGTATAACTCACTATTGGTCGCGGGTGGAATGGTGTCTGTGTAACTCACTCTGTGTGTGCGGGAGGGGTGGAATGGTGTCTGTATAACTCAGTGTGTGTGTGGGAGGGGTTGAATGGTGTCTGTATAAATCACTGTGTGTGGGGGGTGGAATGGTGTCTCTACATAACTCACTGTGTTTGTGGGGGGGTAGTTTGGTGTCTGTATATCTCACTGTGCGTGTAGGGGGGATGGAATAGTGTCTCTATAAATCAATATGTGTGGGGGTGTGCAATGCTGTCTGTATAAATCACCGTGTTTGTTGGGGTGGAATTGTGTCTGCATAACTCATTGTGTGTGGGGTGGTTGAATAGTGTCTGTATAGCTCAGTGTGTGTGGGGGGGTGGAATGGTGTCTGTATAACTCACTATGTGTTTGTGGGAGGGGTTGAATGGAGTCTGTATAAATCGTGGTGTTTGGGTGCTGTATGGTGTCTGTAAAACGCACTGTATGTGAGGGGGTGTTGAATGGTGTCTGTATGAATAACTGTGTGTGGGGGTGTGGAATGTTGTCTATATAACTCACTGTGTGTGGGGGGGTGGAATTGTGTCTGTATAACTCACTGTGTGTGTGGGAGGGGTGGAATGGTGTCTGTATAACTCACTGTGTGTGGGGGGGTGGAATGGTGTCTGTATACCTCACTGTGTGTGTGGGGGGGGGGGTGGAATGGTGTCTCTCTAACAGTGTGTTGGTGTCGGTGTGGAAAGGTGTCTGCATAACTCACTGGGTGCAGCGGCGGGTTGAACAGTGTCTGTATAACACACTGGGTGTGGGGTGGAGTGGAATGTTGCCTGTTGAACTCACTATCTGTTTGTGGCAGGGGTGGAAAGGTGTCTGTGTAAATCGTGGTGTTTGGGGCGCGGTATGGTGTCTGTAAAACGCACTGTATGTGGGGGGGGTGTTGAATGCTGTCTGTATGAATAACTGTGCGTGTGGGGGGGTGTTGAATGGTGCCTGTATAACTCACTGTCTTTCTGTGGGGGGTGTAATGGTGTCTGTATAACTCACTGTGTGGGGGGGGTGGAATGGTGTCTGTATAACTCACTGTGTGTGGGGGGGGTGGAATGGTGTCTGTATAACTCACTGTGTGTGGGGGGGGTGGAATGGTGTCTGTATAACTCACTGTGTGTATAGGGGGTATGGAATACTGTGTATAAATCACTGTTTCTTGGGGTGGAATTGTGTCTGCATAACTCACTCACTGGGTGTAGGTAGGGTTGAATGGTGTCTGTATAACTCACTGTGTGTGGGGGGGGTCGAATAGTGTCTGTATAACTCACTGTGTGTATAGGGGGTATGGAATACTGTCTGTATAAATCACTGTGTTTCTTGGGGTGGAATTGTGTCTGCATAACTCACTCACTGGGTGTAGGTAGGGTTGAATGGTGTCTGTATAACTCACTGTGTGTGGGGGGGGTGGAATGGTGTCTGTATAACTCACTGTGTGTGGGGGGGTGGAATGGTGTCTGTATACCTCACTGTGTGTGTGGGGGGGGTGGAATGGTGTCTCTCTAACAGTGTGTTGGGGTCGGTGTGGAAAGGTGTCTGCATAACTCACTGGGTGCAGCGGCGGGTTGAACAGTGTCTGTATAACACACTGGGTGTGGGGTGGAGTGGAATGTTGCCTGTTGAACTCACTATCTGTTTGTGGCAGGGGTGGAAAGGTGTCTGTGTAAATCGTGGTGTTTGGGGCGCGGTATGCTGTCTGTAAAACGCACTGTATGTGGGGGGGGTGTTGAATGCTGTCTGTATGAATAACTGTGCGTGTGGGGGGGTGTTGAATGGTGCCTGTATAACTCACTGTCTTTCTGTGGGGGGGGAATGGTGTCTGTATAACTCACTGTGTGGGGGGGTGGAATGGTGTCTGTATAACTCACTGTGTGTGGGGGGGGGGTGGAATGGTGTCTGTATAACTCACTGTGTGTGGGGGGGGTGGAATGGTGTCTGTATAACTCACTGTGTGTATAGGGGGTATGGAATACTGTGTATAAATCACTGTTTCTTGGGGTGGAATTGTGTCTGCATAACTCACTCACTGGGTGTAGGTAGGGTTGAATGGTGTCTGTATAACTCACTGTGTGTGGGGGGGGGTGGAATAGTGTCTGTATAACTCACTGTGTGTATAGGGGGTATGGAATACTGTCTGTATAAATCACTGTGTTTCTTGGGGTGGAATTGTGTCTGCATAACTCACTCACTGGGTGTAGGTACGGTTGAATGGTGTCTGTATAACTCACTGTGTGTGGGGGGGGTGGAATGGTGTCTGTATAACTCACTGTGTGTATAGGGGAGATGGAATAGTGTCTGTATAAATCAATGTGTGTGGGGGGTGTGGAATGCTGTCTGTATAAATCACCATGTTTGGTGGGGTGGAATTGTGTCTGCATAACTCATTGTGTGTGGGGGGGGGTCGAACAGTGTCTGTATAACTCAGTGTGTGTGGGGGGGGCGTGGAATGGTGTCTGTATAACTCACTGTGTGTGGAGTGTGGAATCGTGTCTGTATAAATTACTGTGTGTGTGGGGGGTGGAATTGAGTCTGTATAACTCTGTGTGTGGGGGGTGGAATGGTGTCTGTATAGGTCACTGTGTTTGTGGGGGGGGTGGAATGGTGTCTGTATAACTCACATTGTGTGGGGGTGTGGAATTGAGTCTGTATAACACGGTGTGTGGGGGGTAGCATTGTGTCTGTATAAATCACTGTGTTTTTGCAGGGGGGTTGAATGGTGTCTGTATAACTCACTGTGTGTGGGGGGTGGAATGGTGTCTGTATAAATCACTGTGTTTGTGGCGGGGGGTGGAATGGTCTCTGTAGAACTCACTGTGTGTGGTGGGGTTGAAGGGTGTCCGTATAACTCACTGTGTGGGGGGATGGATTGGTGTCTGTATAACTCACTGTGTAGGGGGGTGGAATGGTATCTGTATAACTCAGTGTCTTAGGGGGGGATTGGTGTTTGTATAACTCACTGTGTGGGGGGGGAATGGTGACTGTTTCACTCAGTGTGTAGGGGGGGTGGAATGGTGTCTGTATAACTCAATATGTGTGGGGTGTGGAATCGTGTCTGTAGAACTCACTCTGTGTGTGCAGGAGGGGTGGAATGGTGGAATGGTGTCTGTATAAATAACTGTGTGTGGGGGTGTGGAATGGTGTCTATGTAACTCACCATGCGTGGGGGGTGGTGGAATGGTGTCTGTATAAATCACTGTGTGTGGGGGTTGAATGGTGTCTATAACTCACTGTGTGTGGGGGGGGTGGAATGGTGTCTGTAAAACTCACTGTGTGTGGGGGGGGTGCAATGGTGTCTCTCTAACTCACTGTGTGTCGGGGTCGGTGTGGAAAGGTGTCTGCATAACTCACTGTGTGTGGGGGGGTTGAACAGTGTCTGTATAACTCACTGTGTGTGGGGGTGGAATGGTGTCTGTATACCTCACTGTGTGTTGGGGGGTGGAATGGTGTCTGCAGAACTCAGTCTGTGTGTGGTGGGGGGGAATGGGGTCTGTATAACTCACTGTGTGTCTGTGGGAGGGGTGGAATGGTGTCCGTATAACTCACTGTGTGGGGGGATGGATTGGTGTCTGTATAACTCACTGTGTAGGGGGGTGGAATGGTATCTGTATAACTCACTGTGTGGGGGGATGGATTGGTGTCTGTATAACTCACTGTGTAGGGGGGGAATGGTGACTGTTTCACTCAGTGTGTAGGGGGATGGAATGGTGACTGTTTCACTCAGTGTGTGGGGGGGGTGGAATGGTGTCTGTAGAACTCACTCTGTGTGTGCAGGAGGGGTGGAATGGTGTCTGTATAACTCAATGTGTGTGGGGTGTGGAATCGTGTCTGTATAAATTACTGTGTGTGTGGGGGGTGGAGTGGGGTCTGTATTACTCACTGTGTGTGGGGTGTGGAATCGTGTCTGTATAAATTACTGTGTGTGGGGGGGGTGGAATGGTGTCTGTAGTACTCACTATGTGTTTGTGGGAGGGGTGCAATGCTGTCTGTATAACTCACTGTGTGTGTGGGGGCTGGAATGGTGTCTGTTTAACTCACTGTATGTGGGGGAGAATGGTGTCTGTATAACTCACTGTTGGTCGCGGGTGGAATGGTGTCTGTGTAACTCACTGTGTGTGGGGGTGGAATAGTGTCTGTATAACTCACTGTTTGTGGGGGGGGTGGAATGGTGTCTGTATAACTCACTATTGGTCGCGGGTAGAATGGTGTCTGTGTAACTCACTCTGTGTGTGCGGGAGGGGTGGAATGGTGTCTGTATAACTCAGTGTGTGTGTGGGAGGGGTTGAATGGTGTCTGTATAAATCACTGTGTGTGGGGGGTGGAATGGTGTCTCTACATAACTCACTGTGTTTGTGGGGGGGTAGTTTGGTGTCTGTATATCTCACTGTGCGTGTAGGGGGGATGGAATAGTGTCTCTATAAATCAATATGTGTGGGGGTGTGCAATGCTGTCTGTATAAATCACCGTGTTTGTTGGGGTGGAATTGTGTCTGCATAACTCATTGTGTGTGGGGTGGTTGAATAGTGTCTGTATAGCTCAGTGTGTGTGGGGGGGTGGAATGGTGTCTGTATAACTCACTATGTGTTTGTGGGAGGGGTTGAATGGAGTCTGTATAAATCGTGGTGTTTGGGTGCTGTATGGTGTCTGTAAAACGCACTGTATGTGAGGGGGTGTTGAATGGTGTCTGTATGAATAACTGTGTGTGGGGGTGTGGAATGTTGTCTATATAACTCACTGTGTGTGGGGGGGTGGAATTGTGTCTGTATAACTCACTGTGTGTGTGGGAGGGGTGGAATGGTGTCTGTATAACTCACTGTGTGTGGGGGGGTGGAATGGTGTCTGTATACCTCACTGTGTGTGTGGGGGGGGGGGTGGAATGGTGTCTCTCTAACAGTGTGTTGGTGTCGGTGTGGAAAGGTGTCTGCATAACTCACTGGGTGCAGCGGCGGGTTGAACAGTGTCTGTATAACACACTGGGTGTGGGGTGGAGTGGAATGTTGCCTGTTGAACTCACTATCTGTTTGTGGCAGGGGTGGAAAGGTGTCTGTGTAAATCGTGGTGTTTGGGGCGCGGTATGGTGTCTGTAAAACGCACTGTATGTGGGGGGGGGGGTGTTGAATGCTGTCTGTATGAATAACTGTGCGTGTGGGGGGGTGTTGAATGGTGCCTGTATAACTCACTGTCTTTCTGTGGGGGGTGTAATGGTGTCTGTATAACTCACTGTGTGGGGGGGGTGGAATGGTGTCTGTATAACTCACTGTGTGTGGGGGGGGGTGGAATGGTGTCTGTATAACTCACTGTGTGTGGGGGGGGTGGAATGGTGTCTGTATAACTCACTGTGTGTATAGGGGGTATGGAATACTGTGTATAAATCACTGTTTCTTGGGGTGGAATTGTGTCTGCATAACTCACTCACTGGGTGTAGGTAGGGTTGAATGGTGTCTGTATAACTCACTGTGTGTGGGGGGGGTGGAATAGTGTCTGTATAACTCACTGTGTGTATAGGGGGTATGGAATACTGTCTGTATAAATCACTGTGTTTCTTGCGTGGTGGAATTGTGTCTGCATAACTCACTCACTGGGTGTAGGTAGGGTTGAATGGTGTCTGTATAACTCACTGTGTGTGGGGGGGGTGGAATGGTGTCTGTATAACTGAACAGTGTCATTACTCACTGTGTGTGGGGTGTGGAATCGTGTCTGTATAAATTACTGTGTGTGGGGGGGGTGGAATGGTGTCTGTAGTACTCACTATGTGTTTGTGGGAGGGGTGCAATGCTGTCTGTATAACTCACTGTGTGTGTGGGGGCTGGAATGGTGTCTGTTTAACTCACTGTATGTGGGGGAGAATGGTGTCTGTATAACTCACTGTTGGTCGCGGGTGGAATGGTGTCTGTGTAACTCACTGTGTGTGGGGGTGGAATAGTGTCTGTATAACTCACTGTGTGTGGGGGTGGAATGGTGTCTGTATAACTCACTGTTTGTGGGGGGGGTGGAATGGTGTCTGTATAACTCACTATTGGTCGCGGGTAGAATGGTGTCTGTGTAACTCACTCTGTGTGTGCGGGAGGGGTGGAATGGTGTCTGTATAACTCAGTGTGTGTGTGGGAGGGGTTGAATGGTGTCTGTATAAATCACTGTGTGTGGGGGGTGGAATGGTGTCTCTACATAACTCACTGTGTTTGTGGGGGGGTAGTTTGGTGTCTGTATATCTCACTGTGCGTGTAGGGGGGATGGAATAGTGTCTCTATAAATCAATATGTGTGGGGGTGTGCAATGCTGTCTGTATAAATCACCGTGTTTGTTGGGGTGGAATTGTGTCTGCATAACTCATTGTGTGTGGGGTGGTTGAATAGTGTCTGTATAGCTCAGTGTGTGTGGGGGGGTGGAATGGTGTCTGTATAACTCACTATGTGTTTGTGGGAGGGGTTGAATGGAGTCTGTATAAATCGTGGTGTTTGGGTGCTGTATGGTGTCTGTAAAACGCACTGTATGTGAGGGGGTGTTGAATGGTGTCTGTATGAATAACTGTGTGTGGGGGTGTGGAATGTTGTCTATATAACTCACTGTGTGTGGGGGGGTGGAATTGTGTCTGTATAACTCACTGTGTGTGTGGGAGGGGTGGAATGGTGTCTGTATAACTCACTGTGTGTGGGGGGGTGGAATGGTGTCTGTATACCTCACTGTGTGTGTGGGGGGGGGGTGGAATGGTGTCTCTCTAACAGTGTGTTGGTGTCGGTGTGGAAAGGTGTCTGCATAACTCAC
The DNA here is from genome assembly GCF_963921235.1 of Mobula hypostoma. NCBI lineage: Eukaryota > Metazoa > Chordata > Chondrichthyes > Myliobatiformes > Myliobatidae > Mobula > Mobula hypostoma. The sequence goes on from NC_086115.1 coordinate 17,400,943, forward strand.
TGGGTGCAGCGGCGGGTTGAACAGTGTCTGTATAACACACTGGGTGTGGGGTGGAGTGGAATGTTGCCTGTTGAACTCACTATCTGTTTGTGGCAGGGGTGGAAAGGTGTCTGTGTAAATCGTGGTGTTTGGGGCGCGGTATGGTGTCTGTAAAACGCACTGTATGTGGGGGGGGGGTGTTGAATGCTGTCTGTATGAATAACTGTGCGTGTGGGGGGGTGTTGAATGGTGCCTGTATAACTCACTGTCTTTCTGTGGGGGGTGTAATGGTGTCTGTATAACTCACTGTGTGGGGGGGGTGGAATGGTGTCTGTATAACTCACTGTGTGTGGGGGGGGTGGAATGGTGTCTGTATAACTCACTGTGTGTGGGGGGGGTGGAATGGTGTCTGTATAACTCACTGTGTGTATAGGGGGTATGGAATACTGTGTATAAATCACTGTTTCTTGGGGTGGAATTGTGTCTGCATAACTCACTCACTGGGTGTAGGTAGGGTTGAATGGTGTCTGTATAACTCACTGTGTGTGGGGGGGGTGGAATAGTGTCTGTATAACTCACTGTGTGTATAGGGGGTATGGAATACTGTCTGTATAAATCACTGTGTTTCTTGCGTTGGAATTGTGTCTGCATAACTCACTCACTGGGTGTAGGTAGGGTTGAATGGTGTCTGTATAACTCACTGTGTGTGGGGGGGGTGGAATGGTGTCTGTATAACTCACTGTGTGTATAGGGGAGATGGAATAGTGTCTGTATAAATCAATGTGTGTGGGGGTGTGGAATGCTGTCTGTATAAATCACCGTGTTTGGTGGGGTGGAATTGTGTCTGCATAACTCATTGTGTGTGGGGGGGGTCGAACAGTGTCTGTATAACTCAGTGTGTGTGGGGGGGCGTGGAATGGTGTCTGTATAACTCACTGTGTGTGGAGTGTGGAATCGTGTCTGTATAAATTACTGTGTGTGTGGGGGGGTGGAATTGAGTCTGTATAACTCACTGTGAGTGGGGGGTGGAATGGTGTCTGTATAGGTCACTGTTTGTGGGGGGGGTGGAATGGTGTCTGTATAACTCACATTGTGTGGGGGGGTGGAATTGAGTCTGTATAACACGGCGTGTGGGGGGTAGCATTGTGTCTGTATAAATCACTGTGTTTTTGCAGGGGGGTTGAATGGTGTCTGTATAACTCACTGTGTGTGGGGGGTGGAATGGTGTCTGTATAAATCACTGTGTTTGTGGCGGGAGGTGGAATGGTGTCTGTAGAACTCACTGTGTGTGGTGGGGTGGTGGAATGGTGTCTGTATAAATAACTGTGTGTGGGGGTGTGGAATGGTGTCTATGTAACTCACCATGCGTGGGGGCTGGTGGAATGGTGTCTGTATAAATCACTGTGTGTGGGGGTTGAATGGTGTCTATAACTCACTGTGTGTGGGGGGGTGGAATGGTGTCTGTAAAACTCACTGTGTGTGGGGGGGGGTGCAATGGTGTCTCTCTAACTCACTGTGTGTCGGGGTCGGTGTGGAAAGGTGTCTGCATAACTCACTGTGTGTGGTGGGGTTGAACAGTGTCCGTATAACTCACTGTGTGTGGGGGTGGAATGGTGTCTGTATACCTCACTGTGTGTTGGGGGGTGGAATGGTGTCTGTAGAACTCAGTCTGTGTGTGGTGGGGGGGAATGGGGTCTGTATAACTCACTGTGTGTCTGTGGGAGGGGTGGAATGGTGTCCGTATAACTCACTGTGTGGGGGGATGGATTGGTGTCTGTATAACTCACTGTGTAGGGGGGTGGAATGGTATCTGTATAACTCAGTGTGTGTGGGGGATGGATTGGTGTTTGTATAACTCACTGTGTGGGTGGGGAATGGTGACTGTTTCACTCAGTGTGTAGGGGGATGGAATGGTGACTGTTTCACTCAGTGTGTGGGGGGGGTGGAATGGTGTCTGTAGAACTCACTCTGTGTGTGCAGGAGGGGTGGAATGGTGTCTGTATAACTCAATGTGTGTGGGGTGTGGAATCGTGTCTGTATAAATTACTGTGTGTGTGGGGGGTGGAGTGGGGTCTGTATTACTCACTGTGTGTGGGGTGTGGAATCGTGTCTGTATAAATTACTGTGTGTGGGGGGGGTGGAATGGTGTCTGTAGTACTCACTATGTTTGTGGGAGGGGTGCAATGCTGTCTGTATAACTCACTGTGTGTGTGGGGGCTGGAATGGTGTCTGTTTAACTCACTGTATGTGGGGGTGGAATAGTGTCTGTATAACTCACTGTTGGTCGCGGATGGAATGGTGTCTGTGTAACTCACTGTGTGTGGGGGTGGAATAGTGTCTGTATAACTCACTGTGTGTGGGGGTGGAATGGTGTCTGTATAACTCACTGTTTGTGGGGGGGTGGAATGGTGTCTGTATAACTCACTATTGGTCGCGGGTGGAATGGTGTCTGTGTAACTCACTCTGTGTGTGCGGTAGGGGTGGAATGGTGTCTGTATAACTCACTGTTTGTGGGGGGGTGGAATGGTGTCTGTATAACTCAGTGTGTGTGTGGGAGGGGTTGAATGGTGTCTGTATAAATCACTGTGTGTGGGGGGGTGGAATGGTGTCTCTACATAACTCATTGTGTTTGTGGGGGGGGTACTTTGGTGTCTGTATATCTCACTGTGCGTGTAGGGGGGATGGAATAGTGTCTCTATAAATCAATATGTGTGGGGGTGTGCAATGCTGTCTGTATAAATCACCGTGTTTGTTGGGGTGGAATTGTGTCTGCATAACTCATTGTGTGTGGGGTGGTTGAATAGTGTCTGTATAGCTCAGTGTGTGTGGGGGGGTGGAATGGTGTCTGTATAACTCACTATGTGTTTGTGGGAGGGGTTGAATGGAGTCTGTATAAATCGTGGTGTTTGGGTGCTGTATGGTGTCTGTAAAACGCACTGTATGTGAGGGGGTGTTGAATGGTGTCTGTATGAATAACTGTGTGTGGGGGTGTGGAATGTTGTCTATATAACTCACTGTGTGTGGGGGGGTGGAATTGTGTCTGTATAACTCACTGTGTGTGTGTGGGGAGGGGTGGAATGGTGTCTGTATAACTCACTGTGTGTGGGGGGGTGGAATGGTGTCTGTATACCTCACTGTGTGTGTGGGGGGGGGTGGAATGGTGTCTCTCTAACAGTGTGTTGGGGTCGGTGTGGAAAGGTGTCTGCATAACTCACTGGGTGCAGCGGCGGGTTGAACAGTGTCTGTATAACACACTGGGTGTGGGGTGGAGTGGAATGTTGCCTGTTGAACTCACTATCTGTTTGTGGGAGGGGTGGAAAGGTGTCTGTGTAAATCGTGGTGTTTGGGGCGCGGTATGGTGTCTGTAAAACGCACTGTATGTGGGGGGGTGTTGAATGCTGTCTGTATGAATAACTGTGCGTGTGGGGGGGTGTTGAATGGTGCCTGTATAACTCACTGTCTTTCTGTGGGGGGTGTAATGGTGTCTGTATAACTCACTGTGTGGGGGGCTGGAATGGTGTCTGTATAACTCACTGTGTGTGGGGGGGTGGAATGGTGTCTGTATAACTCACTGTGTGTGGGGGGGTGGAATGGTGTCTGTATAACTCACTGTGTGTATAGGGGGTATGGAATACTGTCTGTATAAATCACTGTGTTTCTTGGGGTGGAATTGTGTCTGCATAACTCACTCACTGGGTGTAGGTAGGGTTGAATGGTGTCTGTATAACTCACTGTGTGTATAGGGGAGATGGAATAGTGTCTGTATAAATCAATGTGTGTGGGGGTGTGGAATGCTGTCTGTATAAATCACCGTGTTTGGTGGGGTGGAATTGTGTCTGCATAACTCATTGTGTGTGGGGGGGGGGTCGAACAGTGTCTGTATAACTCAGTGTGTGTGGGGGGGCGTGGAATGGTGTCTGTATAACTGACTATGTGTGTGGGGGGGGAATTGTGTCTGTATAACTCACTGTGTGGGGGGGGTGGAATTGTGTCTGTATAACTCACTGTGTGGGGGGGGTGGAATTGTGTCTGTATAACTCACTGTGTGTGTACGGGGTGGAATTGAGTCTGTATAAGTCACTGTGTGTGGGGGGGTGGAATGGTGGCTGTATAACTCAGTGTGTGTGGGGGGGTGGAATGGTGTCTGTATAACTGACTATGTGTGTGGGGGGGGAATTGTGTCTGTATAACTCACTGTGGGGGGGTGGAATGGTGTCTGTATACCTCACTGTGTGTGGGGGGGGTGGAATGGTGTCTCTATAACTCACTGTGTGCGGGGGGGTGGAATGTTGTCTGTATAAATCGTAGTGTTTGGGGCGCGGTATGGTGTTTGTAAAACACACTGTTTGTGGGGGCGGTGTTGAATGGTGTCTGTATGAATAACTGTGTGTGTGGGGGGTGTTAAATGGTGTCTGTATAACTCACTGTCTTTCTGTGGGGGGTGTAATGGTGTCTGTATAACACTGTGTGGGGGGGTGGAATGGTGTCTGTATAACTCACTGTGTTTGTGGGGAGGTGTAATGGTGTCTGTATAACTCAGAGTGTGGGGGGTGGAATATTGTCCGTATAACTCACTGTGTGGGGGGGGGGATGAATGGTGTCTGTATAACTCAATGTGTGTGTGTGGGGGGGGTTGAATGCTACCTGTAAAACTCACTGTCTTTCTGTGGGGGGTGGAATGGTGTCTCTATAAATCACTGTGTCTGGGGGGGTGGAATGGTGTCTGTATAACTCACTGTGCGTGTAGGGGAGATGGAATAGTTTCTGTATAAATCAATGTGTGTGGGTGTGTGGAATGCTGTCTGTATAAATCACTGTGTTTGTTGGGGTGGAATTGTGTCTGCATAACTCACTATCTGTTTGTGGGAGGGGTTGAATGGTGTCTGTATAAATCGTGGTGTTTGGGTGCGGTATGGTGTCTGTAAAACGCACTGTATGTGAGGGAGTGTTGAATGGTGTCTGTATGAATAACTGTGTGTGGGAGGGGTGAAATGGTGTCTGTATAAATCACGGTGTTTGTTGGGGTGGAATTGTGTCTGCATAACTCACTATGTGTGGGTGGGTTGAACAGTGTCTATCGAACTCACTGTATGTGGGGGGGTTGAATGGTGTCTGTATACCTCACTGTGTGTGTGTGGGGGGGGTGGAATGGTGTCTCTCTAACAGTGTGTTGGGGTCGGTGTGGAAAGGTGTCTGCAGAACTCACTGGGTGCAGCGGGGGGGGGGTTGAACAGTGTCTGTAAAACACACTGGGTGTGGGGTGGGGTGGAATGGTGTCTGTAGAACTCACTATGTGTTTGTGGGAGGGGTGGAATGGTGTCTGTATAAATCGTGGTTTTGTGGTGCGGTACGGTGTCTGTAAAACGCACTGTATGTGGGGGGGGGTGTTGAATTGTGTCTGTATGAATAACTGTGTGGGTGGGTTTTGAATGGTGCCTGTATAACTCACTGTCTTTCTGTTGGGGGTTTAATGGTGTCTGTATAACTCACTGTGTTTGTGGGGGGGTGGAATGGTGTCTGTATAAATCACTGTGTGTGGGGGGGGTGGAATGGTGTCTCTACATAACTCACTGTGTTTGTGGGGGGGTATGGGGTATGTATAACTCACTGTGTGTCTGTGGGAGGGGTGGAATAGTGTCTGTATAACTCACTGTGTGTGTGGGGGGGTATGGGGTATGTATAACTCACTGTGTGTCTGTGGGAGGGGTGGAATAGTGTCTGTATAACTCAGTGTGTGTGGTGGGGTTGAAGGGTGTCCGTATAACTCACTGTGTGGGGGGATGGATTGGTGTCTGTATAACTCACTGTGTAGGGGGGTGGAATGGTATCTGTATAACTCAGTGTCTTAGGGGGGTGGATTGGTGTTTGTATAACTCACTGTGTGTGGGGGGTGGTGGAATGGTGTCTGTATAAATAACTGTGTGTGGGGGGAGGGTGGAATGGGGTCTGTATAACTCACTGTGTGGGGGTTGAATGGTGTCTATAACTCACTGTGTGTGGGGGGAGTGCAATGGTGTCTCTCTAACTCACTGTGTGTCGGGGTCGGTGTGGAAAAGTGTCTGCATAACTTACTGTGTGTGGGGGGATTGAACAGTGTCTGTATAACTCACTGTGTGTGGGGGTGGAATGGTGTCTGTATACCTCACTGTGTGTTGGGGGGGTGGAATGGTGTCTGTAGAACTCAGTCTGTGTGTGGGGGGGGGAATGGGGTCTGTATAACTCACTGTGTGTCTGTGGGAGGGGTGGAATGGTGTCCGTATAACTCACTGTGTGGGGGGATGAATTGGTGTCTGTATAACTCACTGTGTAGGGGGGTGGAATGGTATCTGTATAACTCAGTATGTGTGGGGGGTGGATTGGTGTTTGCATAACTCACTGTGTGGGGGGGGAATGGTGACTGTTTCACTCAGTGTGTGGGGGGCTGGAATGGTGTCTGTATAACTCAATGTGTGTGGGGTGTGGAATCGTGTCTGTATAAATTACTATGTGTGTGGGGGGTGGAATTGAGTCTGTATACATCACTGAGTTTGTGGGGGGGTGGAATGGTGTCTGTATAACTCATTGTGTGGGGGGGTCAAATGGTGACTGTTTCACTCAGTGTGTGGGGGGGGTGGAATGGTGTCTGTAGAACTCACTCTGTGTGTGCAGGAGGGGTGGAATGGTGTCTGTATAACTCACTGTGTGTGGGGGGTGGTGGAATGGTGTCTGTATAAATAACTGTGTGTGGGGGTGTGGAAAGGTGTCTATGTAACTCACCGTGCGTGGGGGGTGGTGGAATGGTGTCTGTATAAATCACTGTGTGTGGGGTGGTGGAATGGGGTCTGTATAACTCACTGTGTGTCTGTGGGAGGGGTTGAATGGTGTCTGTATAACTCACTATGTGTGGGGGTTGAATGGTGTCTATAACTCACTGTGTGTGGGGTGGGGTTGAACAGTGTCTGTATAACTCACTGTGTGTGGGGGTGGAATGGTGTCTGTATACCTCACTGTGTGTGGGGGGGGGTGGAATGGTGTCTGTATAACACTGTGTGTTGGGGGTAGAATTGTGTCTGTATAAATCACTGTGTTTTTGCAGGGGGGTTGAATGGTGTCTGTATCACTCACTGCGTGTTGGGGGGGGTGGAATGGTGTCTGTAGAACTCAGTCTGTGTGTGCGGGAGGGGTGGAATGGTGTCTGTAGAACTCAGTCTGTGTGTGCGGGAGGGGTGGAATGGTGTCTGTATAAATCACTGTGTGTGGGGGGTGGAATGGTGTCTGTATAACTCACTGTGTGTGGGGTGTGGAATCGTGTCTGTATAAATTACTGTGTGTATGGGGGTTGGAATTGAGTCTGTATAACTCACTGTGTGTGGGAGGGTGGAATGGGCTCTGTATAACTCACTGTGTGTTGGGGGTGGAATGGTGTCTGTATAACTCACTGTGTTTGTGGGGGAGGGTGGAATGATGTCTGTATAACTCACTGTGTGTTGGGGGGTGGAATGGTGTCTGTAGAACTCAGTCTGTGTGTGCGGGAGGGGTGGAATGGTGTCTGTATAACTCACTGTGGGGGGGTGGAATGGTGTCTGTAGAACTCACTCTGTATGTGCGGGAGGGGTGGAATGGTGTCTGTATAACTCACTGTGTCGGGGGGTGGAATGGTGTCTGTATAACTCACTGTGTAGGGGGGTGGAATGGTATCTGTATAACTCAGTGTCTTAGGGGGGTGGATTGGTGTTTGTATAACTCACTGTGTGTGGGGGGTGGTGGAATGGTGTCTGTATAAATAACTGTGTGTGGGGGGAGGGTGGAATGGGGTCTGTATAACTCACTGTGTGGGGGTTGAATGGTGTCTATAACTCACTGTGTGTGGGGGGAGTGCAATGGTGTCTCTCTAACTCACTGTGTGTCGGGGTCGGTGTGGAAAAGTGTCTGCATAACTTACTGTGTGTGGGGGGGTTGAACAGTGTCTGTATAACTCACTGTGTGTGGGGGTGGAATGGTGTCTGTATACCTCACTGTGTGTTGGGGGGGTGGAATGGTGTCTGTAGAACTCAGTCTGTGTGTGGGGGGGGGAATGGGGTCTGTATAACTCACTGTGTGTCTGTGGGAGGGGTGGAATGGTGTCCGTATAACTCACTGTGTGGGGGGATGAATTGGTGTCTGTATAACTCACTGTGTAGGGGGGTGGAATGGTATCTGTATAACTCAGTATGTGTGGGGGGTGGATTGGTGTTTGCATAACTCACTGTGTGGGGGGGGGAATGGTGACTGTTTCACTCAGTGTGTGGGGGGCTGGAATGGTGTCTGTATAACTCAATGTGTGTGGGGTGTGGAATCGTGTCTGTATAAATTACTGTGTGTGTGGGGGGTGGAATTGAGTCTGTATACATCACTGAGTTTGTGGGGGGGTGGAATGGTGTCTGTATAACTCATTGTGTGGGGGGGTCAAATGGTGACTGTTTCACTCAGTGTGTGGGGGGGGTGGAATGGTGTCTGTAGAACTCACTCTGTGTGTGCAGGAGGGGTGGAATGGTGTCTGTATAACTCACTGTGTGTGGGGGGTGGTGGAATGGTGTCTGTATAAATAACTGTGTGTGGGGGTGTGGAAAGGTGTCTATGTAACTCACCGTGCGTGGGGGGTGGTGGAATGGTGTCTGTATAAATCACTGTGTGTGGGGTGGTGGAATGGGGTCTGTATAACTCACTGTGTGTCTGTGGGAGGGGTTGAATGGTGTCTGTATAACTCACTATGTGTGGGGGTTGAATGGTGTCTATAACTCACTGTGTGTGGGGGGGGGTTGAACAGTGTCTGTATAACTCACTGTGTGTGGGGGTGGAATGGTGTCTGTATACCTCACTGTGTGTGGGGGGGGTGGAATGGTGTCTGTATAACACTGTGTGTTGGGGGTAGAATTGTGTCTGTATAAATCACTGTGTTTTTGCAGGGGGGTTGAATGGTGTCTGTATCACTCACTGCGTGTTGGGGGGGTGGAATGGTGTCTGTAGAACTCAGTCTGTGTGTGCGGGAGGGGTGGAATGGTGTCTGTAGAACTCAGTCTGTGTGTGCGGGAGGGGTGGAATGGTGTCTGTATAAATCACTGTGTGTGGGGGGTGGAATGGTGTCTGTATAACTCACTGTGTGTGGGGTGTGGAATCGTGTCTGTATAAATTACTGTGTGTATGGGGGTTGGAATTGAGTCTGTATAACTCACTGTGTGTGGGGGGGTGGAATGGGCTCTGTATAACTCACTGTGTGTTGGGGGTGGAATGGTGTCTGTATAACTCACTGTGTTTGTGGGGGAGGGTGGAATGATGTCTGTATAACTCACTGTGTGTTGGGGGGTGGAATGGTGTCTGTAGAACTCAGTCTGTGTGTGCGGGAGGGGTGGAATGGTGTCTGTATAACTCACTGTGGGGGGGTGGAATGGTGTCTGTAGAACTCACTGTGTGGGGGGATGGATTGGTGTCTGTATAACTCACTGTGTAGGGGGGTGGAATGGTATCTGTATAACTCAGTGTCTTAGGGGGGTGGATTGGTGTTTGTATAACTCACTGTGTGTGGGGGGTGGTGGAATGGTGTCTGTATAAATAACTGTGTGTGGGGGGCGGGTGGAATGGGGTCTGTATAACTCACTGTGTGGGGGTTGAATGGTGTCTATAACTCACTGTGTGTGGGGGGAGTGCAATGGTGTCTCTCTAACTCACTGTGTGTCGGGGTCGGTGTGGAAAAGTGTCTGCATAACTTGCTGTGTGTGGGGGGGTTGAACAGTGTCTGTATAACTCACTGTGTGTGGGGGTGGAATGGTGTCTGTATACCTCACTGTGTGTTGGGGGGGTGGAATGGTGTCTGTAGAACTCAGTCTGTGTGTGGGGGGGGGGAATGGGGTCTGTATAACTCACTGTGTGTCTGTGGGAGGGGTGGAATGGTGTCCGTATAACTCACTGTGTGGGGGGATGAATTGGTGTCTGTATAACTCACTGTGTAGGGGGGTGGAATGGTATCTGTATAACTCAGTATGTGTGGGGGGTGGATTGGTGTTTGCATAACTCACTGTGTGGGGGGGGAATGGTGACTGTTTCACTCAGTGTGTGGGGGGCTGGAATGGTGTCTGTATAACTCAATGTGTGTGGGGTGTGGAATCGTGTCTGTATAAATTACTGTGTGTGTGGGGGGTGGAATTGAGTCTGTATACATCACTGAGTTTGTGGGGGGGTGGAATGGTGTCTGTATAACTCATTGTGTGGGGGGGTCAAATGGTGACTGTTTCACTCAGTGTGTGGGGGGGTGGAATGGTGTCTGTAGAACTCACTCTGTGTGTGCAGGAGGGGTGGAATGGTGTCTGTATAACTCACTGTGTGTGGGGGGTGGTGGAATGGTGTCTGTATAAATAACTGTGTGTGGGGGTGTGGAAAGGTGTCTATGTAACTCACCGTGCGTGGGGGGTGGTGGAATGGTGTCTGTATAAATCACTGTGTGTGGGGTGGTGGAATGGGGTCTGTATAACTCACTGTGTGTCTGTGGGAGGGGTTGAATGGTGTCTGTATAATTCACTATGTGTGGGGGTTGAATGGTGTCTATAACTCACTGTGTGTGGGGGGGGTTGAACAGTGTCTGTATAACTCACTGTGTGTGGGGGTGGAATGGTGTCTGTATACCTCACTGTGTGTGGGGGGGGTGGAATGGTGTCTGTATAACACTGTGTGTTGGGGGTAGAATTGTGTCTGTATAAATCACTGTGTTTTTGCAGGGGGGTTGAATGGTGTCTGTATCACTCACTGCGTGTTGGGGGCGTGGAATGGTGTCTGTAGAACTCAGTCTGTGTGTGCGGGAGGGGTGGAATGGTGTCTGTAGAACTCAGTCTGTGTGTGCGGGAGGGGTGGAATGGTGTCTGTATAAATCACTGTGTGTGGGGGGTGGAATGGTGTCTGTATAACTCACTGTGTGTGGGGTGTGGAATCGTGTCTGTATAAATTACTGTGTGTATGGGGGTTGGAATTGAGTCTGTATAACTCACTGTGTGTTGGGGGTGGAATGGTGTCTGTATAACTCACTGTGTTTGTGGGGGAGGGTGGAATGATGTCTGTATAACTCACTGTGTGTTGGGGGGTGGAATGGTGTCTGTAGAACTCAGTCTGTGTGTGCGGGAGGGGTGGAATGGTGTCTGTATAACTCACTGTGGGGGGGTGGAATGGTGTCTGTAGAACTCACTCTGTATGTGCGGGAGGGGTGGAATGGTGTCTGTATAACTCACTGTGTCGGGGGGTGGAATGGTGTCTGTATAACTCACTGTGTGGGGGGGTTGGAATCGTGTCTGTATAAATCAATGTGTGTCTGGTGGGGTGGAATACTGTCTGTATAACTCACTGTGTGTGGGGTGTGGAATCGTGTCTGTATAAATTACTGTGTGTGTGGGGGGGTGGAATTGAGTCTGTATAACTCTGTGTGTGGGGGGTGGAATGGTGTCTGTATAGATCACTGTGTTTGTGGGGGGGGTGGAATGGTGTCTGTATAACTCACTGTGTGGGGGGGGTGAAATGGTGTCTATGTAACTCACCGTGCGTGGGGGGAGTGGAATGGTGTCTGTATAACTCACTGTGTGTGGGGGGTGGTGGAATGGTGTCTGTATAAATAACTGTGTGTGGGGGTGTGGAATGGTGTCTATGTAACTCACCGTGCGTGGGGGGGGGTGGAATGGTGTCTGTATAATTCAGTGTGTGCGGGGGTGGAATGTTGTCTGTATAATTCACTCTTTCGGGAGGATGAATGGTGTCTGTATAACTCAGTGTGTGTGTGGGGGGAAGGGTTGAATAGTACCTGTAAAACTCACCGTCTTTCTGTGGGGGGTGGAATGGTGTCTGTATAACTCACTGTGTGTGGGGTGTAGAATCGTGTCTGTATAACTCCCGGGGGGTGGAATGGTGTCTGTAGAACTCACTCTGTGTGTGCAGGAGGGGTGGAATGGTGTCTGTATAACTCACTGTGTGTGGGGGGTGGTGGAATGGTGTCTGTATAAATAACTGTGTGTGGGGGGGTGGAATGGTGTCTATGTAACTCACCGTGCGTGGGCGGTGGTGGAATGGTGTCTGTATAAATCACTGTGTGTGGGGGGGGGGGTGGAATGGTGTCTGTATAACTCACTGTGTGTGGGGGGGGTGGAATGGTGTCTGTATAACTCACTGTGTGTGGGGGGTGGAATGGTGTCTGTATAACTCAATGTGTGTGGGGGAGGGTGGAATGGTGTCTGTATAACTCACTGTCTTTCTGTGGGGGGTGGAATGGTGTCTGTATAAATCACTGTGTCTGGGGGGGTGGAATGGTGTCTGTATAACTCACTGTGTGTGGGGTGTGGAATCGTGTCTGTATAAATTACTGTGTGTGTGGGGGGGTGGAATTGAGTCTGTATAACTCACTGTGAATGGGGGGTGGAATGGTGTCTGTATAAATCACTGTGTTTGTGGGGGGGGTGGAATGGTGTCTGTATAACTCACTGTGTGGGGGGGGTGGAATGGTGACTGTTTCACTCTGTGTGTGGGGGGGTGGAATTGAGTCTGTATAACTCACTGTGTGGGGGATGGAATGGTGTCTGTATAACTCACTGTGTGTGGGGGGGGCGTGGAATGGTGTCTGTATAACTCACTGTGTGGGGGATGGAATGGTGTCTGTATAACTCACTGTGTGTGGGGGGGGCGTGGAATGGTGTCTGTATAACTCACTGTGTGTGGGGTGTGGAATCGTGTCTGTATAAATTACTGTGTGTGTGGGGGGGTGGAATTGAGTCTGTATAACTCTGTGTGGGGGGTGGAATGGTGTCTGTATAGATCACTGTGTTTGTGGGGGGGTGGAATGGTGTCTGTATAACTCACTGTGTGGGGGGGGTGAAATGGTGTCTATGTAACTCACCGTGCGTGGGGGGAGTGGAATGGTGCCTGTATAACTCACTGTATTGGGGGATGGAATGGTGTCTGTATAACTCACTGTGTGTGGGGTGTAGAATCGTGTCTGTATAACTCACTGTGTGGGGGGGGTGGAATGGTGTCTGTAGAACTCACTGTGTGTCTGTGGGAGGGGTGGAATGGTGTCTGTATAACTCACTGTGTGTGGGGGTGGAATGGTGTCTGTATAACTCACTGCTTTGGGGGGTGGAATGGTGACTGTATAACTCACTGTGTGTGGGGGTGGAATGGTGTCTGTATAACTCACTGCTTTGGGGGGGTGGAATGGTGACTGTATAACTCACTGTGTGTGGGGGCGTGAAATGGTGTCTGTATTACTCACTGTGTGGGGTGTGGAATCGTGTCTGTATAAATTACTGTGTGTGTGGGGGGGTGGAATTGAGTCTGTATAACTCACTGTGTTTGGGAGGTGGAATGGTGTCTATAACTCACTCTGTGTGGGGGTTGAATGGTGTCTATAACTCACTGTGTGTCTGCGGGGGTGGAATAGTGTCTGTATAACTCATTGTGTGGGGGGGTGGAATGTTGTCTCTATAACATTGTATGGGGGGTGGAATGTTGTCTGTATAACTCACTCTTTCGGGGGGATGAATGGTGTCTGTATAACTCAGTGTGTGGGGAGGTCGAATGGTGTCTGTATAACTCAGTGTGTGGGGAGGTGGAATGTTGTCTGTATAACTCACTCTTTTGGGGGGGATGAATGGTGTCTGTATAACTCAGTGTGTGTGTGGGGGGGAGAGTTGAATAGTACCTGTAAAATTCACTGTCTTTCTCTGGGGGGTGGAATGGTGTCTGTATAAATCACTGTGTGTGTGTGGGAGGGGTGGAATGGTGTCTGTATAAATCACGGTGTTTGTTGGGGTGGAATTGTGTCTGCATAACTCACTGTGCGTGGGGAGGTTGAATAGTGTCTGTATAACTCACTGAATGTGGGGGGGGTGGATTGGTGTCTGTATAACTCACTGTGTGTGGGGGCGTGAAATGGTGTCTGTATAACTCACTGTTTTGAGGGGGTGGAATGGTGTCTGTATAACTCACTGTGTGGGGGGGTGGAATGGTATCTGTGTAACTCAATGTATGTGGGGTGTGGAATCGTGTCTGTATAAATTACTGTATGTGTGGGGGGGTGGAATTGAGTCTGTATAACTCTGTGTGTGCAGGGTGGAATGGTGTCTGTATACATCACTGTGTTTGTGGGGGGGTGGATTGGTATCTGTATAACTCACTGTGTGGGGGAGTGGAATGGTGACTGTATAACTCACTGTGTGTGGGGGGGTGGAACGGTGTCTGTATAACTCACTGTGTGGGGGGTGGAATGGTGTCTGTATAAATCACTGTGTGTGGGGGGGTTGGAATGGTGTCTGTATAAATCACTGTGTGTGGGGGGCTTGAATGGTGTCTGTATAACTCACTGTGTGGGGGGGTGGAATGGTGACTGTTTCACTCAGTGTGTGGGGGGGGTGGAATGGTGTCTGTAAAACTCACTGTGTGTTGGGGGGGGCAATGGTGTCTCTCTAACTCACTGCGTGTGGGTGTCGGTGTGGAAAGGTGTCTGCATAAATCACTGGGTGCGGGGGGGGCGCGTTGAACAGTGTCTGTATAACACACTGGGTGTGAGGAGGGTTGAATTGTGTCTGTATAACTCACTGTGTGTTTGTGGGAGGGGTGTAATGGTGTCTGTATAAATCACGGTGTTTGTTGGGGTGGAATTGTGTCTGCATAACTCATTGTGTGTGGGGGGGTTGAACAGTGTCTGTATAACTCACTGTGTGTGGGGGGGTGGAATGGTGTCTGTATAACTCACTGTGTGTGGGGGTGGAATGGTGTCTGTATAACTCACTATGTGTGGGGGCGTGAAATCGTGTCTGTATAACTCACTGTGTGTGGGGGTGGGTGGAACGGTGTCTGTATAAATCACTGTGTGTGGGGGGGGGTGGAATGGTGTCTGTATAAATCACTGTGTGTGGGGTGGGTGGAATGGTGTCTCTATAACTCACAGTGTGTGGGGGGTTGGAATGGTGTCTCTAACTCACTGTGTGTCGGGGTTGGTGTGGACTGGTGTCTGTATACCTCACTATGTGTGTGTGGGAGGGGTGGAATGGTGTCTGTATGAATAACTGTGTGTGGGGGGGTGGAATGGTGTCTGTATAACTCACTGTGTGTAGGGGGTTGGAATGGTGTCTGTATAAATCACTGTGTCTGGGGGGGTGGAATAGTGTCTGTATAACTCATTGTGTGGGGAGGTCGAATGGTGTCAGTATAACTCAGTGTGTGGGGGATGGAATGGTGTCTGTATAACTCACTGTGTGGGGTGGGGTGGAATGGTGTCTGTATAACTCACTGTGTGTGGGGGGTGGAATGGTGTCTGTATAAATCACTGTGTTAGTGGGGGGGTGGAATGGTGTCTGTATAACTCACTGTGTGGGGGGGGAATGGTGACTGTTTCACTCAGTGTGTGGGAGGGGTGGAATGGTGTCTGTAGAACTCACTCTGTGTGTGCAGGAGGGGTGGAATGGTGTCTGTATAACTCACTGTGTGTGGGGGGTGGTGGAATGGTGTCTGTATAAATAACTGTGTGTGGGGGTGCGGAATGGTGTCTATGTAACTCACCGTGCGTGGGGGGTGGTGGAATGGTGTCTGTATAAATCACTGTGTGTGTGGGGGGGGTGGAATGGGGTCTGTATAACTCACTGTGTGTCTGTGGGAGGGGTGGAATGGTGTCTGTATAACTCACTGTGAGTGGGGGTTGAATGGTGTTTATAACTCACTGTGTGTTGGGCGGTGCAATGGTGTCTCTCGAACTCACTGTGTGTGGGTGTCGGTGTGGAAAGGTGTCTGCATAACTCACTGGGTGCGGGGGGGGGGTTTGAACAGTGTCTGTATAACACACTGGGTGTGAGGAGGGTTGAATGGTGTCTGTATAACTCACTTTGTGTGTGGGGGGGTGGAATGTTGTCTGTATAACTCACTGTGTGGGGGGGTCGAATGGTGTCAGTATAACTCAGTGTGTGGGGGGGTGGAATGGTGTCTGTATACATCACTGTGTTTGTGGGGGGGTGGAATGGTATCTGTATAACTCACTGTGTGGGGGAGTGGAATGGTGACTGTATAACTCACTGTATGTGGGGGGGTGGAATGGTGTCTGTATAACTCACTGTGTGGGGGGTGGAATGGTGTCTGTATAAATCACTGTGTGTGGGGGGGTTGGAATGGTGTCTGTATAAATCACTGTGTGTGGGGGGCTTGAATGGTGTCTGTATAACTCACTGTGTGGGGGGGTGGAATGGTGACTGTTTCACTCAGTGTGTGGGGGGGGTGGAATGGTGTCTGTAAAACTCACAGTGTGTTGGGGGGTGCAATGGTGTCTCTCTAACTCACTGCGTGTGGGTGTCGGTGTGGAAAGGTGTCTGCATAAATCACTGGGTGCGGGGGGGGCGCGTTGAACAGTGTCTGTATAACACACTGGGTGTGAGGAGGGTTGAATTGTGTCTGTATAACTCACTGTGTGTTTGTGGGAGGGGTGTAATGGTGTCTGTATAAATCACGGTGTTTGTTGGGGTGGAATTGTGTCTGCATAACTCATTGTGTGTGGGGGGGTTGAACAGTGTCTGTATAACTCACTGTGTGTGGGGGTGGAATGGTGTCTGTATAACTCACTATGTGTGGGGGGGGTGGAACGGTGTCTGTATAACTCACTGTGTGTGTGGGGTTGGAATGGTGTCTGTATAAATCACTGTGTGTGGGGGGGGTGGAATGGTGTCTCTATAACTCACAGTGTGTGGGGGGTTGGAATGGTGTCTCTAACTCACTGTGTGTCGGGGTTGGTGTGGACTGGTGTCTGTATACCTCACTATGTGTGTGTGGGAGGGGTGGAATGGTGTCTGTATGAATAACTGTGTGTGGGGGGGTGGAATGGTGTCTGTATAACTCACTGTGTGTAGGGGGTTGGAATGGTGTCTGTATAAATGACTGTGTCTGGGGGGGTGGAATGGTGTCTGTATAACTCACTGTGTGTAGGGGGTTGGAATGGTGTCTGTATAAATCACTGTGTGTGGGGGGGGTGGAATGGTGTCTGTATAACTCATTGTGTGGGGAGGTCGAATGGTGTCAGTATAACTCAGTGTGTGGGGAGGTGGAATGTTGTCTGTATAACTCACTCTTTTGGGGGGGATGAATGGTGTCTGTATAACTCAGTGTGTGTGTGGGGGGGAGGGTTGAATAGTACCTGTAAAACTCACTGTCTTTCTGTGGGGGGTGGAATGGTGTCTGTATGACTCACTGTGTGGGGGGGTGGAATGGTGTCTATATAACTCACTGTGTGGGGGATGGAATGGTGTCTGTATAACTCACTGTGTGGGGTGGGGTGGAATGGTGTCTGTATAACTCACTGTGTGTGGGGGGTGGAATGGTGTCTGTATAAATCACTGTGTTAGTGGGGGGGTGGAATGGTGTCTGTATAACTCACTGTGTGGGGGGGGAATGGTGACTGTTTCACTCAGTGTGTGGGGGGGTGGAATGGCGTCTGTAGAACTCACTCTGTGTGTGCAGGAGGGGTGGAATGGTGTCTGTATAACTCACTGTGTGTGGGGGTGGTGGAATGGTGTCTGTATAAATAACTGTGTCTGGGGGGGTGGAATGGTGTCTGTATAACTCACTGTGTGTGGGGGGTGGTGGAATGGTGTCTGTATAAATAACTGTGTGTGGGGGTGCGGAATGGTGTCTATGTAACTCACCGTGCGTGGGGGGTGGTGGAATGGTGTCTGTATAACTCACTTTGTGTGTGGGGGGGTGGAATGTTGTCTGTATAACTCACTGTGTGGGGGGGTCGAATGGTGTCAGTATAACTCAGTGTGTGGGGGGGTGGAATGGTGTCTGTATGACTCACTGTGTGGGGGGTGGAATGGTGTCTGTATAACTCACTGTGTGTGGGGGGTGGAATGGTGTCTGTATAACTCACTGTGTGTGTGGGGGGGTGGAATGGTGTCTATATAACTCACTGTGTGGCGGATGGAATGGTGTCTGTATAACTCACTGTGTGTGGGGGGTGGAATGGTGTCTGTATAACTCACTGTGTGTGTGGAAGTGGAATGGTGTCTATATAACTCACTGTGTGGGGCGGGGTGGAATGGTGTCTGTATAACTCACTGTGTGTGGGGTGTGGAATCGTGTCTCTCTAACTCACTGCGTGTGGGTGTCGGTGTGGAAAGGTGTCTGCATAACTCACTGGGTGCGGGGGGGGCGCGTTGAACAGTGTCTGTATAACACACTGGGTGTGAGGAGGGTTGAATTGTGTCTGTATAACTCACTGTGTGTTTGTGGGAGGGGTGTAATGGTGTCTGTATAAATCACGGTGTTTGTTGGGGTGGAATTGTGTCTGCATAACTCATTGTGTGTGGGGGGGCTGAACAGTGTCTGTATAACTCACTGTGTGTGGGGGTGGAATTGTGTCTGTATAACTCACTATGTGTGGGGGCGTGAAATGGTGTCTGTATAACTCACTATGTGTGGGGGGGGTGGAACGGTGTCTGTATAACTCACTGTGTGTGTGGGGTGGAATGGTGTCTGTATAAATCACTGTGTCTGGGGGGGTTGGAATGGTGTCTGTATAAATCACTGTGTGTGGGGTGGGTGGAATGGTGTCTCTATAACTCACAGTGTGTGGGGGGTTGGAATGGTGTCTCTAACTCACTGTGTGTCGGGGTTGGTGTGGACTGGTGTCTGTATACCTCACTATGTGTGTGTGGGAGGGGTGGAATGGTGTCTGTATGAATAACTGTGTGTGGGGGGGTGGAATGGTGTCTGTATAACTCACTGTGTAGGGGGTTGGAATGGTGTCTGTATAAATCACTGTGTGTCTGGGGGGGTGGAATAGTGTCTGTATAACTCATTGTGTGGGGAGGTCGAATGGTGTCAGTATAACTCAGTGTGTGGGGAGGTGGAATGTTGTCTGTATAACTCACTCTTTTGGGGGGGATGAATTTGTGTCTGTATAACTCAGTGTGTGTGTGGGGGGGAGGGTTGAATAGTACCTGTAAAACTCACTGTCTTTCTGTGGGGGGTAGAATGGTGTCTGTATGACTCACTGTGTGGGGGGGGGTGGAATGGTGTCTATATAACTCACTGTGTGGGGGATGGAATGGTGTCTGTATAACTCACTGTGTGGGGTGGGGTGGAATGGTGTCTGTATAACTCACTGTGTGTGGGGGGTGGAATGGTGTCTGTATAAATCACTGTGTTAGTTGGGGGGTGGAATGGTGTCTGTATAACTCACTGTGTGGGGGGGGAATGGTGACTGTTTCACTCAGTGTGTGGGGGGGTGGAATGGTGTCTGTAGAATTCACTCTGTGTGCAGAAGGGGTGGAATGGTGTCTGTATAACTCACTGTGTGTGGGGGGTGGTGGAATGGTGTCTGTATAAATAACTGTGTCTGGGGGGTGGAATGGTGTCTGTATAACTCACTGTGTGTGGGGGGTGGTGGAATGGTGTCTGTATAAATAACTGTGTGTGGGGGTGTGGAATGGTGTCTATGTAACTCACCGTGCGTGGGGGGTGGTGGAATGGTGTCTGTATAAATCACTGTGTGTGGGGGGGGTGGAATGGGGTCTGTATTTTCTCACTGTGTGTCTGTGGGAGGGGTGGAATGGTGTCTGTATAACTCACTGTGAGTGGGGGTTGAATGGTGTTTATAACTCACTGTGTGTTGGGCGGTGCAATGGTGTCTCTCGAACACTGTGTGTGGGTGTCGGTGTGGAAAGGTGTCTGCATAACTCACTGGGTGCGGGGGGGGGGTTTGAACAGTGTCTGTATAACACACTGGGTGTGAGGAGGGTTGAATGGTGTCTGTATAACTCACTTTGTGTGTGGGGGGGTGGAATGTCTGTAGAACTCACTATGTGTGGGAGGGGTGGAATAGTGTCTGTATAAATCGTGTTTGGGGTGCGGTATGGTGTCTGTAAAACGCACTGTATGTGGGTGGGGTTGTTGAATGGTGTCTGTATGAATAACTGTGTATGGGGGGGTGGAATGGTGTCTGTATAAATCACTGTGTCTGGGGGGGTGGAATAGTGTCTGTATAACTCAGTGTGTGTGTGGGGGGGGTTAAAAAGTACCTGTAAAACTCACTGTCTTTCTGTGGGGGGTAGAATGGTGTCTGTATAAATCACTGTGTCTGGGGGGGTGGAATGGTGTCTGTATAACTCACTGTGTGTAGGGGGTTGGAATGGTGTCTGTATAAATCACTGTGTGTGGGGGGGTGGAATGGTGTCTGTATAACTCATTGTGTGGGGAGGTCGAATGGTGTCAGTATAACTCAGTGTGTGGGGAGGTGGAATGTTGTCTGTATAACTCACTCTTTTGGGGGGGATGAATGGTGTCTGTATAACTCAGTGTGTGTGTGGGGGGGAGGGTTGAATAGTACCTGTAAAACTCACTGTCTTTCTGTGGGGGGTGGAATGGTGTCTGTATGACTCACTGTGTGGGGGGGGGGTGGAATGGTGTCTATATAACTCACTGTGTGGGGGATGGAATGGTGTCTGTATAACTCACTGTGTGGGGTGGGGTGGAATGGTGTCTGTATAACTCACTGTGTGTGGGGGGTGGAATGGTGTCTGTATAAATCACTGTGTTAGTGGGGGGGTGGAATGGTGTCTGTATAACTCACTGTGTGGGGGGGGAATGGTGACTGTTTCACTCAGTGTGTGGGGGGGGGTGGAATGGTGTCTGTAGAACTCACTCTGTGTGTGCAGGAGGGGTGGAATGGTGTCTGTATAACTCACTGTGTGTGGGGGTGGTGGAATGGTGTCTATAAATAACTGTGTCTGGGGGGGTGGAATGGTGTCTGTATAACTCACTGTGTGTGGGGGGTGGTGGAATGGTGTCTGTATAAATAACTGTGTGTGGGGGTGCGGAATGGTGTCTATGTAACTCACCGTGCGTGGGGGGTGGTGGAATGGTGTCTGTATAAATCACTGTGTGTGTGGGGGGGGTGGAATGGGGTCTGTATAACTCACTGTGTGTCTGTGGGAGGGGTGGAATGGTGTCTGTATAACTCACTGTGAGTGGGGGTTGAATGGTGTTTATAACTCACTGTGTGTTGGGCGGTGCAATGGTGTCTCTCGAACTCACTGTGTGTGGGTGTCGGTGTGGAAAGGTGTCTGCATAACTCACTGGGTGCGGGGGGGGTTTGAACAGTGTCTGTATAACACACTGGGTGTGAGGAGGGTTGAATGGTGTCTGTATAACTCACTTTGTGTGTGGGGGGGTGGAATGTTGTCTGTATAACTCACTGTGTGGGGGGGTCGAATGGTGTCAGTATAACTCAGTGTGTGGGGGGGTGGAATGGTGTCTGTATGACTCACTGTGTGGGGGCTGGAATGGTGTCTGTATAACTCACTGTGTGTGGGGGGTGGAATGGTGTCTGTATAACTCACTGTGTGTGTGGAAGTGGAATGGTGTCTATATAACTCACTGTGTGGCGGATGGAATGGTGTCTGTATAACTCACTGTGTGTGGGGGGTGGAATGGTGTCTGTATAACTCACTGTGTGTGTGGAAGTGGAATGGTGTCTATATAACTCACTGTGTGTGGGGTGTGGAATCGTGTCTCTCTAACTCACTGCGTGTGGGTGTCGGTGTGGAAAGGTGTCTGCATAACTCACTGGGTGCGGGGGGGGCGCGTTGAACAGTGTCTGTATAACACACTGGGTGTGAGGAGGGTTGAATTGTGTCTGTATAACTCACTGTGTGTTTGTGGGAGGGGTGTAATGGTGTCTGTATAAATCACGGTGTTTGTTGGGGTGGAATTGTGTCTGCATAACTCATTGTGTGTGGGGGGGCTGAACAGTGTCTGTATAACTCACTGTGTGTGGGGGTGGAATTGTGTCTGTATAACTCACTATGTGTGGGGGCGTGAAATGGTGTCTGTATAACTCACTATGTGTGGGGGGGGTGGAACGGTGTCTGTATAACTCACTGTGTGTGTGGGGTGGAATGGTGTCTGTATAAATCACTGTGTCTGGGGGGGTTGGAATGGTGTCTGTATAAATCACTGTGTGTGGGGTGGGTGGAATGGTGTCTCTATAACTCACAGTGTGTGGGGGGTTGGAATGGTGTCTCTAACTCACTGTGTGTCGGGGTTGGTGTGGACTGGTGTCTGTATACCTCACTATGTGTGTGTGGGAGGGGTGGAATGGTGTCTGTATGAATAACTGTGTGTGGGGGGGTGGAATGGTGTCTGTATAACTCACTGTGTAGGGGGTTGGAATGGTGTCTGTATAAATCACTGTGTGTCTGGGGGGGTGGAATAGTGTCTGTATAACTCATTGTGTGGGGAGGTCGAATGGTGTCAGTATAACTCAGTGTGGGGAGGTGGAATGTCGTCTGTATAACTCACTCTTTTGGGGGGGATGAATGGTGTCTGTATAACTCAGTGTGTGTGTGGGGGGGAGGGTTGAATAGTACCTGTAAAACTCACTGTCTTTCTGTGGGGGGTAGAATGGTGTCTGTATGACTCACTGTGTGGGGGGGGGGTGGAATGGTGTCTATATAACTCACTGTGTGGGGGATGGAATGGTGTCTGTATAACTCACTGTGTGGGGTGGGGTGGAATGGTGTCTGTATAACTCACTGTGTGTGGGGGGTGGAATGGTGTCTGTATAAATCACTGTGTTAGTTGGGGGGTGGAATGGTGTCTGTATAACTCACTGTGTGGGGGGGGAATGGTGACTGTTTCACTCAGTGTGTGGGGGGGTGGAATGGTGTCTGTAGAACTCACTCTGTGTGCAGCAGGGGTGGAATGGTGTCTGTATAACTCACTGTGTGTGGGGGGTGGTGGAATGGTGTCTGTATAAATAACTGTGTCTGGGGGGGTGGAATGGTGTCTGTATAACTCACTGTGTGTGGGGGGTGGTGGAATGGTGTCTGTATAAATAACTGTGTGTGGGGGTGCGGAATGGTGTCTATGTAACTCACCGTGCGTGGGGGGTGGTGGAATGGTGTCTGTATAAATCACTGTGTGTGTGGGGGGGGTGGAATGGGGTCTGTATAACTCACTGTGTGTCTGTGGGAGGGGTGGAATGGTGTCTGTATAACTCACTGTGAGTGGGGGTTGAATGGTGTTTATAACTCACTGTGTGTTGGGCGGTGCAATGGTGTCTCTCGAACTCACTGTGTGTGGGTGTCGGTGTGGAAAGGTGTCTGCATAACTCACTGGGTGCGGGGGGGGAGTTTGAACAGTGTCTGTATAACACACTGGGTGTGAGGAGGGTTGAATGGTGTCTGTATAACTCACTTTGTGTGTGGGGGGGTGGAATGTCTGTAGAACTCACTATGTGTGGGAGGGGTGGAATAGTGTCTGTATAAATCGTGTTTGGGGTGCGGTATGGTGTCTGTAAAACGCACTATGTGGGTGGGGTTGTTGAATGGTGTCTGTATGAATAACTGTGTATGGGGGGGTGGAATGGTGTCTGTATAAATCACTGTGTCTGGGGGGGTGGAATAGTGTCTGTATAACTCAGTGTGTGTGTGGGGGGGGTTAAAAAGTACCTGTAAAACTCACTGTCTTTCTGTGGGGGGTAGAATGGTGTCTGTATAAATCACTGTGTCTGGGGGGGTGGAATGGTGTCTGTATAAATCACTGTGTGTGTGGGGGGGTGGAATGGGGTCTGTATAAATCACTGTGTGTCTGTGGGAGGGGTGGAATGGTGTCTCTCTAACTCACTGTGTGTGGGGGGGTGGAATAGTGTCTGTAAAACTCACTGTGTGTGGGGGTTGAATGGTGTTTATAACTCACTGTGAGTGGGGGTTGAATGGTGTTTATAACTCACTGTGTGTTGCGGGGTGCAATGGTGTCTCTCTAACTCTGTGTGTGGGGGTCGGTGTGGAAAGGTGTCTGCATAACTCACTGGGTGCAGGGGGGTGTTGAACAGTGTCTGTATAACACACTGGGTGTGAGGAGGGTTGAATGTTGTCTGTAGAACTCACTGTGTGGGAGGGGTGGAATAGTGTCTGTATAAATCGTGTTTGGGGTGCGGTATGGTGTCTGTAAAACGCACTGTATGTGGGTGGGGTTGTTGAATGGTGTCTGTATAACTCACTGTGTGTGGGGGGTTGGAATGGTGTCTGTATAAATCACTGTGTCTGGGGGGGTGGAATAGTGTCTGTATAACTCAGTGTGTGTGTGGGGGGGGGGGGTTGAATAGTACCTGTAAAACTCACTGTCTTTCTGTGGGGGGTAGAATGGTGTCTGTATAAATCACTGTGTGTGGGGGGGTGAAATGGTGTCTGTATTACTCACTGTGTGTGTGTGGGGGGTGGAATGGTGTCTGTATAACTCACTGTGTGTGGGGGGGGTGGAATGGTGTCTGTATAAATCACGGTGTTCGTTGGAGTGGAATTGTGTCTGCATAACTCACTGTGTGTGGGGGGGTTGAACAGTGTCTGTATAACTCACTGTGTGTCGGGGGGTTGAACGGTGTCTGTATAACTCACTGTGTGTGGGGGTGTGGAATTGAGTCTGTATAAATGACTGTTTTTGGGGGGGAATGGTGTCTCTATAACTCACAGTGTGGGTGGGTGCAATGCTGTCTGTATAAATCACTGTGTGTGGCAGGGGTGGAATGGGGTCTGTATAACTCACTGTGTGGGGGGGTGGAATGGTGACTGTTTCACAGTGTGTCGGGGGGTGGAATTGTGTCTGTAGAACTCACTGTGCTTGTGGGGGGGGGAATGGTGTCTGTATAAATCACTCTGTGTGGGGGGGTGGAATGGTGTCTGTATATCTCACTATGTGTGTGTGGGAGGGGTGGAATGGTGTCTGTATAAATCGAGGTGTTTTGGGTGTGGAATGGTGTCTGTATAACTCACTGTGTGTGGGGTACTGGAATGGTGTCTGTATAACTAACTGTGTGTGGGGGGTGTAATGGTGTCTGTATAACTCAGTATGTGTGTGGGTGTGGAATGGTGTCTGTATAACTCACTGTGTGTGGGGGTGGAATAGTGTCTGTATAACTCACAGTGTGTGGAGGGGTGGATTGGTGTCTCTCTAACTCACTGTGTGTCGGGGTTGGTGTGGACTGGTGTCTGTATAAATCACTGTGTGTGTGGGAGGGGTGGAATGGTGTCTGTATAACTCACTGTGTGTGGGGGGGGTGGAATGGTGTCTGTATAACTCACTGTGTGCGTGGGAGGGGTGGAATGATGTCTGTATAAATCACGGTGTTTGTTAGGTTGGAATTGTGTCTGCATAACTCACTGTGTGGGGGGGTGGAATGGCGTCTGTATAACTCACTGTGTGTGGGGTGGTTGGAATGGTGTCTGTATAACTCACTATGTGGGGGGGGTGGAATAGTGTCTGTAAAACTCACTGTGTGTGGGGGGCTGGAATGGTGTCTGTATAACTCACTGTGTGGGGGGTGTGGAATGTTGTCTGTATAACTCACTCTGTCGTGGGGGATGAATGGTGTCTGTATAACTCAGTATGTGTGTGTTTGGGGGGGGTGTTGAACAGTACCTGTAAAACTCACTGTCTTTCTGTGGGGGGGTGGAATAGTGTCTGTAAAACTCACTGTGTGTGGGGGCTGGAATGGTGTCTGTATAACTCACTGTGTGGGGGGTGTGGAATGTTGTCTGTATAACTCTGTCGTGGGGGATGAATGGTGTCTGTATAACTCAGTGTGTGTGTGTGTGGGGGGGGGTTGAACAGTACCTGTAAAACTCACTGTCTTTCTGTGGGGGGTAGAATGGTGTCTGTATAAATCACTGTGTGTGGGGGGGTGGAATGGTGTCTGTATAACTCACTGTGTGTGGGGGGGTTGGTTGAATAATGTCTATATAACTCAGTGTGAGTGGTGGATGGAATTGTGTCTCTAGGAATCACTGTGTCTGGGGAGGTGGAATAGAGTCTGTATAACTCACTGTGTGTGTGTGGGAGGGGTGGAATGGTGTCTGTATAAATCGTGGTGTTTTGGGTGTGGAATGCTGTCAGTATAATGCACTGTATGGGGGGGGGTTGAATGGTGTCTGTATAACTCACTGTGTGTGGGGGGGCGGAATGGTGTCTGTATAACTCACTGTGTGTGGGGGGGCGGAATGGTGTCTGTATAACTCACTGTGTGTGGGGGGGTTGGAATGGTGTCTGTATAACTCACTATGTGGGGGGTGGAATGGTGTCTGTATATCTCACTGTGTGTGGGGGGGTTGGAATGGTGTCTGTATAACTCACTATGTGGGGGGGTGGAATGGTGTCTGTATAAATCACGGTGTTTGTTGGGGTGGAATTGTGTCTGCATAACCCACTGTGTGTGGGGGGGTTGAACAGTGTCTGTATAACTCACTGTGTGTCGGGGGGTTGAACGGTGTCTGTATAACTCACTGTGTGTGGGGGTGGAATGGTGTCTGTATAACTCACTGTGTGTGGCGATGTGGAATGGTGTCTGTATAAATCACTGTGTGGGGGGTGGAATTGAGTCTGTACAACTCACTGTGTGGGGGGGTGGAATGGTGTCTGTATAACTCACTGTGTGTGGGAGCGTGAAATGGTGTCTGTGTAACTCTGTGTGTGGGGGTGTGGAATTGAGTCTGTATAAATTACTGTTTTTGGGGGGGAATGGTGTCTCTATAACTCACTGTGTGTGGGGGTGTGGAATGGTGTCTCTATAAATCACTGTGTGTGGGGTGTGGAATGGTGTCTGTATAACTCAGTGTGTGGGTGGGGTGGAATGGTGTCTGTATAACTCACTGTGTGTGGGGGGTGTGGAATGGTGTCTGTATAACTCACTGTGTGGGGGTGTGGAATGGTGTCTGTATAACTCACTGTATTTGTCGGGGGGTGGAATGGTGTCTGTATAACTCACTGTGTGTGTGGGGGTGGAATGGTGTCTGTATAACTCACTGTGTGGGGGTGTGGAATGGTGCCTGTATAACTCACTGTGTGTGTGGGGGTGGATTGGTGTCTGTATAACTCTCTGTGTCGGGGGGGTGGGTGGAATGGTGTCTGTATAACTCACTGTGTGTGTGGGGGTGTGGAATGGTGTCTGTATAACTGACTGTGTGTGTGTGGGGGTGGATTGGTGTCTGTATAACTCTCTGTGTCGGGGGGGTGGAATGGTGTCTGTATAACTCACTGTGTGTGTGGGGGGGGGGTGGAATGGTGTCTGTATAACTCACTGTGTGTGAGGGAACGATGCCCTCTGGAACTCGCAGATTGTCACAGCCGGTATTGAAGTATTGTGTCCATTATCCGTGAACACAACTGGGTGTGTTAGAGGAGAGAGAGTCCTTTGTGAACATCACAATGCGGTCGAGGTGTTCCTGTGGAAATCACAGAGGCTGATGCCAAGTGCCAGGGTCCACAGGGGCAATATGGACTGTAAGGCAGGACCTGACATTCTGAAAGTGGTATTTGTTGCACAGACAGTTCTCTGTCTTTGCGCGGGAATTTGATGGGCACATGAGGGTGAATCATTTTCGTAGCATCTGGGGAATGGCTCTAGACTAGATGGGCTGACTGGCCTGAACAATTCTTGTGGACGTGCGGCATGTTCTGGAAATGAAACTTGCACTGTTCCTGGTGCACTGGTCTTAAGACGTTAGTGGAGAGCTCCTGTATTCACGTTCCTCCCCAACACAGCGGGAGGGTGTCCTTTTAAGGGGCAGCCTGTGGCCCCCACCACAGTATCTGAGTGACACCCACATGTCCTGTCGTGTACCTTCCCAGATCCCGTCCACATCCAGGATTGTTGAAATGAGATTCTTCGAGCAGCCCGGCATGTTGTCCCCACCATTTGGGTAGAAGTCCACGTGACCACAAGGATAGATGATTCCAAACCCTGCGACAGAAGCAGCGAATCAGACAGGCCAACCCCCCTCCCTCATTCCGCTAAATCCACCGCAGGGAGAGGCCAGTGCCCACTGGCCGCTCCGCTCGTCTTTGATATGGATCTCTCTTCTCTCACTACTCACCTCCCACTGATCCCTGTTATCAAATCTCCCCCCTTTCTCATTCATTCACTGTTTCAATCACCTTTCTTCATCTCTGACACCCTCGCACTCCCCCATGCTCTTTCTCTCCCACCCTCCATTGCGCACCCTGTCTCTCCCTCCCTCTTGGCATCTTTCCCCTTTATCCCCTGGGTTCTACCCCCACCCGGTACCAGTTTCACCACTCCTGACTCTGTCCCGTCTGTGTTCTAGATCCCCGGCTGAGCCTGTTGCCGACCCAGTGCCTATGAGCCCCCGCGGTGTGAGGCTGTTTTGGCGAGGACATCCACCTTTGCTGGGGTACTTCAAGGAACCATCGGTGTGAATCACATCAACGAACAGTGCATCAGTGGGATCCAACCTCACCTCGAGAGGGGTGTTCTGGAAGTACGGGGCAACGGGATCGAGGCCTGCGGAGTAATCATGAATCAGTGTGATGTCCTCAGCTTCCTGTTATGATCTAATCCTGGCTGTTACCCACAGCCATTGCCATGAACCTCAAACTATATCGAAGAGGGCTATTCAGCCCACTGATACTATGGCAAATCATTGAGCAAACCCATTCATTTCCCTATAACCTAGCCTACCCACATTCCCATCAGTCCCTCCGACTCTCCGCACCCATACATCAGGAGCATTTTACAGCAGGTGATTAACTCCCTTACCCACATGGTACTTGGTATGTGGGTGGAAAGTGGGGCACTTCAGGAGAGCATGCAGACTCCACACAGACAGTACTGGAGGTCAGGATTGAATCCATATCATGGGAACTCTGTGTGTCCGCTCACTGTGCAGTCTTTCCCCATTAATATCAAACAAACCTGCAATCCTCTCTGTAAACAGTCCCAGTGAATTCCCCCCCTCCCCCCATTTCACCATCAGCCCTTCCTCCCAGCCTCCCATCCCAACACCAACCATCCCGAATCCAGGCCTGAGGAGAGAACATTACCTGTAATCCGGGATATCCCCGGCTTCCTGCGTCCTGCCTCACCAGCGGCGTGGGCACCCAGTCCGTGCCCCACCAGGTATACATCTGGCAAGGTGTAATTGTAGTTGCTCTGGGATGCACAAAGACAAAGAGGATGGTGAGCTGACACACCTCTACTTCAGCACCCTAACTGGGAGCCCGAGCCCACCCCAATCTCTCTGTGAACTCCTTATGTGGCACGGTAGCGTAATGGTTAACATAACCATTACGCCGTAATGCTTTCCAGTGGCTCAAGAGGAATCTACAGAGATCCTCTTGTTTGGGGTTCAAACCCCACCACTTTCTGTCAGGAGTTTGTACCTTCTCCCTATGACCACATGGAGTTTTCTCTTGGAGCTTCAGTTTCCTCCCACCTTCCTAAAGTGTGCAAGTTAAAGTTAGTAAATTGTGGGCTTGCTATGTCGTGCCCAAAGATTGGCTACTCTTGCGGGCTGCCCCCAGCACGTCCCTGGTCTGTGTTGGTCGTTGACACAAACGACACATTTCACTGTATGAATCAATATATATGTCGTAGTCATAGTCATAGTCATGCTTTATTGATCCCGGGCGAAAATGGTTTTCATTACAATTGCATCATAAATAATAAATAGTAATAGAACCATAAATAGTTAAATAGTAATATGTAAATTATGCTAGTAAATTATGAAATAAGTCCAGGACCAGCCTATTGATTCAGGATGTCTGACCCTCCAAGGGAGGAGTTGTAAAGTTTGATGGCCACAGGCAGGAATGACTTCCTATGACACTCTGTGTTGCATCTCGGTGGAATAAGTCTCTGGCTGAATGTACTCCTGTGCCCACCCAGTACATTATGTAGCGGATGGGAGACGTTGTCCAAGATGGCATGCAACTTAGACAGCATCGTCTTTTCTGACACCACCGTCAGAGAGTCCAGTTCCATCCCCACAACATCATTGGCCTTACGAATGAGTTTGTAATGAATAAAACAGATGTTTAACCTCTGTTCTTCCGGCCATCATGCTAAACAGCAAAGCCGTGCTCTGTGTGGAAATCCAACTTGCAGAAAATTGGGGTGGAGGAATAACGGGAAGCGACCTGCCGAAGGCCTCAGTAGAATAACCAGGGGGAGTGAAATGCAGATTATCAGTCTGATTACATTTCGACAGCGTGTCCTCAGTTCCCTTGTTTGGTTAAGAAGGACTGGTCATTGACCTGCTCCTCCTCGGTTGTTACATCTAATGAGATAATTATCCAACGAACAATTAACAATGGTTTATAGCAGATTTTTCCTGTCCTACCACAGTCCACACCCTGTTCTACAGAGAACTTAAAAAATAAAATCAATCCTTAAAGTAATCACAAAGAAGGCACACCAGCAGCTCTATTTTGTTAAGAGTCTTAGGAGATTTGGTATGTCACCAAATCCCTTGCAAATTTCTATCGATGTATTGTGGAGAGCATTTTGATTCTACTTGGAGTGTGCATTTCCAGATAAAGTCCATGACAACTGAGGCATACTCATCGAGGTTAGCAAGTGGAACAGGTCAAAAGCTTTAAGTTTCTCGGGGTCAATATCACAAACGACCTGACTTGGTCCAACCAAGCAGAGTCCACTGCCAAGAAGGCCCACCAGCGCCTTTACTTCCTGAGAAAGCTAAAGAAATTTGGCCTGTCCCCTAAAAACGTCACTAATTTTTATAGATGCACTGTAGAAAGCATTCTTCTAGGGTGCATCACAACCTGGTATGGAAGTTGTCCTGTCCAAGACCGGAAGAAGCTGCAGAAGATCGTGAACACAGCCCAGCACATCACACAAACAGATTGTTATTAATGATTATGATATAGTTGGGATCACAGAGACATGGCTCCAGGATGACCAAGGATGGGAGCTCAACGTTCAGGGATATTCAATATTCGGGAGGGATAGACATGAAAGAAAAGGAGGTGGGGTGGCGTTGCTGGTTAAAGATGAGATTAATGCAATAGAAAGGAAGGACATAAGCTGGGAAGATGTGGAATCGATATGGGTAGAGCTGCATAACACTAAGGGGCAGAAAACGCTGGTGGGAGATGTGTACAGGCCACCTAACAGTGGTAGTGAGGTCGGAGATGGTATTAAACAGGAAATTAGAAATGTGTGCAATAAAGGAACAGCAGTTATAATGGGTGACTTCAATCTACATGTAGATTGGGTGAACCAAATTCGTAAAGGTGCTGAGGAAGAGGATTTCTTGGAATGTATGCGGGATGGTTTTTTGAACCAACATGTCGAGGAACCAACTAGAGAGCAGGCTATTCTAGACTGGGTTTTAAGCAATGAGGAAGGGTTAATTTGCAGTCTTGTCGTGAGAGGCCCCTTGGGTAAGAGTGACCATAATAAGGTGGAATTCTTCATTAAAATGGAGAGTGACATAGTTAATTCAGAAACAAAGATTCTGAACTTAAAGAGGGGTGACTTTGAAGGTATGAGATGTGAATTGGCTAAGATAGACTGGCAAATGACACTTAAAGGATTGACAGTGGATATGCAATGGCAAGCATTTAAAGATTGCATGGATGAACTACAACAATTGTTCATCCCAGTTTGGCAAAAGAATAAATCAAGGAAGGTAGTGCACCTGTGGCTGACAAGAGAAATTAGGGATAGTATCAATTCCAAAGAAGAAGCATACAAATTAGCCAGAGAAAGTGTCTCACCTGAGGACTGGGAGAAATTCAGAGTTCAGCAGAGGAGGACAAAGGGCTTAATTAGGAAGGGGAAAAAAGATTATGAGAGAAAACTGGCAGGGAACATAAAAACTGACTGTAAAAGCTTTTATAGATATGTGAAAAGGAAAAGACTGGTAAAAACAAATGTAGGTCCCCTGCAGACAGAAACAGGTGAATTGATTATGGGGAGCAAGGACATGGCAGACCAATTGAATAATTACTTTGGTTCTGTCTTCACTAAGGAGGACATAAATAATCTTCCAGAAATAGTAGGGGACAGAGGGTCCAGTGAGATGGAGGACCTGAGTGAAATACATGTTAGTAGGGAAGTGGTGTTAGATAAATTGAAGGGATTAAAGGCAGATAAATCCCCAGGGCCAGATGGTCTGCATCCCAGAGTGCTTAAGGAAGTAGCCCAAGAAATAGTGGATGCATTAGTGATAATTTTTCAAAACTCGTTAGATTCTGGACTAGTTCCTGAGGATTGGAGGGTGGCTAATGTAACCCAACTTTTTAAAAAAGGAGGGAGAGAGAAACCGGGGAATTATAGACTGGTTAGCCTAACGTCAGTGGTGGGGAAACTGCTGGAGTCAGTTATCAAAGATGTGATAACAGCACATTTGGAAAGCGGTGAAATCATCGGACAAAGTCAGCATGGATTTGTGAAAGGAAAATCATGTCTGACGAATCTCATAGAATTTTTTGAGGATGTAACTAGCAGAGTGGATAGGGGAGAACCAGTGGATGTGGTATATTTGGATTTTCAAAAGGCTTTTGACAAGGTCCCACACAGGAGATTAGTGTGCAAACTTAAAGCACACGGTATTGGGGGTAAGGTATTGATGTGGATAGAGAATTGGTTAGCAGACAGGAAGCAAAGAGTGGGAATAAACGGGACCTTTTCAGAATGGCAGGCAGTGACTAGTGGGGTACCGCAAGGCTCAGTGCTGGGACCCCAGTTGTTTACAATATATATTAATGACTTGGATGAGGGAATTAAATGCAGCATCTCCAAATTTGCAGATGACACGAAGCTGGGCGGCAGTGTTAGCTGTGAGGAGGATGCTAAGAGGATGCAGGGTGACTTGGATAGGTTGGGTGAGTGGGCAAATTCATGGCAGATGCAATTTAATGTGGATAAATGTGAAGTTATCCACTTTGGTGGCAAAAATAGGAAAACAGATTATTATCTGAATGGTGGCCAATTAGGAAAAGGGGAGGTGCAACGAGACCTGGGTGTCATTATGCACCAGTCATTGAAAGTGGGCATGCAGGTACAGCAGGCGGTGAAAAAGGCGAATGGTATGCTGGCATTTATAGCGAGAGGATTCGAGTACAGGAGCAGGTAGGTACTACTGCAGTTGTACAAGGCCTTGGTGAGACCACACCTGGAGTATTGTGTGCAGTTTTGGTCCCCTAATCTGAGGAAAGACATCCTTGTCATAGAGGGAGTACAAAGAAGGTTCACCAGATTGATTCCTGGGATGGCAGGACTTTCATATGAAGAAAGACTGGATGAACTAGGCTTGTACTCGTTGGAATTTAGAAGATTGAGGGGGGATCTGATTGAAACGTATAAAATTCTAAAGGGATTGGACCGGCTGGATGCAGGAAGATTGTTCCCGATGTTGGGGAAGTCCAGAATGAGGGGTCACAGTTTGAGGATAAGGGGGAAGCCTTTTAGAACTGAGATTAGGAAAAACTTCTTCACACAGAGAGTGGTGAATCTGTGGAATTCTCTGCCACAGGAAACAGTTGAGGCCAGTTCATTGGCTATATTTAAGAGGGAGTTAGATATGGCCCTTGTGGCTACGGGGGTCAGGGGGTATGGAGGGAAGGCTGGGGCGGGGTTCTGAGTTGGATGATCAGCCATGATCATAATAAATGGCGGTGCAGGCTCGAAGGGCCGAATGGCCTACTCCTGCACCTATTTTCTATGTTTCTATGTTTCTAAACCAATCTTCCGTTCATGGACTCACTTTACACCGCATGCCAGGATAATCAAGGACACGACCCACGCAGCCAACACACTTTTCGTCCCTCTTCCCTCCGGGAGAAGGTTCAGGAGCTTGAAGACTCGTACGGCCAGATTTGGGAACAGCTTCTTTCCAACTGTGATAAGCCTGCTGAACGGATCCTGACCCGGATCTGGACCATACCCTCCAAATATCCGGACCTGCCTCTCGGTTTTTTTGCACTACCTTACTTCCTATTTTCTATTTTCTATTTATGATGTATAATTTAAATTTTTAATATTTACTATCGATTTGTACTCCAGGGAGCGCGAAGCGCAGAATCAAATGTCGCTGTGATGATTGTATGCTCTAGTATCAATTGTTTGGTGACAATAAAGTATAAAGTAAAGTACTTCACAGGCTGGAACGGAGACTCCAATGCACGGGGTTGCAAATACATCCAGCTCCATCATAGGTACACGTCCTTCTCACCACCGAGGGCATCTTCAAAAGGTGACGCCTCAGTGAGGTGGCATCTATGACTGAGGACCCTCACCATTCAGGACGTGTCCTCTTCTCATTACTACCATCGAGGAGCAGGAATAGAGCAACCACATTCAATGTTTTAGGAATAGGCTTTGCCCACCGCTGTCAGATTTGTGAATTGTCCATGGACCACATTATCTTTAGTGTTGTGAACCTTGTAGTAATTTTATGCCTTTGCACGGTACTGCTGCCACAAAACAACAAATTCCACATCATCTTAGACCAGTAATCATGAATCTGAGTATACTCGGCAAGTCGGACAGTGCCCGTGGAGAAAGAGAAAATGGGTTAAGATTACAGATCAATCACATGACATGAGAAATGAGCATTGCTGACACAAGCTGGAGAGGCTGGTTATCTGAAGTTGTTGAAGGGCACAAGACCTTGGCGAGACCTCACAGTGAGTTTTGTGTGAGGGTTCATCTCCTTACCCGAGAAAGGACATTCTCACTCTGGAGGGAGAATAGTGACAGTTCACCATCTAATTCCTGGGATGGCAGGAATAAGAGTGATTCCAGAATGGAGCAGGATTGGGTCAACTGGACAAGAGTTTAATAGATTAAATGGGCTAGAACCTGGAGCCACTGGCTAGTTCACCGTCTGATTCCTGGGATGGCATGGCTGGCCCATGGAAGGAGATTGGGACAACTGTACAAGAGTAGTAGACTTACTGGACTAGAAACAGGTGCCATAGCTCAGTTGGAACTGAGATGAGGGGACATTTCATCAGAGGGTGGGGAAGTAGTGAAATTCCCCACCAGATGAATCTATGGAGAACAGTTCAGTCTATTTTTTGAAGGGGGAGTCAGATATTATTTTAAAGGCTAAAGAGACTATGGGATGTGCACAAACAGTCGGAAGCATATTGAATGATGGAGCAGGCTTCAACAGCTATCTCCTGCTCCTGGTTTATAAGTTCCTATAAGGTTTCAGGGACTGCACTGTGTCTGGTCAGAAGACGAGGAGCTGTTGCCAGAGGCAACATTGGGCTTCTTTGGAACAGTGTAGGACCCTGGAGACAGAGAGCTCAGACTGGGAGTGGATGGAGAACTAAAGTGAGTGGAGATTGGAAGACGTCCTTCGCTGATGATTGGAGGTGTTCTACAGGGCGGCTGTCAAGCCTGTGTTTGCTTTAGCAGCTTAAGGCTGATTTATACTTGTGCATCAAATGTATGCCATAGGTGCGGCGTAGCCACGTACCCTACGCTGTACTCTACGCCCATCCCTACGCCGGAGACTAACGTGCACCTCTCCGAAAATGTAACTACGCGTCGTGGCGACGCAGACCGCAACAACTGTGATTGGTCCACTTGGTAGCATTGCATTTCCTCCTACACTGCAATAGCTTCCCATTGGGCGACTGAAGGGTAGGGAAGGAACTCTGGCTGCAATGTTTTCCATAAAGCTTTACAGACCTCCGAAATTATGGAGAACCCTGTGCTTGATGCCAGTTTGTAGCTAGCTGCTACAGCCTGTTGACTTCCACCTGAAGCTAAAACTCGAATGGTGATTGCCAGTCTCTGAGCATACTGTGCGTACACTGATGCGAAATAAATGGTTGGAGATGATGAACCAAATCGTCAAATCTCCCTGCCAACATTGGAAAATATTTGAAATGTATATCCTCGTCCATGTCTCTCAGTGGCTGGACAAGCACAGGAAATTCACCTTTCTTCAGTTTCAGTCGCCATTGTTTGAAGTTCGAGTTTCTTCGTGTTGAGTTTCAACATGAAGAAACTCAACACAGTGGCATAGAAACCCCATTGCTAACTAGCGTTTTGGCAGTGAACTGCAGAGCGACGCAGACACACCAACGCACAAGTATCAATGCTCACAACGGCGTAGCCCACTTGCGTAGGCTACGGCGTAATCTAGTACACACAAGTATAAATCAGCCTTTGGGGATGGAAGAATGGATGCTTTGGAATGCGCAGATTGGAAGTGCGTCCAGTGGTAGCTCCAGAAATATGGAGCCTCAGTTGAACGGGGAAGCTGGGGAAATGGGAAACCCTGTGATAGTTCTGCGTGGAGGACGGGATGAGAGCAGAACTGTGGGATATGAAGACGTGACTCTTGGTGGTGGGAGGGGAGATTATGGTTATGGAACCAGTGGAGTGGGTAATGCTACAATCAGGGGAGAGGGAGCTGGAGGTAGTGTGAGAATGGCTGGTTATCTGAAGGTGTTGAATAGTACAGGACCTTGATAAGACCTGTAAGCCCGAGTTCGGTGAGACTGGCTGGAGGAGGTGCAGTCACCAAGTCTGTGGCCTCGTGGTGGAAACTGCTGGCCAACCAAGTGACCAGAGACAGTATCAGTAATGTGGAGGAAGGCAAGGTCAGAGATGGACAACAGGAAAGGGAGGGTGCAGAGATACTTGCACCAATATGTTACAGCCCAGCCCTGTTTAACAGGGAGATGGTTCCTGTTACAGCCCAGCCCTGCGTAACAGGGAGATGGTTCCTGTTACAGCCCAGCCCTGCGTAACAGGGAGATGGTTCCTGTTACAGCCCAGCCCTGCGTAACAGGGAGATGGTTCCTGTTACAGCACACTCCTGTTCTCACTGTCAATCTACACTCTGTCCCCTGAAGTATTTGTTGTACAAGGTGATAGGTCCCTCACTGACACTCACCTCCAGTGCATCGAGGAAGAATGCAATTTCTGCTCCCACCACACGGACGTTCTGCGCAGCCTGGCTAAACACACATTGAGAGCCACCATTCCAGTCCACACCGATGCAGTTGACACCATCCACTTGTAGAATAGTCTTGAAAGAGAGAGCAGATACTGAGATCGGTCAGATCCCCACTCCACGGCAGCACCCACCACTGGAGGTCAGACGGCACGGAAATCAGCCACTCGGCCCATCCCTTGCATGCTGTAATCCAGCCTCAAACCCTTTCCCTCCCATCCAGATTCCAACTTCCCCAAGAAGTGTCAGCTCTGGGTGGATAAATGCCCATATTTTTATCTGATGCCCAATCCCAGGAGTGATCCGCTTTTCAGGTATTGTGAAAGTATTTAAAGTGAAAGTTTGCACATTTTTAAAGTTCTCATACACTGAGGGCCAAAGAGATTAAGTCCAAAGTTCTGTGAGTGCCGTGTAATTCAATAGGACAGCAGGGGAACAGGCTCTTCGGCCTGTCAGTTGCAGACCGTCCATATCCCCCATTCCCTGCCCCTTTACTTGTCTGTCTAAAGGCTTCATTAATACTGCTGTCATATCTAGTTCTACCAACTCTCGGCCAAAGTTCCAGGCACCCACCACTCTCTGTTTTTAAAAAAAACTTGCCTCACAAATCTCGTTTTGACTTCTCTCCTCTCACCACAAGCCTATGCATTCACGTATTTGACATTTCCGCTCTGGGACAAAGACTCTATCAACCCTTTCCATGCCTCTCATCGTTGTGTATAGTTTATTTAGGTCAGCCCTCAGCCTCTGAGACTCCAAACAAATCATTCTAAATCTGTCCAAGCTGGTACTCACTAATCCAGGCAACACCATGGTGAACCTCTTCTGCACCCTCTCCAAAGTCTCCACACCCTTCTGTAATGAGGTGACCGGAACTGAACGCACATACTCCAGATGCAGTCTAACCCAAGTTTTATACAGATGCAACATGGATTGCTATTCTTTATATCACTACCCCAATGTATCCCCACTTCCGGGGCTCCACTCCGGATTTGCTCCCGGAGCCTTTGTCTTCACCTTGTTCACTGCCCTACTTGCATCACTTCAGTAAACTATAGACTCACTCCCAAAATCCCTCTGCACATCAGTGTTCCTCAGGGCCCTGCCATTTACTTCCTTTTACATGTGACCTCACTTTGTTCAGATTCAACTCATCTTTCATTTCTCCACACTCATTTCCAGCCGGTCTATATCACACTATGTCCTTTGACACATTTCTTCACCATCCATATCCTCTACAGTTCTGCATACTTTCTAATCAGATCACCAGCATCTTTGTTGGTATAGATGTCTGGTGGTGGTTGGTTGGCATCTGTCTGTCTCGAAGAACAATGGATGATGATGATCATCAGCACAAGCCTGGGCAGAGGGTATGGAGATCCTGAGATGCCCAGTCGTCGAGATCCCCCTCTTGGCCTCACCAGTGTAGTCCAAAGGAAACTTTATGAAGAAATACGTTTGGCACCAGCTTGGCTGCAGGAGCTGCTGGAAGGATGTTCCTTGATGTTCAGCTGGACTTGCTGTCTGGGTTTACTCCTGTAGCCTTCATCTCTTCCGAGATGTCTGGTAATTAGGACACATTGGGGCCAGTGCATTTTGGCCCAATTAAGCACCTGCCCTAATTAGCCAAAGTTTCATGGAAATAGTTCAAAAGAGACAAGCCACCATTAACTGAGTAACAAATTATGTATTTAAATGAAAGGCAGAACAAATCAGTACACTATCAGTACTACTACAGTACTATAATGGTTATCATCAGATGAATGAATCCTGTGTTCGCTGCCATCTTCTTCTGATTAACTGTAAATGAACAAAATCAGCGTAGACACCTGGTGCAGATCGTGGACTGTCTTCATATAATCCTTTCGAGGATTGCATTCTCCAAATCTTCATTTTCATTGTTACGTGTAAGAGGATTATTGATACCTTCAAGTTCTTCATCGTTCCTAACTTGCTGAAGTAGTGAAATCGTTTTATTTTCACTCCTAGATGTATCTGGCATCTCCAAGCCCGAGTGTTTGAAACTTCAGTGAGCAAAGCAGTTCTCAATTGTCTTACTGTTTATTTCTCACCAACTATCACTGCTTTTTGGACACAAACACACTAGCCTGATGCTATTTAAAAACTGTTCACTCTGAGCACATGACTGACGCTAGTTAGAAACCATTTGCCAATAGGGTCCTGCCCCAATTAAGCGACATAGTGCCCCACAGAAATAAATGAAACACCGGCTGTTTTCTAGATTATTTTTTGTTCTTTAAGAATTGGTCCAATTACCCAATGGCCCAATTAGCTGGAATCCACAGTAATTGATATAAAATCACAAAGAACAGATATTCCAGCACTGATCCCTGCAGAACACACTGGTCACAGACCTCCAGCCATAAAAACACCCCTCTACCATTACCGCCAGTTTTCCCTGGACAAGTTAATTCCAGATACAATTTACCAGATCCACACTTTACACTGTGGATTCTACGTGCCCTGATCATCTAGACCAGGCTACCACGAGGGAACATGTTGAACATTTCACTTAAGTGAACTGCTCCAGCCCGATCAGTCACCTTCATCATATCCTTAAAATACTCAAACAAGTTTGTTAGATAGGCTGTCTGCCGTACAATGCCATGCTGACTATCCCTAATAAACCAAGGGGTTTCCAAATGTGAATAAATCCTGTCCCTGAGAATCTTCAATAATTTCTCGATCATTGATATAATGCTGGGATGGAATAGGCGCCCTTCCTTCGTTCATCGAATCTGCCCATCATCCCTTCCCTCACCCTCCAACCACAGTAGTGTAGCGGTTAGAGTGATACTGTTGCAGCTCGGGGCGTTGGAGTTGGGAGTTCATTCCTGGCGTCCTCCGTAAGGAATGTCGGTACGTCCTCCCCGTGGGATGTGCGGGCTGCCCTAGCTTCCTCCCACGCTCCAAGACCTTCCGGGCAGGTTAGCTGGGCATTGTACATTGTCCTGTGATTAGGTTGGGTTGAATCGGGGTTGTGAGAGGTTGCAGAAGGGCCTATTCTGCACAAAATCTCGAAATAAATAATCCCTCGTGTAAGGTCACTTCTCCCCAAACAGACTCACCAGTTCTAGAGGAACGGCAATTTTCTTCACACCACATCACACACCGACCTGCTCCTCTCACCTCACTCAGACTGTCAGATCACACCTCACACTGACACAGATCACACCTCACACACACACCTCAGTCTGACTGTCAGGTCACACCTCACACTGACACAGATCACTCCTCACACACACACCTCAGTCTGACTGTCAGATCACACCTCACACTGACACAGATCACTCCTCACACACACAATTCACACTGACACACAGATCACACCTCACACTGACACAGATCACACCTCACTCTGACTGTCAGATCACACCGACACAGATCGCACCTCACACTGATACAGCTCACAACTCGCACTGACACACAGATCACACCTCACGCCTCACACTGACACACACACACTTCACATTGATACAGCTCACACCTCACACCGACACACGGCTCACAACTCACACCGCACTGTGCCCCACAACTCCCACCTTGCACAGATCCACGACCCATTGGGAATCTCCATTTTTCAGATGTCCGTGGACGACCAGGACACTCTTCTGATTGGTGTCAAAGTTAGAGGCAGCAACCGTCTGCGGATGTGTCCCGCTGATTTCCTGCAGAGACAACACGATTAAAACTCTTTAAATGAGACCGCGTATCCCTGGCCTGGTTGCAGAGTGGGACATGGGCAGGAGCAGCCACAAACAGGGAGAGAGGATGGGGACTAGGGGACAAAGTGGGTGAAGGACAGCCCTTCTCCTGAACTCCTCGCTCTGGGAGAGAAACCTCTGGCTCTGGCTGAGAAAAGACGGAGCTCCACTCTCACCCTACAGTCGTGGTTTGACCATAGCTCAAGGCTCTACTAAGGGATCCGTAAAACCACACACCACAAGACATAGGAGCAGAATTAGACCATTCGTCCCATCGTGTCTGCTGCTCCGGTCCATCACGGCTGATTTATTATGATCCCTTTGAATCCTGCCATCTCCCCGTGTGCCTTTACCAATCAAGAACATATCAACCTCAATGTACCCAATGGTTTGGCTTCCACTGCCGTCTGGAATAACAAATTCCACCGATTCATTGCCCCCTGGCCAAAGAAATTCATCCTCTACTCTGTTCTAAAGGGAGAACAGAGAAGAGGGGTCCTTCTATTCCGAGACAGCACACTCTGGTCCTAGACTCCTCCACTACTGGAGCCATCCTCGGCAAGATCACTCTATCTGGCCCTTTCAATGCTTTCCTAAATTCCAGCAAGTACAGTCCTAGAGCCATTAAATGTCCCTCGTACGGCACTGCCTCACACCAGGGTCCCTGTAGTTACAGGAGCAACGCGGAAACGTAACTGCGCGCAACAAGATCCCACAAAGAACAATAACGCTTATTGCTGTGTACCTGTCCAAACATCCTTTAAGCATTGTAATTGTACCCTCCTCTGGCATCTTGTTCCATATACCCGCCACCCTGTGCTTCGCAAGCTTACCCCTCAGATTCCCTTCTCACCTGAAACTATGCCTTCTTGCTTTAGACTCCCCCACTCAGGGAAAGACCACGATCGGCCACGTCAGACGACATGGCAAACGACGAGCGAGCGAACGCCGGGAAAACGACCGTGACCATCCACCTTATCTACACAGTTGATGGTTTTATAAACTTCTGTCACCCTGCCCCACACCCCAGTGTGGCGGCCAGCGCAATGCTTTACGGTGCCAGCAATCGGCTTGTAATTCCCGCCGCCGTCTATAAGGAGTGTACGTTCTCTCTGTGACGGCGTGCGTTTCCGCTGGTTTCATCCCACGTTCCAAAAACGTATGGATAGGGTTCGTGTGTTGGAGGCAGGCACTACAATTTACTGTATGTCTCAATATATGTGATAAATAAACTCTGTAAACTTTATCTTTATCTCCTCCTCTCCAGGGAAAACAGTCCCAGCCTGTCCTGTGTCCCACTGTAACTCGAGCTTTCCAGACCGGGCAACGATCCGGGCAATGAACCGTCCCTAGATTAAAAGCACCTTCGGCTGTTTGGCCTGGGTGAAGGTGGTGTTACCTGGAAGCTGTCGGGGTTCTCCCTGGTGTAGAGCAGGAAACGGGTGCCGATTTTCTCAGGGCTCCAGGGGTCCCTGGCAACGGGTCTTTCCTTGGTCCCTGTCCATGGGTATCCACGGGCGAAACAGCCCAGCTTATCGTAGCATATTTCATCCGGTCCACCTGCCAACACTGAGACACAATGAGGTACCAATGAAGTGCAGTCACTGGGTGACGAACAAGCTCTCCTGTACGCCTGTCACACCGCAACCGTACCTAGCTGATTACATCTTGATGCCCAGGCTCCCAAATCAACACCCTCACCATCACTCTGCCTTCCCAGATGCTGCCTGACTCGCTGAGTTCATCCAGCAGTTTGCTGTTCACTCCAAATTCCCGCGTCTGCAGTGCTCCGTGTCTCCGAACTTGCAGAGCTGTAGTTCCCTTTGTTACCCCCACTCTGTAGCGGTCACTACTCCCCCGCCCCCCGCCGTTCTACCCTCCAGATCCAAAATTTTGCTCCCTAACGTATCCGATCTGGTCCCAAGTTCGCCATTCGCATTTCTGACTCTGACCGTCATCAGCTTCTGAATTCAGTTCACATTTTAAAACGGTATCATGAAAAACTCTGCTGGAATATTGAGTTCAGTCTGGTCACCTCATTATAGGAAGAATGTGAATGCTTTAGAGAGGGCGGAGAGGAGATTTATGAGGATGCTGCCTGGATTAGGGAGCATGTTTTATAAGGAGTGGTTGAACATGCTTTGGGGTGAAGGAGGATGAGAGACGACTTGGTAGAGGTGTACGGGATGTTAGGAGACACAGAGTGGTCAGTAACCACCTTTTTTCCTAGAGTGGAAATGGCTAATATGAGAGAGCATAATTTTAAGGTGACTGGAGGAAAGTATTGGGGGGGGGGTAATAGGTGCTTTTTTTAAATATAGAGAATATCGTTTTTTATAGAGTGGGAATGGAAAGAGCGTGGAACACACTGCCAGGGGTATAGCCGTGGAGGCAGACACATTAGGGACATTATTAAGAGACTCTGAGATAAGCACATGGATGAAAGAACAATGCAGATCTATGCGGGAGGGAAGTGTTAGATTGATCATGTAGGTCAGCACAACATTGCGGGCCGAAGGGTCTGTGCTGTGCTGTAAGTTCTATGTTCCATAAAACTCTCATCCCTGTTTCCTATCCCCCATGCCTGCCCACTTCCCTGCCATTGTCCCCTCCAGCAACCTTACAACAAATCTCTGTCTGACTCTAATTCTCGCCTCCTGACCTCCTCCAATTTATCTCCCCTGGGCTAAGACCCGAGATCTGGAACTCTCCCCCTAATCCTACTCCGCTTCTCTCTACTCCGTGAAGGCGTCCCTTTAAGCCAATTTCTGCCTTTATTTCACTACCTGATTCAATTAAATTTTATCTATGACTGCAAGCCCACCCATAATGCAGGGGGGGGGGGGGAAACACCGTATCTCTCAGTTTAAGCACCGAAGGAACCAAGCCATTAACAAATGCTTTCTGGTCAGTTACCGTTGGCTCTGGTGAGAAGGAAAGTGATGGGGATCCACAGACTCAGCATCTGAAAGAGAAACGGAGCTGCTTCAAACACTCCTGTGGAGTGACGGATTCTTAAAACGCTCACACTGACAATAACTTAAACCACGGGATTGTGTTCTCCAGAGAAATAAGAGGAAACTCTGCGAAAACAAGCTCTTCCAAAGGCTCGATGAGCTGAGT
This sequence comes from Mobula hypostoma, assembly GCF_963921235.1. Lineage (NCBI taxonomy): Eukaryota > Metazoa > Chordata > Chondrichthyes > Myliobatiformes > Myliobatidae > Mobula > Mobula hypostoma. Next base: position 17,444,528 of record NC_086115.1, read on the forward strand.
ATGAGGGATTTCCCTGTGCGACAAGTCTAGGACATGGGGAACATAGTCTGAGAACAGGTCACCTGCTTCGCACAGAGATAAGAAAGTTCTTCATTCAGAGCCGGTGAAACTTTGGATTTCTCTTCCAGGAGGAAGGTCATGGAGGCTGAACCTACTCCACTTAGAGATCAATAGATCTCTGGATATTGAGGGAATCAAGTAATATTGCAGGGAGATGGTGCCATGGTAGACCGGCCAGGTTGACCTGCTGGGACAGGTTTATGGGCCAGGCAGGTCACCTTGTTCTGCTGTTCTTTCTGCCCCAGTACTGGATAGGTGGTGTCAACTGCGAACCAGATGTTGAATCTGATCCCACCTATCCCCCAGGGAGAAGATCCCAGATCACATCCCACTGCATTAAACCTATCTCCACATGAGTGCTTATCCCCTCAAATCCACTCCACGAGGGGGACCTGCTACCTGTGGGGAGGGGTTGCTGGGTTGCAGGAGGAGTCCATGTGGCCGAGCAAGCTGGGGAGGCTTCACCCAAAAGCTTTGATGGGGGCACATTAGATTATTTTCCTTTGGAACGCAGGAAGATGAGAGGACAGTTAATCAAGCTAATTGGCAGGAGGTAAACAGTGGGAATAAGTGGAACCTTTTCTGATTGGCCGCCGGTGACTCGTGGTGTTCCACAGCGGTCAGTGTTAGGACCCCAGTTTTTACATTGTATGTCAGTGATTTGGGTGACGGAATTGATCACTCTGTGGCCAGGTTTGCAGATGTTACGAAGATAGGTGGAGGGGCAGATAATGTTGAGAAAGCAGGGAGGTTGCAGAAGGACTTGGACAGATTAGGAGAATGACAAAGAAGTGGCAGATGGATTACAGTGCTGGGAAATGTATGGCCATGCACTTGGTAGGAGGAATAAAAACGTAGACTGTTTTCTAATCGGGAGAAAATTCAAAAGTCAGAGGTGCAAAGGGGCTTCGGAGTCCTCGCAAAAGATTCCCTAAAGGTTGATTTGCAGGTTGGGTCAATGGTGAGAAAGTTAAATATAATGTTAGCGTTCATTTCAAGAGTTAATAGATGTTGTTTGCTTGGATTTTCAGAAGGCCTTTGACAAAGTGCCACACGTGAGGTTGCTTAACAAGTTAAGAGCTAATAGTACGGCAGGACAGATGCTAGCATGGATAGCTGATTGGCTGATCAGCGGGAGGCAAAGAGGGAATAAAGGAGCCTTTTCTGTTTGGCTACGGTTGACTCGTGGTGTTTGCAGGGGTCGGTGTTGTGACCGCTTCTTTTCACGTTACGTGTCAGTGATTTGGACAACAGAATTGATGGCTTTGTGGCCAAGTTTGCGGGTGATACGAAAATAGATGGAGGGACAGGTAGTGTTGAGGAAGCAGGGAGTCTGTAAAAGGACTCAGACAGATTGGGAGAATGGGAAAAGAAGTGGCAGATGGAATATAATGTAGGGAAGTGTATAGTCAGGTAGTTTGGTGGAAGGAATATAGACATAGACTATTTTCTAAAGAATCATGGGGTGCAAAGGGACTTGAGAGTCCTTGGGCGGGATTCCCTAAACTTGCAGGTTGAATCAGCGGTAAGGAAGGCAAATACAATGTTCGCAGTATTTCAAGAGGTCTAGCATATAAAAGCAAGAATGTAATGCAAACACGATGAAATCTGCAGATGCTGGAATTTCAAGCAACACACATAAAAGTTGCTGGTGAACGCAGCAGGCCAGGCAGCATCTCTAGGAAGAGGTACAGTCGACGTTTCGGGCCGAGACCCCTCGTCAGGACTAACTGAAAGAAGAACTAGTAAGAGATTTGAAAGTGGAAGGGGGAGGGGGAGATCCGAAATGATAGAAGAAGACGGGAGGGGGAGGGATGGATCAATGTAATGCGGAGGTTTCATAAGACATTGGCCAGTCTGCACGGAGTAATGTGAGCAGTTTTGAGCCCCATATTTAAAAAAAGACGTATTGACATCGGAGAGGGATCAGAGGAGGTTCACTAGAATGATTCTGTGAACGAAAGATTTATCATATGAGGAGCGTTTGATGGTTCTGAGCGTTTACTCATTGGAATTTAGAAGAATGTGGGGAGGGGGTATCTCATTGAAACCTTTTGAATGTTGAAACGCTTAGATAGAGTGGATGTGGAGAGGTGGGGGAATCTGGAACCAGAGGACACAGCCCCAGAATAGAAGGACGCTCATTTAGAACGGAAATGAGGAGGAATTTCTTTGATATACTTGCGACAAATAAAGCTAATGTTTATCTTTATACTTCCCTCCAGTCCTTCCGGAGTTAACCGGCCCTCCGCTGGGGAAGTAGGTCTTCCTTCTTCATGCTGCCAGGGATCCTCATTACCTCGTAATCTTCCATAAGTTCTTCCCTCAGAATATTGGCTTCAAAGATCTCTCTTACTAAGTGCAACCCTCCGGAAGCAGCCACGTCCAGTGAGATCCCCCAGCACTCTCTCCAGAGTGTCCCATCCTTCCCGTAATGTGGTGATCGGAGTCACAGAGCACTACATCACAAAAACAGGCCCTTCCAGCCCATCTGGTCAGAGCCAAACTGTTACTCTGCTAAATCCCATCGACCTGTAACCAGACCATAGCCTTCCATACCCCTCCTATCCATGTAGATATCCAAAATTCTCCTAAATGTTGAAACCAAACCTACACCTATCGCTTGTGGAAGTATGGTATGCTGGCAGCTCGCTCCATGCTCTCAGCATTCCTTGAGTGAAGAAGTCTCCCCTCAAGTTCTCCTTAAACATTTCGCCTTTCACCCTTAAATCATGGTCGGTCGTTCTAGTCTTACCCAACCTCGATGGAAAAAAGCCTGCTTGTATTTACCCTGTTTATACCCCCTCATAAATTTATCGACCTCTTTCACGTCTCCCCTCATTCTCCCACGCTCCAGGGAATGACGTCATAATCTGTTCAGCCTTTCCTCATAACTCAGGTCCTCAAGTCCCGGCAACATCCATGGAAATTTTCTCTGTACACTTTCAATATTATTGGTATCTTTCCTGTAGGCAGGTGTTCAGAGGGGCACAAAATACTCTCAACCAGTCCTCACCAGTGTCTGACTCAACTGCAGTATAACATTCCAACTCCTGTACTCAGTACTTTGATTTATGAAGCCAACAGCTCTCTTTACAACCACATCCAACTGTGATACCACTTCCATTGAAATTTTGAACTGTTCATACAATTGTAGCATGACCGTCCCCTGCCTCTTGTATTTCGTACCTGCCGCTGTTCCCTGCCCACTTTCTCAACCACCTCATGCCCTTCAGAGAGCATGGGCGTGCCCCCCGAGATGCCTCATCTCCACCACGTTTCCTCCTGTCCGCTTGCCGCTGCTGTGACCAGACGGGCTGCTGCGTCGGTGAGGCAAACCCTGTCCGCCAGTGGCGGCTGCCGGCGCTCACGGGGAGGGGGGGTACGAAACAGTACAGACAGAGACTCACCTCTCACGGCTTTCAGTCCTGAGCGGGGCGCGGCTGCTCTTATACGGTCACTTGTGGCCCGCGGCGTGCGAAGGGCGCAGCTGGATGCTGAGAACGCCGAGCGTGAAATCCAGATGCTCGGCTCGGTCTTTCCAACAAGGTCAGCTGATAATGGGGAGAAAAACAAGCCTGGACCTTGGACCATAAACCAAGCTTTGACTCTTTGTAACCAGCTTGGGTTTCATCTCCTACAAATCTCCATGACACCTGAGTAAATCTGTGGAGTGGTGATCTCTCCTAACATGTCGGGGTTGATGGACGGGTCTGAGGCCTCCGTCGGTCAAAGTTGACCGTAGATATTGCGACCTAGCTGTCTAGATACACAAGTGTAGGCAGCACTATACGGAGAGCAAGGCCATCCCCAGCCCCTCCCCATGCACCTGATGAACCCAAGTGAACGGCAGAGACTGATACAGTTTGGTACCAGCAGCGTCACAGGAGTTGCCAGTCAGCGTTGAACTCAAGGTAGGACTTCTTTAGGGACTCCAGCTCCGGATTTTCCCCTCCGGGTTTACTCCCGAAGCCTTCCCCATGAGTGGGTATAGCCGCAAGGCGGCGGAGGTTTGAGATCAGAGTTTTCCTTCTCCTAGATGAACTGCCGACCACGGCTGATGAGCTCCATCTGTCCGAAGCGACTGGTTTTAAGGCTCCAGCAACCCGCCTTTGCCCTTTTTCCTGTCAGTAGAAGTAGTTCAGACAGGCTTAGTAGCTAAGCCCCACGTGAAGGCCAGGAGCTGGTTGTCAGAGGCTACTTCAGGCGTACATCACTGGGAACATTTAATAGGTAGTGGTGTCGTAGTGGATCGACCCGATGCAAAGAAAACAGTACCACAAGTACACTAACACACGCAACTCTTTTTCAAACTTTTACTCTTTATTTACAGCATGTTGTGGGGGAAGTTACAGACTGATCTCTCAAAGAGCCAGTCCAGACATTGCCCCCGAATTACACAATTCTCCACAATTTATAACATTCATCAGGTAGCAGGAAATCTTACAAGTTTAGACAATATTAGAATCATTTCAATCACATGCCAAGATACAATTAGATGTAAAATGATCATTGGTCAGTTAGTTATAATTATTTTAAGCCAAAGCTAGCCCATCAGTTCCTCATTCAGACACCTTCCCCTTTTCTCTGGAACATTCTAACCCCTACACGATTCTTCCCATATTTAGCTATACCTTGAGCTGCTTCTGCAAGATCAGATAATTCCTCATTTGAACCCTTGCCTATCTTTAGGGAACAATGGCTAGTACGTCATCTGTTGCTGGGTAAAGTTTCTTTCTGACTTGTCCCAGCGACAGTATTGATCACTAGCCAATCATTGTTCTTAGTCTATACCCCTATTTACCTATCCCCCTACTCCACCAGTGGGAGCTTGTTCCCATTACTACCCCGCTCCTCCAGCTTTAACAACTTCAAGGATGGAGGAGTGCTGTTAGTAATATCACCGTGACATGAGGTATAACTCTGAGCTATGGGAGTTTCCTGCCCCGTGTGATATAGCGGGGTTCCCTGTCCCTGTCAGATGCACGTGGTTACTCTATCCATGCGATTCACTGTAGTCTCCTTGTGCAATGTACAGGGGTTGCACATCCCCTTTGTGATACATTGCTCCACCTTATTCCTGTATTGTTAAATTAAATTCAAAGATTCCAAGCTTCAAAGCACATTAATCATCAAAGAACATATAAATTATACATCCTTGAGATTTGTCTGCTTACACGGAGCAAGAAACCCGAAAAGAACCCATTTGTAAAACAAAGAAAGACCAATCCCCAATATGCAGAGAAAGAGAGACAAAAAAGGACAGATCGTGCAGACGTTAGAAGCGAGCAACAACAACAGCAACATGGAATTCTTAGATCCGAATCCCTGGAGCAGCCCAGAGTCGGCACAAAGCCTCAGTATTCAGTTCGGTGTGCTAGCGGGACAAATCACTGCGAAGTTCGCAGACACGAAGCACGGCAGCCGGGGTCTGTCTCATAGCCCCAGTGTCGCGGAGAGAGGAGTGAAAATTGGTTCATTATTGTCATATGCAGTGAGGTGAAGTGAAAAAACTTGGTTTTGCTTTCGTTACATCAGTACAGTATATTGACGCAGTACGAGAGGAAACAATAACAGAATGCAGAATAAAGTATTACAGTGACAGGGAAAAAGCAGCGTGGGCGGACAATAAGGTGCAGGGCACAACGAGGTACTTCTGGCAGCTTGGTGCTACTGCAGTTGGTGGTGATGTCTCATATTTCAGGAACCCAAGTTTGATGCCAACCCCAGGTCCAAACAGTACCTCAGTGGCAGAGCTGGCGGAAGATGATGACACATCACAGCGGCAGTGAAGGTGGAGACTCCATTAAGAGAATAAACCCTTAGCGGAACATGATCCTCGGCTCGGGTGGTTTCACAGCTGCTACTCAGGTGCTGTCCATGTGGAGTTTGCCTGCTCTGATGGTGACGTCGCGGAATCTACTTATGCTCTGGATTTCTCCAACATCTCAACAATGTACTTTATTTAAAGGGTTGTGCACTTTACCACAGAGTGGGTTATAGTGGCAAGAATAAGTGTTTAATATAAGTATAGCGACAGTAGATGTAATAGTACAAATTATATTCAGTTTTATTGTCAAATTGAAAGTCAAGTTTATTACCATATACACAAGCCCATACGTGGAAAGATGCAATAGAAAGGTTATGTGCACCGGCATCACAGGCACGCACGTCATATAAACTGCATTCACAAGAAAATATGAATGTAACATAAATTATATACAATATTTACACAATTAGAATGAGTTCCTTCAGCACTTGGAGTTGCTTTATAAAAAAGCCTATTTTAGTGCAAAGTGATGAAAGTGGTCACACGGCTCCTAAATGAACCGAATAGTTGAAGAGAAGTATTTTTCTTTGAACTTGGTGGACTTAAGACTTCGCTACCTCGCGCAGAATGCTAGCTGCGAGAATAAGGCATGGCCGAAATGGTGGGGACTTTTGATGATATTTGTTGCCGAGGTTTCTAACAACTTGCAACTGGGATGCGCAACACAGTTGAGATACTTTAGCCTATCTGCTCAAAATCCCCAACACAATTTGATATTCTAGGATTCTCATCACTCTGAGATACACTGAATCAGAATCAGATTTATTATTATTGACATGCCATGAAATCTGTTTTTTTAAACAATGATTTCCCCTATTTGTATATTATTGGTGAACTTTTCCTGACCTTGTCCATGACGAAGTTCTGACATGGGGGCCTGTCCCTTTAATTGATCTTCAAACTGTAAAGGAAATTCGTATCGCCTTAAGTGTCGTAAAGAGTAGCTGGGAACTGTGCCAGCACTACCGTAAAGTGAGAGCCCACTTCTATAAGTGCGGTCGGGTGTCGTAAAAAGCGGCAGATGGTGAAAATGGCGGCGGTGCCGGAGCCGCCGAGTGACGGGCCGAGCCCGAGTCCCGCTGTCTCCGCGGCGCCCACCTCTACCCCGACTCCCACCCCGGCCCCCGCCGTCGCCGCTGCTTCTCCGGCGCCCTCGCCGTCGCCCAGCCCGTCGCCAACGCTGGCGGTGAAGACGGAGACGGCGGAGAGCCCGGGGGAGGGAGGCAGGCCGGCGGCGGGTCCCGGCCCCGAGCTCAGCGAGCGCCAGACCTTGCTCGCCGTGCTCCAGTTCCTGAAGAAGAACCGCTTCCGCGAGGCCGAGGAGACGCTGCGGCGGGAGGCCAGCGTGCAGGAGGCGCTGGACGATGCGATGAGAACGGCCGGTCCCCGCGGCCCCGATTCAGTGCACCAGCCCGACGTCAGTTCGGTGCTGTCGGCCTACAGCAACCAGGGAGACCCCAGCCTCTACGAGGAGTACTACAGCGGCCTGAAGGCTTTCATCGAGGCGGCGCTGGACGCGCTGAAAGCCGAACTGGCCAGCTTGCTGTACCCGGTGTTCGTGCATCTGTACCTGGAGCTGGTCTACAACGAGCACGAACGTGAGGCCCGGCACTTCTTCCAGAGGTCAGCATAGCGTCAATGTGTTACAAACCCCTTGCTCGGAGCCCAAGCACGTCTGACACTTGTCTCACAGGACAACAATGGTGTGTGAAACACTGTCAGCGTGTAAACCCATTCCTGGGACCCAAACAAGTCTTGACACTTCAATAGCTCAGCTCTCGTACACAGTCTCACGGTGCGGTGTGTGGAACACCGTGTCAGTGTTTGAACTCCTTACCGAGCATGAGTGCAGCTCAGCAACACAACGTCACGGGTCAATGATAGTGCACAAAACAGTTTTCTGGAGGAACCCATCGGGTCGAGCAGCATCTGTGAGGGGAAAGCAATTGTCCATAGTTCAGGCTGAAACCCTGCACAAGGACAGACAGGGTCCTGATGTAAGGCTTCAACCCAAAACAATCTGATATAGTGCATGGCACAGTGTGATGGGTAAATAGCATAGTGTTAATGTATGGACCCTTGTGGCTGAAGCAGAAAGAGGAGGCATAGTATTTGTTCCACATTGAGAGTTAATGTAGTCTGGTATCTGTGTTGCATGTCTGCTTCTGTGTGGGGGTACAGAGGCAGCTGGGAGTAGTTTCCAGCCAAGAACCCCTCCTGTGACTGGATCAGCCCTTGCTCTGAATACACACAGTGCTGGAGAAACTCAGGCCAGGCAACGTCTATAGGGGGTTGACGTTTCGGGCTGAGACCCTTCAACGGGACTGGTAAAGAAGGGGGAGGATGCCAGAATGAGAAAGTTGAGGGAGGGGAAGGACTACAAGCTGGCAGGTGATAGATGAATCATAGACACAAGAGATTGTGCAGATGCTGGAAATGCAGAGCAACATACACTCACAAAATGCTGGAGGGACTCGGCAGGTCACATAACATCTATGGAAATGACGTTTGAGGCCAAGACCCTTCATCAGGACTCTTGATGCTGCCTGACCTGCTGAGTTCATCCAGCATTTTGTATGTGTTACTAAGGTGGTGGGGAAAGGCAGGTAGGTGAGGGACGGGGAGATGAAGTGAGAAGCTGGGAGATGATAGGTGGAAATTATATCTGGTAGCTAACTTTAAAGGTTTCCCTGTGCTTTTGCACTCCACAGTATGAAATTCCAGAAGTGGAATATCAGGGCCCCCGTGGACAATGTCATCTGTCGCAGTCCTCAATACCACTCAGTTATTGGTCAGCGTCTCTTATGTAAGCATATGCAAAATAGAGATGGTTCCATTTCTAAATGGGTAATCTGATATTACGGGAGCAAGTGAGGCGGTTTCAGTTACACCTCATTTAGGAAACTTTTGGGAAGGACAATGGTTTTAAAGGAATCTATATGAAGGTGTGTCACTCATGGGCTACCACCAAATTGCCCCAGTTCCTATCCCTTTCTTTGTTAATTGGTTCTGTTACACTGCAGCATTAATGAGCCGTGATTTCACGCAGTGCGCAACCTGGCAAGGTTACGTTTCCTACAGGAGAATGCCTATTCCACCCCATTCTCGATTTTTCGAGACAGTTTTGGGCAGGGTGGAGATGCGTCTCTACCAAAGGAGGTGTAAGGCGCTCCTTCCCTCTGCTAGTCTGCGGGTCAACTTTGGGAAAGGTGTAGCCCCTGCTTAAACCCCCCCCCCAACTGATCAGGGTCACCGGGCAGACAGTCTCTGAAAAGTATTGATTATGGCTGGAGTCACCCATCTTCTAAAGGCACTGCCTAGAAGAAGGGAATGGCGAACCATTTCTGTAGAAAAATTTGCTGAGAACAATCATGGTTGTGGAGACCATGATCTCCCAGGTCATGATGATGAACATTGAGAGGGGGGCCTGGCAGAGAAGCGTGTTCTTAAGTGAATCTGTTGGCTATTTTAGTAAGATTGGGCATGCTTATCAAATAGAGTTAGATTAGTGTATACCCACTGGAGTCTGGAACAATGAGCAATAATGGGACACAATATTGCCGCCTTTTGCACAATGGTTGTTGTCACTACTTATATATGTATCTTTATAAATGCAACATGGAATGGGCCCTTCCGACCCAGCGAGCTATGCCGCCCAGCGACCCGCATGTTTAACCCTAGCCGAATCCCAGGACAGTTTATAATAACCAGTTAACCTACTAGCCGGTACGTCTTTGGTGTGTGGGAGGAATCTGGAGCACTCTGGTGAAATCCCTTGAATCACAGGGAAAATGTACAAACTTCTTACAGACAGCGTCGGAATTGAAATCAGAACTCCAATGCCCCGAGCTGTAATAGCGTCATGCTACTGTGGCGCCTCGTGTATAGTTTTTCATAAATTTTGTTGTATTTCTTTATTTTCCTTAATTATCTTGGAAATGAGTCTGTAGGTTGTGGAATCAGTTCAGAGTTGTGGTGAGTGAAGTTGTCCCTGCCGGTTCAGGACCCTGATGTTTGTAGTTTAATAATTGTTCCTGACGCTGGTGGTCAGAAGAGAGCATGGCCCGGATGATGGGGCTGTTGATTGCTGCTTTCTTGCTTAGTGCTCCTTGTAAATGCACTATTAACCTGTGACATGGTTTATTGCAGGTACCATGGAGATCAGGAAGGTTACTACCAGGATGACCTGCGAGTGCTGGCTGGGCTATCCAAGAAAGAACACATGCAGGGTAACGAGACGGTCCTAGACTTCCGCACCAGCAAGTTTGTGCTGCGCATCTCGCGCGACTCCTACCAGTGCCTGAAACGCCACCTGCAGGAGAGGCACAACAACCAGATCTGGAACATCGTGCAGGAGCACCTGTTCATCGACGTCTTTGACGGCATGCCCAGGAGCAAGCAGCAGATTGAGTTAACGTCTGGAGGAATGGCAGGCGAGGCCAAGAGGGAGGCCAATAAAACCAAGGTGGGCACTTGGTAGTCTTCATTCTTCGTGGGATCAGTAGGGAGTTCCGGACCTGAGTTCCCATTCTCTGGAGAGCCAGTGGTGAATTCTAGGCCCGTTCCCGTTCTCTTGAGGGTCAGTAGAAATGTGAACGTAGGAGGTTTGATTAGTAAGTTTGTGGATGTTACATATAGATCAGATGGAAAGTGGGTCAGAGCACCAGCAGATTGAATTTATTCCCAACAAGTGTACTTTGGGAAGTCAGATGGGATAGGATGTATACAGTAAATGATTGAGCATTAAAGTGTTGAATAGTGGGAGCTTGGGGTTCAAATCTTAATTCTCTTGAAAGTGGCATCATAAGCAGATAGATAGGATGCTAAAGAAGGCATATGTCATACTTGCATTCGTAGGCTGGGGCACAGAATGCCAAAGATGGGAAGTTGTACTGCAACACGTAAAACACTAGAGTATTGTCGTTCTGGTCACCGTGCTGTAGCTAGGATCTTGTTGTAGTGGAGAGAGTGCAGAGGCGTTTCACCAGGATGTTGCCTGGATTGGAGCACTCCAGTTACTGGAAGGGGTTTGATAGGTTGGGATTATTTTCCCTGGAGCAAAGGAGGCTAATGGACAACCAGACCTTTATACTGTTCTAAAAGGTTATAGAACAGTACAGTACGGCCCATGATGTCGTACCAGCCTTTTAACCAACTCTAGGATCAATCTAACCCTTTCTTCCCATGTAGCCCTCCATTTTTCTATCGTCCATGTGCCTATCTTATTGTAGGATAGATCCTCTCAAAAACAGAGAGTATCAAAAACAAGAGGATCCAAGGTTAGAGATTTAAAGGATACATTTTTTAGTGTGACTGATAATTGGAACGTGCTGTCAGGGGAGGTGGAATCTGATACAATTGCTCAGTTTAAGAGGTTTTTAAGCGGGCAAGGCAGAGAAGTAAATGGGGCTACTGCAGGCAAATGGGATTAATATAGATGGCTGAATAGGTTGGCATGGACGTGATGGGGCCTGTTTCAGTGCTGTACTACTCTGACATCGGATCCTAGTTGCCATTCTTTACAAGATTGGTGGGGCTTTGGTTTCCATCTAGGGGAATGGCAACTAACTGAAGCAGGGGGAAGGGAGCATGTAGGGGTTTCTCTGAATTTTGCTACTCTTGTGTGTTTTTCCAGTGTTCTGTGTTTTCATTTGCCGTTGTTGTGTTACTAACCTTGAGCACCCAGAGTGAGGAGCTACAGTCTAGTACTGTGCATCCAGTGGGGAACAGGAGGTGGCACCAAGATAACTTGCCAAAATCTTGACAGGTGTTCTTCGGGCTGTTGAAGGAGCCTGAGATTGAGCTGCCTCTCGATGACGAAGATGAGGAAGGAGAAAATGAGGAGGGGAAACCGAAGAAGAAGAAGCCAAAAAAGGACAGTCTAGGAGCAAAGAGCAAGAAGCAGGACCCCAATGCCCCTCCACAGAACAGGTCTGACAATTACACCCCTCAGTTGCAGCTGATCGAGCAGTTATGGTCCTGTCAGGATGATGTTTCGCTGTAACAGATGAGCCACTCTCCTCGGTCTATCGGAATTTGTCCTTACTCTTAATAATTTCTCCTTTGGCTCCTCCCACTTCCTCCAAACTAAAGGTGTAGCTATGGGCACCCGTATGGGTCCCAGCTATGCCTACCTTTTTGTTGGTTTTGTGGAACAATCCATGTTTCAAGCCTATACTGGTATCTGTTCCCCACTTTTCCTCCGCTACATCGACAACTGCATTGGCGCTGCTTCCTGCACGCATGCTAAGCTCGTTGACTTCCTTAACTTTGCCTCCAACTTTCACTCTGCCCTCAAGTTTACCTGGTTCATTTCCGACACCTCTCTCTCCTTTCTTGATCTTTCTGTTTCTGTCTCTATCTCTGGAGACAGCTTATCTACTGATGTCTACTACAAGCCTACAGACTCTCACAGCTACCTGGACTATTCCTCTTCCCACCCTGTCTCTTGCAAAAATGCCATCCCCTTCTCGTAATTCCTCCATCTCCGCCGTGTCTGCTCTCAGGGTGAGGCTTTTCATTCCAGGACGAAGGAAATACCCTTTTTTAAAGAAAGGGGTTTCCCTTCCTCCACCATCAACTCTGCTCTCAAACACATCTCTCCCATTTCACGCACATCTGCTCTCACTCCATCTTCCCACCACCCCACTAGGAATAGGGTTCCCCTGGTCCTCACCTACCACCCCACCAGCCTCCGGGTCCAACATATAATTCTCCATAACTTCCGCCACCTCCAATAGAATCCCACCACCAAGCACATCTTTCCCTCCCCCACTTTTTGCTTTCCGCAGGGATCGCTCCCTACGCGACTCCCTTGTCCATTCGTCCCCCCCATCCCTTCCCATCGATCTCCCTCCCGGCACTTATCCTTGTAAGAGGAACAAGTGCTACACATGCCCTTACACTTCCTCCCTTACCACCATTCAGGGCTCCAGACAGTCCTTCCAGGTGAGGTCACACTTCACCTGTGAGTCGGCTGGGGTGATATACTGCGTCCGGTGCTCCGATGCGGCCTTCTATATATTGGCAAGACCCGACGCAGACTGGGAGACCGTTTCGCTGAACACCTACACTCTGTCCGCCAGAGAAAGCAGAATCTCCCCGTGGCCACACATTTTAGTTCCACGTCCCATTCCCATTCTGATATGTCTATCCGCAGCCTCCTCTACTGTAAAGATGAAGCCACACTCAGGTTGGAGGAACAACATCTTATATTCCGTCTGGGTAGCCTCCAACCTGATGGCATGAACATTGACTTCTCTAACTTCCGTTAATGCCCCATCTCCCCTTCGTGCCCCACCTGTTATTTATTTATTATTCATTCATTCTTTCCCCACTTTTTTCCTCTGTTTTTTTCCTCCCTCTGTCCCTCACACTATAACTCCTTGCCCATCCTCTGGGTTTCCCCCCACCTTTCTTTCTCCCTTGGCCTTCCGCCCCATGATCCTCTCCCTTCTCCGGCCTGGTATCCCTTTTGCCAATCAGCTTTCCAGCTCTTAGCTCCATCCCTCCCCCTCCTGTCTTCTTCTATCACTTTGGATCTCCCCCTCCCACTTTCAAATCTCTTGCTATCTCTTCTTTCAGTTAGTCCTGACGAAGGGTCTCGGTCCGAAACATCGACTGTACCTCTTCCTAGAGATGCTGCCTGGCCTGTTGCGTTCACCAGCATTTTTTGTGTGTGTGGCTTGAAATTCTAGCATCTGCAGATTTCCTCGAGATGAGCCTTTTACTCATTCAGTGCCATTTAAAAACAATTCTAAAGAGAGGGTGTTTTCAAATGACAGTGTTGTTAATTAGGACAGGAGATTTTTCATTCCCGAGACCCTGTTGCTATTAAAATTCCCCCTACACTATTTCATCACTCACTCCAGGTTAGGTTATTGGTTTATTGTCGTCACTTATACTGAAGTACAGGGCAAAATTTAGTTTTGCTTGCCATACCGAAAACTTCACCACATCAGTACACCAAGGTAGGGGAAGATGAGAGGTACACTCTACGCTAACCCATCAAACACTCCTGCATTGGGTACACTTCTGATTATTAAATGTTGAGTCTGCCAATGTTACATTGTGTCCAAAGCTAGTCAACTGGCAACTGTTCTGTGCACAATCAGCAGATGAGAAGCAGTTTTATAAAATGATGCAAATTAAAATGTGCGGGTTTCAGAATGATGAGACCTGGTCTTTAACCTAAAGTGTCATTCGTGACATTATGGCTAGTGCACTTGACTGAGATCACTGTGATCAGCTACTTTCACCCCTGTAACATGTCCCATCCACGCTCTACCTAGCTCATCTGCAGAAGCCTTGGTGCATGGCTCTGTTACATCCAGAGTTAATGACCCCAGCACTCTCCTGTCCAGCCTGCTTTGTTACATACACACACACACACACATATTTCTGGAGGAACTCAGCAAGACAGACAGGATTTACGGAGGAGAATAAACAATCAATGTTTCAGGTTGAGACCCTTCATGACCTGGCCCGACTTGTCAACTGTTTATTCCCCTCAATAAATGCTGCCTGGCATGCTGAGTTCCTCCAGAATGTTGTGTGTGTGTTTCTCAAGATTTAAAGCATCTGCAGAATTCTTTGTGTTTGTGCTTTGTTCTGCTCCTGGTAAACTTGGGCCATTCATAACCTCTGCACTCCATGTCTGAACACACCAGGTCTTCGTCACCTAAACCCCTATGTTCATTGGCACCATTATACAAACCCACTGAATCCCACAGGTACCTAACTGCATCCTCTCACCCAGCTTTCTGTAAGGATATCAGTCCTTTTCCAAACTCCTTTCCTTCTGTTACATTTGTTGTGGCTTCCACTCTACTGCCTCAGATATGTTCTCTGTCCTGAATCATGACTTCCCCTCGACTGTACTGAATGGATCTCAACTGTATTTCTTCTGCTTTCTGCATGCGTGCTCTTACCCCCTCTACCCGGGACGAAACAAAGGGGTCCTCCTTGCTTCGGCTTCTATGCCAACAGCCTTCACGTTCAACACATCTTTCACAATTTCTACCGCTTCCAACTTGATCCCATTTTCACTCACATCTTCCCCTCACTTCTTTCTGCATTTTCCAGGTTTTGATCACTTCATCATTCTCTCTTCTGTTCCCCATCAATTTCCTGTCTCAAGGCATCCTCCCATGCAACCTGAAGAGATGCAAAATCAGTTTATACCCCTTCCTACCATCCAGGGGCCGAAATACTCCAGCTGAAGCAGTGAATCATGTGCACTTTCAGTCTACTGTACTGCATTTGGTGTTCATAACGTGGACTTCTCTACACTGGAGAAACCACACAGATTGGGTGATCGATCACTCTGGGAGCAAATACACTCAATTCAGAGTGGTGATCCTGAGCTTTCTGTAGCACACTACTTTGACTATCAGTCCCATTCCCATTCCCACTTGTCTTTCTACAGCCTCCTCCGCAGCTACAGTGAGGCTTAATTTGTAAGCTAGAACAACATTTTATCTTTCCTCACACTTTGCAACTTTCTGGAATGAACATTGAATTTTACAGCTTCGGCTCACATCAGTTCTCATTGCCTTACTTAAGCTCCTTTTCCTTGTTTCTTTAAATAAGACATAGGAGCAGAGTTGGACCATTTTGCCCATTGAGTCTCCTCCGCCATTCCATCATAGTTGATTTATTATCCCTCTCAGCTCTATTCTCCTGCCTTCTCCCTGTAAATATACCCAATAACTTGGCTTACACAGCCACATGTTGCAAAGAATTCCACAGATTCGCCACCCTCTAGCTAAAGAAATTTTTCCTCATTTCTATTCTAAATGGATGTCCCTCAATTCTGAGGCTCTGCCCTGTGGTCTTAGACTCCCCAACTATAGAGAACATCCACTCCATCCAGACCTTTCAATATTCGATAGGTTTCAATGATGATTTCTTCTAAAACTCTAGCAGCCCAGAGCTATCAAACGCCTCTCATATGTTAATGCCTTCATTCCTGGGATCATTCTCATGAGCCTCCTCTGGACTCTCTTTATGACAGCACATCCATTCTTAGATGAGAGGCCCACAGCTGCTCACAATGCTTCAAGCGTGGTCTGACCGATGTCTTATAAAGCCTGTGCATTACACCCTTGCTTTTGTCTCCTAGTCCTCTCGAAATGAACGTTAATATTGCATTTGCCTTCCTTAGCACCGACTCAACCTGCAAGTTAATTTTTAGTGAATCACGCACAAGGTCCATCTGATATTTTAATTTTTCCCATATTTACAATATAGTCCACACCTTTATTCCTTCTGTCAACATGCACAACCAGGCACTTCCCTACGTTATCTTGCATTTGCCCAGTCTGCCGAAGTCCTTCTGCAGACACCCTTCTTCCTCAGCACTGCCTGCCCTTCCACCTATCTTTGTATCGTCCGCAAACTTCATCACAAAGTCATTAATTCCTTCATTCAAATCATTGACATATAACGTGAAAAGAAGCGGTCCCAGCACTGACTCCTGCAGCACACCTCTAGCCACTGGCAGCCAACCAAAAATAGCCTGCTTTATTCCCATTCTTTGCCTCCTGCCAGTCAGACAATATTCTGTTCATTCTAGTACCTTTCCTGGGCTCTGATTTTGTTATGCAGCCTCGTGAGCAACATCTTGTCGAGGCATTCTGAAAATCCTAATAAACAACATCCACTGACTGACTCCTTTGTCTACCCTTCCTGTTATTTTCTCAAAGAATTCCAACAGAATTGTCAGGAAAGATATCCCCTTAAGGAAGCCATGCTGACTTTGCCTATATTACCATGTGCCTCCAAGTACCCTGAAATTTCATCCTTAGTAAGAGACTCCAACATCTGAAGTCAGGCTAACTGACATATAATTTCCTTTATTCTCCCTCTCTCCCTTCTTAAAGAGTGGTGTGACATTTGCAATTTTCCAATCCTCAGGAACCATTCCAGGTTCTAGTGATTCTTGAAAGATCATTACTACTGCTTCCACAAACTCTTCAGCTACATCTTTCAGAACCTTGGAGTGTAGACCATCTGGCTAAGTGATTTATGTACCTTCAGACCTTTCATCTCACTTCTGCCCCCTGACAGTCTCGCATTTCTGGCATTCTGCTAATGTCTTGTCCCTCCCCCATTTCTTTGTCCCTCGTTACTACCTCCAGTGTAATTTTCCAGTGGTCTGGTATCCACTCTTGTTTCTCTTTTACACCTTGTGTAGTTGAAAAAAATCTTCGGTATCCTCTTTTATGTTATTGGCTAGCTTGCCTTCATATTTAACCTTTTTTTCTTTTTATGGCTTTTTACTTGCCTTCTGTTGGTTTTTAAAAGCTTCCCAATCCTCTACTTTTCACTATTTTTTTCTACATTATATGTCCTCTCTTTTGCTTTTAAGCTGCTTTGACTTCAATTGTCAGTTATGGTTGCCTCATCCTCCCCTTAGAGTGCATCTTCAGCTTTGGGATATATCTTTCCTGTGCCTTCTAAATTTCCCCCCCAGAAACACCAGCCATTGCTGCTCTGCTGTCAACTCTTCTACTGTTCCCTTCCAATCAACTTTGGCCAGCTCCTCTCTCATGCCTCTGTAATTCCTTTTACTCTGCTGTAATACTGATATGTCTAATTTTAGCTTCTCCTTCTCAAATTGCAGAGTGAATTCTATCATATATATTATGATCACTGCAGCTTAAATCTTCCTTTAAGCTTCCGAATCAAATCTGGGTCATTATATAACACCCAGTTGAGAGCTGCCATTTCCCTAATGGGCTCAACGACAAGCTGCTCTTTTAAAAAAAACCCATCTTATAGGCATTCTACAAATTCCCTCTTGGGATCCAGCTCCAAATCAGATTTTCCCAATCTGTCTGCATATTGAAATCCTCCATGATTATCGCAACATTGCCCTTTTGACAAGTTTTTTCTGTCTCCTGTTAAAGTTGAAGCCCACATCCTGGTTACTGTTCAGAGGCCTGTGTATAACTCTCATCAGGGACTTTTTATCTTTACATCTTAACTGTACCAACAAGGACTCTACATTGTCTGATCCTATGTCACCTTTTTCTAAAGGATTTAATTTCATTTATTTTTTACCAGTAGAGCCGCCTTCTGCCTACCTGCCTGTCCCATAGCATCATACCTGCCAATCTCTGACTGTGCTGCAAGATCTTATTCCATATACTGCATGTCTTCAAATCAGTCCTGTATTCATCACCCTTTTTGATTTTGGCCTCTGTCATGTCAGGGTGGAGATATGTTTCTACCCAAGTGGGTGTAAGACGCTCCTTACTAGCCTGCAGGTCACCTTTGGGCAAGGTGTAGAATCTGTTTAGTCACCACACCCCAATCAGGGTCACATGAAGCTGTGTGAGCAGGTGTTGGGTGATCATATGAGCAATTGGTGTGTATTTCACGTCCTGGTTATGCAACCACTGATGCCAGACTTCCTCTGAAGAGTATTGGCAATGGCTGAGGTCGCTCATCTTGTAAAGACACGGCCCAGAAGAAGGCAGTGGCAGACCACTTTTCTAGAAAAATTTACCAAGAGCAATCATGCTTATGAAAAACCATGATTGTCCACATCATCTGACATGGCACAGAGCAAATGAACCTTTGTTACACTTTAATTCATCCCACTGACTGCCTGCAATTTTTCCCAACCGTCCTTCTGTTTTCCTCACTACACACCAGAAATCTTTAACCCAGCCCCCTGTACCAGTTCTTCAGTCACCCATTAATCTGCCAAATCATCCAATTCTTACCTTCACTGGCATGTGGCACAGGCAGCAATCCAAATATTACTACTCTGGAGGTGTTGCCTTCAGCTTCCTGCCTAACTCCCTATGTTCTCTCTTCAGAACCTTCTCCCTTTTTCCTATGTCCTCTTTAAACTTTGCACTATGTCACAAACAAGCGACCTCTTGTGCTGATTCCCACCCGCCCACTTCCATGCTCATGTTCCTTATCACCGGATCTGTCTTAATCTAGCCCTAGATAGGGTATTTTGCCCTACACTCACTCTTCCCTCGTTCCCTGGAAGGGTCTGTGACTCAAAACACTAATTGGTTCTCTTTTCACAGTTGCAGTCTGACTGGCTGAGTTCTTCCAGCATTTCAGTTTTTGTACTATTGGACTGGGTCTGATTGGTACTTTTTTTCCTCCAAAGTCTCTTCACGTTCTCCTTTTCTATCGGTAAACTCCCTCAGCCTGCAACTCTATTTTTATTGCATCTCACTTAGTCATTCAGAATTTAATTGTTCCACCAATAGCAGCTGTGACCTCGGGTGTCTGGGCCTTAAGCTCTGAAATTCTTTCGTTCAATTTTAAGGTGCTTATTAAAACTCATCATGGTGGACAAGCTTTGTGCTATTTTCCTAATGTCCCTTTTGGTCATTTTTTTGTGCTGAGACGTTTCTGTGAAATGGTTTTGGAAGCATTTGTCCTTATACAAGTGCTTCACAAATAGAAGTTGTTATTACTGCCGCTATGTTCGTCCCAAAGCAATATTAGATTGTGAGGACACTCAGTCCTCGTTTATTGTCATTTAGAAATGCATTAAAAAATGATACAATGTTCCTCCAGTATGATATCACAGAAACACAAGACAGACCAAGACTAAAACTGACAAAAACCACATAATTATCACATATAGTTACAACAGTGCAAAGCAATACCATAATTTGATTTTTTAAAATATTTTTTTTAAGATAGATTTATTAAAACTTTTTATACGAGCTTGTTGCAAACGTGGCAGTTGTGTTTCTTTCTTTACAATGTTGATCCCTTTCAAACCTTCCTCAATAGCTGTTAAACATCTCAGGAAGTCCCAAGCTGCGTAAATCTTAAGTCCTGCTTTCTTTCCCACTCAAGAATTCCGCTTCCTGAGCTAAAAGATTCTGACAAGCTGGACAAGATAATGATAATGAAGGAAGCTGCAAAGAGGGTGAAGCTTGGTCCAGACTGTCTACCTTCCATCTGCTTTTACACCTTCCTAAACGCCTATCAGGTTAGTGACCTACTCCGTGACAGTCTTGGCCCAGGAGGAATTACACAACCTCTATATTTCCTAGAAAAAGAAGCTTGCAAATCTATTGCAATGTGTTTAATAATCCTCTTCGTTAGGGATGCAGGGGTCCACTGATTTTAAAAAAATATTTAGAGACACTCCAGCCGCAGGCCCTTTCAGCCCAATGTGCTCATAAGACCCAGTCGAATGTGTGGCCAAGTAATGGGTGCAGGGGAAAGATTCCAGACTTCTGGACAATTGTGATCTCTTCTGGGGAAGATATGACATGTATATATTTTTTTTAAAAAGGGACCGGTTACCCCTGAACCTGAACGGGACCAATATCCTTGCGGGCAGGTTTGCTAGAGCAGTTGGGGAGTGTTGAAACTAATTGGGCAGGGGAATGGGAACCATTACGATAGGGCTGAGGATGGGGCAGTTGGTATGCAAGTAAGATGCAGTGTGTAGTGAGACTGAGGAAAGTCAGGCAGATGATAGGGCAAAATTACAGTCAGTGAGATGAACTGGAATGTAACATAGAGGCAATATTGGAAAGGGTGAGGAGTACAGGACCGAAGGAGTTATATTTGAATACATGCAGTATATAAGGAATATGATCCTGCAGCACGTTTAGAGATTGCCAGGTACAACGTGGGCATCACTGAGTAGTGGCTGAAAGATCACTGTTGGGAGCTTACCATCTAAGGATACACCTTGTATCAAAAGCTAGATGGAGGGGATGGGTTGGCTCTACTGGTCAAAAATAAAATCAACTCTTAGAAAGAAGTGACATATGATCAGACGATGCGAAATCCTTCCAGACAGAGTTAAGAAACTACAAGGTAAAAAGACCCTGATGGCACCCTTGCAACCCAACACCATCTTCGCAGATTTGATTTGATACAAACGAGGCATTGCCTTGCTTTGATGCATATATGACAAATAATTCTAATCTAGTCTAATAACTGCAGATCGGCTCACGGTGCTTAAATTGGGGCAGCAGAGAGCCACAGTGAGCAGAGCTGCTGTTTCACTGGCTCGGATCCTGAATCAGGTGCTCTCTGTGTGCCTTTCCCTCCAACATCCCAAAAGTGTGAGGGTCAGTGGGGTTAACTGGCCACTTTAAATTGCCCCTAGTGTGTGGGTGAGAAGTGGAATTTGGAGGGTATTTGATAGGGCTGTGGGGAGAATAAAATGGATTTAATGTAGGATGTGTAAATGGTTGTTTGATTGTATGGACTTAGTGGGCTGAAAGGCCTGTTTCTATGCAGTTTGACTGAGCATTGAATGTAAAATCATTGCTGCTGAATTTATACAAGACCCTGGTTGCAGTTGTGATTTTGTGCGCAGAATGTTTTGGTTATGCACACTTCCAAAGTGACCTGTCATCCCCCGTTCTGCCCTGCTGCAGGGTCTCACTGCAGTTGATTTCACGGATGATTCCAGTCTGATAGCGGGTGGATTTGCTGATTCCACCGTCAGAGTGTGGAGCATTACACCGAAGAAGCTGCGGAGCGTCAAAGGGGCCACAGGTAAATGCACAGAACCGGAGATCTTGGACGGGAAAGGGCAATGGTTCTGCTGGAGGCTGCAAGAGTGGTGATTTGACACAGGGTTATGTTGGTTTTCCCCTCACTAATTGTTTATCGCTTGCCCACCAAAATCAGTGAGGTTTGTTCTCACAGACATGTCATGAAATTTATTGTTGTGCTGGACAAAAAATATACCATGAATTACAATTAAATAGTTGCATTTATATTTATCTATATGTATCAGTGCAAAAAGAGAGAAAAAATAGTGCAGTAGTGTTCACGGTTTCATTGTCCATTCACAAATCTGATGGCGGAAGGCAAGAAGCTCTTTCTGAATTGGTGAGTGTGTATCTTCGGGCTCCTGTACTTCCTCCCTGATGGTAGAAATAAGAAGAGGGCTTGCCCTGAGTGCTCGGGGTCCGTGAGGCATTGCCTTTTGAAGATGGCCTTGCTGGGGTTGGGGGAGGCTAGTGCCCATGATGGCTCAGTAGGCTTGTTCATTCTGCCTCAGCCTCTGCAATTGAATCTAGCGGAGTCCATTTGGCCCTTTATGTTTAGGTGCTGTCCTTTGTTCATGAAGAATCTCTTCATGAGCGAATTCATGGTTCCTCAGAAGCCTCCCTTGGCCACTCTGTCAGGACCTACTATGAAATATATTGTGCATACTGAGCCACAACTCAGATCTGGTTCTTGAGCCACAAGCAGCTCCCTCGGGCCGACTGAAAGAATTTTGTCACCACCTACTGTAGGAGTTCTGTTTCCCAATTCCTTCCTCCTCCACACTCTGCTCTGCCACTCCCAGGTCGGGTGCTGAATGTGTGTCAGTGGAGAACAGTAACTTGCTATTACACAAATACCACCTCTTCCCTTGGGCTTCGCCACGATGTACAATTTCAAGTGAGATTCTGTATGTAGATTGTCATATGTTTACAAACCTCCGAGCAACAGCATGGAGCTCTGCATTTCTGTGGCACACAGTTTGAAGTTGTGGGTTCATGTAGCAGCAACGGACATTCCCCTTACTCAGGATGGTTTTTATATAACATGAGGTGTCCAGACCCAATCTGTTGGGGGAGGGGGAAGAGGACGTAGTGACTCCTGGTCTCAATGCAAGTGCGGGCTGACTGAATGTTTTGCCTTTCTCTTGCAGATCTCAGTTTAATCGACAAGGAGTCGGAAGATGTGCTGGAGAGGATAATGGACGAGAAGTCTGCCTGCGAGTTTAAAATGTTGCTAGGACATGGTGGCCCTGTGTATGGGACCAGCTTCAGCCCCGACAGGTAGCGAGCTCCCCATAAACTCTTACAAAAGATGTTGTGCTCCTGTTCATCTAATGTCCTTGTTGATGGTGCATAAATGCAGTCCGGATTAAGTGATATATTGCTAGAACATTGTTGTTGTTCTTTTCTGTGTCTTGTGGTGCGTCGGACGGCAACCTTGCCCGTTAGCATTTTTTGGTCTGTTTTTTTTTTACGAAGCCGAGTTGCTTGCTCGACGCTCAACCCAGCACAGATGGAAAATATGCAAAGGGCCAGCCAGATTCAAACCCAGTACCACTTGCCTCAAAGTCCAGTGCAGATGCCACATCATCACCGGTCAGCTGAAATTCCTACAACACAGGAGATCATTCGACCCTGTCAGTCTTTCAGCCCACAGAATTTCTGTGCCTTTGTTCCAAAGCCCTGCAAATTACTCTCCCTCAAGTACCTCTCCAAATCCCTCTGAAAGCACTGCTTCAGTTTCTATCTCCCTGTAGGCACTGGGTTCCTGATCATCGCCTCCAATGTCCTATAATTTGTTGGGCAAAATGTACCATCTGTGCCTCTCGTACTGGGACATATGCAGATGCGAGGGGCTTCCCTCAGCACGATGCGCATCCTTCCAATTTCCTTTCGTCTTACTTTCTCCAAAGAGAATAATTATCTCTTGTATCTCTTGAAGGTGATAGATAGGGGAAAGGAGGTAGAGAATAAAAGCAGCAGTTTGTTTTAACTTTAATTCACGGACAAGTTATCGTGTTGCCAGCAGCAGACAGTGACAGAACAGATGGTATGACAGAATGCAGAATTGTTCTTCCTCTCTCTTCAGGAATTACCTTTTGTCCAGCTCAGAGGATGGGACGGTGAGGCTATGGAGTCTGCAAACCTTCACCTGCCTTGTGGGTTACAAGGGACACAACTATCCAGTGTGGGACACACAGTTCTCTCCCTATGGCTACTACTTCATTTCAGGAGGTCATGATCGTGTGGCACGGTGAGTGACAGTCGGAATTAGTGCGTCTTAGAGTCACGGTCATCAACATGGAAACAGGCTATTCAACCCATCATTTCCATTCTGGCCTGTGGCACCCACCTGCATTAATCAACACTATTTGGCTCATAGTTTCTATACCCGGACCTCTCATGATTTTCCAAAGGGCTCAACGTTATTTCAAATTGCTGCCAATTGTTGCTCGAGTTGACAATTCTTGTGTATCAATGTACTGTAAACTTGAATAACACGTGGGACATTCAATCCCTCAGGCTCTGGGTGACAGATCACTATCAACCTCTGCGAATATTCTCCGGTCATCTCTCGGATGTCACCTGCACGAGATTTCATCCCAACTCCAATTATGTAGTCACTGGATCTGCAGACCGGACCATCCGGCTGTGGGATGTTCTAAATGGCAACTGCGTCCGAATCCTCACTGGACACAAGGTAGGCAGCTCCTTGCTAGTGATTGTGGGAAGCTTAGTTGAGACCGGCCTCATTAACGCCCTCTCCTTTCTTTTAGGGGCCGATCCACTCGCTGGTGTTTTCTCCAAGCGGCAGGTACCTGGCCTCAGGTGCCACAGATGGGCGTGTGTTGCTGTGGGATATCGGGCACGGGCTTCTTGTGGGAGAGCTGAAGGGTCACACTGACACTGTCTATGCCCTGAAGTTTAGCCGTGACGGGGAAATCTTAGCATCAGGTGAGATGCTTCATTTTGCAGCAGGGTAAGACTTTAAGCTCCTTGCCAGCATTTTCTGTTCCAAGGAGCTGGTGGTTCTGAAACCCACATTCAACCACATGTCTGCAGTCACATTAGCTCTTGAGTAATAAGGCAGCTTCACTGCTATTTCCACTGTGGCCAGCTGTTTATTTTCACATTGTTTAAATTCAAATTCTCAAGCTGTTGTGTGAGATTCACGCTACCTTTCAGGCTGTTATTTCCTTGGTCATTAGCCCAGGCAGCAAATGACTGGAATGTAAACTGCAGGAAAGCACAACAGGTAGTACAGCCTCTGTGGGAGACAAAGAGCTGACACACCAATTCTGATCCAAGGTCATGATTCTCTCCTAACAGATGTTGCCTGTCTAGCTGAATATTTTTCCAGTCAGTAGTTCAGCACACTGTTTATATTCTTGTTTAATAGATATTAATTAACAGTATAATAAATGTGATGTGTTATAAAAGGAGTGTTGAATAGGGGTTCTGGTGTGTTATAAAGGGATTATGAGAACCAGGGCTGCAATGTGTTAAAAGGGAGTGCGTGGGAACTGGGGCTCCAGTTGTTATTGGCTGTTGTGCCTTTGACATTACAGTTCTGAAGCATGGCAGGGGCAATGGAGAAGTGTGTCTGCTGATGAAATTGGGGCTTTGCTGCTGGCAAAGGAATCTTCTGACCTATTCCTTGTTGTTTCAGGGTCCATGGATCATACTGTGAAAATGTGGGATACGGTGAAAGCCTTCGAGGACCTCGAGACGGATGATTTCAGCACTGCTACTGGGCACATTAACTTGACTGACAACTCACAGGAGTTGCTGCTGGGCTCCTACATGACCAAATCTACGCCCGTTATCGGCCTGCACTTCACCCGCCGTAATCTGCTATTGGCCGCAGGGGCGTACAATCCACAGTGACAGGTCCTCCCCACTGCTGGCTCAGCCCACCCCATCAGGAATGGAAGCTATTCCAATTCTTGTTCCCCAGTCCCCACATCGTTCTCAGAATGAACAAAGGGTGCAGATATTTTCACGGTATCCGTGGCATTCTCATATTTAGCCCCATCCTCCCCATCAGCTTATGCCAAGGTGGTACATTTGCGACATATTGCCGCACTGAGACGTTTTGCAGTAATGTGAATGAACAGGGATGTTCCTTTTTTTTTTAAAGTTTTGATGAAATTTACAATAAAACACTGAAATCAGATGTTTAATGGAGTTTGTATGGCACCCCGAGAAACTTTCTGCAAAGATGCACATTTTCCCTTTGCAAAGAAAGATCTGTCAATGTTTTAGAGACTTCTCTTCCTGTAAATATCCCTCCGTCAGGTCACTCCAAAAAAGCACAGCCACCAAGACAGTATGGATTAGACTTGGTTGCAGTCTCGTGCATATAATGCAAGAGAGCCCCACACTCAGAGCTAGGGCAATGTGATGGTTCTGAACTGGAACCCCCAAAGTCAAAGAAGCAGACCCTTCAGCCCAAATGGTGCAGTTCCTATCAAGACACCCATCTAAGAGTTCCATTTGCCCACGTTTGGCCTATTAACAAACAGTAACCCCTAAACTTTCCCTAACCATTAGTTAATGTGAAACTACTTTGGACATCTTACTGAAGTATCAACACCAAAGGATCAGTAGAACATCTTTATAGCTGTCTTGGAATAAACCAAGCTTGTGTTTTTTTTCAAACCTGCTTTGTACAGATGAAGATACTAACTGGAGTTCTGGATTTCCCTGTGACTTGTTCTTCCATTGCTTTGGGTGGAAAAACTTATGGAAGTAAGGCTTATTAACCATTACCAACCTATTCAATGCTGGTAATTTCACATCAAAATCAGTGTTCTGAAGCAACAGTCAGTACTGGAACATTGCAGTAACATGGCAGTTAAAACAATGCTTTACAGTAGTAGCTGTAAGATTCCTGCTGTTGTCTGCAAGGAGTGTGTTCTCACTGGCCACATGGGTTTCCTCCTACATTCCAAAAACACATGGGTTAAGATTACTAAGTTGTGGGCATGGTACCTTGGTACCAGAAGCATGGTGACTTGAGCTGCCCCCAGTGAATTTGATGCAAAGCAATGCATTTCATTGTATATATAACAGAGCAAATCTTCACTGTTGAAAATGGAGTCAAGATTGTATAGATGCTGGAAATCTAGAGTAAAACATAAAATGCTGGAGGAACTTGACAGATCAGAGAGAAATTATAGATATTTCATTTCCCTCCATAGATGCTGCTTAGTTCCTCCAGCATTTTATGAATGTTGCACTGTCCAAAAAAAGCCTCTAGTTAAAGCTGCAGGGTTGGTGTTTAGTTACTCTGTGCAACTTTCACATTAATCGTGATGATTTATAGGGACTTGAATAGGTGCAGGTTTAATTAGAATAGTTGTGTAGTAAGACACGTGGGTGAACAGACTGATGGAAACAGAACTAGGCAAGGCATTGGTTCCCACAAAGCAGAGCCAGACTGCCAGTGTAATAATCAATGTACAGGGTCTGGCTAGACAAAGTGTTGTTAGTTTTTTGCCATTTTTCCAGTCCATTCATAAATCTCCCAATGAACAAGGAACTTCTGCAAAAGACCTTTGTCCTGTAGTTGTACGGGACCAGAGCTTGTGACATGCAGAGGGGGAAGAGGGGTTGTGCGCGTGGACGCGCACGCATTCAAGCAAAACAGACAGTTGGAAAGGAAGAGACTCCTGGGCTGTTCACACTGCCAGAAAATTTTCCAGTTGAAATAAAACACGACTGAAACAGAATCCCAGGAGTTTTACTTGTGAAAGCAGATAACTTATATTACAGCATAATAGTAATGATTGTAGAGGTTTAAATTATTTCCACAAGTCCAACAGAAACACATGCTGGTCCTTAATTTCATACTTGCACCCTCACCGAGGAGAACCTGAGAAAAGAATCATAAACAGGTAAATAAGACCTCAGAAACACAAGGCCAGCTTTCAGGGTCAATGCCAAGACATTCCTCAAATAAACAGCAACTGCCCACAGCCAAAAGAATTGTGCACACGTTTCCTAGTACCACAACAGATTAGCTGTACTGACCCATTAAACATTCCCAGAACAGGGCTGACACACTGGATGCAAGACTCCCTCTACACTGTCCTGTCACATACTTGGGCAGGGTATGGCTCTTGGGGCTGAGACAGCATGAAAATATTGGCTAGTGGAGCAAAATCAGATAAAGATGAACTTTATCACATGTACATCAAAACACACAGTGAAAAGGACCTAGTGCTTTCCTTATGATGAATAAACTCTTCTCGGGCTTCCAGCCAAGTACAAGTATCGATTTTAACCCTATGTTTCAATGACAAACTGCCATCTTCATCAGGGATGACGCCTGGGCTCATCTAGTCTGGTGGTATTTATACCCCCATCGTCCATCCCTCCTGATTGGATGAGGACTAACATCAGGTTTCTGCAGTCCCACTTTGTTTACAATCAAATTCCAGTTCTTAATTGGAACAAGACTTTCATCTTTGTTAAAATTTTTTCCTTTATTTCAATGGCTTCCTTCACCAGACGGTCCCAAAACCCAATGTCACAGCACAGTAGTTTTTGTGCAATCAAAGCCAATCCTACGGCCACTGCGAACGCAATGTTCTGCTACCACTGATTTCTCTGGGCAACCCAACTCTTGTGCTCCTTAATGTGCGTTTCAACTGTACGCCCCATCTGGCTGATACACACTGGTCCACACTCACAATCCAAAGAAGCTCAAATCGCAACTTATGCGGGTCAAAGATGACCTGGGACTCAGGACAGCTGGCGTTTACAGGATTCCCTGTGAATGGCAGAGTTTGCCATCGAAATGTCAGTTAAAACTGATACCTGTACCTGGATGGAAGCCCAAGAAGAGTTTAGTTGAGACAGTGAAAAGCATCTTTTTGTGTCAATGACTAACACTTTCCAAGTATGTGCTGGGGGCAGCCTGCAATGTCGTCACACTTCTGCCAACACAGCATGCCCAGAACTTCGTAACCCCAAACCGTGTATCTTTGGGATTTTGAAGGAATCCTGAGCACCCAGAGGAAACCCACGCAGTGACAGGGAGAACGTACAAACTCAGACAGCAGCAAGAATTGAATCGCAATCAGTGATTGCTGCCGCTGTAAAGTGCTGTACTAACCACAATGCTACTGTTCCACCCACAAAACTCCCTTTACTTTGACCTGTAAGTTAGAAACAGTTGAAGGTAAAATTTCTCACCTATCATTTCTGATCTGTGATTGCTGCTGGTGCCTTCTTCTTCGATCTCAGTTTGAAGTACAATACAAGTGATGCGATCCCTGCATATGTAGCCAGTACGTACTGTGCAGATGAAACAGAGAGGGAGGGGTGAGAGAATGTGCATGTTAATGAAGTGGAACAAAACTCAGTTCCTAAAAAGACACATCTCATGTCTCAGATGAAGTTTGGTGGACTCTGGGACCTCTTGCATTTCAGAGCTACATTAATGCACGTTCACTGTGGTAACTGAAGCTGGAAAGGGCATCTGTCCAGCCATGTCCACCATTCAACAGCATGGCCGTTTCCAAAGCTTATCTACTTTTCTGCTCAGTCCTCTTATTCAGATTCCCCAGCAGGACAGAAGTGTACCAGTCTGCCTCAAATATACTCAACATCTATTCTGTACAGCCCCAGGGCAAGGAAGAGAAAAGCACAAACTTACTGACTCAAGTGAAGAACTTACTACTGATCTCAGATCTCAATAGTTCCCCTTATTCAGGATGTATGCCTGATAACTGTTGTGCTGGGTGGCAGGTTGGAGCTACAGTGGCATGCAAAAGTTTGGGCACCCCGGTCAAAATTTCTGTTACTGTGAATAGCTAAGCAAGTAAAAGATGACCTGATTTCCAAAAGGCATGAAGTTAAAGATTACCTTTTTATTTCCATCTTTTACAGTTCTCAAAATAACAAAAAAGGAAAAGGGCCCAAAGCAAAAGTTTGGGCACCCTGCATGGCCAATATTTAGTAACACCCCCTTTGGCAGGTATCACAGCTTGTAAACGCTTTCTGTAGCCAGCTAAGAGTCTTTCAATCCTTCACTCTTAGGGATTTTCACCCATTCTTCCTTACAAAAGCCTTCCAGTTCTGTGAGATTTTTGGGCTGTCTTGCATGCACTGCTCTTTTGAGGTCTATGTACAGATTTTCAATGATGTTTAGGTCAGGGGACTGTGAGGGTCATGGCAAAACCTTCAGCTTGCACCTCCTGAGGTAGTCCATTGTGGATTTTGAGGTGTGTTTAGGATCGTTATCCTGTTGTAGAAGCCATCCTCTTTTCATCTTCAGCTTTTTTACAGACGGTGTGATGTTTGCTTCCAGAATTTGCTGGTATTTAATTGAATTCATTCTTCCCTCTACCAGTAAATGTTCCCCGTGCCACTGGCTGCAACACAAGCCCAAAGCAAGATCGATCCACCCCCGTGCTTAACAGTTGGAGAGGTGTTCTTTTCATGAAATTCTGCACCCTTTTTTCTCCAAACATACCTTTGCTCATTGCGGCCAAAAAGTTCTACTTTAACTTCATCAGTCCACAGGACTTGTTTCCAAAATGCATCAGGCTTGTTTAGATGTTCCTTTGCAAACTTCAGATGCAGGAGTTTGTGGTGAGGACGCAGGAAAGGTTTTCTTCTGATGACTCTTCCATGAAGGTCATATTTGTGCAGGTGTTGCTGCACAGTAGAACAGTGCACCACCACTCCAGAGTCTGGTAAATCTTCCTAAAGGTCTTTTGCAGTCGTACGGGGGTTTTGATTTGCCTTTCTAGCAATCCTACGAGCAGTTCTCTCAGAAAGTTTTCTTGGTCTTCCAGACCTCAACTTGACCCCCACCGTTCCTGTTAATTGCCATTTCTTAATTACATTACGAACTGTGGAAATGGCTACCTGAAAACACTTTGCTATCTTCTTATAGCCTTCTCCTACTTTGTGGGCATCACATGTTTTAATTTTCAGAGTGCTAGGCAGCTGCTTAGAGGAGCCCATGGCTGCTGATTGTTGGGACAAGGTTTGAGGAGTCAGGGTATTTATAAAGCTTTGAAATTTGCATCACCTGGCCTTTCCTAACGATGACTGTGAACAAGCCATAGCCCTAACAAGCTAATTAAGGCCTGAGACCTTGGTAAAAGTTATCTGAGAGCTCAAATCTCTTGGTGTGCCCAAACTTTTGCATGGTGCTCCTTTCCTTTCTCCCCCACTAAAATTGTACAAAACAAAAATAATACACTAATCTTGCTTAAAATGTTGAAAAGAGTGTTTCATCTTTAACTTTATGACTTTTGGAGATCAGTTCATCTTCTACTCACTTAACCATTCACAGTAACAGAAATTTTGACCAGGGGTGCCCAAACTTTTGGATGCCACTATATGCCTCTACCAAAGACGGTGTAAGGCACTCCTTCCCTCCGCCACCCCGATCAGGGTCCCGTAAAGACATGGGAGCAGGCAGTGCATAGTCGTATGAGCAACTGGTGCATATCACAAGTCCTGATTATGATGCCAGGCAGACAATCTCTGAAGGGTATTGATAATGACTGGGGCCACCTGTCCTATTAAGACATTGTCCAAAAGAAGGCAATGGCAAACCACTTCTGTAGAAAAATTTGCCAAGAACAATCATGGTCATAATCACCTATATCATACAACATGGCACATAATAATAATGATGAACTGTAGTAACCCTAGCCAAGGGAATGGCTTACCAATATTGGCCCTGTTGTGTTCTAACGAATGAACTCTTCAAAATGCCAAAGGACATTGCTTAATTTATCTGACAGGACAGCCCTCTCAACAAACCTCTGCTGCACTCTGGGTTGCATTACATTAGGCTTGGAGACCAAACATTCATCTGTTACTGTAGGTGCATCTTTTATTCCCTGTTATGAAAGTCAACCAGCTACTTGTTTTATTAATCATTTGTTTCTGCTTCAATTCCAGTAATTTATACAATACACAATGATTACTGAAAACCATATTTATCTTAAGATTTATTCACCTATGAAATGCTCTATGTTCTACTTACTAAATAAATTTGCTTTACTATTTCCACTTTGCCCATGCCATACTCTGCCATTTTTAAACTTGTGGATTTCATCACTGCGCTTTCTTCAGCAGCCACTCTGTGCACTTGGTCAGTGGCAGTCTTGCCAATTAACTAGATTTCAAAGGACACCATTGTGAAAAAAAACCCAGCAACAACATTTCGGTACATTCTGAAGCCATAAGAGGATGGCAGAAGTGTAACTTCTTCCTACTTTCCCCAAATGAGACTCAGCTCAAAATAGTTACAGAGACAAAGACAATTTAGGTGGGTTCTATGACAAAAGAATGGAGTTTGTACAATGGTTGCTTGTCGGTCTTTTTCTGTCAAGACCATAAGAAACAGAAGCAGAATTAGGTAATTCAACCTATCGATTCTTCTCTGCCATTCTCTTTCCTTCTCCCCATAACCTTTGGGACCCTTACTAATAAAGTACCTATCAACCTCCACAACAACTTGGCTTTCTCAGCTGTCTGTGGCAATGTATTCCACAGATTCACTACCCTCTGGCTAAAAAGATCCCTCATCTCTGTTCTAAAGGAATGTCCTTTTATTCTAAGGCTGTGACCTCTAGTCCTAGACTCCTCACTATAGGAAACATTGTTTGCACGTCCAATCTATCCAGGCTGGAATGTAGGCTCTGATCTCAGTGTTGTAATAGTTTAGTGATTCTCAGCAAGAGACTAAGTTTGAATCTGGGTGGGGGCACTTTAAATTAGGGAGCAACTTCAAGATTATCATCAGTCAGCATGAAGCATGTGCCTTGTATCTTCTGTCCAGACTTTATCTGTGTCTGCAGGTCTCTGAATAGGCAGGCTCGCTCCAGCTTTGCTGATGAGTCCAATGTGGTCTGGTACACCTCCATCACACTTACTCACAGATTCACATCTCTAGTGACAGCAGGTGACCACACAGTAGGTCAAGGCCAATCCACACTCTTCCCCTCTCAACCACTAACCACCAGCATCTCAAAATGCTGGGGGAACTCAGTAAGTCAGGCAGCACCTACGGAGGGGGAATAGACAATCAATATTTTGGGCTGAGGTTCTTCATCAAAACATTGCCGAGTTCTCCAGCATTTTGCATTTGTTGTTCAAGATTTCCACATCTGCAGAATCTCCTGTATTTATGATTAGCTACCAACATCCATCAATCTCCACAACCAACTCAGCATCTCTTGCTTCCTCCAGATCACTCTCGTGGTACTTACGTTCCTCCTGCCTGTCATGGTGTAGGCATTGAAATATTTCTGGAATCCAGTGAACTGGTGCTGGCCAGAAGCCTCGTGACCTGCCATTCTCCTTACACTGGCTGCAGAGAGAGAAAATGACACGTTTCAACAAGCGTCACAACACATATCTTGGCATCCCAGTCCAAGTGTGCAACTGACGTGTGTTGAAGCTGAACACAATGAAACGGAGCTTCAAAACCCGCAAACATCTCAACATCAACACGATCTATTTCTATAGTAACTGAGTGTAAAGAAAAAGCACAAGTACACAAAGAACAGAGCACAGTGCAAGCCCTTTGGCCCGCAATGTTGTACCAACCCTTCAACCTACCCGAAGATCAGTCTAACCCTTCACTGCCACATAGCCCACCATTTTACATTCATCCACATGCGTATCTAAGAGTTTCTTAAGTGCCCCTAACATATTTTTCAAATCTATAATCAACTTTATTGTACAGGAGATCTATTCAATAGCCCAGACAGAATATGATCTCAGCAAGTACAGATGGAAAACAATTCAAATACTAAAAGCAGGAGATGTCAGCCACTCTGCTTATAACACTTCAGCCCTCTCTGTTTGCAGGAAAGGTGCCAGAGGTTCAGAACTACCAACATTAATCAGCAGCTTAAAAAGAGAGACAGGGGAGAAAACACACACAACACTCTCTCTCTTGCGGACTGCCCTCAGCACATCCTCGAGCTGTGTTGGCCATTGATGCAAATGACAAATTTCACTGTCTGTTTTAACGCACGTGATAAATAAAGCTAATCTACAGAAATAGAACAGTGTAGCAACGGACAGGCCAATTGTCCAGCAATGTTGTGCCAACCTTGATGCCAATTTATACCATGACCCCCTGTGCATCATCCACATCCCTCCACTCTGTTCATTTCAATGTCCATGTAAACTCTACCTAAATTATGTCAATAAAGGGAACATGATAAAGTTTACAGTTGATAGAAGTGTGTGATTGGCAGTAAAAAAGGAAAGATTTAGATTGCAGAAAGTTATCAATAAACAAGAGATTCTGCAGAGCGATGGCAACACAGCGCTGGAGGAATTCAGCAGGTCAGGCAGCATTTGCGGAAAAGTATAAACAAACACGATAAAGGAAATAAATAGCTGACTTTTATTTGTTTTTCCTCTCATTGAGTGTTGGTCTTTTTAAAAAATTGCTTTGTTCCTGTTTCTTGTTTTGTGGCTGTCTGCAAGCAGACCATTCTCAGGGTTGTATAATTTATACATACTTTGATAATAAGCTTTCCTTTGATCTTGAACATTTCAGGCCATGACCCAAATATTGATGGCCTGGTCAGTTGGGCAGCAAGTGGGAAATGAAATTTAATCCAGAGAAGAGCAAGGCAAAATATTAGTGAGGTGGATCAGGCAAAACATAGGTTACAGAACGGTGTAAAGGAACAGAGAGAATGCATACCCAGAGATCCTCAGGTCTGATCAATAAGGCAGCTAAAGGAGCATACAGAATTCTTTCATTTCTTCTTCAAGCACGAATACGAACAGAAAGGTAGTGTGAAACGGAGACAGCTTGAGCACTCGTGCATTCCCGGTCTCCAGGTCACAGCAGAGAAGGGATTGCACTGGGGTGTAGGGGGATTTGTGAGGATGTTACCGGGATGGAACACTGTCGTCCTTAGGGAACGATTCGGGATGAAGGGAGAGCTGATGGAGACGTCCAGAGAGATTAAATCGACTTCACGAACTACTCTGCCCTATCATCAAGAATCGGTAGGCTCCGTCCCTCAGGCCAGTCCAATCCAGAGACTGGAGGGCTGGGGATCTGCCGACGGGGGCGGAGGGTGTGAGTGGCCAGCGCTCCTCCAGACCCAGCGGGCAGTCGCGGTGTCTGTTTCCCGGTGATAGGAGGGCCTCTCCGAGCCGGAAGGGGGACAATCGGCTCAACGGCCTCTTACGGTCCAGCGAAGTCTGACTGAAGGATGCGGAGCCCGGGCTTCCCCGACCCCCGCCCTCTGGGTACAGGGCCTCACCGACCCGCCTTCCGCCATTCCCAGCCGCCTGAAACGGGGCCCGTCCCGTGTACGAGAAGCTCAGGTTAGGGAGTCGTGGCCACACCAGGCCCCGGTTTTCTCACCGAGCTCCCGCTGAGGCCTGTCCAACCGTCTCACTATCCCCAGGCATTCCCACTCCCGCCCCCGGCCCCCTCATTCTCACCTTCACTCCGCCGATCCCAATGTCCTTCACAGGCCCAGGCTCCACAGAGCGGCGCCGGAAATACCGCCCACCAGTAGCGCCTATTGGAAGAGATTCCCGTCACTCGGCCTGTTCCTGACGCCGCCGAGTGCTTTACTTATCTATTGACCGAATGCAGTGTCAATCACATTAACCCCACCAACGTAAAACGCCTATTGGACCGGTTGAACCTCAACTGCACTTATTCTGTCTCCTCAGCAACCATTGATTGGCAAATGTGTGACCCGCCCACCACGGGACAAGCCTACGATGATTGGACTACAGACAAAGCTCCCTACTTGCATTGGACAATGTCGACGTCACTCATCATATGTCTGCTGTTGATTGGGCAAGATTGTGGGAGTCTCTCAAGGCGGACTATGTGCCATTTACAGTCCATTCTCCGGAAGTATTTGCTGGGCGTCGCGAAGTATTTCCGGAGGTTGGAGTCATGGCGATGCCCATGTGAGCGAGTGAGGAATCAGCGGGTGTTGTACGGTAGGCGGGTGGTAGATGTGGTCGGGTTGTCCGTCGGCAGGGGTTGGGGGTGGTCGCGTGTCCGGGTCCTGATGGGGGAGCGTGGGTGGGGTGGAATAGGATGGTGGAGGAGGTAACGGGTTGGGTCGGTGGGGAGGGGAGATCCTCGCGTCCGGGGGCCCTCGGGCAGAGCGAACCCGTGGGTCCAGGGTTCGGCTGGGTTTGGTGGAATAGGATGATGTGCGGTGGGGGTGTAGCGAGCTGGACCGGTGGGGAGAGGAGGCCCCTGGTTCCGAGACCCCTCTGGGACCGTATCATGTCCGTGTGTCCAGATTTCTGGTGAGAGAGTGATGGACAAAGTGGAGTAAAATAGAGTTGTGATGTGATGTAACGGGTTGGGCTGGTGCTGATGGGATGCAGGGTCTTCGGGGATGGTAGGTTGCTTGAGGGTCCGGGGCGAGGTGGGGACGGAGAGGATTATCACCGTTCGGTGCCGGAACGGAGATACAGGAGGGGCCCTCGACCCTTCTCTAACTTACAGCGGCATGGTATCAGGTCATTTGGCACAGCAGTCGGCGCCCGTCCTTAAAAAGTCGCAGAGTTCAAGTTTAATTATCACTCATCTATACACGAGAATACAACCAAAGGAAACAGCATTTCACAGGGACCAATGTGTAAAAATACGGTACCAACGTCACGCATATTTCAATATGCAGAAAACAGATAGCAGTACTAGCCGCAGAAAAGACTGGCTAGTGACATTACAGAAGTGTATGAGGGCGTAGGTAGCATCTATTTATCTTTCCCAGGCAAGGGAATCAAGAAATAGAGTGCACGGATGAAAGGAGAGTTGACCAGAGAGGCTGTACGGAGAGGTTTCCACACAGGGGGTGGTCTGTATATGGTATGAGCTGCCAGAGGCAGTGGTTGCCCAGGTACATTAAAGATATTTAAAACTTACTTGGATAGATGTGTGGTTAAGAAAGGTTTGGAAGAATATGTGGCAACTGGGAGCCAGCTTAGATGAGCATCTTGGTCATAATAGAGCAGTTGGGCCAAAGGGGCCTGTGTTTGTGTTGTATGACTGT
The DNA here is from genome assembly GCF_963921235.1 of Mobula hypostoma. Lineage (NCBI taxonomy): Eukaryota > Metazoa > Chordata > Chondrichthyes > Myliobatiformes > Myliobatidae > Mobula > Mobula hypostoma. The sequence continues at coordinate 17,480,968 of NC_086115.1, forward strand.
GACATCTCCTGGTACCTAGCCCACTCAAAGGTCAAATTTAATGTTAGAGGAATGTATACAATATTCATCCTGAAATGCTTTTTCTTCGCAAGCATCCACAAAAACAGAGAAGTGCCCCAAAGAATGAACGACAGTTAAACGTGAGAACCCCAAAGTCCCCCCCAGCTCCCCCCTCCTGCACGTAAGCGGCAGCGAGCAACGATCCCCCCTCCCCCACCAACAAAAAAAAAGGGCATTGGTACCATCACCGAGCCCAATTGTGTGCTAAGCAATAGCAAAGACAAACCAAAGTTACACCAAAAGCTTCGCATTTTATCCAAAATTTAACGAACCACAGGTTCTCTCCTTCCCTGGCCAGGGAGAGGGCAGTGTCCCCATTTTCACAGCTAGTGGGAGACATAACAACAACCCGCTGGTTTACAATCGTAAAAGTCCGTTTTGTCACTTTTTCCGAGCTCTGTGTCCGAAGATCGCAAAGACCTCGGGTCTTTGGGCCCACAGCGGAAGCTTTTCCGGCCTCCCTGATGACACACGAGTCTCCTGCCCTGACACTGACCCTTGATCTGCCCATCTCCAGAGACCCAAGATGTTAGGCTTCCAAACACGATCAAGATTCTTAGGCCAAACCCTTGACATGTCGAATAGCAACCAGTCGTGAACCCTGAGAATGGGTCCCATTCCTGCAAAGAACCGAAGCCTGTGTGTAACTCCAGGTCAGGGTCTTCAAGAGAGCCCTGAAAGAGAAAAGTAGAGATATTAAAGGTGGAAATAGAGCTGTTTCTTAAGATGCAAGCAAAGGAGTTGCTGTTAGGTGCCATTCACTCTCCTAAACTCTATCTCCAGTGTTGCCCGTACACCCCTGATTCTCTTCTGTCTGCCTGTCTTGAACTGGGGTTCCCAACCCAGGCCAGGCTCCATGCATTCCTCGGTTAATGGTCAGGCTCAATGGCATAAAAAGGGTTTGGAACCCCCTAGTCTGGAATAAACTCAGAGTTCCAAACATTCACCACCCCCGAGGTGAAGAGACCAAACATTTCTGAACTGAACATCTGACGCTTCGAAACCTGAACACTCATTCTATTTCTAGAAGTCCCAGGCAGACAAAACAGCTCCACAATCACCCTGTCAAGCCCATAAGGCTTCAGTTGCTCAGTCCTTGAGAACTTCTAATCAGATACTGATGGGCTTTATGGGGGTGGGGTGGTGTGTAAAGGCTGATTTATACTTCTGTGTCAAATGGGGGCCATAACCTACGCAAGTGGCCTACGTGCGTGGTGATCATCTATACCTCTGCGTTGGTGTGTCTGCATCGCTCTACAATTCGCGCACGTCATGCATGCGCACACACCTGCCCACGCAAGGCTTCACGGTTGTGGTAGCCTTTCTCGGGATAAACAAGTATAAAGGGAGCAACACACATAAAAGTTGCTGGTGAACACAGCAGGCCAGGCAGCATCTCTAGGAAGAGGTGCAGTCGACGTTTCAGGCTGAGACCCTTCGTCAGGACTAACTTCCTTCAGTTAGTCCTGACGAAGGGTCTCGGCCTGAAACATCGACTGCACCTCTTCCTAGAGATGCTGCCTGGCCTGCTGCGTTCACCAGCAACTTTTATGTGTGTTGCATGAATTTCCAGCATCTGGAGAATTCCTGTTGTTTAAGTATAAAGGGAGTGTCTTTTTTCGTAAAAGTGAAATGTGTCCTCCATAATTTCGGAGGTCTGTAAAGCTTTATGGAAAGCATTGCAGCCAGAGTTCCTTCCCTGCCCTTCAGTCGGCCGATGGGAAGCTATTGCAGCGTAGGAGGAAATGCGATGCTACCAAGCGGACCAATCACAGTTGTTGCGGTCTGCGTTGCCGCGACGCGCAGTTACATTTTGGGAGAGGTGTGCGTCAGGCTACGGCGTAGGGATCCGCGTAGCTTCTGCATATGGTTCGCAGCGACGCCATACCTACGGCGTGGAGTTGACACACAAGTATAAATCAGCCTTAAGCATATCAGCAAGGGATGTGTTAGATAAGAGATAATCAACTATACATGAATGCAGCCGAACGAAGCAGCTTTCCTCCGGTGCCAAGGCGTGACCGTATTACCAACAGCACGTAGCACATATGGTTACGATTGCAGGAAAACATAGTCATACAAACATATCACCCGAGTCCCCGAGTGGCCTGTGGAATTTTGGTGTATGGGATGTCCTGGTCCAATGTGTTTTTCCACCAAGCCCACACCAGAGGGCAGCCCCAGCAGAGGGGGCCAGCCCCCAGTCCATTGTGCCCGCAGAGGCCTCCGCTCCCTCCCACACCACCCTGGTGTCTCCTCTCCTGAGCAGACCCTGCAGGTTGAGGGGCTAGTCCGTGCCACAGCCGAGGCAGCGCAGCTCTCCCACTGTCAGTCTCACCAATAAACTAGTGAGCCAGACTGCATTATCACGGCCCAGTGGGGTCCTGCGGTCACAAGAAACACACCCAAAACCATCACTCTCACCACCTGTTGGATTGTGCACCATCTTGGCACAACAACAGGACGCAGTAAGTCCAGCTCCATCGCTATGGAGCGACTCACTGTCACTACAGCAGCAAAGCTCTTGCAACCTGTGCCTGTTATCTTCACTCTCTTTCCCGGCGATGTCAAGCTTTGAAAATTCAGTCCAAGAAAGAAAGCAGGATTAGCTTTGTTTGTCACATGTACATCGACCATTAAAACATACTGCGAAATGCATGGTTTGTGTTGATAACCAACACTGTCCAAAGATGTGCTGGGGGCAGCCCGCGAGTGTCACCATGCTTTCAGCGCCAACAGTGCAAATTACCCCATCTTTGGGATGTGGGAGGAAACCAGAGCACCCGGAGGAAACCTGCACATTCATGGGGACAACATGCAAAGTCCTTAAAGAAAGTGGCAGAAATTAAACTTGCACCACTGGCACTGTGGAGTGCTGAGCTAACTACTATGCTACTTTGCCTCCTCCGTTTCACTGAATTCTTCAAAACTAGGATAGTGGTGTGCACCTAGTAGCCGCAGAGTGAAGTTTTCAGCCACCCGGTTCCAATCCCAAACCTGGCTCCTGTCCTTGTGGAGTTTGCTTTCTCTACTGGTGACTGCATTAGTTTCCACTCAGTGCTCCACTTCCATCCCATACCTCACGTGGCAGCTTATTTGGCCGCTGACAGTTGTGTAGTGAGTGGTTTGAGAGACTGGTTCTATCACATCCGAAATCCTGTCTGCCCACTACCCTGGACCCCCATCAATTTGCCTATTGCACCAACAGGTCAACAGAGGACGCCATCTCCACAGCACTTTACTCTGCCCTGACCCACCTGGACAGCCCCAACTCTTAGGTCAGAATGCTGTTCATTGACTTTAGTTTGGCATTCAGTACTGTGATTCCCCTCCAAGCTGATGGCCAAACTTCGCCAGCTTGGTATCACCTCATCCCTCTGCAATTGGACCTTGGACTTGCTGACTAACAGACCCCGATCAGTTAAGTTAGACAACCTCTCCTCCTCCGCTCTCACCCTGAACACCGGCGTGCCTCAAGGCTGTGTGCTGAGCCCTCTTCTGTACTCCCTTTTCACCTATGACTGCGTTCCTGTACATGGTTCTAACTCCATAATCAAGTTCGCAGATGACACCACAGTAGTTGGTCTGATCAGAGGATGACGAGACTGCCTACAGGGACGAGGTCCAGCACCTGGCTGCGTGGTGTGCCGACAACAACCTGGCCTTTAACACCCAGAAGATCAAGGAGATCATTGTGGACTTCAGGCATGCTAGGAGCCACACTCACGTCCCCATCTACATCAACGGAGCTGTAGTGGAGCGTGTATCAAGCTTCAAGTTCCTTGGTGTTCACATTTCCGAGGATCTCACCTGGTCCCTGAACTCCTCCATCCTGATCAAAAAGGCACAACAGCGCCTTTATTTCCTGCGGAGCATCAAGAAAGCTCACCTCTGTCCCAGGGTACTGACGGGCTTTTACCACTGTACCATTGAGAGCATACTCACCAACTGCATCTCAGTGTGGTATGGCAATTGTCCCGTATCGGATCGCAAAACAGTCCAGCGTGTGGTGAAAACTGCCCAGCGGATTATTGGCACCCAATTGCCCACCATTGAGAACATCTACCATAAACGCTGCCTGGGCAGGGTGAAAAGCATTATCAGGGATGCATCTCACCCTAACCATGGACTTTTTACTCTCTTCCCATCCGGTAGGCGCTACAGGAGCCTCTGCTCCCGCACCAGCAGGCTCAGGAAGAGCTTCTTCCCTGAGGCTGTGACCCTGCTGAACCTCACATCACAGCACTAAGCAGTATTGCATCCGTATTGTACTGTCTCAGTACTTTTATATTTGTGTGCTGTAGCACTTACTTTTTATTCACAGTTATTTTGTAAATAACATTCTTTGCATTTCTGGTCAGATGCTAACTGCATTTCTTTGGCTTTGTATCTGTACTGGGCACAATGACAAAGTTAAATTGAATTTAATCTAATATGAGGAGAAGGTGAGGGGTAGGGAGAATAACATTGGACTAGTTTAAATGGGTTCTTGGTGATCTCCACAGGTCCATTAGGCTGAAGGGTTTGTTCAATGCTGAATGTTCAAAGTCTCAATATTAGACATAAATTTCAACTCATTTCATTCTGCTCTGCTGCCTGACTGCAGCGTGGCCCCTGTTCTTCAGCCAGGTGTCTCAGGAACTGGTGTAGCCAGTGGGCAGTTAATCATGCAGAACAAACACCTCAATGTAGTTTAATCTGTCCAGGTGCTGACAATTGTTGCAATGGAGGAGGACTTCCCCCGCGGGGGGATACAGAGGAAGCCCACCACAGGAGCCAGCAAGAGCAATGAGGGAGAGGACAACTTGTTTCAGGTAAGTTTTGGAGTTGATGCTGCTGGAATTCAGCACAAAAACAGACAACAAGATGTGTTCCAATGTTGTGTAGGGATTGTAAGTGGATGTGGACTCTGCTATCATAGGGATTATTGGCATGTTTACTTGTTAGTCTTTGCTCCGTGGTTAGATATTTCCTAATATTGGTCAATTCCCCACTGAAATAATCAACAAATAATGTTTGAAATCCCTTTGCAAATGTACTGCTCAAAATACCAGCACTTAAGGCATTGCTCTTCCTCCAGTGGTCAAGGAATTAACATCACAAAGGGGGCTTCTGTGTCGAACTCCAAGGGTTATATGATAGGACGGTGAGGAAGGAGCTTCACTCTGTGTCTAACCCTGGATCTGTGTGATGGGACAGGGTTGAAGAAGCTTCACTCTGTGTCTCATGCTGGGAGTGTGGTTTGATGGGACAGTGTGGAGGGAGCTTCAGTCTGTGGTGTTGGGAGTGTGCGATGAGGTGGTGTGGAGGAAGCTTCGCTCTATGTCTGTCCTTTGGTTTGTGTGATGGGAAGTTTCCCTCTGTGTCTGACCCGGGAGTGCGTGATGGGATGGTCTGGAGGGAGTTTCACTCGCTGACCAATGCTGTGATTTTTAAGACTCTTTTATAAATATGCTGTTTCCCTCCAGCTGTCAGCGTCTGAACACCGACCGAAGCGTCCTAAGGTAGAAAAACAGAAGAACGAGGTAGGTGTTGAAAAAAAGAAGTTGAAGGAAGTACAAGGTCTGATACCTCGCAAGAAACAGACAGAGGAGGCAGGAATCCTCACGTTTAAGGTATGTCAGTCCACAGTCAGCCTTTTACCTGTCATTCACCACTGTTGTACAGCACTCGCTTCTGGCACCCTGCCTCTCACTAATAGAAGCATAAACCTAACAGAGCATCTCTCCCAGTCCAGCCTTCACCCCTCCCTGTCCTTGTCGACGTGTATCCGCTCACCTTCTGATCTGGGTGCAGTGTAGCCCGAGAATACTCCCAGCTCCTGGCTTCCTTAGGTACAGAAACTAGATCCTTCTCCTTGACTCCTCCATTCTCAGCTTTGGTTATAACTGTAAGGGGCTCATAGAATGCCTACAAGATGGCTTTTTAGAACTCCTGTGTTTGAGCCCACTAGGGGATCAGCTGTTTTCGATTGGGTGTTGGGCGATGGACCAATATTGATAAGAGAGCTTATGGTAAAAGAACCCTTAGTGGCAAATCATCATAATGTGATCAGATTCATCATGAAATTTGAGAAGGAGAAGCTAAAGTCAGATATATCAATATTACAGTGGAGTAAAGGGAATTACAGAGGCATGAGAAAGGATTTGGCCAGAACCGATTCAGAAAGAACACTGGCAGAGATGATGGCAAAGCAGAAATGGCTGTAATTTCGCAAAACTATTTGGAAGGCAAAGGATATATACATCTCGAAGAGGAAGAAGTAGTCTGAAGGCAAGATGACACAATTGTGGCTAACAAGGGATGTCAAAGCCAACATACAAGCCAAAGAGAGGGCATATAATAGAGCAAAAATTAGTGGGAAGTTAGAGGATTGGGGAGATTTTAAAAACCAGCAGAAGGCAACTAAAAAAAAATAATAAGGGAGGTAAAAATGGAATGCAAAAGTAAGCTAGCCAATAATATTAAAGAGGATACCAAAAGTTTCATCAGATACATAAAGTGTAAAAGAGAAGTGAGTGCAGATATCGACTGCTGGAAAACGATGCTGGAGAGGTAGTAATAGGGAACAAGAAAATGGCAGATGAACTGAATAAGTATTTGGCATCGGAGTTCACAGTGGAAGACACTAGCAGTATGATAGAAGTTCTAGGTTTCAGGGACAGTGAAGTGTGTGAAGTTACCATTATTAAGGAGAAGGTTCTTGGGAAACTGAAATGTCTGAAGGTAGATAAGTCACTTGGATCAGATGGTGAACACCCCAGGTGGCAGAAGAGATTGTGGAGGCATTAGTAATGATCTTTCAAGAATGAATCGATTCTGGAATGATTCCGGAAGAATGGAGAATTGCAAATGTCACCCCACTTCAAGAAGAGAGAGAGGCAGAAGAAAGAAAATATAGGCCAGTTAGTCAGTGGTTGGGAAAATGTTGGAGGTGATTGTTAAGGATATGGTGCCAGTGTACTTGGAGACACATGATAAAATGGGCCATACTCGGCATGGTTTCCTCAAGTCTTGCCTGACAAATCTGTTAGAATTCTTTGAAGAAATAACAAGCGTGATAAATACAGTTGATGTTGTGTACTTAGATTTTCAGGTCTTTGACGAGGTGCCACACATGAGGATGCTTAACAAGCTAAGACCCCGTGGTATTTCAGGACAGGTTCTAGAATGGATAAAGCAGTGAGTGATTTGGGCAGGAGGCAGTGAGTGGAAATAAAGGGAGTCTCTTTCTTGGTTGGCTGCCAGTGACTAGTGTTCCACAGGGGTCTGTGTGGAAACCAGTTTTTATTTTTGTTATATGTCAGTGATTTGGATGATGGAATTAATAGTTTTGTGGCCAAGTTTGCAGATGATATGAAGATAGGTGGAGGGGCCAGTATTTTGAGGAAGCAGAGAGGCAAGGAAATGGCAGATGGCATGTTGTGTCAGGAAGTGTATGGTCATGCACTTTGGTTGAAGAAATGAAGGGTTGATTATTTTCTAAATGGACAGAAAGTACAAAAATCTGAAGCGCAAAGGGACTTGGGAGCCCTTGTGCAGGATTCCCTGAAGGTTAATTTGCAGATTGAATCTGTGTTGAGGAAGGCAAATGCAATATTAGCATTAATTTCAAGAGGACTAGAATATCAAAGCAAGGATGTAATGTTGAGACTTTATAAAGCACTGGTGGAGCCTCACTTGGAGTATTGTGAGCAGTTTTGGGCCCCGTATCGTAGAAGGATATGCTAAAACTGGAGAGAGTTCAAAGGAGGTTCAGGAAAGTGATTCCGGGATTGAATGGCTTGTCATATGAAGAGCATTTGATAGCTCTGGACCTCAGAAAAGAGGGGTGTCCTTTTAGAATAGAGATGAGGGGAAACTTCTTTAGTCAGAACATGGTGAGATTGTGGAATTATTTGCCACAGGCAGCTGTGCAGGACAAGTCTTTATATATGTTTAAGGCAGAGGTTGATAGATTCTTGATTGGGCAGGGCATGAAAGTATACGGGGAAAAGACAGGAGATTGGGGCTGAAGGGGAAAATGGATCAGCCGTGATGAAATGGCAGAGCAGACTGAATGGTCCAAATGTTCTAAGTCTGCTTCTATATCTTTTGGTCTTGGGATCACATACCTGCTCTGGATTTTGTTTATTCTCTCGCTCCTTTCCCTATGCAGAAACTGACCGTTGGAACCCTGCTGCTCGGATGTGTGAAAGAGGTGACTGACTTTGAACTTGCCATCGGTTTACCCCATGGGCTCACTGGCTACGTGAGCCTCACCAGCATCTGTGACGCGCTTACGCAGACCTTGAGTGAGCAGGTCAATGAGGACCTGTCAGAGGTGAGTTTGATCTCTTACAGTCTCATGTTTTATGAGTTTCTACTTTGTGTCTGTGCCAGGAACTGGATCTGGAGTATCAGGACAGACTTTTCCCTTATTCCATGAACTACTGTCCTTTCCTGCAGCCTTGTTTTCCATAACCAATCACCTGCCAGCTCCTTCTCCGTCCCCTTCCCGTTACTGGCTTCTACCCTCCTTTCTGGCCCAAAACATTGATGTTCATTTTTTACAGGTGCTGCCTGACCTGCTGAGGTCCTCCCGCGTTTTGTGTGTGTTCATCAGGACACGCAGTACTCGGCTTCATGCTGGCAACTCTGTGTGTTCTGGAATTAGCAGTGGAGCAGAGGCCAGGAAACCCGTGTCAATGCAAGCTCAATCTTTCAGTTTCTAAAACTTCCCGGGGGCTGTTTGCAGTGGCCAAGGGTGTTTGTTAATCAAATCCCCGTTCCCAGCCCCTTCCCCGTCACTGCATTCTTGCCAAGAGTACCATGCAGGTGTAGAGCTCTCTGAATCTTACACTCGAAGCTCGGTGGGAAGAGTCGCTGCAGTTGTACTCGGAGGGCGGTGTATATTGGATAACCTCTGGGCTGTTAGTCCAATGTCTGTAATGGAAAGCTGGTGCTTTGCTGCTGTGTCCTCACTGGAACCCCGTGCTTGGCTCCGAGTGTGTCTTGTAAGGATAGGTGGAGTGATGTAGGGCTTTTCTCTTTAGAGTGAAGGTGACTGAATACAGGTGTACAAGATGGTGAGAGGCATACAGAGAGTGGGCGGCCAGAGACTTTTTCCCAGGACGGAAATGGCTAAAGTGAGAGGGCACAATTTTTAGATGATATGAGGAAAGTTTAGGGAGGACTTCAGAGCTTTTTTCATTTACACAGAGTGGTTGCATGGAATGTGTTTCGGGGTGGTGATAGAGGCAGATACATTAGGGGCTGTTAAATGGGCACTTGGATGATAGAAGAACAAAGGGCTAAGTGGGAGGGAAGCATTGGCTTGATTTTTGAATAGATCAAAAGGTTGGCACGACATTGTGGCTGCAAGGCCTGCACTGGACAGCATTATTCCATGTTCCATGAATGTGCTGATTTGCTGTAAGTGTATTGACTTGCAACTTTGTGAAAAGACAAACATTGAAATCAAGCTTCAGGCAGGTCAGTGAAGTGGCCTGTGGTTGTTTGGGGTGAGGGAGCCTCGGGTTGAGTTTGTTGGTGGTACAAGGTTTTGTCTCCTGTCTGCGGTGTGTCCTGCAGCCGTGTTTCTGAGTGCTTTGTTTCCTCTGAATTTTCCCCAGGATCTGACCGCTCTCCCGGACTTGTACAGCCCCGGAATGGTAGTACGGTGTGTCGTTTCTCAGCTCGGGGCAACGAAAACGAACCGCCACAGCTTGAAGCTGTCCATTAACCCCAAGGAGGTGAATGCAGCCCTGTCAGCGGGGATGTTGCAGACAGGAATGGTGAGTTAGAACATAGCGGTGGAACAGGCCCTTTGGCACGTGATGTCTGTGCCAAACGCGATGCCAAATTAAAATGCATCCCTTCTACCTGCACGTTATCCACATTACTACATATTCATGTGCATTTCTAACAGCCTCTTGAATGCCGCAGTCATTGCTGCTTCCACCACTATCCCCGGCAGCCCTCCCAAGTACCCACAACTCTCTGTAAATAGAAGATATCAAAAAGAACTTGCCCTGTACATCTCACCTTGTCCTCCAGTAACTGACATTTCTATCCTGCCTACCCTCTCATAGTTTTATGAGCATCTGTCAGGTCTCCCCTTGCCTCTGATGCTCCAGAGAAAACAATCCAAGTTTGTCCAACCTCTCCTAGTGCCTCACTCCTCTAATCCGGGTAGGGAGCTGCTAAACTTGGGCGCCGCTGTACCGCGCAATGTTATTACAACTTGGGGCGTTAGAGCTCAGTGTTCAATTCTGTTGTCGTTTGTCAGGTGTCTGTGCGTCCTTCCTGGTTTCCCCAGCTGCTCTGGTCTCCTCCCACAGTCCAAAGACATACTGGTTAGTCATTAATTAGTCATTGTAAATTGTCCCATCGTTGAGTTAAACTGGGGGTTGCTGGGCAGTGCAGCTCAAAGCACCAGAAAGGCCTATTCTGTGCTGTATATCAAATAACTAAATATAAATTAAAAACCTTTTCTATACCCATTGCAAAGCCTGCATGCCTCCCCTGTACTAGGGCGACCTATTGGTAATTGTGATCTCGAATTCCAATGTCCAGCACTCCTGATTTTACTGTATCCTGCCATCCAGCATTTCCAGAACTAATTGTACATTGCTTATAGGCTTAATGGTGTCATCCAGCTAGTCATATTGACTTGCATTTGACAAAGATCCCTGAAAACCATGCGTTTCCCTCAAAGACCAAGCACCTTATAAGACCATAAAACATAGTAGCTGAATTAGGCCATTTGACTCTTCACGTCTGCTCCACCATTTCATCATAGCCGATCTCTTTCACTCTGAACCCAATTGTCCTGACTTCTCCCCGTAATCTTTGACACCCTAACTAATCAAGAACCTATCAACCTCTGCTTTAAATATACCCAATGACTTGGCCTCCACAGTCATCTGTGACAATGAACTACACAGATTCTCCACCCTCTGGCTAAAGAAATTTCTTCTCATCTGTTCTAAATGAATATCCCTCTATTCTGAAGCTGTACAGGCCTTCCAGTCCCAGATTGCCCCCAATATTGAGAACATCCTTCTGAATCTACTCTGTCGAGGTCTTTCAAAATTCAATAGGTTTCAATGATATCTCATCCATACTTACCAAGGTGTTTATCTGACAAGTCCCATTGACCTGCATTTGGCCCAAATCCCTCAAAAGCATGTTTAAGCTTAAATCTGTATCACTAGTTTTAGATTCCCCTTCTCTGGGGAAAAGACCAGCCAACTAATCTATGCCCCTCATGATCTTATAAACCACTATAAGGTCACTCCTTCAGGGAGAGAAAACTTCCAACCTGATTTACATTTAACGTGGTGTATGCTTTCAACTCTATACTTTCTGCTAAACAGTGAATGTTGCTGTTCAGTGTCTCATACCAGGCCTTTCTTTGTGTATTTTTCTTGACCCTATGTAGGCCTGTAACCTGACTGCCCGGCGATAGCAGGGATTGAAGGAATTCCCACTAAGGGTCGTCCTTGCATTGTTGTAATTGTGCACGCAGTTCTCTGCTCCCATTGGCCGGGTTCCTATTGCCGTTCACACTTTGCCCCTCTTTTTCCCTAACTTCAGCTGCTGTCTGGTTGTGTGTCCAGTGTGGAGGATCATGGGTATTTGATTGACATCGGAGTCAAAGCCACCAAGGCCTTCCTCTCGCACCAGAAAGCCCGGGATTATATTAAGAGCAGGAACCAAGGTAAGTCTTCCTCAAGGATGGTCTCTGTTATTTCACTAGTTCTGTAGACTCTCGGTGGTATAATCAACTGGCAGGAGGTGCTGTAATTCAGAATCAGAATCTTGGCCTTGACTCGGGGCGTGCAGTCTGTGTTCTCTGGAGTTATCAATTAAGGACGGCAGTTAGCGTAACACTATCACAACGCCATCAGCCCAGATTTAATTCTGCTGTCTAAGAAGAGTTTGTACGCTCTCCTCCATGGGTTTCTTTCCAAATCCCAAAGGCATTTGGGTTAGTAGGTTAATTGGTTAGACGGGTGTAACTGGGTGGCGCGGACCCGTAGGTCAGAAGTACCTGTTACTGTGCTGTATCTGAATAAAGAAACAGTTATTACCAATCTCCCTGCTCCATTCTGGTAACACTTAATGCTCAAAAACTTTGTAAGTCTTGAGAGTGTCTTGACAGCTGACGAGCACTACAAAGTAGTTTGTGATTGAACGATACCACATGACAATGCCAATATATCTTGCATGAAATATCGGGTACCACATTGTTATTCTGTTTTTGGGGTTTTTTCTGTGCCCCCAGGACACCCTCTTCGTGTTGGTCAGTACCTGAACTTCCTGCTGGAGTCAGTCAAGGACAATGGCCGGTTTGTCCAGCTTTCGGTCCGATCGACAGATGTTGCTACAGCAACGGCCACTGACAATCAGAAGTGGAGCCTTAGTAGCTTGCTGCCTGGATTGGTGGTGAATGCTGAGGTTCAGAAGGTACAGCTTTTGGCATCTTGTGTTGTCTTCCCTTTCAAAAGGCTGAGAGGTGGGCTCAGTGAGGTTCCAGATTATTTGGTTGATGTTGAGGGGCTAATTCCATCTCTCAAGGAAACCAAAGCTGAGGAGATCTCTAACGATCCAGGGTCTTGTTGTGTTGCTCCTCAAATCTGTTGTCCGGTCACTGAGATCGTAACTGATCCCTGACCAAGGTGCTGTTGACTTTGGGAGGAACACACAGCACTGCCGCTGGAAGAGCTGCTGTCTCATCCCAGTGCTGAAGTGGGACTATGTGGGTTCTCTCTGGGTGCTCCGCTTTCCTCCCACATCCCGAGCAACGTGCAGAGTTGGGGGATAAATCACCCCTGGTGTGTAGATGAAGGGAAAAATCTCGGGGAGTTGATGGGTTTATGAGGACAGTAAATAGGATTGATATGGTCCGACGAAATGGGTATATCCTGGCTTGTTTTAGTGATGTGCAGTTCTGTGCCCTCTATTTGGCCACTGTGGTTAGATTTTCAGAGATAGAAGAACTGATGAATGTGGAAATAGTGTAGCAAGACTGCCTTGGCTTGAACTCAGTGAGTTAGCAAGGAACCCCTGTCCTGCAACACATGCAAGGTGCTGCAAGAACTCTCAGCAGGTCAGGCAGAATCTGTGGAGGGGAATAAATAGTCAACAAAGGCCTAGAGCCTTCAGTGGGTGGAAAGGACAAGGGAAGGGGCCTGAAAAAGGTGGTGAGTGGGTTGTGAGGAATACAAGCTGATGATCAGTGAGATCAGGTGAGTGGGTTGGGGAGGCGGAGGAGGAAGAAGGTGGAAGACGTACAGGGCTGAAGAAGAAGGAATCGTACAGATGGCAGTGAATCATGGGAGGAGGAGGAGGGGCACCAGAGGGAGGTGATGGGCAGGTGAAAAGAGGAGTATAGGAGAGGGGGGAGCCAGAATGGGGGATGGAATAAGAGAGAAGGTGAAGGAGGGAGCAATTACTGGAAGTTGCAGAAATCAATGTCCATGCAGTCAGGTTGGGGGCTACCCAACTAAATATGAGGTGTTGCTCCTCCAACCTGAGTTTGGCCTCATCATGGCGGTAGAGGAGAGCATGGACAGAATCGCTCATGTTTTTTTTTTGGAGTAACATTGTGCACTGAGTGTCAGACTTCTGCTATTTCTCTGTTTTATGAGAATCATGAGTTTTCCCTTTGAGTTTTTGAGTCCAGAGGACTGAGGCTGCAGTGAAAGCAATGTGTTACACAATGGGAGTATTCTCTCGATTAATCCTGATCATGTAAACATTGGGAAATGGGTTCAGGTGTGGGAAAATGTGCAGAGTATGGTGGGTCAGACTGTATCAGATTTGACTGAATGGCTGGACGTGGAACAGTCCAATATCAGAATGGGCCCATCATCTGGTGAGCACTGGCATGTTTTAAATTTGAATTCTGGGTGGTACTCCATTTGGTGTCTCACCTGCCATCCTCCCCTCTCCATGTCTGTGGCCTTGGGTTGTGTACTGGGCTTTAGGAGTAAACATGGTATCTGCCCCACGCCTGCAATAACATGTTGCGGATTTCTGCGGATGGTTTCTCCGAGAATAGAACCAAGTGATGTTTGTGTTCCAGGTGAATCCGCACAGTCTGGTTCTGCAGTTCCTCTCTGGCATGTTGGGCATTGTTGACTTCAGGCACCTAGACCCACAGAAAATCGGGACCTACCACGTGGGTCAAAAGGTGAGTCTGTGGAGTGTCTTCAACGTAATGTAGAATAATACAAGTAGGCAAAAGGAGCTAGTGACATGTGGCACATTCCTGACTATCGTGCTATTGAATCTATGAATATATTTTGAAGATGGGCTATTGAAGATCTGGCCGGTTCTATGACTCTTCCCACTCCACTAGAAACCCCTGCCCTCATTACTTATTCCCCATCTCCGGCACCCCACTGTGGTAGTACCAGCAGCGAAACTGGAGTTCGTTTATTATTGTCACGTGTACCAGGATACAGTGAAAAGCTTGCCTTGCAGACGGTTCCTATAGATCAAATCGTTTCACAGTACATTGAGCTAGAATAAGGTAAAACAAATACAGAATAAATTGCAAATACTAAAGAGTTACAGTGCAGGTAAGTTATAAAGTGCAAGATCATAAGTTAGATTGTAAAATCATCTTAGCGGGCAAGAGGTTGGTTCAGTAGTCTGATAACAGTGGGGTAGAAACTGTCCTCGAGCCTGAAGGTAGGTTCTTCTATCCACAGCCTGATGGGAGAGGGGAGAAAAGAAAATGTCCGGAGTGGGTTGGTTCTTTGATTATGTTGGCTGCTGTACAGTGAGAAGCACAGACAGTCCACAGAGGGAAATCTGGGAATTCTCCCCTGACACCCCAGGCCTAACAGAATCTAATTTAAGGGTGCAATGGTAAAGTAGGTATTTTCACGCTGCCAAGGAACTCAGTGACGCTGTCTGCCGATTATCTTGAAGGGAATAATGGTGGCAGTGTTCAGCGGGGTGGCAGGAGACGCCAATCCCACCTTGTGGGCAGGTGACCATTTCCTGGTCACACCAAACACCTGTATTGCAGCATTTATTTAAAATTTAAAGAACACATTTGTGGGAGAGTGGGTTGCTGGGAATGAGATTGCTCCCATGTGGTGGCACTGACTCGATAGGCTGAATGTCAGAAGGGAATGTAGAAATAAGTACGCTCTCTGACATTCACAGATGCATTAATCTAAATTAGCTCAGCAAGCCTCAGCTGAGGCTCGCGTTTCTCTGTGTTCGTATTAGCTGAGGGGAATGGAGGGGAGAAGGTCAGACTTCGAGGGAAATAGAGAAGAGGGAAAGGTGTGTGTGTGGAGGGGAACGGGGATGTGGGCGCTTCGGGGGTGAGACGGGCACCTGAGGGAATGGGAATGGAGTAGGGGGGAGGTGAGTGTCTGGGCACGGTAGTGGTGCGTCACTGCGTGACCCTACAGCTGAACATTCAGGGGTGCTTTTGTTCATTTGGTTTTGCTGTTTATGCATCCCTGCATTCTCTGTTAGCTCTGTTTCCCTGGCAGTAAGCTGCACACGTTATGTCTCTCCTCCAGGTGAAGGCCTGTGTGCTGTACGTCGAGCCGGATACCAAGTCCGTGCACCTGACCCTTCGGCCCGTCTTCCTGCAGCCCGGCGCCATGGTGCGACAGCCAGGTGGGCAGAGCATCGGAGAGGTCCTGGAGCGGTGTACGGTGCTGTGCTACCACAAGGGTGCTGGTGTCACCTTTCGGCTGGAGGACGGGTCGTTTGCCTTCTCGCGTGTGAGTAGATCTGTCTTCCACCCAAGGGTGAATTTTCACAGCTGATGCTGCCACGTATCTGTGAAACTGGAGTTCAGAGGAACTTGTATTTTGCCTATCGTCAGCACCTCAAAGGAATCTTCAGGGGTTACTTAGATATCGACACGCAGTAATAGTGCTAGAAATGTGACAGCCAACATTAATTTATTTAGAGATATAGCAAAGGTAACAGGCCGTTCTGGCCGAATGAGCCCACGCTGCCCAATTACACCCATGCGAACAATTAACCTACTAACCCATACGTCTTTGGGATGTGGCAGATACACAGCTGTCAACATGCAAACTCCTTACAGACAGCAGCAGGAATTGAACTGGGGTTGCTGGTGCTGAAAGAGACTTATACTAACCGCTGTGGCGCCTAGCTGCCCTCAGCTGTTCCTGTAACCTACACTGGGTGTTTAAGCAATCCTGCTTGAGGGATAAATATGGAGCTTTGGAGAGAACTGGCACAGTAGTTGCTGAGGGCATCCTGCTGTGCCCCTCACTTTAACACTTTGTTCAAAAGAATGGCCTTTTGGTACTCCCCTGCTCTCCTCTACCAGCACAGCACCCCAACCAGGACCCCTCACTACATTACTGACCTCCCCCTCAGTGCATACAGCAGCGTGACGCTCCCCTCATGCTGGAGCCACTAAGGCCGAGCTTGGTAATATTTTCCGTCTTGAGAAAGTTGATTGGATTCAGATTCATTTAATCCCAAAGCAGTGAGACGTGTCGTTAACGATCAACACAACCTAAGGGTGTGCTGGGGGCAGCCTGAAAGTGTCGCTGCACATTCCAGCGCCAACATAGCATGCTCGCGGTACACAGTGTGCCCACGTGTGCCGCTGTTTGTCGGGGCAAGCTGAATTTCACAACACAGACCTTCGATAATTGATGCCTAACATCTGCCCCTTGTCATTCCAGGTGTTTCACCTATCTGACACGAAGATGACTTCGGCTGCCAACGTTTTCAGGAAGGGCACCAAGCACCAGTGTCGGATCATCGACCATGCAGCCATGGAGCAAATGGCCCTGGTATCACTGAAACAGTGAGTGACGACGTGACTGTCCATCATCAGCAGTTTAACTAGTGGCATAAGGATAAGCTATTTATTTAGAGGTGCAGCACTGTAGCAGGCCCCAATGAGCCCACAGCGCCCAAATACATCCGTGTGACAATAACCCATCTCCCTGTGCACCGCTCCATCACGTGGAGCGGATCTCCCTCAGCATTGCCCCGTCACACACTCCCATGCCAGCCACGTCATGGGTTAGATCATGAGTAATGCTTCCTCCTCAAAGTAAGCAGGTTAGCCACTGAATGAATTCCCCCTCTGCTCTGTCTGTTGCACTCTCCTTGGCCAAGGGCAGCAAGGGTTAGACATATGTCCACTGATCTTCTGGCCTTTGCAGTGATATGCTGTTCTGAATTAAGATGAGGTGGTTTTTTTGTGTTTTAGAGTTTTGCTCAAAATCCTTAGAATGGACACTTAATCGCAAGCTTTGCAGTGGGCAAAGATTGGAGGAATGTGCCCTAGTCACTAGGCACTCACACACCTTATTCTGTGTTTTTTGATTTTCAGGACCATTATTGAAGCCCCATTTTTGAGGTATCACGATATCGTCCCGGGACAGGTGATTGAGGTAGGTGCTTGCTGTGACAAATCCCAAATCAGCCAGTCCCGAGCCACGAGTACAGTGTTGCTTGTGGCTCTCCTTTCATCTCAAGCTCCTGACTAACTCCATCCATCCCTTGCCATCCTGCTGGTTGTACTCCAGACCACACCTGTGTCTCTTCATCCATCTCTTCTTATACTGTTGAGAACCAGGTAAATTAGCTGCACCAACCCCTCCTTGCTGCTCTCACAACCAACCCGGTGGACCCATGTGCTCTAAAGCTCTTGACCAGCATTCTTAAACAGAGTACCACCCAGCCTGTTACCAGCCCATACCATGCCCCTATTGAAAGCTTCCCCCAGGAGGAAGCTGAAATGCACTTGATGTAATTACCTCCCAAAATCAGCCTTCCCTTGGTTCTCACACTGTGCTGAGGTTTGTTTCTCACCTCAGAAATGGGGGCGGTCTCATAAGATTACTCAGTGAAGTGAAGTTTACAAAGCTTTTTCCTCGTGTTCTCAGTGAATCCTGCGTTACACCCAAGACTAATGTTTTAATAACCCCACCATTGTCACCCAATGACCTTTAGGCAGTAATATGATCACCGCTGCGACTTTCTGAGACTGTTCTGTCTGCTAATTGGGTATTCAGCATCCTCGGTACAGCCTGTAAACTGTCACCTGCATTTAGTGGTTAGTTGCCATAGTTCGTGTAAAATGGACAGTCTGTAGCCCTCTTCCAGCGGCTTTTCTGATGCCTGGCTATCATGCTTTGCTGCTGTTCAGGGTACGGTCGCCTCCCTGGAGAAATTTGGGGTCCTTGTGAAGTTGACAGACCACATCCGGGGTCTGGTGCCTCGAACACACCTGGCAGACGTCCCACTGAAGCATCCAGAAAAGATGTACAGCGTTGGAGACAAAATAAAGTGCAGGGTAAACACTTCAATATCTGGTGCATTGTTGTGTGTGGGGGGGGTATGGGAAAATGTACAAGAGTGTTCAGTGTCTGTACAGTGTTGGGAGGAATGGGACAATGTTCAGTGTTGGGAGGAATCGGACAGTGTACAGTGTCTGGTACAGTGTTCGGAGGAATGGAACAGTGTTCAGTGTCTGTACAGTGTTGGGAGGAATGGGACAGTGTTCAGTGTTGGGAGGATTGGTACAGTTTTCAGTGTCTGGTACAGTGTTGGGAGGAATGGGACAGTGTACAGTGTCTGGTACAGTGTTCGGAGGAATGGGACGGTGTTCAGTGTCTGGAACAGTCTGAGGGGTAAATGGGACAGTGTACAGTGTTGGGAGGAATGGTACAATGTACAGTGTTGGGAGGAATGGTACAGTTTTCAGTGTCTGGTACAGGGTTGGGAGGAATGGGACAGTGTTCAGTGTCTGTACAGGGTTGGGAGGAATGGGACAGTGTACAGTGTCTGTACAGGGTTGGGAGGAATGGGACAGTGTTCAGTGTCTGTACAGGGTTGGGAGGAATGGGACAGGGTACAGTGTCTGTACAGGGTTGGGAGGAATGGGACAGTGTTCAGTGTCTGTACAGGGTTGGGAGGAATGGAACAGTGTTCAGTGTCTGTACAGGGTTGGGAGGGGTGGAACAGTGTTCAGTGTCTGTACAGTGTTGGGAGGAATGGGACTGTACAGTGTTGGGAGGAATGGTACAATGTACAGTGTTGGGAGGAATGGTACAGTTTTCAGTGTCTGGTACAGGGTTGGGAGGAATGGGACAGTGTTCAGTGTCTGTACAGGGTTGGGAGGAATGGGACAGTGTTCAATGTCTACAGGGTTGGGAGGAATGGGACAGTGTTCAGTGTCTGGTACAGGGTTGGGAGGAATGGGACAGTGTTCAGTGTGTACAGGGTTGGGAGGAATGGGACAGTGTACAGTGTCTGTACAGGGTTGGGAGGAATGGGACAATGTTCAGTGTCTGGTACAGGGTTGGGAGGAATGGGACAGTGTACAGTGTCTGTACAGGGTTGGGAGGAATGGGACAGTGATCAGTGTCTGTACAGGGTTGGGAGGAATGGGACAGTGTTCAGTGTCTGGTACAGGGTTGGGAGGAATGGGACAGTGTACAGTGTCTGTACAGGGTTGGGAGGAATGGGACAGTGATCAGTGTCTGTACAGGGTTGGGAGGAATGGGACAGTGTTCAGTGTCTGTACAGGGTTGGGAGGAATGGGACAGTGTTCAGTGTCTGGAATGGTCTGGGGGTAAATGGGACAGGGTACAGGGTGTTCAGAGTCTGGTACGGGTTGGAGGGTGGATTGAAACAGTACAGAGTGTTCAGTATCTAGCAGTGTTGGGAGGAATGGGATAGTGTACAAGGTGTTCGGTGTCTGGTACAATGTGGAGAGAAGTTGAGATAGTGTGGAGGATGTTTGGTGTCTGGTACAGTGTGATGGGACTAGGACAGTGTACACGGTACTTTATGTCTGGTACTGGGGTAATGTGGAGGGTGTTCAATGTCTGGGACAGTGTGGTGAGACAAGTAGTGTGAAGTGGGTTTGGTGTCTGGTACAGTGTGTTTTGGGACTCGGACAATGTACACTTTATGTCTGGTACTGGGGTAATGTGGAGGGTGTTCAATGTCTGGGATAGTGTGGTGAGACGGGTAGTGTGGAGGGGGGTTTGGTGTCTGGTACAGTGTGATGGAGACTGAGACAGTATGGAGGATGTTTGATATCTGGTACAGTATGGGAGGAAAGAGACAATGTACAGGATCAGTGTATATCTGGAGCAGTGTGCAGGTTGGTCACCGGTACAATGCGACTTTGTCTCACTTCAGGTGTTGCACAATCAAGGCTATGGAGACAAGCTGCGACTGTTGTTGCAGCCAGGATCTCTAAATGTGAAGCAGTGCTGGGGTCTGCAGGCTCACCTCTCTTGTGCTGTGCTCAGCGAGCAGGGATGAGCACAATGTATATCTTGTCACGTTAGTTCTCGTACATTGCAGATTGATTTCTAAACCATATAGTTGCAGGATCCGTTATTGTCATACAGCACAGAACCCACCCTCCTTTGGCCCACCAAGCCGTGTTGGCCGTGAACTCCAGCTGTTTGAGCTTCTCGAGCGCCTCCTTTGACAGCCTGCAGTATTAACTGTAAACCGCTGCTGCCAGTGTACTGTTGCGAGTCCTTGCCTTATCAGTTCACCTAATTGCTGCTTGTTCCCCAGGTGCTGAAGGTAAACGCTGAGACCAAGAAGGTTACTTTAACTCGGAAGAAGACGTTGGTGAAGTCGAAACTCCCCGTAATTGCGTGTTACGCAGAGGCTGTGCCTGGGCAGTCAGTCCATGGTTACGTTGTCTGTGTGAAACCATTCGGCTGTATCATCTGCTTCTATGGTGACGTTCGAGGACTGGTCCCACGGCATGAGTTGAGTGTCGAACCCCCACCCTTCCCTGAGAAGGTCTTCTACGTTGGCCAGGTGAGGGGAGACTCCATGACGAAGTAGGCTGCATCCCCAGGGTGACCTACACATTTCCTGGAAAAGGCGTTCCTCTTCAATTGCTTGCTCAAATCTAAAAAAAATCTTTGAACAAAAGTTCTCTTACCACCCACGCCATCAGACAAAGATGAGCTTTATTTCTCACAAGTACATCGAAACTTGTGGTGAAATTATTAATGACCAGTGAGGATCGTGCTGGGTAGTCCACAAGTGTCTTCCTGCTTCCAGTGCTAACATAGCATGTCCACAACATGCTAACTCTACTTTATACGTCTTTGAAATGTGGGAGGAAGCTCGCACGTTCACAAACACCTTAGAGAAAGAGTGGCAGGAATTGAACCCAGGTCACGACTGCTATAAAGTGTTCCACTAATTACTATGCCACCTAGCCATTTCTGGTCATTTTTGCTCCCCAGGTTGTGAAGGCCACAGTCCTGAAGTGTAACCCAGACCAGGAGAAGCTGCTGCTGTCTCTTAAACCCCGTGGCGATGCTCTTGGACAGGAACTGGGAACCGGAGCTGACAGCATTTCCCAGGAAAGTGAAGGAGCCGCTGGGTACCCGACTGGAAAGGTACAGTATGGCAGGTGGAGACTGAGGCTTCAACAGCATCACCGATGGCCAAGTGTTTCCAATCAATCAGATGTAGTCACTGCTGTCTTTTGCGTTCTGTACGTTTCGTCAGCCCAAGCAGTTAGTATAGGTCTTGGATGTTATGTTGCAGTTGTATAAGTTGTTGGCGGGTCCGCACTTGGAATATTGTCTACAGTTTTGGTCACCCTGTGGAGCTGAACGAGTGCAGAGAAGATTTATGAGGGTGGAGGGCCTGAGTTATAGGAGAAGACACACTAGTTGTTCTTCCTTGGACCATAGGAGAATGAGGTGGAGACCTTGTAGAAATGTTTTAAATTATGGGTGAGATAGATGAGGTAACTGTTTTTCCCAGGTGGGAGAGTTTAAAACTAGGGGAGGTAGATTTGGGGTGAGAGGGGAAAGATTTAAAAGGGACCTGAGGAACAGCTTTTCCACCCAGAGGGTGGAGGGTATATGGAAGTGGTTGGGGTAGATGCAATGGTAATAGTTATGAAGGGCGAGGCTGGGAGAGATACTGGCCAAAGGCAGGGGATTGGGGCTATCTGGTTGAGCCAGGGGGCCTGATTCCATGCTGCATTGCTCTATGACTACGTAGTCATACCAAGGCATGAAGTTAAAGTGGGGAAAAGGGAAGGGAAGAAAGGCTGATTTCAATAGAGAGGAGCTGGTGGAAGTATATTGGGAGCAGGTGCTTGCTGACACCTGACCACTGGAAACCCATAGAAAGAGTTTTTGGGAGATCCGTGCCAGTGAACGTGAAAGGCAAAGTTGGAAAGATTAGGGATGACAAAGGATGTTGAAGCTTTAATCAGATTGGAAGCTGGTACTTGGTATAGACAGCTGGAACTGGGTGACTCTCTTGGGGAATATGAAGAGAACTGAACAAACCAATTACAAAATCATGAAATTCTAGAACTCATGAGATTCCCTTGTCGGGTAACCCCAAGTCGTTGTAGTCGTGTATTAAGAGTACGGAAAGGGTAAGGGAACCTAAGGAGCAGTGTGTGTGGGACCAGGGGGTGAGTGAGGTCTTGGATAAATATTTCTCATTGATAATTACCAAGGCAAAGGATGCGGAGGCTAGTGAATTCAGAGAGGGGTGTGTGATGGTCTGGGGTCTTTCAGTATTGAGAAGGTGGAAGCAAATTTGGATCAGTAAGACCCATTAAAAATAATTAGTGACCAAGTGTGTGATTTAAGTTCTATATGAGAGAGAAGTGCTTGCTACTGTAGTCACTGCAAACTCTTTCCTGCTCAACTTCCTGCCGCTGGATCTTTTATCTCAACTGAAAAGGCACTGGAGACCCTTTGCTATAACGTTTTTGAAACTTTGCTCTGTGGCTATTGGGCATCTAGTCCTTTATCCTCCTGACTTGTCAGTAAGAGCCTTGCCTGCCACATCAAAGTGGAGATTCACGTTCTTTTTATTTTGGAGTACAACATGGTAACAGGCCTTTCTGACCCAGTGAGTCCACGCTGCCCAGTTACACTCGTGACCAATTAAACCACTAACCTGTTGTCCTTTGGAACGTGGGAGGAAACTGGAGAACCCAGAGGAAACTTGTGTTGTCATGGAGAGAAGGAACGAGCTCCTTACAGACATCAATGTAATCGAACCCTGGTCACTCTTGCTGTTTACTAACCACTTCTCTCCCATGCCACCAATCACCATTTTGTGGGTAAATGCAGAAAGGTCTTGTCAAGATGTCAATGACACAAGATCTCACTGAACAGCAAAAACAGTCATCTGACTATCCTGTTACTTTGATCACTGTCTCATCTGTCGAAGTGCTTTCCTGGCTGCTGACATGTTTCACTCTGTGATGCGTCTTTCAGATAGTTGATGTGAAAGTGTTGGTGAAGGCGAAGGACGGGCTGGAGGTCTCCATCTTACCCGAGCAAGTGGCTGCCTTCCTGCCTACAACTCACCTCTCGGACCACGTGAGCAACTGTCGACTTCTGGCGGAGAGACTGCGAGTGGGTGACATCATCCCTGGTGTCATGTGCTGGAGCCAGTCCTCCAATCGGATTGTATCCTTCAACCCACAACCGGGCTTTGAGTTTTGTCTGTCTCATTAATCGACAGTTCAAGCTAGGACTGATGGGGTACCTGTCCAAATCCTAATGTTAACTAAAGATCTTTTGGGGTGTGGTTGTCTTCCCTGCATTTTCAAAATCAATTTCCTTCCACTGGTTGTTTTCATCAATTTTCCAGTGGCTTATTGGTTACTGAGATTCAACCTGACCACAGAAGTGGTGGATGCGGATTTGATTGTATCATTTAAGAGAAGTTTGGAGAGCTATGGTGTGGATGCGGGTCAATGGGACTAGGCAGAATAATGGTTCAGCACTGACTAGATGGGCTGAACGTCCTGTTTCTGTGATGCTGTAACCTTGGTGTGATGTTGATTAGTTGCCTCACCCGTTTGCGAGTTGCTGCTTTATAACTCCAGTCCATGTTAACGTTGGGACTGGGCTTACTGAGTTGTACCCAGGATTAATCATTCGCTTGAAGTACTTGATTGCAGTCCTTAACCCTTCTCTCAGATTCTTTGCAGAAAGCCAGCGTTGCTGGCTTTTATTGAACAAGGAGTCGTGGCAAAGGATTTTACAGAGCTCCAGGTAAGCTGGCATTTTCTTCATGCAGGGCACCAGTGGATCTTCATGAGTCGTATTCTGAAAGCAATTTGTATCTTCATGGTGCTTGGAGTGCAAACAAATCTTACCGCCGTCAAAGAGTCGGACAAGAGAGTATTAGGGTAGGGAACTGAAACCTTAGGCAGAGTCAGGTTTAAAAAAACTCGCCTTAAAGAGGAGGCTTGAGGGGATCCTGTCAGGGGAGGGTTTTAAACATAGAATTAAACACGAGATCTGTAGCAGTCCAGGAACCCCTGAGTAGTGCTGTAGGAGGTTACAGCGAAAGGAAAGGGGAAGGACAAGGACCTGCACGGATTTGAAAATGACTTTTTCAAACAAGATCGGTGTGGTTCAGCAAATCATAAACACATGATGCTACAGAGGCTGGAAATCCAGAGCAATACACACAAAATGCTGGAGGAACTCACCAGGTCAAGCAGCATCTAGGGAAAAGAATAAACAGTCAGTGTTTCTGTCCTGATGAATGGTCTCAGCCTGTAACATTGACTGCTTTTTCATTTCCATAGATGTTGCCTGACCTGCTGAGTTCCTCCAGCATATTGTGTGTCAGTGCGGTTCGGGAAGCACAGGGGTGCTATGCGAGTGGAAACCGGTACAAGTGAGGACCCTGCAGGGTCACAGAGCTGAGGAAGGAGACTCGACAGGAAAGTGTGGGAATGGTGGAGGCTGGAGGCTGAGCTGAGGCAGGGATGGAGTCCGAGATGTGACAGTGGTGGTAGTGGAAATCAGGAGCTTCCGGAGGTTTTGCACTTGGAAATGTACGTCTGCCTGGAATAAAGTGCCAGGGAGAGGAAAAACAGGATTCTAGAAGAACTCAAGCCGGTCAGGCAGAATCTGTGGAGGCAAAAGGTGAGAGTGAGCTCTTTGTTCAAGACCCTGATCAGGGCAGAGAGGGAATAGGGAAGATTTCAGTGTTTAGCAGCACAAGGAAGAAATAAACAGAAGCTGGTGGGTGGTGGTGGGGGGGTTATGGACAGATGGAACCAGGTAGGGCAGGGGGATGGGATGAGAGAGGTGAATGAAGGGAGAAGAAATCCAGGTGGGCAGGTAAGGGTGTGGGAGAAGAGCACTGGGAGTGTAGGTTACCGAGCCCTCACCGGGGCTGACGATTACATAAAACCAGAGAAGACTGTGTTCAGAATGTTGGTTTGTAAGCTTCCCAAGCAGAATAAAGAATGCTCTTCCTATCTGTAGCACACACAAAATGCTGGAGGAACTCAGCAGGCCAGGCAACATCTATGGAAAAAGTGCAGTTAACGTTTCGGGTCGAGACCCTTCTCCAGTGTTGAGGAGGCCACATCATGGGTACTGAACATAGGGTACAGAACATTGAAGATTGCTACACAATACAGGCCATTCGGCCTCTAATGTTGTGCAGCCGCTTTAACCTACTCTTAAGTTCGATCTTACCGTTCACTACCGTATAGCCCTCCATTTTTATATCTCTGCAGCAAACAAGGTTGGAAGGAGCGCAGGTGAACCCCCCTCCCCCTCACCCCCCCATCTCGTTTTACTTTGCACCTACCAGCCTCTAATGCAGGGTCTTGGCCTGAAATTTCGACACATGCCTTTTGGCTCCATAGATGCTGCCTGATGTGTGGAGTTTATTTATTTTATTTTTATTTGGAAATTCAACACAGTAAGGGTCCCCTCCAGCTCAAGAGGCCCGTGCCACCCATGTGACCAGTATAACCCATTTATCTTTGGAATGTGGGAGAAAACCAGAGCACCTGGCAGAAGCCTCTGCGGTCACTGGAAAACATATGAAATCCATTCTGTTCTTCCAGCATACATTGGCCGCTTATTCCCCTCCATGGATGCTACCTGACATGCTGAGTTCCTCCAGCACTTTGTGTGTAGATCAGATCAGATTTAATATCACTGACATTCATTGTAAAATATATTGTTGTTTGGCAGTAGTACATTGCAATACATAATAGTAAAAACTATAAATTACAATAGAAAATATAAAAGAAATCTGTAGTCCAAAAAGAAGGCAAAGAAGGATTAAAAAAATAGTGAGGTAGTGTACATGGATTCATTGTCCATTCAGAAATCTCATGGCAGTGGGGTGGAAGCTGTTCCTAAAACATTGAAACTTCTATTGCAGCATCCTGTTGGTTTTCCTGATTCTGCATCTGTATTCTTTTGTTTTCGTACTAGAATCAAGGAGCCAGGCTGCAGTGGGTGTAAACTGGGTGAAGTGATTTTCAAATGTAAGCAGAGTAACTCAGACCCAGCCACTTCATCTCGTGTGTTTGCTGCAGCAGTATTGCCCTGGTGTTTTGGACTTGTCTAGGAATTTGGAGTTTTGGCCAACCAGTTAATTTTGTTGGACAGCGCAGCACACAGCAAAGACTGGAAGATCACATTGGAGCAGTGCTTTGTGCTTTTGAAATGAGCCCAATAGAACATACAGCAGTACAGCCCAGCTACGGGTCTTTTAGCCCACAGTGAAAAGCAAAGAGTGTCCAGACAGGATCAGGGAAAGGGCAGGCTGAGATCCACATCAGCTCCAACACTGATCACATTTCACCTCAAGCTGTGACATTAGAAAGGTTGTGAGGAAAGGAGACAAATAGAGTTAAACCCCCTTTACCAGGGGTGACCCCTGCCGTTGCTCAGATCCTCAGAAGAATAGAGGATCTTTGGATTGTGCTCCTGAGCAAAGTCTTTCTGCTCCAGACATAGCCTGGTTGCTTCCCCATCCCAAGCCACTAATCACTGGACCATAATCCCTTGTTCCCTCAGTTCTGT
Source organism: Mobula hypostoma (assembly GCF_963921235.1). Taxonomy (NCBI): domain Eukaryota; kingdom Metazoa; phylum Chordata; class Chondrichthyes; order Myliobatiformes; family Myliobatidae; genus Mobula; species Mobula hypostoma. The sequence continues at coordinate 17,507,868 of NC_086115.1, forward strand.
CTGCACTGGCTGGTTTGGAGAGTATTAGCTAAATAACCCCTGGTCAATTCAGTGCCTGGGTATCTATCTCTGCTTTTGAATAGACACTCCAAAATTTCCGTGGTAAGCTATGTGTGAAAGAGAACAAGTCGCAAGGCTGCAGGAGAGGGAAAGCGGTTGATGAGATTGCTCTACTGGGCACTGGCATGAACCTGATGCATTGAGTAGCGTCCTTAGTTGTAACAGAAAATTAGCGACTTTTTCCTACTGCAGAAATATCTAATTCAAGGGGCCATAATTTTAAGGTAATTGCAGGATGATAGGGGGATGTCAGGGGTAAGATTTTTTTTTACAGAGTGGTGAGTGCATGGAATGCATTGCCAGAGTGGAGTTAGAGGCAGATACAGATAGGGGACATTTAAGAAACACCTAGATAGGCACGTGGGATTAGAAAAATGGAGCGATATATGAAAGGGTTAGAATAGGTTAAAAGGTTGTTACAACATCGTGGAGCAAAGACCTGTACTGTGCTGTAGTGTTCCATGTTCTGTGGCTCTGCATTGACTGCGATTATTCCAGCGATTCACAGGAAAGTTCTCCTCACAGTCAGACCCCTTTGGACTGCTCCAAGTCAACATGGCTATATGTCAGAATTATATTTGTAATCAATGACTTGTATGATGTAAAATGTGATAATGCCTGGGGCAAATGGCTCCTTGGTATTTTCCCTCCAGCAGCCCTGCTGAGGGTTGGCCCTCCAGCTATGCTGGCATATTCGAGTGCAGTCAACTCTCCGTGAATGAACACTCATTGTCCTCCTCCTCTTCTCTGACCTCCCTGCCCCTCCTCATCCCAGGCATATTTTTCCTCACGTGAAGGCTAGGGACACCAAGCTATCCTGTAACTACTTGTCTCTGTTTGTTCCCAGGTGGGGATGGTCATGACAGGAATGGTGAAGAACATTATGCCGTACGGAGTGTTTGTGGAATTTGCGCACAGACTGGTCGGCCTGGCTCCCAAAGCTGTGAGTCCTATTTCCTGTCCCAGCCGCGAGTTCTGATTGTCTCGTGGTTAGCTGTCGTGCTCCTTGCAGGCACTGCACAGCTCAGATGATGCTATACCTGGGTACACTGGGGCAGAGCTTGTGTTACTGGGCTAATCCATGGAGGAGGCTCTGAGAATTTAATGCTGGTTTATATTAAATGATAGAACCCGGGGTTGCGAGTTTGGTCTTGGTAAAAGTGGCTATAAATCAGGTGCAAATTTATCTCCACTGACTTGCATGTATGATGTGAAATTTGTCAGAGATACCAGATATATTTGTTAAAGATAAAAGATGTTAACTGTCTGGCACAGACAGGATTTGTTGAAGGGCCTGTTTCTGTGATGTAGTACTCTATGACTATTTCATATATTGGTAGAAGCCTATCTGCTTTACAAAGATCTCATGGGGAAGGAAACTAGTATCTTACCAGTCAGGAACTCTAACTGCATCCAAAGTGACAAAGTTCCTACAAACCCCATACTACTGTTGTGACTGTGATCAATATCACCAGAGACACTGAAGCTGATGACATAAAAGTCTTTATTCATCACAACACGCAGGCATTCTTGTGGAGGGACTCACAAACTCTTAAAGTACACCACATTTTTATATCCTTAAGGTCAATGGTAATTCAATACAGTTTCAATAATTATAATGATACTGTTTGCTTCAGTACTTTGGGTTAACAATGCTAGTTAACTTCGTGGCAGCACTGCAATGAGAATAGAAAGATAAAGAAAAAAAGAATTGCAGTATGTGTGTATATATGTATATATATTAGTTAAATTAGTCCAAAAAAAAAGGTAATTTAAAAAATGTAGTGAGGAAGTGTTGATGGGTTCAATGTCCATTCAGGAATAGTATGGAGAGGGGGAGAAGCTGTTTCTGAATCGTTCAGTGTGTGCCTTCAGGCTTCTGTACCTCCTTCCTGATGGTAGCAATGAGAAGAGGGCATGTCCTGGGTGGCGGAGATCCTTAATGATGGACGCCACCTTTCTGAGACATCACTCCTTGAAGATAAGTCAGATGTTACAATGGAGTAAAGGGAATTACAGAGGCCTGAGAGAGGAGATGGCCAGAATTAATTGGAAAAGAACACTGGCAGGGATGACGGTAGAGCAGCAATGGCTGAAATTTCTGGAAACAGTTCAGAAGGCACAGGATATATACATCCCAAAGAGGAAGAAGTACTCTCAAGGCAAGATGACACAACCATGGCTAACAAGAGAAGTCAAAGCCAACATAAAAGCCAAAGAGAGGGCATATAATAGAGCAAAACTTAGTTGGAATCACTGGATTCTGGAAGACTGGAAGATTGCAAATGTAACTCCATGCTTCAAGTAGGGAGAGAGCAGCAGAAAAGGAACTGAGGTCTGACCTCAGAGGTTGGGGAAAATGTTGGAGTCGATGGTTAAGGATGTGGTTTTGGGGTACTTGGAGGCACATGGTAAGTGGGCTGTAGTCAGCATGGTTTCCTCAAGGGAAAATTTTGCCTGACATCTGTTGGAATTCTTTGAGGAAATAACAAGTAGGATAGACTAGGGAGCGTCGGTTGATATTTTGTACTTGGATTTTCAGAAGGCCTTTGACAAAGTGTCACACATGAGACTGGGTTAACAAGCTACGAGCCCATGGTATTACAGAAAAGATTCTAGTGTGGATAAAACAGTGGCTGATTGGAAGAAAGCAAAGAGTGGGAATAAAGGGAGCCTTTCTGGTTGGCTGTCGGTGACCAGTTTTCCACAGTGGTCTGTGTTGGGACCAATTCTTTTTACGTTGTATGTTAATCATTTGGATGATGGAATTGATGGCTTTTGTTGCAAAGTTTGCAGGCGATACGAAGATGGGTAAAGGGCCAGTTAGTTTAGAGGAAATAGGGAGGCTATAGAAGGAGTTAGACAGATTAGAAGAATGGGCAAAAAAGTGTCAGATGGAATATAGTGCCAGGAGGTATACGGTCATACATTTTGGTAGAAGAAATGAAAGAGTTGACAATTTTCTAAATTGAGAAAAAGTACAAAAATCTGAGGCGCAAAGGGATTTGGGAGTCCTTGTGAAGGATTCCCTTAAGGTTAATTTGCAGGTTGAGTCGGTGGTGAGGAAGGCAAATGGGCAAATGTAATGTTAGCATTCATTTCAAGAGGACTAGAATACAAAAGCAAGGATGTAATGTTGAGACTTTATAAAGCACTGGTGAACCCTCATTTGGAGTATTGTGAGCAGTTTTGGACCCCTTATCTCAAAAAGGTGTGCTGAAACTGGAGAGGTTCAAAGGAAGTTCACAAAAGTGATTCCAGGATTCAGTGGCTTGTCATATGAAGAGTGTTATGACTCTGGGTCTGAATTTAGAAGATTGAGGGGTGACCTATTGAAACCTATTGAATGGTGAAAGGCCTTGATAGAGTGGATGTGAAAAGTATGTTTCCTGTGGTGAGAGAGTCTAAGACCAGAGGACACAGCCTCAAAATAGAGGGACGTCCTTTTAGAACGGGGATGAGGAGGAATTTGTTCAGCCAGAGAGTGGTGAATCTGTGCCAAGATCTTTATGTATATTTAAGCCAGAGGTTGATAAATGTTTGATTGATCAGTGTATGAAGGGATACAAGGGGAAGGCAGAGAACTGGGGCGGTGAGGGAAAATGGATCAGCCATGGTGAAATGGCAGAGCAGACTTGATGGGCCAAATGGCCTAATTCTGCTCCTATATTTTATGGCCTTATGACCTGGATACTACAGAGGTTAGTGCCCATGATGGAGTTGGCTAATTTTACAACTCTCTGTAGCTTACTTCCTGTGCCAACCTCTGGAGAAGCAGGGTTGGTCATTAAGAAGCTTCCGAAAACATTTCAGAAGAGTTTTTGAAAACATCATATACCAAGGAATAAACTCTAAAGAATGAGTTACATGTTGTGAAATCTAATCAGAGTTCTCAGTACTCACAAAGTAACAAGTACTCAAGAGTTGTGGATTGGAGTCTAACCAAGTAGGACATGGGATTTGGGAATGTTGAATAATAAACAGGATGGAATTAATTTGTGATGAGATGGTCATTGAGGGTCACAAGCTGGAGTTTGAGGTATTGAAGGAGAAGTTTGGGTATATTAGAAACTACTGTTCCTCAGAATGGTAATTTTGTAAATTAATATTCCTGCTTCTCCAGGCCATGTCTGATAAGTTTGTCACCAACACTGTGGACCACTTTGCGGTGGGACAGACAGTGGTTGCCATGGTAACGAATCTGGATGAGGAAAAGAGGCGAGCACTGCTTACTCTGAAAGTGTCGGACTGCGGATCTGGGGACGCCGCTCGGGAGAGTCTAGCCCTCTTGAGCCAGTACTTGACAGAGCTGGATTTCGTTAGGTCCTTTATGGGCCAGAGGGGTAATGTCAAAATGTGATAAATGTTTGTGGCGCAAGGTGCAGCAAATGCTCCTGTGAGGGAGAATTTCCACTCGGCCCGTGTATGTGAGAGACCATTCAGACACTGAATATTTTGCCATTATGGTTGGTCTCAATCATAATTCACTGTTGAGGAACAGTGAATTCCTTTTCTAGTAACAATTAATTTCCTCTGTAAACCGACTCTCGATTTCCCCACCCTGGCCCTGAATCTCTAACCTTCAGTGAAAGGAGAATACCATATTTGGCTAACCTGTAGAATGTCTCACATTGGAGTCGCAGGGTAGCCCTAATGTGTTAACGTGACATTACAATGCTAATGACCTGGGTTCATATCACACTATAGTCTAAGGGGTTTGTGTGCTCTCCTAGTTACCACTTGGGTTTTCTCTGGGTTCATTTTCCTCTCTCATTCTAAAGAATATGGGTTGAGCTTAGTAAATTGTGGGCATATAATGTTGGCGCCAGAAGCATGTGACATTTGCAGGCTGCCCCCCAGCACGTCCTCAGACTATGTTGATTGTTGGCTCAGGTGATGCACTTTACAGTATGTTTTGATGTAAATAACAAGTAAGCTATTCTCTTTCATCTTTAAAACCTTTGTCTGTTTTCCACCTCTGTGCCCCTCAGTGGAGTATGTGGTGACTGTCAGAGGCTGCAGCTCTTGAATTCACTGCTCAGGTGTACCTTGATGTTGGGAAGATTTCTGCAGTTTGAATCATGAAAAATGCACCTGTGTTTTCTTAATATCACATGAAATTCAACCATTTGTTATTTACCCATACCAGTACATTTCACAGATGGTCCTATTCCATTCATTTCTCATGCTAGCTCTGTTCTGTTGAGATCATCGTTTGCGCAACCATCCCCCTGCAGCCTGGATCTGTCCATGGGTGTCCTTGTGACTGGTGATTTTCTCTGATGTCACTGGAAGCACCAGCAGTCGCTGTATCTCGTGGGGGTGGGTTACAAGTCAGAATCTAATTGAATGGAGGGTTGGGTGAGGAGTTGTACGGAGAGTGGCGTGTGCTGGGCACTTGTTGCAAGCTGAGTCTTTAACTGTCTGTGATGTTGGTTGTTTCAGAATCTGCAGTCGTTGCTAATCTGAGCCGCCTGGTCACTGGACAGAGGCTGAAACTTACCGTGGATGTAGTGAAGTCTGACGGGACAGCGCATTTCACCGGCGAGCAAGTTGCCGGGCTGACTGTTACAGCCAGTCGCTATCACCAAGGGGGTGCGTTCACACCTAATCTGTTGGCTTTTTGGTGAAATGGGGCCACAAATTTCTTTCTGAGCCAGAAGCTTAAGGGTTCAAACCTCTCTCCAGAATTTGAGTGTTTACTGTGGCCCTGTCCTGGCCTACCCTATTCCTGGGATGCTGTCTAGTTTTCCTTCAGCTGTGCCTGTGGTGCCAACATGTCCTGATTATTTCCTTTGTTTCTCCCTCAGAAGCACCTGTGACCCCTGGGCAGCAGTCAGCAGCAGTCGTGTTGTTCATCGATCTCCTCTCCTCTACAGTTTATGTTTCACTCCGTCCGGAACTGCTGTGTGCACGTGTCAAAAAGGTACATGTATGTGGGGGGGGGGTGGTGGTGGTGTCGGGCCTTTAATTGTCTGTGCAGGAGTTCAGCCTGCAGTCAGAAGAGTGAGAGTGGTGCTCTCCAAGGTCTTTACCTCTGTGTGAAGAACTGTTCAGATTGTGGTGGTAGGCACCAATGCCTTTCCCTGTCAGTGTGGGGTTGGAGGTCTTTGAGCAGGGGAATGGGTTAGCTTGCAGCTCCTCCTCTTCTTCCAGGTAGAGTTGAGATGTGATTTAACACGAGAGGATTGGATGACGGGGCAGAGGAGGCTATGTTATCAGGGGAGAAGAACCATGTGATTGTTGGGGGTGTGGGTGACCATCCCTGTTGAAAACTCGATCAGGCCAAGGTGGGCTGAGAGCAGTAAACGTGAACTGTGCACTCTGTAGTGGTCTCGTCTCCCCAGGTGAGGGGAACAGGTCTTGTACTGCACTGTAGAGTTATCATAGGCAGAGGACCACTGGGCTGTTAAGAATAACTGAGGCTTATGATGCATTGGTACGGAGATAACTGTGCATGTATCCAGCCTGTACTGTAACCGGTCTGGGACTGTTTGATTTGAAAATGAACAGGCAGGAGAGCTCAAGACCTGTGAAGATTGGAGAGGGTAGTTGGGCAAAACATCTTAGTTTCCACATTTACAAGTGTGGACTGTCACAAAGTGGTTAGTTATGTTTATAGACGTAAGCAGCATGACCCTGCGTTAGAATAATTGTTTACTTCAGTTGTTGACTCTGTGCTTCAACCTGTGAAAGGTTGTGGAAGAGGTCTTCCAGGATGCGATGAGAAGCAATAGACTCATTATCAGGAAAGGTCACAGAAGTTACCGTCCTTTTTGGATCCGAGAGGTTACCTGAATCACCGTTCATATATATGTGGCAGGGAAGATGGCCATTCAGCCCATTGAGTCTGTGACAGGTCTCAGAGCAGCTCCTGGTAGAATCAGAGCAGCGTCACTGGAGCTGTGGGGCAGCTGCTCGGCCTAGAGCTCGTCTGTGTCGCGGATGAGGAAAGTCAGAAATCTGGCGTATTATGTCGGCCTCTTAACCTACTCGAAGATCTATCTAATCCTTCCTTGGAGATCTATCTAGTCCTTCCCTCCCATGTAGCTCTACATTTTTCTCTCATCCAAGTGCCTCTCTAAGAGTTCCTTTAATGTCCCTGATATATAACTGTCTACCACTACCCATGGCAGCATGTTCCATACTCACACCACTTTCAGTGTAAAGAGAAACTGCCTCTGATACCACCTTGTACCTTCTTCCACGCCACAAGACCTTAAGACGTAGGAGCAGAATCAGGCCATTCAACTCATTGACCCTGCTGATTTATAATCCTTCTCCAAACCATTCTCCTGCCTTCTCCCCATAATTTTTGATGCCCAATCTAATCTAGAGCCTAGCAACCTCTGCTGTAAATATACCCAATGCCTTGGCATCCACAGCCATCTATGGCAATGATTCCACAGATTCATTGCCCTCTGGCTAAAGAAATCCCTCATCTCTGTTCTAAAGGAACATCCTTCTACTCTGAGGTTGTACCCCACTACAGGAATCATCTCTCAATATCCACTCTACCTAGGCCTTTTGATATTTGATAGGTTTCAGTGAGATTCCCCCCTCCCCCCACTTTCTTCTAAACTCCAGCAAGTAAAAGCCCAGAGCTATCAAAAACTCCCTTTCATTCCCCAAGTCATTCTCATGAATCTCCATTGGACCCTCACTAATGTCCGCACATCTTTTCGTAGATAAGGGCCCAAAGCTGCTTATCGTACTCTGTGTGGTCTGCTCAGTGCCTTGTAAAGCTTCAGCATTACGTTCTTGCTTTTATATTCTAGACCTCTTGAAATTAATGCTAACATTGCACTTACCTTCCTTACCATCAGCCTGCAAGTTTAGAGAATCCCACACAAGGACTCCCAAGTCCCTTTGCACTAGGTTTCAATAAGTGCATTTAATGCCAGAGAAATGTATACGGTATATATCCTGAAATTCTTTTTCTTCGCAAACATTCACAAAAGCAGAGGAGGTGCCACAAAGAATGAATGACAGTTAAATATTAGAACCCCAAAGTCCCCCCCCAACTCTCCCCTCCCACACATAAGCAGCAGCAAAGCAACGAACCCCACCTCCACCAGCAAAAAAACATCGGTGCCCCTCATCGAGCACTCAAGTGTGCAGCAAAGCATCAATAAAGACACAGACTTGCAGTATTCAAAGACTACTCATTCACCCGGTAATTCGACATGCCACAGGATCTCTCTCTCTCTCTAATAAGGGAAAGAGAGGGGAGACATAACAAAACAACTGGCTGATTTATGATATTAAAAGCAGCTAGCTCGCTGCTTCCGATCTTCCGTGTTCTCTCGAGCCACATCAGTAGGCAGCACCAGCCTTGGATCAGCCCGTCTCCAGAGCCACAAAAATCTGGCTCCCTGTAGGCGCGCTAGTCTTCCAGGCTGTGTCCTTGGCACATCAGAAAGTGGCCAGTCGGGAGGCCCTGAGAGCAGGTCCCATTTCCGCAAAGAACAGAAGTCAGCGTGTAACTCCGGGTCAGGGTCTTCAAAAGAACCTTGAAAGGGGGAGAAAAAGTGATATCAAAGATAGAAATAGAGCTGATCTGAAGATGCAAATAAAGGTGTCACTATTGGGCACCATCATCCTAAGCTTCACCCCGTCACCTTTGACTTTTGAATTTTCTCCGTTTAGAAAATAGTCTATGCCTCTATTCCTTCTACCAAATTGTATGACCATGCATTTCCTTACACTGTAATCTATCTGCCTATTCTTTGTCCATTCTCTCAATCTAAGTCCTTCTGCAGACTCTTGTCTCCTCAACGCTACCTGCCCTTTCACCTATCTTCGTATCATACACAAACTTCGCCACAAAACCATCAATTCTGTCATCCAGATCACTGACATCTTATGTGAGAAGATGTGATCCCGACACTGACCCCTGCAGAACACCGCTAGTCACCAGTAGCCAACCAGAAAAGGCTCCCTTTAGTCACACTCTTAGCTTCCTGCCAATTAACCATTCTTCTGTCCATACGAATATCATTCCTGTTAAACCATGGGCTCTTAAGCAATCTCCTGTGCGGCACCTTGACAAAGGCCTTCTGAAAATCCTAGCAGACAACATCCACAAGGATGGCTATCCTGCTTGTTATTTCATGAAAGAATTTCAACAAATTTGTCAGGCAAGATTTCCCCTTCAGGAAACCATGCTGACTTTGGCCTACTTTATCATGTGCCTCCAAGTATCCCGAAATCCCATCCTAATAAAGCACTCTTAATGGCTTTCCAACCACTGAAGTCAGGCTAACTGGCCTATAATTTAACTTTTTACCAACAGAAGCACCCTGCCCCACTGCTTATCTGCTTGTCCTTTTGATACAATGTGTATCTTTGGATGTTAAGCTCCCAACTATAATCTTCTCTCAGCCATTACTCAGTGATGCCCAAAATCACTCTAAATGCACTACAAGATCATCTACCTTATTCCGTACACTGCATGCATTCAAGTGTAACGCCTTCAGTCCTGTATTCATCAACCTTTTCAATCTTGCCCCCATATTACATTGCAGAGTCACTTTAAAATTATGGCCGCTCATGTTAGCCATTGCCATCATGAGAAAGTGGCTCCAGCTGTCCCCTATAGTCATGCCTCATCATCTCGTATACCTCTATCAAATCATCTCTCGTCCTCCTTCATTCAAAAGAAAAGCTCTAGCATGTTCAACCTCTCCTTGTGAGAAACACTCACTAATCCAGGCAGCATCGTGATAAATCTCCTTTGCACCCTCTCTAAGGCTTCCACATCCTTCCTGTAATTTTACTCCTCTCTTTCTCTGCGATCTGTTGTCCAGTTTCTTTTTGAAAGCTGACCGTGCCGACAGGCATCTCCGGAATATCACTCCATTCTCCATACTGTTTATGTCACAATGTGCTGATGTTTTGTACAAAGTTTAAAGTCTATGACCCATAGACCTTGTACCTGAAGCTTCTTGCTGTATTCCAGGTAGCATCCAGGGGTGGGGAACGGAATTTTAAAGAGCCAGTGCAGGTCCAAATAGGCTTCCGCGCTCTGTGCTTTCACATTTAGCAAGCGATTTCTGAGTTAGCAATGTGCAGTTAATGGTGTTTGTGTTATGCGTTCCTGCAGCAGCTGAAGGGAGCTCCATTGCAGTCGGCAGTGGTGCAGTTCGTGGCGTCGGATGTCGCTGTCGCATCTCTGTCCGGCTCCTCGCAGCTCACCTTCATTCCCATCGCCTCTCACCTAAATGACACGTTCCACTTCGACTCGGAGAAGCTCTCCGAAGGGCAGACAGTTGCCGTGAAGCTTCCGGCCGGCGGCAGGGAGCACCAGGGCATCCCGCTGTCCAGCCGGGGACCCGGTAAACGCCGGCGACCAGACCGAGACTACGAGCCTCCGGACCGAGCGGAGGAGGCAGCCCCCCAGGTCCAGCATACCCTGTGCGTTGGCAATGTCGTCACTGGGACCGTGAAGTCGGTGCGGCCGACCTGTCTCTTCGTCACGTTGCCAGGCGGCGTGACTGGCTTCGTTCACGCCTCGGAGATCCTCGACCACGTCGCCGAAGGAACGGTTCCAACGTCGAGCCAGAAAATCGGCAACACGGTGACTGCAAAGGTCATTGGAGGCAAAGAGACAAAGTCCCACAAGTAAGTGGCTGTGGGTGGGTGGTAGCTGTGGGTTGCGGCTTGACTGTACTGCACTGGGGTTGGGGGAAAACCAGCATCATCTGCACAACTGCAGGACAGTAGCATCATCACATCACTCTGGTCGGAGCAAGCTAGTATTGACTGCTAAGCAGAGTTTATTGTCCATGCCTCATTAGTCACCACGGTTTACGTAGCAGTTAGTGCAACAGTATTCCTGCTCGGCCCTTCAGACTTAGTAGTTCATTTCCTGCATCCTCTGTAAGGACTATGTATGTCTTCCCCGTGGCAGGCATGGGTTTTTCTGGGTGCTCTGATTTCTTCCCACAGTCCAAAGACGTGCCGGTTAGTAAACTGATTGGTCGTTGCCCCATGATTAGGCTAGGGTTAAATCAGTAGGTTGCTGGGCTTTGCGGCTCGAAGAGCCCGTTCTGCACCATATCTCTAAATAAAAGGTAAAATAAACAATAAAAAAAACCCCGCCGAGATGGACATGACAGTGTATGAATAGGCGCTAGGTGGTATGTCACTGTTGTCAGCCATGTTCTGGTCTCCTTTACAGGGTAATCTGCCTCGGTGGTTTTGATGAGGTGTGATTGTTGGCTGGGGTAGCATGAGGAGGAGCAGGAGTTGGTCATCTGATCCATCGAGCCTGCTGCACAGTTCAGTAAGACCATGGCTGATCTGGCCATGAGCTCAGCTCCACCATCTCGCCTTTTCCCCATAACTCCGAATTCCCCTTCTCTGCAAAAACCCCCAACTCCTCAGTGCAGCGCGGGGATGTCTTACAGATACCAGAGGGAAAAGGAAGGACCCTGTTTAACAGCCCAGTGCTGTGTTCCTTCCCACCCCAAGCGTTAAGGAGCTCTCCTCCCTGTTTACTGCAGTGGGAGCTGAGCACTGTTTTCTCTGGTGCCTCGAACATCCCGCGTTGCTTCACTCAGCTTTGAAGTTTATTGTGCTCTGTGTGGAACATGTCCTCAGTCCTGTACCCAGGTTGCAGTTCACTGCAGCTCTTCAGAAAGTGCAGGGGTTCCTGAATGTCTCCACACACCGACTCCATGTTGTGTCTCCCACACCACAGGGGTTTAGATTTAGAGATGCGACATGGTACCTGGACAGGAAAGGTGCTGAGGCGTAATGCAGGCAAATGGGGCGAGTGTAGGCAGACCTTTATTTTTTTAAAGCTACAGCATGGTAATAGGCCTTTCCAGCCAGTGTACTCACGCCACCCAATTATACCCATCTGACCGATTATCCTACTAACCCATCGGTCTTTGGAATGTGGGAGGGAACTGGAACACGTTGAAGAAACCCATGTGGTCACAGGGAGAACGTGCAGACTCCTTACAGACAGCGACAGGATTGAAGGGGAGTCGCTGGCGCTGTTGTAGCATTACGCCAGCCCCTGTGCTCTGTGCCACCCCTGAATGAAGCTGTGTGCTGAATGTGGGTGGGTTTTCCTGAATGCCGGTGGTGATGGGGGTGGGGGGGGGGTTGCTTTATCTCTGACCTTGCGGAGCAAATTTCTCAGTGTTTCCTGTGACTGACTAACATACACATTTGTCTCCCTGCCGTGCTAGGTTTCTGCCCATCACACACTCGGGTTTCACTGTGAATCAGCCGGTGCTGACTCTGCGACCCAGGTAAGAGACGACACTATATCGAACGCTGGGTCTGGTGTGGTTCTACAGGGCACTCAGAATGCAACCCATAACCAAGTCAGGTCCACACAACATAAAAACGATGTTCAGTCACTATAAAGTCACTAAAGAGCACAGAAACAGGCCCTTCGGCCAGCTTATCCATGCCAGTCAGGGTGCCCGCCTCAGTTCCATTTGTATACTCAAGGAAGAATCATGAATACAAAAAATATAGTGGGTTAAAGCTAAGGGAAGGATTGAACAGACTGGCAATTCACAAAAAAGCACAATATTTGAAGCTGAAATAAAAACAGAAAATTCTGGGAGCACTTAGCAGTTCAGTTTTCTCTGAAAAAGTGAACCTGAAGGTTCTTACAGAAAGTTTTTAAAATTGTGAATGAGTTTGAAGGGGTGATAGGGTATTTACACTTGGGAGGGATCAGAACAGGAGCCATCAGTGTAAGATAGAGGGAGTTCAGCAGTGAGATTGTGCAAACACCATAAAATCATAGAAGAGTACAGTACAGTGACAAGCCAATTGGCCCATCTAGTTTGTGTCAAACCATTTAAATTTCTTGCACCCAGACGCCTCACATCCTTGTACCTGTCCAAACTTCTCTTAAACGTTGACATCGAGCTCGCATCCTGCTGCAGGCTCTGATAGTCTTCCTCACTGCCCACTACATCCCCAATCTTGGTGTCATCCACAAATTTTCTGATCCAGTTAACCACGTTATCATCTAGATTGTTGATATAGATGACAAACAAACAGACCCAGTTCCGATCCGTGTGCGTGGCACTCTACTAGTCACAGGCCTCCAGTCAGAGGCAACCGTCTACTACCACTTTCTAACTTCTCCCACAAAGCCAATGTCTAATCCAATTTACTGCCTCATCTTGAATGCTAAGCAACTGAAACTTCTTGACCAATCACCCATGCGCGACCTTGTCAAATGCCTTGCTATAGCTCATGTAGATAATATCCACTGCCTTGCCTTCATCAACTTTCCTTTATCAAATGGACATCTTATACAGTGAAATGCATCTGTTGCATTAAACATCACAACCCAGCATGCCCCCAGTGTTCAGTAGAACAACATGTCCGTGATAATAAACCTGATTCTGAGAGCTACAGGAACATGAATTCCCAAAAAAGCCTCTCGAAAGTTTAAACAAAATTTGAACTTGGATCTAATCTTATAACTGTGGGCTTGTTCCCTCTGTTGCCCTTGCCCTTGCAGTAAACTGTCAGAGAAGCGTACCGCCGTACCGCAGGATGGGGAGCTGGTGGATAGGCTGCGGGCCTTCAAGCTGGGACAAGTACTGACCTGCTACGTGTACAGGGTACTGACACTGATGTCTTTCTGGTGTTGAGTTCGGGGCGGGTGGTGCTGTGCACTTTCGGGGAAGGGTGATTGTGGACTGTGCTTCAGCGAGGTAGTCACTTTGGGGTTACGTATTCACTGAAATGCACAGTTGCCTCGTGACAGAGTTACCAGTGTGGCCCTTTCGAGAGTCAGGGTTGTCCCAGCACATGGCCATTGGGTTATAGAACACTGGATGATGAGAGTTGGTCCCAGGGCTGGTGGCATTGACTGCATGATAATGGTGATGCTGTTTCTCCCTGGGTTCTGGTAACGATAGTAGGAGGGCTGGATGCAGAAGTTGCCCAGTTAACATTTCATATGTTTTTTTTCCTGTAAGAACTTTTGCCTGTTATGCCACCGGCATTTAAGGTAGCAATGAAGGTCCTCCATCTGTCTGTCCTTGGCCATCTTCTCTACTGTGCCCCAGGCGTGGTTCAGGGAACTCATTTCTGCCTCGCACACAGAAGTGGAAGGGTTCTTCATTACTGTTTCCATAACAGTTTTGTTTGACCATCAGGGTTGTTAGCCCTGAGCTGAACCCCCAGATCTGGAGGTCCGGTCGACCAGTCTTCATCTGACCTCTACCCTTTGACCTGTTTGGCATGGGTGACCCTACCAAGAGCCAAAGCATAAAGCCCTGACTCCAGCCAACAGTGCTCTCCAGATCATTGAGGCATGCAAACCTCCAAACCATGACAAGTTTGTAGTCCCCTTGGAGGTTTTTTTTTTGGTAAATTCTATTTTATTTATTTTTCCTTAGAATAATGTTTGCTAATATACACGTGCTTTGATAATAAATTTACTTTGAACTTTGAACCCACCTGGACTGGTCCCTGTTGGGCTGTCCCAGATGATAAAACCACTCTATTTGATCATGGTCCCTCAAGTCTCACTCACCCAGCTTCCCTCTGCACGTGGCTGTTACCCTCTCCCCCATTGTGTGTCCTGTAATTCTCTACCGTGGCTCAATGTGTTCTACCCTTTCTCCCGTCCCCAGTACTACAGTGCCAAGCAATGCCTGGATGTGGAAGTGACCCACGATATCCATGGGAACGTCGAGCAGCTCTTGCTGTCCCTCAGTCACAAGGTGAGTGTCAGGTTGTATGGGTGTTTCCACCATTTCCTTGGGGTTCAGAGGCTGCCTTCTCAGTTTCAGCAGTGGGTTGTCTGTTCCCTCTCTGCTGGGAACGTCCAGTGGCCCTGGAGCATGCCTGGGAGATACCAGGCTGGCTGGGATACCATTCGGCCTGTGCAAGCGATAACCTGTGGCTGAGCTGCATACTAATCTCCCTGCCTGTTCCTCTTGATGAAGCCAGCAGGTACAAAAGATATAGGGAGATTAACAACTTGCTTTATTTGTCACATCGAAACATATAGTGAAATACATCGTTTACATCAAATCAGATCAGCGAGAATTGTGTTGGACCACCTGCAAATGTCACTGTGCTTCTAATATAAACATTGCATGCCCACAACTCTCTGACACTAGCCTGTTCATCTTTGGAGGAAACCCACACAGTCATGGGGAGAACGTACAAGCTCCTTATAGACAGCAGCAGAATTGAACCCCGATCTTACAGCTGGTGCTTTGTGGAGAGGGGGTGCACTGCCAGTGATGTGGGAAGGGTCTCATTCCACCTGTCTGGGATCTGTGGATGAAACATGAGACTATCCTTTGGATCCTGCAGATCAGGAAGATACTACATGCTCGCTGTGAGAGGAGATGTCTCCCCTTTATTCTTATACTTTATGCTTTATTGTTGCCAAGCAATTGATACTAGAACATACAATAATCATAGCGATATTTGATTCTGCGCTTCCTGCTCCCTGGATTACAAATTGATAGTACATATTAAAATTTTAAATTATAAATCATAAATGGAAAAATGGAAAATAAGGTAGTGCAAAAAAACCGAGATGCAGATTCCCCTCTGTGAGAGAAGGCGTCACCCCCTTATTCTTCCCCACTTCATCTGCGCTCTGAGAGAAGGTGTCACCCCCTTATTCTTCCCCTCTTCCCCGCTTCATCTGCACTGTGAAAGGAGGTCTCACCCCCTTACTGTTCCCCTCTTCTCTGCTTCATTTGTGCTTATTCTTCCCTTCTTCATCTTTGCTGTGGGAGGAGGCGTCACCCACTTCTTCCCCTGCTACATCCATTCTGTGAGACGCAATGCCATCCCCCTTATTCTTCCATTCTTCCCCTGCAGCCCTGCACGTTTATCCTTTCCACGTGTTTAATGCACCCTGTAGTGTATGTTACTTGACGTGGTTCCTTTCCGGTAATACAGTCTGGCTCAGCATAAACAGCATTGTCTCAGCGTGCCTTGCAGGCAGTATCACTTATTAAGGACCCTTATCATCCAGGACACGATCTCTTCTTATTACTACCATTGGGAAGGAGGTGCAGGAGCCTGAAGACCCACGCTCAATGCTTTAGTAGCAGCTTCTTTCCCTCTGCCTTCAGATTTCTGAACCCACAATCACAGCGTTATTCCTCTTTTGCATTGTGTTTAATTTTGTAACTTGTGGTAACTTTTTGTCTTGCACTACTGCTGCCACAAGAACAGCAAATTTCACGACACATGTCAGTGATGATAAACCTGATTCTGTTGTATAAGTGTCCACTAAAAGATTTTTCTTTCTGTCCCTCACGTTCAGTGTATGAAGCACCCCGAGCGAGCGTTCCAGCCCGGTCAGGCGCTGACTGCAACAGTGATCGGCCCAGATAGTACAGGGGCGAGGCTCTCTCTTTCACTCACAGGTCAGAAGAGGGGGTGGGTGGTGGCTGGGGGCAGGTGGGTGGGGGAGGGGCTGATACTGAGTTTAATCTGATGGCCCGCGTTTTTATTTAAAACCTTGCTGAATGCCAGATATCCCATGGTCAGACGGTGAGGAGTGTAGGGACTGGACAGGGCTGATGGTTCTGACGTGTGGATGGGATATAGGAACGTATAGGCTGGGGAGGATATTGCGGTTGAGCAGAAATAATCATTGGCCAAGTCATTGGAAGTATTTAACGTGGGAGGTTGATAGGTTAGCTTTATTATCAAAGTATACAACTTTGAAATTTTTCAATTCTCCGGGTAGCCATGAAACCAAGAAAGAAAAGAAAAGCAGCACAATCATCAAACCTGAAATCCCACCTCCCTGCAAAAACAGAACAGGCGTTTCAACCCCCCAATCCCTCCCGCACGAAAACCAAGCAAAATCGATCAGGCACGTTGACCCCCAAATCGCTATATTTATTTATAGTTGTTGATTTATAGCGAAGTTGGGTTATCAGGAAAGGTTAGATAATTTCGGACTTCATTCCCTGGAGTGCAGGAGAACGAGAGATTTGACAGAGGTGTACAGAATGATGAGTGGTACACACTGGGTAAATGCAAGCAGGCTTTTTCACCTCAGGTTGGGTGAGACTAGAGCTAGAAGTGATAGGTGTAGAGTGAAAGGTGAAATATTTAAGAGGAATCTGAGAGGGGGATCTCTTCACGCAGAGGGTGGTGTGAATGTGGAACGAGCTGCCAGTAGAAGTAGTGGGTGCAGATTTGTTTGGAACATTTAAGAGAAGATTGGATACGTGGATGGGAGGGGTGCACAGAGCCATGATCCGGGTGTGGGTCGATGGGACTGGACGGAATAACAGTTTGCTCGGATTATGTGGGCCTGTTTCTGCACTGTACTGTTCAGTGACTATTTAGAATGAATAATAAATCAGCCGTGATTGAATGATGAACAGACTCGATGGACCAAATAGCCTAATTCTGCTTCTATAGTTTATGGTCTTTTGTGTTTGGGGTGAAAGGTCTCTGAGAATCAGGAGTGAGCTGTCGGCTGTGGAACTGGTCTCTGGTGTGTACACACACACACCTCCCAACACTGTCGTCCAGAGGCTGTGGAACCGGTCTCTGGTGTGTACACACACACATACACACACCTCCCAACACTGTCGTCCAGAGGCTGTGGAACTGGTCTCTGGTGTGTACACACACACACACACACACACACACCTCCCAACACTGTCGTCCAGAGGCTGTGGAACTGGTCTCTGGTGTGTACACACACACACACACACCTCCCAACACTGTCGTCCAGAGGCTGTGGAACTGATGGAGGGAGTGAAGGCAGTTACTGGAGGGGCTGTGCCCTCAGCCTGAGAGACTGACTACACCGTCAGAGAGGGTAGACCATAAGACCATAAGACAAAGGAGCAGAAGTAGGCCATTCGGCCCATCGAGTCTGCTCCGCCATTTTATCATGAGCTGATCCATTTTATCCTATTTAGTCCCACTCCCCTGCCTTCTCACCATAACCTTTGATGCCCTGGCTACTCAGATACCTATCAATCTCTGCCTTAAAGATACCCAATGACTTGGCCTCCACTGCTGCCCGTGGCAACAAATTCCATAGATTCGCCACCCTCTGACTAAAAAAATGTTTTCGCATTTCTGTTCTGAAAGGGCGCCCTTCAATCCTGAAGTCATGCCCTCTCGTACTAGACTCCCCCATCATGGGAAACAACTTTGCCACATCCACTCTGTCCATGCCTTTTAACATTCGAAATGTTTCTATGAGGTCTCCCCTCATTCTTCTAAACTCCAAGGAATACTGTCCAAGAGCAGACAAATGTTCCTCATATGTTAACCCTCTCATTCCCGGAATCATTCTAGTGAATCTTCTCTGTACCCTCTCCAACGTCAGCACATCCTTTCTTAAATATGGAGACCAAAACTGCCCACAGTACTCCAAGTGAGGTCTCACCAGCGCCTTATAGAGCCTCAACATCACATCCCTGCTGCTATACTCTATTCCTCTAGAAATGAATGCCAACATTGCATTCGCCTTCTTCACTACCGACTCAACCTGGAGGTTAACTAGGGTGAGCATTTTCACACTACACAAAAGCCCCTGTTCGGTTTCTGTGTATCCCTAAGCAGGTGTTCCCAGTCTGGGGTCCGTGATTGACGGTAGGAGTCCTTGGCATAAAAACAGATTGGGAACCCCTGGTCTAAGGCCTTCCCCAGTTCCCGTGGCCACCGATTTGCACTCATTCCTCAATTGCCCTTTATTTAGTTGTGTACAAGAGGAACAGCATGGCCCCTGTCACCAAACTGTTCTGAAGTTTGAACAAAGAAATGCCGTATTTATTCAGAATTGACTAACGGGTAGAAACATTCATCAAATAGAAACTTGTGCACTTCTGAATCTCATTTAAATACCAATCATAATGCGTGTATCGGATGTTAATAACCAATTAAATCAGTGTGATGAAGCCAATAATAATTGAAAATTAGTCACATAACTGGCCAATAGTACGTGTTGCCCTAGAATCCTTCATCTGCATCTTGACCTTGTCTTGGTGTGCTTGGTAACGTTGGTTCCCTGGCTCGAACAGAAAGGCTGTGCAAGAATGAGGCTTTCAAGGGCCACGTGCAGCCTGGGGAATTGCACTATGTCTGCACGCCGCTCATCGTGCTAACTGTGACTGTAAGCACAGAAAGGCAAGGTGCGTTATGTTCTATTAGCGCACCAGTTTAACCCCTGCTTTGCTCCATTTTCCACACTGACTTTGCCCCTGCAGCCTCAGCTGGGAATAGAGCCTGATTTATACTTCTGCGTCAACTCGACGCTGTAAGTACTGCATCGCCACAAACTCTACGCAGAGCCGACGCGGATCCCTACGCCGTAGCCTGACGCGCACCTCTCCCAAAATGTAACTGCGCGTCGCAGCAACGCAGACCGAACAACTGTGATTGGTCCGCTTGGTAGCATCGCATTTCCTCCTACGCTGCAATAGCTTCCCATCGGGCAACTGAAGGGCAGGGAAGGGACTCTGGCTGCAATGCTTTCAATAAAGCTTTACAGACCTCCGAAATTATGGAGGACACATTTCACTTTTACAAAAAAAGACACTCGCTTTAAACTTGTTTACCCTGAGAAAGACTACCATGACCATGAAGCCTTGCGCTGGCAGGTGTGTGCGCATGCACGATGTGCCCAAATTGCAGAGCGACGCCGACACAGCAACGTACAAGTATGAATGCTCACAATGCACGTCGGCCACTTGCATAGGTTACGGCGTGGAGTTGACGCAGAAGTATAAATCAGGCTTAAGGCTGGATGGACCCTGCTGTGGAAGTGCCTGTGACTCTTTACTCTGGGTGTTTGGGCCTGTGTGCTTTGTTAAATCAGTAACTTTCCTGAAACTCTTCCCCAGGTCTGTGCTCGCTGGATGAAGGGTCAATGACTCTGGGCACCATCAAAAAAGTCCTCCCTGGCATTGGGGTAGTCATTGGCCTGCCCCTCGGAAAGACCGGCCGCGCAGGGTTGTGTGACCTGGCGGACTCGTACAGCGAGTCGCCGCTGGAGGGACTCGTCCCGGGCAGCCTTGTCAGGTGGGTGTGGGAGCCGTGGGGCCTGGGGTGGCTGACTGCACCCTCCACTCCTGTTGGCTCTGGCCAGTACTACCTCTTCCCTGACAGATTCACGCTCCCAGTCTGGAGACGCTGTGTTGGACCACTTTGCAATGTTGTGTTCCATTCTGGTCACCTCATTGTGGGAAAAACGTGGAAGCTTTGGAAGGTGCAGAGGAGACTTACTAGGATGTTACATGGACCAGAGAGCATGTTTTATGAGGGTAGATTGAGCAAGTGGGGATTTTCCTTTTGAAGAGAAGGAGGATGAAAAGTGACTTGATCGGGGTATATGGATGATAAGAGGCATAAATAGGATGGACACACACAGGCTTTTTCCAAGGATGGAAATGGCTGTATGAAGGGGAATAATTTTAAGGTGATTGGAGAAAAGTGAAGGAGGGGATGTCAGGTTTTTCAAACAAAGAGTGGTAAATTCATGGAATGCAGTGCCAGGGGTGGTGGTAGAGACGGATACATTCGGGATACATAGGTACGTGGATGTTAGAAGACTTGAGGGCCATGTGGAAGGGAAGGATGGGATTGCTCTCAGAATAGGTTAAAATTTTGGCACTACATCATGGGCCGAGGGGCCTGTACTGTGCTGTATTATTGGATGACTGGAGTCTCTCTGTCAAGGGAGTGCTGCGGTGCAAAAGTCACTGGACTGGAGGGTGCAATGTTGCAAACCATGCAGCGCAGTGCTGGGGATGTGGGTGCTGCACATCTGCATCAAGGAACCAGCTGTGAGACAGCTGGAGTGGCCAGGAGCTCAGCAGGGCACCAGTGTTCCTATCCAACTGGTGCTGCAATTCTGTCTCTGCCAGCAGGGGTCAGTGTTGCGCTCTTTTCAGATTCATTTATTTATCAATCATATGTTCATCGAAACCTACAGTGAAACGCATTGCCTGCGTTAACACCCAATCCAACATAATGATGCGCTGGGGGCAGCCTGCGAGTGTTGCCACACACTCAGCACCACCATAACATGCGTACAGTGTTCAGCGGAACAACACACGCACACCAACAGCAGCAAACCCAGCCCCTTCCCCACCCACCCACCCACCTGGGCTTCCAGTACGGCAGCACCATGCGTGCTAACTGGTTGCTAAAGCTCACTATGTATGGGGGCAGAGGAAGGAGGAGGGGTATCCCCAAAGAAAGCTCTAGGGATAGTTGGTAAAGGGTGCCTGGAAGAGCAACAGGACGAGTTTGTATTTCCAAGCCGGGGGCACATGTGAGCAGGGGGGACCTGCTGTTGGCTTCCCTTGTTGGTGGAGATGGTAGGTTTTTTAGGTGGTGGTGGAGCAGTATGGGCAAGGGAGCACAGTACAGCCTGTGGTCACTACACAGTGGTGGGCAGAACAATTACTGTAAGGTAGACGAAGGAGTGAAGACTCTCCTGGCTGAGACTCTCAGACCAGAGGTCACAAAGTCAAGGGTCATCTGTTCAGGTCTGAGGTGAGATCCAGAAGGCAGTAAATGTGAGAAATTCTCTACCCAAGTGCTTTGGGAAGTTCAGTCACTGAGAGTTTTCAAGACAAATAAGACATAGGAGCAGAATTAGGCCATTTAAGCCATCCTGCGTGACTATTCCAACATGGCTAACTCATTATCCCTCTCAACCCCTTTCACTTTCCTTCACCCTGTAACCTTCAATGCCTTGCTAGTCAAGAACATATCGACTTTTGCTTTAAGTATACTCAGTAACTTGGCATCCACAGCCATCTATGGCAATGAATTGCACAGACTCACCACTCTCTGGCTAAAGAAACTCCTCCTCATCTCTGTTCCAAAGGGATCTCCTTGTATTCTGAGGCTGTGCCCTCTGGACCTTGAATCTCTCACTATAGGTTACAGCCTCTCCACATCCACTCTATCCAATACTTTCAGTGTTTGGTAGATTTCATTTTTCTAAATTCCAGTGAGTACAGTCCCAGAGGCATCAAATACTCTTCATATGTTAACCTTTTCATTCCTAGGATCCTTCTCAGAAACCTCCTCTGGACCTTCTCCTGTGCCAGCACATTCTTCCTTAGATAAAGAGCTCAAATCTGCTTGTGCAGTCTGACCAATGCCTTATAAAACCTCAGCATTACATCCTTGCTAACAAGATATTTTTAGTTACTGGATCTCCCTGCATTATGTTGACTTGACTTTTCCAAGTTGTTGGTAGTAGTGTTTCTGGTGTTAGTAATGACTGAATTCAGTAAGTATATATACCTTGAAGGTGATCATTCAATGTGGTGAAATAACGGTAACAAGTGTATGCAGAGTGATACAACATAGGTAACTACAGAAACCAGACGAGTGAATTGGGGTATGAGGTTAGTGCACAAAAGCGACGCTGAGTGAAAGAAGAGTCACAATCCCATTGAACGGCAGGACAGCCACAAGGCTGTCCTCGTGCTTTTGTGAGAGTGAAAGGGGTATATATTGACTTTTAGAGGTGAGAAGGGGCTGTTGAACCAAGGAGAGGAGGAGGTTTTGTGCATCCACTTCTTGGTCCCCAAGTAATTATCAGCTGAATTTCTCCAATACTTGAGTAACATTGAATCTCTCTCCTATATTTCTCCAGGTGTTGTGTTATTTCCAAAGATAAGAATCAGCTAGGAGTTTCTCTAAGGAAATCCAGGTGAGTATCCCTCCCTCCCTTCTCTCTCTCACAGTCCCCAGGCCACTTATCCATACCCCTACCTTTCCCCGATGCATCAGCGTTCCTTACTTGAGTTACTGCATCTGATGCTTCCTTTAGAGTGGGTCCTCAAACCACCATCTTTGAGCAACAGTTGATCGCGTACCTGATGTCAAACATGCTTGATTTTACTCCCCTGAGTTGTTTTAAGCTGCTTTACCACATTGAAGGTGCTTCTCTTCCTTCTGAGGAGGGCAGCACACTCAGTGTATCTGTTTGTCTTGTACCCCTTTTTACAAACCTCAAATGCTGATGGACTATCCCATCAGTAAGTTGCTCAATAGCGATGGAGCTGGACTTATTGAATACCGTTGCGTTGTCATCTGGACTTGTGTACCATTGGGTGGCGCGCAGTGCAAGTAATTGTCTTGGACATTTTTATTGTGATATCAAGACCATGTTGCACATTGGCAACGTACAATACTGCAAGTCCGGTTCATTGGTTCATTGGTGAGATTAACAGTGGGGGGGGGCGGGCAGTGAGCTGCATTGCCTCAGCTGTGGCAAGAACTACACCCTTGTCACGGGGTTGTGTGTTGCAGTCACCCAGGAGAGGAGACGCCATGGCGGTGTAGGAGAAAGCGGGGCTCTGTGGGTGCATTGGAATCCGTACTGGGTTAAGGGCTAGTCTGTCCCTTCGGTGCCACTCACCGGTGTTTGCTCAGTGGAAGAGCAAGCGAGACCAGGACAACTTGCGGTCATACCACTCAGAGATTTGGGCTTTTTTTTGTCTTTTTCTTTCTCAAATCATAAACATAAGTGCTTCTTTGCACATATGTGCCATGTGCTGTTGGTAATGTGTTTTTCACCTTGGCCCTGGAAGAACCCTGTATTTGTGTATAGTTGAATGGTAATTGAACTTGAACTATAACTGCACTTGTTGAAGTTACCCTCCCGGCCTTGCATGGCCACTGTAATTCCGTGTTGACTGTCTCTGTCCAAAACCAGATGGGCTATTCTCCCTCCAGCCACACACTGATGCCTTGCAGCATCTTCAGTCACTGCTTTACTGCTGAGCAACCGAGATCAATTGTGATGACTCCAGGATTATTTCACAAAGTCGTTCTTATTTCACACACTTCAAATCCCACCAATATGTAGAATTTTCACAGACCTGGGCACAGTTTCCACAGATAGATTGAATTCAGTAAAAGATACAACATATAAAAGCCATTCTCCCTCTCTCTCCCCTGGCAGCTGACATGTTGCACATCTTTCTCTTTTCATTTCTTCCGAACACTTTACCTCTCTGGTCCTTTTCTCTCATATACAGCTTCCGCCCTTTTAAATTATCCAACCTGCTTACCCAACCACGTCACTGAATGAAGAAACCTCCCAAATTCCATATTAAATCTTATCTCCTTGCACATTTGAACATAAGAAATAGGAGCAGGAGTAGGCCATCCGGCCCATCGAGCCTGCCCCACCATTCAATAAGATCATGGCTGATCTGTCCGTAAACTCAGCTCCACCTGCCTGCCTTTTCCCCATAACCCTTAATTCCTTTACTATGTAAAAACCTAAGTAACTGTTTCTTAAATATATTTAGTGAGGAAGCCTCAACTGCTTCCCTGGGCAGAGAATTCCACAGATTCACCATTCTCTGGGAAAAACAGTTTCTCCTCATCTCCGTCTTAAACCTTCTCCCCTGAATCTTGAGACAATATCCCCTAGTTCTAGTCTCACCTACCAATGGAAACAACTTTCCTACTTCTATCTTATCAGATCCCCTCTCATTCTTCTGAACTCCAGAGTGTATAGTCCCAGGTGACAGTCTCTCCTCTTAACCCCTTCATCCCTGGAATCAACCTGGTGAACCTCCTCTACACTGCCTCCAAAACCAATATATCCTTCCTCAAGTATGGAGACCAGAACTGCACACAGTACTCCAGGTACGGCCTCACCAGTACCCTGTATAGTTGCAGCATGACCTCCCTGCTCTTGAATTCAATCCCTCCAGCAATGAAGGCCAACATTCCATTTGCCGCCTTAATAACCTATTGTACCTGCAAGCCAACTTTTTGTGATTTATGCACAAGCACTCCAAGTCCATCTGCACAACAGCATGCAGCAATCATTCACCATTTAAGTAATAATCTGCTCTTCTATTCCTTCCAAAGTGGATGATCTCACATTTACCAACGTTTTATTCCATCTGCCAGACCTTGGCCCACTCACTTAACCTATCTATATCCCTCTGCAGACTCTCCACGTCTTCTGTACAATTTGAAGCCGTGCTCTATCCTGAAAATTCCTCCAGTAATTTTAAAGAACTACAAGGTCTTGTCTGCTTCTAAAATAAAAGTCCTCTTGCGTTCTCAGTTCTTGTTTCACTTTGTAAATGTTTTTTGCACCTTCTCTGTGTAAGAAAAAAAATCTACCTCTAACATCCCCTCTA
Organism: Mobula hypostoma; assembly: GCF_963921235.1. Lineage (NCBI taxonomy): Eukaryota > Metazoa > Chordata > Chondrichthyes > Myliobatiformes > Myliobatidae > Mobula > Mobula hypostoma. The sequence continues at coordinate 17,533,061 of NC_086115.1, forward strand.
TACTTTCCTCCAATCACCTTGAAATTGTGCCCCCGCATTTCTGCCCGGGGTAAAAGACTGGCTGTGCGTGCTATCTTTGCTTCTTATCATAGTTCAGTAATTTATTTAAAGGACGTTGCAAAGTCACCTTTGCCTTATGTTATTACCTTGCCCTTATAAATAACGCTGTACTTCGCAGTTCCATATTTAAGGCTAACAGTATCAATGTAAAAGAGATCAAAAATAAATGAAGTGACTGATGGTACTGTCCATCACATGAAGTGCCAGAGGATGGTGCTGCTAATTAGAAGCAAAATAAAACAAAAAATGTTTATTGACAACTAATTTGCATTTGAAAGTATTTTTAGAAATTGCTTAATATTAGGATTTTTTTTTTGCTGGTTGTACAAGAACCTCAATGCATAAGTATGAGAGTTTATGGTTATTTCTAAATGGACATGGTGTGCTCCTTGTTATGAGGCAGTGCGTGTGATGTTCCTTTGTTCCTGTGTTTCAATGAGATTCTATTTAAGTTATCTCCTTGCTCCTGTTTTGTGAGTATTTGTCTTCCATGCTGATGTGAGTCTGATCCCTCTAGGGTTCACCCTGAAAAGAAGCCTTCGGTGTGCGATGCAGAGATCATGTCAGTCAAGGACCTTCGGAAGGGGGCAATTCTGAGGGGTTACGTCAAAGACATCGGAGAGCTTGGCGTTTTTGTCAGGTAAGTTTGCTGATGATGCCACTGCAGTGGGCCGTATCACAGATTGCGATGAGTCAGAGTAGAGAGCTTAGTGACATAGTATCATAACAACAGCTTTCCCCTGAATGTCAGCAAAACAAACGAGCTGGTCATTGACTTCAGGGAGGGGGGTGGTACACATGCTCCCGTCTACATCAGTGGTGCTGAAGTAGAGGTTTGAGTGCCTTAAGTTCCTAGGAGTGGACATTACCATTCGCCTGTCCTGGTCCAACTACAGTTTGTTGACGCCACAGCCAAGAAAGCTTAGCAGCAGCTCTGCTTCCTTGGGAGGCTCAGGAAATTGGCGTGTCCCCTTTGACCCTCATCAATTTCTATCGATGCACCATAGACAGCATCCTGTCTGGGTGCATAATGGCTTGGTATAGTACGTGCTCTAACCATGACCATAAGTAAACTGCAGAGATTTGTGGACACAACTCAGCACACCGTGGAAGCCAGCTTCCCCTCTATAGACTTTGTCCACACTTCTGCCTCAATGAGCAGCCAGCATAAAGACCCCCTGTCCCAGACATTCTCCCTTCACCCTTCTCCCATCAGGCAGATGGTACAAAAGCCTAAAAGCCCTAACCACCAGACTCTTAAATGATTATAAGACGATTCAATGGTTTTCTGGTACAATAACATGGAGCCTTGACCTAACAATCGACCTCGTTATGTTCTTGCATCTTATTGTCTCCCTGCCCTACACATTCTCTGTAACTGTAACACATTATTCTGCACTCTTTACCCACAGATTCTCACCGCTGTCTGGACTATTCCCACCCTGTTACTTGTAAAAAGGTCATCTCCTTCTCTCAGTTCCTCAGCATCTGCAGCACCTGCTATCGGAGTGAGGCTTTTCATTCCAGATGTCGTCCTCCTTCAAAGAAAGGGGCTTCCCTTCCTCCGCCATCAACACTGCCCTCACTCGCATCTTTCCCATTTCGCGCACGCTATCCTCCTGCCACCCCACCAGGCACAGGGTTCTTCTTGTCCTCACCTGCCACCCCATCAGTGTCTAATGCATAATTCTCTTTAACTTCTGCCATCTTCAACGGGATCCCACCACCAAGCACATCTGCACATCTTTCCTCCCCCCTTCCCCCCCCCACTCTACTTTCTGCTGGGATCACTCCCCATGCAACTCACTTGTCTATTCATCCCATCCCACTGATCTCCCTCCTGGTACTTATCCTTGCAAGCAGAACAAGTGCTACACCTGTCCCTACACTTCCTCCCTCACTACCATTCAGTGCTCCCATTGTGGCCTTCTGAACACGGGTGAGAACACTTTCATGAGCTCCTGCTGTCAGGAAAAGTGGGATCTCCCAGTGGTCACCCATTTTAATTCCACTTCCCATTCCCATTCCAACACGTCTGTCCACGGCTGCCTCTACTGCCACGATGAGGCCACACTCAGATTGGAGGAGCAGCACCTTGTATTCCGTCTGGGTAACCTCCAACCTGGTGACGTGAGCATTGATTTCATGAATTTCTCGAAACGCTCACTCCCCCACCCCACTATCCCCCATTCCCATTTCCCTCTCTCACCTCATCTCCTTACCTGCCCATCACCTCCCTCTGGTGCTCCTCACCCTTCCATTTCCTCCATGGCCTTCTGTCCTCTCCATCAGATTCCCCCTTCTCCAGCCGTTTATCTCCTTCCCCAATTGACTTCCCAGCACTTTCACTTCACCCCAACCCCTTCCCACTTTCACCTAGCACCTACAACCTCGTATTTCTTCCTCCTCTCCCCCCACATTCTCACTCTGACCTCATCTTTTCTCTTCAGTCCTGATGAAGGGTTTCAACCCGAAACATCGACTGTTTACTCTTTTCCACAGATGCTGCCTGGCCTGCTGAGTTCCTCCAGCATTTTGTGTATGTTGTTTGGATTTCCAGCATCTGCAGATTTTCTCTTGATTGTGATTCTGCACTCGTTTACTGTTTAACCACTGTTATATTATAATGAATTGATCTGTAGAAACAGTATGCAATACAAGTTCCATTTTGGTCTGCCTGAGCTCCATTTTGGGAAAAGGTTGCAGAGGGTCTCGAGTGGACAAACAGATGATCCACAGAGATAGTGTTGGTTCTGAGAGCTTAGAACCACGCAGAGAGAAAGGACAGGCTTGAGAAATGTTCTACAAAACAGCAGGCTGAGTGTGAAGGAAGGGAGATTTGTAGAATTATATTGACATCCAGCTGTTTCAGCAAAGTAAATCTGTAACACTTTTATTTTCATGATATATACCAAGGTACAGTACATAAAAACATGTCTTGCACACCCGTCCCTACAGATCAAATCACTTCAGCAGTGCAAGTGTTAAAACAATAACGAAATGTAGAATGATGTGTTACACTGGAGAAAGTGACAATAAGATGCGCGGTCTGATCAAACCCCGGTATGGGTTCTAGCAGCAAACCCCATGCTTAGCTCGCAGAGTGTGTGACTGAACTGCGGCTGCAAAATTAAGGAGGAACCCGGATAAGTGCATGGATGAGAGTGGTATGGAGAGTTATGGTCCAGGCGCTGTCAATGGGACTGGGCAGAATAACGGTTTGGCATGGACTAGATTGGCCAAGGGTCCTATTTCTATGACTCTGAATCTGCGATGCCTTTAGTTCAGCTGCAGATCGTCCACCTGTAATTCTCACTCTGATTTTCTTCCTCACTGGTGTGGCCTAACTGTGCACATCCCAGCCTTTACATCCTCCGCCTTGTGTTCTTTCTCCCTGCCTGTCCTCACTGAGCTGTCAATGAAATGGCTTCATCAGCAGCTTCTCCCATTGTCAGTCCTGGCACTCCGGCAGAGGCATCCCTTTGGTCTTGTGTGTCCCTTCCCCACCCTCTCTGTGACTTGTTTCCTGAGTCCCCAGGTCTGACCAAAGATCCTCGACCCGAAGCACTAACTCTTTGCTTCTACTGTCTGCCTGCTGATTCGACTTTTGATCTGAAAATCTGTGCCCTGGGTCCCTCTGGCCCAACTGATTATCTGTGCTGCAGAGGAATACGTTTCTGAGGTCTGCTGTAAGTTCGTGTGTGCATACTTGAAATTTATTTCCCACTTCGCACTTATTCTCGAAGAAGTCCGTTGCCAGTGCGTGGTGGCAGCCTGTAGTTTAAGGTATCGAGTGTGAAAGACGTGATGTAATCAGAATATAGGAATATGCTTTATAGTACGACAAGCAGTGCACCTCCTTCAGCTTGTTACCTTTATATTTCAGCCTTTCAACCTCCTTGTCGGGTCTTGTTCAGTATCAGCATGTCACTGACTACTTGGTCAACGATAGCCGACTCTATCAGGAACATATCCCAAAGGGGAAATTGGTGACGGTCAAAGTACTGAGGTAAGAGATACTTGGGAGTGTGTGAGCTGAGCTGGCTACGTTACCATTCATTGGTCTAGAAAAGTGATACTGAACCTGTCCCTTTTAGGAGGGATTTCATGCTTTGAGATCATGGGTTAACCTGACGTTGTAGATTCACTAGGTTAGCCCACAATCTGACAGTGGAGATTTGTATGGATCGGTGAGATCCCAAGCTCGGCACTCCCCCGTACTGCTGAAGTACTGAGAGGTGGCTATGCCGTTGCCATGGTGAAGACACCACTGGCGTGTGTTTGGGGGTGGGGTGCGGTTCTGGTTTGGGCTCAGCAATCGTATGGATGGCTGATGTTTACCCTGTGGGTGGCTACAGTGAAGGGATTGAGCTACACAGATGAAACGTAGAGAGGTGAAACGTGTGCAGCATGGGGAAAGGATGCTGAGGTCTTAAAAGCACCGGCTGAGGCAGTTTGAAACTCTGTACCTGTACTGGTTCTTTTGTAAGAGTTACCCAGGTCATCCCACTTCTGGATGGCTTAGTAATTATTCTCCCCCACCAGTACCTCAATTTCCTTTAATTCTTCCTCGTGAATTGGGCCCCACAGATGCAGGGATGCATTGCAAATGCTGCAATTGAAAAATCTCCAGTTTCTGCATTCTGTTATTACCTTCCTTATCAGGTTAGCCCATGACCTGCCAGTGGAGACCATTTCTCCTCGATGGTTTGATTCTCAATGTCTCCCTGTAACCTTCCTTTATAAGGAGATCAGTTAGTTGAAGTTCGTCATTTCTGGGATCATTACTTGACGCCCATGAGGAGCCACATGGGCATTTGAGCCTGGAAAGGCTACAGTGGTGCAACCTAACGCACAGGCCTGCAATGTTTAAGGGGTCTCCTGGTGCATGTACATTCACTTGTTTGATGGATTTCTTTTGGTTCTCTCCATAGCACCACGGACCAGGCAGGTTATGTGGGACTTTCACTTCTCCCTCGAGACACGAAGAAGCCAGACCTGCTACCGGCCTCACTCGGCTTGTTATGCAAGGAGATGAATGAAGCTGAGGTGGAGGTGGCTGAGATCGGGAAACGCAAGCGGAGAGATTCGGAGAGGGATCAGGTGCTGGACTCTGCTGAAGTATTTACACACTCTATTTGTTTCCAGTCTGGTGAAGGGTGTTGACCTGAAATGTCGACTGTCCATTTCCCTCCATGTACTGGCCCACTGAGTTCCTCCAGTGTTTTCTGTGTCTCGTTGAAGATTTCCAGAATCTGCCAATCTCTTGCATTACTGATAGTTTAAACACACCACTTCAGTCAATAGACAACAGGTGCTGGAGTAGGCCATTCAGCCCTTCGAGCCAGCACCGCCATTCACTGTGATCATGGCTGATCATCCACAATCAGTACCCTGTTCCTGCCTTTTCCCCATATCCCTTGACTCCACTATCTTTAAGGGCTCTACCTAACTCTTTCTTGAAAGAATCCAGAGAATTGACCTTCACTGCCTTCTGAGGCAGAGCATTCCACAGAACCACAACCCTCTGTTGTAAAAATTTTTCCTCAGCTCCTTTCTAAATTTTCTACCCCTTATTTTTAAACCGTGGTTTCTGGTTCTGGGCTCCCCCAACATCTGGAACATGTTTCCTGCCTCCAGGCTGTCCAATCTCTTAATAATCTTGTATGTTTCAGTCAGATCCCCTCTCATCCTTCTAAATTCCAGTGTATACAAGCCCAGTCGCTCCAATCTTGAGATCTTGACATTCCCACCATCCCTGGAATTAACCCAGTGAACCTACGCTGCACTCCCTCCATGGCAAGAATGTCCTTCCTCAAATTTGGAGACCAAAACTTCACACAATACTCCAGGTGGGGTCTCACCAGGGCCTTGTACAACTGCAGAAGGACCTCTTTGCTCCTATACTGAACTCCCCTTGTTATGAAGGCCAACATGCCATTAGCTTTCTTCACTGCCTGCTGTACTTGCATGCTTGCTTTCCGTGACTGATGAACAAGGACACCCAGATCTCGTTGTGCTTCCCCTGTTCCTAACTTGACACCATTCAGATAGTAATCTGCCTTCCTGTTCTTGCCACCAAAGTGGATAACCTCACATTTATCCACATTAAACTGCATCTGCCCACTCACCCAACCTATCCAAGTCACCCTGCATTCTCATAACACCCTCCTCACATTTCACACTGTCACCCAGCTTTGTGTCATCTGCAAATTTGCTAATGTTACTTTTAATCCCTTCATCTAAATCATTAATGTATTTTATAAATAGCTGTGGTCCCAGCACCGAGCCGTGCGGTACCCCACTAGTCACTGCCTGCCATTCTGAAAAGGACCTGTTAATCCCTACTCTTTGTTTCCTGTCTGCCAACCAATTCTCTGTCCAGGTCAGTACCCTATCCCTAATACCATGTGCTCTAATTTTGCCCACTAACCTCCTGTGTGGGACCTTATCAAAGGCTTTCTGAAAGTCCACTGGCTTTCCCATGTCCATTTTCATAGTTACATCCTCAAAAAACTTCCCAGAAGATTAGTCAAGCATGATTTCCCCTTCATAAATCCATGCTGACTCGGTCCTATCCTGCTACTGCTTTTCAAATATGCCGCTATTTCATCTTTTATAATTGACTCCAGCATCTTCCCCAGCACTGATGTCGGACTAACTGGTCTATAATTCCCTGTTTTCTCTCTCCCTCCTTTCTTAAAAAGTGGGATAACATTAGCTACCCTCCGATCCGCAGGAACTGATCCTGAATCTATAGAACATTGGGAAATGATTACCAATGCGTCCACAATTTCTAGAGCCACCTCCTTAAAAGTACCCTGGGATGCAGACCATCAGACCCTGGGGATTTATCAGCCTTCAGTCCCATCAGTTTACCCAAAACCATTTTCTGTCTAATGCAAATTTCCTTCAGTTCCTCTGTTACCCTAGGTCCTCTGGCCACTATTACATCTGGGAGATTGTTTGTGTCTTCCCTAGTGAAGACAGATCCAAAGTACCTGTTCAGCTCATCTGCCACTTCCTTGTTCCCCATCATAATTTCACCCGTTTCTGTCTTCAAGGGCCCAACTTTGGTCTTAACTAATTTTTTCCTCTTCACATACCTAAAGAAGCTTTTACTATCCTCCTTTATATTCTGGGCTAGCTTACCTTTGTAACTCATCTTTTCCCCCCGTATTGCCCTTTTAGTTATCTTCTGTTGCTCCTTAAAAGTCTCCCAATCCTCTGGCTTCCCGCTCATCCTTGCTATGTTACACTTCCTCGCTGTTATTTTTATACTGTCCTTGACTTCCCTTGTCAACCACGGTCACCCCTTACTCCCCTTAGAATCTTTCTTCCTCTTTGGAATGAACTGATCCTGCACTTTCTGTATTATTCCCAGAAATATCTGCCATTGTTGTTCCACTGTCATCCCTTCTAGGGCATCTTTCCAGTCAACTTTGGCCAGCTCCTCCCTCATGGGTCCATAGACCCCTTTGTTCAACTGTAATACTAACACTTCCGATCTTCCCATCTCCCTCTCAAATTGTAGATTAAAACTTATCCTATAATGGTCACTACCTCCTAATTGCTCCTTTACCTCGAGTTCCCTCATCAAATCTGGCTCATTACACAACACTAAATCCAGAATTGCCTTCTCCCTGGTAGGCTGTAATACAAACTGCTCTAAGAATCCATCTCTGAGACTCTCCACAAAGTCCCTTTCTTGGGGTCCAGTACCTACCTGATTTTCCCAGTCTACCTGCATGTTAAAATCCCCCATAACAACCATAGTATTACCTTTGCGACATGCCAATTTTAACTCTTGATTTAACTTGCACCCTATATCCAGGCTACTGTTTGGAAACTTGACCCCAAACATCCTGTAACCATTTCCCTCCAGAGGTACAGCCTAACCCACTCAGTTCCTGCAGTGTTTTGTGTTTGTATTAGTTTAGTGTCTCTCCTCATTAAATGACTTGGGTGGACTGGTGTTGCTGTCTCACAGCTCCACTGAACCGGGCTGAATCCTGACCTCCGGCACCGTCTGTATGGAGCTTACACATTCCCCCTGTGACTGGTGGGTTCCCCTCGCATCCCAAAGACGTGCCAGCCAATGGATTACACTACCCATTATGTAGGCTCTTGTCAGGAGACCTGGGAGAGATGATGATCATGCAAGGGAGACTAGGTTACAGAGAATAAAAGAGACAGTGAGTTGGATGGGAGTGCTCTGAAGGCCAGCATTAGCTGTGTGGGCTGAATGGTCTCTTGTGTCATAAGAGACTGCCTGACCTGGTGATTATTTCCAGCATTTGCTTTGTTTACTTCACCCATCTCAACCTATTGTCACTTGATACATGTCGGGTAAATCACCCTTTTTATTTGGTCCCAACAATAACCGCCTAGTCAGCTTCTCAGAGCTACAATTCCCCAGCTGGCAATGTTCTTGTGAATCTTGCCCCGTGTACAACTGGTGCTATTGCATCCTGTAGAGTGGTGACTAGGACTTTAAACATTCTGGCCTATCGATATTCTGTACCATCCGGTACTTCACTGACAAAGCCCAGTGCCCATCTACCTTGTGAACCACTTTATTGGCTAGTCCTGTCTGCATGAGTGTATGGTGTGATCACCGTGCTTTAGCTTAACACTGGTTCCACTTGTGCTCGCTCTCCTTTCAGCCGCTCTCCAAAAAGTTGAAGACAGCGAAGAAACGATGCTTGGAGGAGCGTGATAGCGGATTAGGTGTCTACTGTCGGGAGGAAGAAGGGGAGAGTGATGGTGACGTTAAGGTGAGCCTCATAGTTTATAACCCCTGCACAGGACTGGGTTACGATTAACTTCCCAGGGCTGTAACACTGGTCCAACACGCTGTTCCTCTCAGTTAAAGCATCACCAGGTCACAGCACAGAAATGGGTCCTTTGGCCCATCTAATCCGTGCTAAACTATTATTCTGCCTCGTCCTATCCACCTGCACCCAGACCTTAGCCTTTCGTACCCCTTCCATCCGTGTAATTATTGAAACTTCTCTTCACTGTTGAAATCCAACCCACATCCCACTATGTCTGCCGGTAGCTCATTCAACACTTTCACCGCCCTTCAATGTCCTGCGCCCATTTCTGTTGTATTGATTCCTCTTCAACCAGCTCAGTCGAACATCTTCCCGAAAAGAAGCTGCCAGCCGCAATGGCTTCTGAAAAAGACGGTGGGAACTCTCAGTGTCCCACCCACGTTGCCATCAGCAATTTGGAGAAAGTGGCTGTTGCAGCAGTGAAGCCACCAGCCTGCAGAACATCATCAGAATTCATTAATCCTGATACTGCCCTACCCTCTCAATACCCACACTGCTTCATTCTCCAGAGAAACTCGTTTCAATCCTTCTGATTGTAATGTGAGAGAAATGTAGTTGTTGAGAATTTAGTGTTTGCGGAGACACAAGGAAAGAGAGTTGTACTGTCCGCTGTGAGCACTCTCTCAGTACCACCTCACAACTTTGGCCTAGTTCGGGGAATCTCTGCATCAAACGTGACCCCATCTGCTTCGTGAGCACTTTTAAACATTAAGGAGGTTACATTTTCAGAAATTCACATGCGCATCAAAGCATACAGTGAAATATGTCGATTTTACCCGTGGTTTATCACTCTGCCTGAGTTATTCTCCTTGATGTGTGAAGCCACTCAAAGCTGTGACTGGGTACAATTCATCAGGAGCCTTAGCTTCTCTTGCAAGTTTTAGCCCCGTGGCGAGGCCCCTTGGGAAGGTCACCTATGGCCGAAGAATGAACGTGTGGCACCTCCTTTAGTTTTATTCTGTGGGCTATTGCATTGTATTTATTCCAGACTGTCAGATAACATCTTCTCATTCCTCTGCCCTGATCTCTAACAGGAGCAGCCGAAACCAAAGGCCCCCAGACTCCAGCTGTCCAGCAGCTTTGCTTGGGGTGCGAGTTTAAGCACCGTAGCCCCCATGATGAAGGCAGAGGAAGACCTGAGCTCAGACAGTGAGGAGGAGCAGGGCGTGGACACTGAGGTAGGACGGTGCTGTCTTCGCTGCCCGTGCTGACGATAAGTTGATCGGTGGGGGGTGCGGGCTCTGGGGAAGGGAGGGGTGACCGCCCTCTGCAGAGTGACCAGTGATGAATGAGAAGGCACTCAATTTGTGGCGGCCTGCTAAACCACAGGAAATAACGTGGGTCACTGGGAAGGTACAGGACAGATTTAGGAGGTGGTTACCAGGCTGGAGACCTCCAGACAACATTGGGGGTGGGAGGGTGTGGAATATTAATGCCTGAGGCATTATGTTAGGGGTTCATGAAGATATATCCAGAAACTTAGAATATGGATTAGAAACATGAAATGAAATCATGGGAGTTAAAATTTTGTAATTCAAAATTCGTTGAATAAAAAGCTTGGTAATGATGTGACTGGGTTTCCTCCCAGATTCCAAGTACCTGTGGGCTAGTAGGTTAATTGGTCATACATGTGTGTAGTTGTGTAGCTCAGGCTTACCGGGGCAGAAATGCCTGTTACTGTGTCGTATCTCCAGATATCAACAATGTGCTGTCTATGTTCACCAGGAGAATCGGTCCAGCCATCAAGGCGTGGGGTGGAGGTCTGTCGGGGAGGTGTAGCAAGTGGGAGATGGGGTCAGTGAGGACAGAAACAGAAGGAGGGCAAATGAGGAAGTGCTCGAGGTGATGGGCGTGTGACGAGCACTGGGGAGCAAAGGACAGAGTGCGAGCAACAGTAAGCGGGGCGACCAAGATGAGGTGTGACCTCCAGTGGGTGGGGGGGGTGCATAGTGGCTGAGGTGTTCGGGCAACGTGAGGGATTGGAGTCGTGAGGGAGATGGGGAAGGAGGCATAGAAACACAGGGGGGCCCATGGTGAGTGTGGAATAGATGATTTGAGGGTGAGCAGTGGGAGAGCATATGTGACCCGTAACCCAGTGAAGATTCCTGAATTGGTGTGTAGTTACTTCTGCAGATGTAATGCTGGGCACTGGGGGCTGTGAGTGGGTTAGGAAGATGCCCTTCCTTCCCTGTCCTCGACTGATAAGAGTTGGTGGGTCCCTGATCTCCTTGTGGTGTGGGTTTGGGGGATGGGGAGTGAGAGGGGAGCTGGTCTTTGCTCAGGGTCTGGGATTCTGACCTTGCAGCCCAGACTGAGCCGGAGGGAGAAGGAGACACGGAAGCGGCGGGCTGAGAAGGAGCTGGACCGGATGGAGCAACAGCTGCTGGACCCCACTCGGCAACCGCAGACAGCAGACGACTTCGATCGCCTGGTCCTCAGCTCCCCCAACAGCTCCATTGTCTGGATGCAGTACATGGTGTTCCACCTGCACGCCACCGAGATCGAGAAGGCTCGTGCTGTGGCCGAGCGAGCCCTGAAAACCATCTCCTTCAGGTAAGAGTTTAAGGGCTGTGCAAGGTTCTGTGGTCCTCAGGTGGTGGGAGGGCCCAGCTCAGATTGCCCCTCCCTTCTTTGGAGGGGGATAGATGGAGTCTTGAAACCCACACACACTCTTGTCCTCAAAACCCTGGCCATATCTCTGTCCTTTCGCAGAATGGAAGAGTTCTGCCATCTATTCCATGCCCTGCGATTGTAATACAAACAGAAGTTTTTGGAAATACTAAGCAGGTCAGACTGCATCAATGGGAAGAAAAACAACTTGCGTTTCTGACTGAAGACCCTTGGTCGGAGCTCAGGAAATCCACGGTCCTCGTCTTTTTTCAGTATCTATCTAATCTTCTCCATCTCTCTCATGATTTCCTCTTCAATTACTAGCTCAATTGTTCTTTTAAAAATACTTTTTCAAGCAAAAATTCCCTTTATCTGCGCCGTCAAATAAAGATTTGCTCTATTTGTCACATGTACATTGAAATGTGGTGTTGCCACACGTCCAGTGCTAACATTGCCCACCCACGACTTGCTAACCCTAACCGTATGTCTTTGGAATGTGGGGGGGGGGGGACTGGAGCACCCAGAGGAGACCCATACAGTCATGGGGAGAATGTACAAACTCCTTACAGATAGTAGCAGTGGTTGAGCCCTCTGCTGGTGGTGTAAAGCGGCTGTGCTGATCACTGTACCATTGTGTGCTGTCCTTACCATGGACAAACCAGCCCATGCACAGTATTATTATTGTGATCTAGAGTCTGACTAGAAACCACCTTTCTGTCTAACCAGTTTCAATTCCAGTTTAGAAACATACACCACGAAAACAGGCCCTTTGGCAAATGATACAGATATCCCATTTGCCCATGTTTGACTCGTATCTTCTAAACCTTTCCTATATGTAGCTGTCCCAACCACCGTGGGAAGTTGATTGCATAAAGGGACCAGCATCTAGGTAGAAAATGTTGTCCCTGATGTCGCTTTTAATTCTTACCTTAAATCTTCTTACCCTTAAATCTTCTTAGTTCATGATTTCCCAGACCCTGGAAGGTTATACAGGAGAGAAGAGTTGGATTGATCTTAGAGTTGACTAAAGGGTTAACACAATATTGTAGGCTGCAGGGCCTGTACTGTTCTATGGGAAAATACTGCGTGCATTCACCCCTCATGATTTTATGAACGTTGTTAAGATCGTCTCTCAGTCTCCTATGCTTCAGGGACTCAAATTCGAGCAACCTCTCCGTATGTTTCATTCCCTCAAATCCTGACAACATCGCTTTCTCTGTCTGGCCTCCTTCCTTGGGTGTTGCCCTCTGTGTCTGTTCAGTTCCTCCCTCCCGTGCTCACCCTCAGCTGTCGTTATAGAGTCATAGAGCACTACAGCTCAGGCCCAAGCCCTTCAGCCCATCTATTCTGTCCCAAACAATTATTCTGCCTATCCCACCAACATGCACCTGGACCATATCCCTCCACACCCCTCCAACCCATGTATTCTCTTTAATATTGAAATCAAGCCCACATCCACTACTTCTGCTGGCAGTTTGTTCTACGCTTTCACCACTCTGAGTGAAGAGGTTCTTCCCCTCATGTTCCCCTTAAATATTTCCTTTCGCCATTAAGTTGTTGTTCTGCTTGTCCAGGGAGGAGCAAGAGAAGTTGAACATCTGGGTGGCTCTGCTCAACCTGGAGAATCTCTACGGCACAGAGGAGTCGCTGGCCAAAGTGTTTGAACGGGCTGTACAGTACAGTGAACCCCTGAAAGTCTTCCAGCAACTGGCCAACATCTACACCAGGTCTGAGAAGTACAAGGTAGGAAGACATTTATTGTTGTGCCATCCCGTTTGGACTGGGGGTTTGTAGACTGTGAAACTGTTACCCTGAATAATGCGTGGAGGTCAGCCAGTGAGAACAGCAGGAAGAGTTTAAAAGGAAGACGGATTTGCAGAGCGTGTGTTGGACTAGTGGTTGACAGAGTAGGAAGGCTTTGGCTCAACGGGTTGGAGGGTTGCGGATGTTAATCCCTTATTCAAGAAGGGGAATAGGGATATCCCAGGAAATTATAGGCCAATGAGGCTTACTTCAGTGGTTGGTAAGTTGATGGAGAAGATCCTGAGGGGCAGGAATTAAGAACATTTGGAGAGGCATAATATGATTAGGAATAGTCAGCATTGCTTTGTCAAAGGCAGGTCGTGCCTTATGAGCTTGATTGAATTTTTTGAGGATGTGACTAAGCACATTGATGAAGATAGAGCCATAGATGTAGTGTATATGGATTTTAGCAAGGCATTTGATAAGGTACCCCATGCAAGGCTTATTGAGAAAGTAAGGAGGCATGGGATCCAAGGGGACGTTGCTTTGTGGATCCAGAAGTGGCTTGCCCACAGAAGGCAAAGAGTGGTTGTAGACGGGTTATATTCTGCGTGGAGGTCGGTGACCAGTGGTGTGCTTCAGGGATCTGTTCTGGGACCCCTACCCTTTGTGATTTTTATAAATGTCCTGGATGAGGAAGTGCAGGGATGGGTTAGTAAATATGCTGATGACACAAACGTTGGGGGTGTTGTGGATAGTGTGGAGGGCTGTCAGAGGTTATAGCAGGATATTGATAGGATGCAAAACTGGGCTGAGAAGTGGCAGATGGAGTTCAACCCAGATAGGTGTGAGGTGGTTCATTTTGGTAGGTCAAATATGATGGCAGAATATAGAATTAATGGTAAGACTCTTGGCAGTGTGGATCAGAGGGATCTTGGGGTCTGAGTCCATAGGATGCTCAAAGCCGCTGCGCAGGTTGACTCCGTGGTTAAGAAGGCGTATGGTGCATTGGCCTTCATCAATTGTGGGATTGAATTTAAGAGCCGAGAGGTAATGTTGCAGCTATATAGGACCCTGGTCAGACCCCGCTTGGAGTACCGTGCTCAATTCTGGTCACCTCACTGTAGGAAGGACGTGGAATCCATAGAAAAGGTGCAGAGGAGATTTACAAGGATGTTGCCTGGATTGGGGAGCATGCCTTATGAGAATAGATTGAGTGAACTCAGTCTTCTTGCCTTGGAGCAACGGAGGATGAGAGGTGACCTGATAGAGGTGTATAAGATAATGAGGGACATTGATCGTGTGGATAGTCAGAGGCTTTTCCCCAGGGCTGAAATGGCTAGCACGAGAGGGTATAGATTTATGATGCTTGGAAGCAGATACAGAGGAGATGTCACACGTAAGTTTTTTACGCAGAGAGCGGTGAGTGCGTGGAATGGGTTGCTGGTGGCGGTGGTGGAGGCGGAAATGATAGGGTCTTTTAAGAGACTCCTGGATGGCTACGTGGAGCTTAGAAGAATAGAGGGCTATGGGTAAAGCCTAGGTAGTTCTAAGGTAGGGACATGTTCGGCACAGCTTTGTGGGCTGAAGGGCCTGTATTGTGCTGTATGTTTTCGATGTAATTTCAAGCATTGTCTAATCTGTTGTGCTGTGTGTTCTGTTTTACAAGCAAGCAGATGCCTTGTACAACACCATGCTGAAACGGTTCCGTCAGGAGAGCGCCGTTTGGCTGAGCTATGCTGCCTTCCTCATGAAGCAGGGGCGCGGCGAGGGCAGCCATACCCTACTGCAGAGAGCTCTCAAATGTCTACCAAAGAAAGAGCGTAAGTTAGAGTTGGTGTGGGAAAAGGGTGTAAATCATTCTTGGCTGCATTTCATCAGTTTCTGTTTGCCAAAGCTCCTAACAATCCTGCTGGAGGAATGCAGCAGGTCAGGCGGCATCTATGAAGATGAACATTTTTGGCTGGGACTCTCCGAAACTTCACCTGTTTATTCCTCCTCCTTATCTGCTGAGTTCCTCCAGAATTTTGTGTAATTTGCTCTGGATTTCCAGCATCTGCAGAACCTCTTGCACTCCCAACAGTCCTGTCCAGGGAGCTGCCAATGCATGGTTGAAGTTCTGTGGTTCCTTGTCTGCTGCATTGGGATGGGCTTCAGTTATTGTTTTCCACCACTTGTCAGAGGTCTTAATAAGGAGACATCATTTATCTCCTGAACCAGCTGCTTCAGGCGATCAGACACTGACCGATCACATCTCAAACATCACTCCTTTCCCTTTTCCAGCAAAACTGATCGTCCAGGGATAGCCCACTAAACTTCTGGACTTTGAGAGTGAGAGTCTTGCTTTTCCACTTTGTGTATGAAAACTTCCTGTAATTTTCTTCCTTCCCACTGGCCAGGCTGGTGTGAGCTGAGTATCTTAAAGATTAAAGCTTATTTTTATTTGTCTCCTACACATCAAGATGTGTTATTTGCATCCTAGGACATGCTGGGGGAAGTCCACAAGTGTTGCCATTCTTCTGGTACCAATATAGCATACCTACAACTCACTAACCCTTACCTGTACGTATTTGGACTGTGGTAGGAAACCAGAGTAACCTCCTCTGACATCTTCCCTATATATACTTCCCTCCAATCACCTTAAAATTATGCCTCCTCATATTAACCATTTCCACCCTGGTAAAAAGCCTCTGGCTGGCCACTCAATCTGGGCTACTTATCATCTTTTACATCTCTATTGAGTTGTCTCTCATCCTCCCTTGTTCAAAAGGGAAAATCCCTAGCTTGCTCAATCTGTCCTCAAGGACGTGCTCTCTAGTCCAGGCAGCATCCTGGTAACTGTCCCCTGCACCCTCGTGCAGGTGTGCCTTGTTCCAGTTTCCATACCTGGTCCTCGCCTTACCATCCCTTCCTCTGCCGTTTCAGATGTTGACGTCATTGTCAAGTTGGCACAGCTGGATTTCCGACTGGGTGACGCGGAGCGGGCGAAGGCTCTGTTTGAGAACACGTTGAGCAGTTACCCGAAGCGCACCGACCTGTGGTCGGTCTACATCGACATGCTGGTGAAGTTTGGCAGCCAGGAGGAAGTGAGGTGGGTCGGACTTGCTCAAAACAACACACGCAAAATGCTGGAGGAACTCGGCAGGCCAGGCAGCATCTGTGGAAAAGACTACAGTCAACGTTTTGGACTGAGACCCTTCAGCTGGTCCTCTTTTCCATAGATGCTGCCTGGCCTGCTGAGTTCCTCCAGCATTTTGTGTGTGTTGCTTGGATTTCTAGCATCTGCAGATTTTCTGTTGTTTGTGATTTAAACTTGCTCAAAGGAGCTCTGTCCCAAGTCAGTGAAGTTGGTCCCAGTTCCAATATCCCTGCTGCTGTGCAAGATTCCACCCGCAACTCCAGCCTCTCGGTCCTAGTCCAGCAGGTTAAACTCCCGGTCGCTCCCACACCCTGAGGCTTCAGCTGCCCCTCACCTTGTATTTCTTCATCCTGTTCCTCCCCACCCCGACACTGGGTCAGGGAGAGCAGTGAACGGTCTCCCCCCAAACCTTCTGACTGTGTTCCAGTTCTGTGGGGTTTGCCCACAGGATGCCAGGTCTCTCTTGGCTGACCCTTAGTCTGACAGGTTGAACACATTGGCACTACCCAGGCCTGTTGCATAGTTCAGGGACAAACCAGGATCTGGTGTGCAGCCCTTTTCACAGAGCACGGTCAGCATCAGCACCTGCTTACCAACCGCGTCGACTGATCAGACCCATCTCCGGCTCAGTACTGCGAACCCTCCCCAACTGTTCCTGTCTTTGGACCGGATGATCTCCTGCTCTCTCCCCCCCCCCCAATTGTCCGAGGAAGAAAACAATACATCCCCTCCTCAACTGCTCCTATCCTCAGACAACACACTGTCTCCAGCCCCCTGCTCTCAAAGATTAGAACAGCGTTGGAGTGGCCATAGAGTGTTACAGCAGAGAAACAGGCCCTTCAGCCCATTTAAACCACACTAAAGTATTCTGTATAGTCCCATCAACTTACACCTGGACCCTACCCCTCCATCCATGTACCTATCCAAACTATTTAAATGTTGGAATCAAAACTACATCCACCACTTCCGCTGGCTGCTTGTTCTACACTCACACCACCCTCTGAGTGAAGAAGTTCCTGCTTGGGTTCCCCTTAAACATTTCACCTTTCACTCTAAACCTATGACCTCTCGTTCTAGTTCTGGAAAAAAAAAACACCTTGCTTTTGCCCTATCTGTACTCCTCATAATTTCATATTCTTTGGCTCTATCATATCTCCCCTCATTCTCCTACGCTTCCAGGAATATATCCTGACCTGTTCAGCCTTTCCGTATAACTCAAGTCCCAGCAACATCCTTGTAAATTTTCTATAACGTTTTCTGATATCTTTCCCGTAGGTAGGTGACCAGAAATGCACACATTGTTTCAAATTTGGATTCACCAACATCTTGTACAACTTCAGCTTAACATCCCATATTTTTTCTAAATATTGAGTACAGAAGTTGGGATAACAGTGAATTTCGCCTGCCTGTAACCTACTGTGAGATATTGGAGGCCTGACAGCCGGCCACTAAAGTACGCCAGTGTCTCCGAGATTGGAAAACCTGTGGCCTCTGAGTACAGACTGACATCCTTTCTCCCTCCTGTCCCGTAGGCACCTCCTGGACAGAGCTGTGAGCCTCAAGGCAGCTCCTAAGAAGATCAAGTTTTTCTTCAAGCGCTACCTGGACTATGAGAAGAAGCACGGGAATGCAGAGCACATACAGGCGGTGAAGGACAAGGCGCTCGCCTATGTGCAATCAAAGACCTCTTTGGAGGGCAGTTAGCCAGCTCTGCTGCCTGCCTCTTGTACAGTGGACTATGGGTGGTGGGAGAGAGGGGCCAGATCTATGAGGTGGAGGCTGCGGGAGGGCAGTGAAGCTTCCTCAATACTCTGCCTCCTCAGCTATTCTTCTGTGCCCCCTCCCGCTGATGAACCGCGGCTCAGTCGTGTGTGGGGGTGGGGGGGAACGTATGAAGCCTGCTTCAGTGGTGATCAGGGCTGCAGGAACCTGCGGCAAGTGCCGCAGTGGTGATGTGGCTGGTCACCCTCACTCCTCAGTGGGGGGGTGCTTCCTGAAGTGGTACCACACCATCAGCCTGGGCTAGAAGCTTCAGATGGGGCTGAGTGGACCACCGACTCAGCCCTTGAGGGGGCACCAGGGTGCAGTGTTGAATCTGTTCACCTTCCCCACAGCAGCTCCATGTGTACAGAGCAAAGAGCTCGAACCACAAGAAACCGAGGGTCAGGAACTCCATATGGGGGTGGCCTTCCAGCCAAGGGATTGTAATAAAGCTGATGTTTTGTGGTTTTTAAGGTTGTCTGTCTGCAGTGAGTGTCTGTCTAGGACCAGAGAAGCTCAGAATGAGGCCGTTCGCCCATCGAGTCTGCTTCGCCATTCTGTCATGGCTGATTTATTATGCCGCTCAGCCCGGTTCTCTGCCTTCTCCCTGTAACATTTGACAACATTACTAATCAAGAACCTATCAATATCTGCATAACATATACCAATGACTTCAGAATCAGGTTTGTTATCACCAGCATATGCTGCGAAATTTGTTAGCTTAGCGGCAGCTTTTCAATGCATTATATGATTAAGTAAATCTATTACAGTGTGTGTATGTGTGTGTGACGGCAGAGGAGAAGAAGCTGTTCCTGAATCACTGAGTGTGTGTGTTCAGGCTCTGTATCTCCTTCCTGAGGGTAACAATGAGAAGAGGGCATGTCCCGGGTGATGGGGGTCCTTAATGGTGCACATCAGCTTTCTGAAGCACTGCTCCTTGAAGATGTCTTGGATGCTACGGAAGATGGTAATGATGGAGCCAACTAATCTTACATAGCTTCTTTTGATCCTGTGCAGTCTCTTCCCCCCCCCCCCCCCATTCCAGACAGTGATGCAGCCTGTCAGAATGTTCTACGGTACATTTGTAGAAATTTTTTGAGTGTCTTGGATGACAAATCAATCTCCTCAAACTCGTAATGAAACACAGCTGCTGTCTTGCCTTCTTTATAGCTGCATTGATATGTTGGGACCAGGTTAGAGCCTCAGAAATCTTGACACCCTGGAACTTGAATTTGCTCACTCTCTCCACTTCTGATCCTTCTGTGAGGATTGGTTCATGTTCCCTTGACCTACCTTTTCTAAAGTCCACAATCAGCTCTTTGGTCTTACTGATGTTGAGAGCAAGGTTGTTACTGTGACACCACTCAACTAGCTGGTATATCTCGCTCCTGTATGCCTTCTCTACTCTCTAAGATTCTGCCAACACTAACTGTATCATCAGCAAATGTATAGATGCCATTTGGGCTGTGCCTGGCCACACAGTCATGGGTACAGAGAGAGCAGAGCAGTGGGTTAAGCACACGCCCCTGAGACTACACCTCCACCCTCCCCACTGCTACAGCTGCAGACTGATGTGTGGTAATGCATTTGTCTCACTGTGACCAGAATCTCGTGGGATCTTGCTGTGACTACTTTGCACCAGCAGTAAGACTCCACATCACTTCCCCCACCTCTGCCTATTCTTCAGAGAAGAGCAGGAGGTGCTGAGGTGTCGATGTGTGAGCAGTGGAACGAGCTCCGTCATCTCAGTGTTTAGATTAGATCAGCTTTTATTTGTCATATGTACGTCAAAACATCGGAGGACGGTGAAGTGCATTGTTTGCACCAGTGACCAACTCAGTCCGAGGATTTCTCACCACGATTCTGGCACCAACGTAACATGCCCACACACCTTTCAAAAGAGGAGCAAACCACAGCATCACCTGGAGGAAATCCACGTGGTCACAGGGAGGACGTACAGACTGCGGCGGGAACTCAGCCTGGGTCACTGGTGCTGCGATAGCATTACCCTGCCGTGCTGCACCCAGGGCTTACTGGCCGGCCTACCAACCAGACTGGATAGCTGTCTCAGCAAGTCCACTGGGCCCTCACAGTACCAACACCCGAGCTGAAACTCCCAGTGCAAGGACCAGGCACGCGCACAGTTGACACCAGCCCATTGCTCTCCCTGCTGTACCAGTCTGGAGGCTGCCGCGCCTTTCTGGAGCGATTATTCTGCTGCTGTTGTGGGAATTAGTGTCTGGTCCCAGCCTTTACTGAGTAACTGATGGTGCTGACTCCACAGACTGGCGTAGTACAGGTAATAAGTCATAAACGTGTCTCCCAGTGCTGACTGTGCAAAAGGAAAGCGTTCACAGGGCCACTGTGGTTCAGACCCACGATAGACACATGGAAACATAGAAAATAGGTGCAGGAGTAGGCCATTCGGCCCTTCGAGCCTGTACAGCCATTCAGTATGATCATGGCTGATCATCCAACTCAGAACCCTGTACCTGCCTTCCCTCCATACCCCTTGATCCCTTTAGCCACAAGGGCCATATCTAACTCCCTCTTAAATATAGCCAATGAACTGGCCTCAACTGTCTCCTGTGGCAGAGAATTCCACAGATTCACTACTCTCTGTGTGAAGAGTTTTTCCTAATCTCGGTTCTAAAAGGCTTCCCCTTTGTCCTCAAACTGTGACCCCTCGTTGTGAACACATAACAACTTCTGCAGTTATATGGTATGTTTACTCCCAAGGTGCTCCAAGGGATTCTGTGATCCTGTGGTGTGGGTGAAACAGATTCTGATTTATTCGTCACATGTACATCGAAACATACAGTGAGATGCATTGTTTGTGTTAATAAGTAACACACTTGACGATGTACTGGGCATAGAACAAACTCTTCAGCCCACGATGTTCTGTCAGTGTTATAATCTACTTGAAGATCAATCTAACCCTTATCACCCTCTATCATCCGTGAGCATTGATGGCTCTGGGCCTATACTCGCTGGAGTTTAGAAGAATGGGGGGGGGGGTTCTCCAAAACCTATCCTATATTAAAAGTAGACATGGAGAGAATGTTTCCTATAGTGAAGAAGTCTGGGATCAGAAGTCACAGCCTCAGAATACAAGATAATCCTTTGGAACAAATATGGGGAAACCATATTTAGCCAAACGGTGGCAAATCTTTTGAATCCATTGTCACAGGCTGCGGTGGAGGCCAAGTCATTGGGTAGATTTCAAGCAGAGGTGAATGGGTTCTGAATTAATGGGGTGTCAAAGGTTACAGGGAGAAGGTGGGAGAATAGGGTTTGGATGGGATCATAAATATGAATGGTGGAGCAGATGATGGGACGAATGGCCTAATTCTGCTTCTATTTCTTATGGTACATTTCTTAAAAGAATTTCAGCAGATTTAGCAGGCTTACTTTGGCCTATTTTATTATGTGCCCCCAAGTACCTACCCTGAAACCTGATCGTTAATACTTCAACATCTGGAGTCAGGCTAAATGGCCAATAATTTCCTTTCTTTGGCCTCCCTCCCTTAGAGTGGAGCGACATTGGTAATTTTCCAGTCCTCCATAATCTAGTAATTGGTGAAGGATCATTATTAATGCTTCCACAATCTCGTCAGCTGTCTCTTTTAGAACCCTGGGTGTAGTCTATCTGGTCCAGGTGACTTACCTACTTACAGTCTTTTCAGCTTCCCAAGCACCTTCTTAATAATAGCAATGGCACTCACTTCTGCCCCCTATCATTCGCATTTCTGGCGTTTTGCTAGTGTCTTCCACAGTGAAAACTGACGCAAAATACCCATTAAATTCGTCCGCCATTTTGTTGTCCCCCATTACGACCTCTCCAGTGGTCCGAAATCCACTGCTCTCTCTCATTTACCCTTCATGTTTCTGAAAAAAACTTTTTTGCATCCTCATATTATTGGTTAGATTTCCTTCATATTTCATCTTTTCTCTCAACGGTTTTTAAATACTTTCTGTTTTTAAAATCCTCTACCTTCCCACAAATATTTGCAATATTATATGCCCTCTTTTTTTTTTGCTGTCTTTGACTCCCCTTGTCAGGCATGGTTGCCTCGTCCTCCCTTTAGAGTACTTTATCTTTGGGAATTTCCAAACTTCCCCCAGAAACACCATTGTTGTCCAGCCGTCATCTCGGTTAGTGTTCCCCTCCTATCAACTTTGGCCAGCTCCTCTCTCCTGTTTCTGTAATTCCCTTTACTCCACTGTAATACTGATAGATCCGATTTTGGCTTCAGCTTCTCAAACTGCAGGGTGAATTCTATCATATTATGATCACTGCCTGCTAAGAGTTCTCTAAGAGCGCTACAAGATCATCTACTTTATTCCATATACTGTGTGCATTCAAATATGACACCTTCAATCCTGTATTCGACATCCTTTGGAATTTGGTCAACTGTTACACTCATCCCACTGACTGCATTTTTGCCTGATCAACTGCCCCATTCTTATCCCAAGCACTCTAGTTTGCATCCCCCCACCCCAGCATTGTGGCTGGTGGAAGAGCCTTCAGTGCTCACTGCCCCTGACCTGTTCTTCTATCCCTGCTCATGGGCTGTCTGTCCCACTCCCATTTGGGAGGAAGCTACACAGCATCCACACGAGGACCACCAGACTCTCCGTTACTTTCCCCAAGCAATAAGGCTGATCAACACCTCCACCCCCACTACATTATCATTTCCTGTCAGTCGCCGTATGTGCAGACACTCGTGTACCCAGCGTTACTTTATGGACAGACAATCAATCTACGTATATAGCTATTCTAAGTATTTACTTTTATTGTGTCCTTTATTGTATTTTTGTTTTGTGTGCTGCATTGGATCCAGAGTAACAATTATTTTCGTCTCCTTTACACTTTTGTACTCGTGAAAGAATACTAAGCAACTTTAGATCTACAATCTGGTATTTATCTTGTTGGTCCATTTGTGTTTAATTGTGATCCTCACCTGGATCTGGCTCAAAGGTAATGGACTTGATGCTGAAAAAGGCATTGAATCAGTTGTAGCAGTGGTTCCAAAACTCTTTTGGGTTACCGTCTCCTTGGCTATTAGACTAGACCACAGCTCCAGCGCGCCCCCCCCCCCACCCCTTTCTGGCCATTACATAAAACTATAAATCAATATTCTTTATGATGCACAGCCTCAGAGCTGCTCAGAAATTGGAAATTGCACTTGAATAACTCGGACAAAAATATAGAGACGACTGTATTTGAGTCTTCAAAGAATTTTATCACAGTTTCAAAAAGTGCATAAAAGTATTTCAGGCAGTTTCCTTTTGAGAACCATCTGACTTTGTTATTCATCATTCTCAATACAAAGATCTGAAAATAGTTGAGAATCGAGAGCGTGGGACTTGATTTTATTCATTGCTGTGATAACAGCTATTTATGATTTGTGTAGTCGATCACTTTGGGTTTACTGTCTGTTAGGTGCAGCTTATGTTTCAAGGAAGTAACACCCCACGGTGGTGTCCCGTCATTGGTGCCCCATTTGTTTCACAAGAAAGAATGTTTGTGAGCACAGCATCCTATTTGGAAAATTTGTCAAGAATCCGAAATATTGGCTTCTCCGTCGTATCTGTTTGTAGTCCCCTTGCACATATCAACTCTTGATCCATGCCTTCATTTTTAATGAAGCAAACATAGCAAGAAGCAAAGATTTGTTACCTGGTCGAATTGATCTATCCTACTGCACATTCTCGAGACATTTCATCTAAATGTCTTTGAACCAACCCGTCACTGAGCAGAATCACTTTATTATTTGGTTTGGTGGCTTAAACAAATTGTACTCAGAACCTCCCTTACTGCTGGCAGAATCAGTCCTCCAATTGTGTAGGGCTTTTCAGATTTGGCAATGAGTAATGAAATACTGTAATTTTTACTCAGGGGTTCCCTTAGGCCTGAAAATTATTTCAAAGGTTTCTCCAGGGCAAAGAGGTTGAGAACAGTATTACAGTACTACGTGAATACATTACGGAAATCATACTCACGGGAATGATGCTTGGGCCGGGCCCAGAAATAGCACAATTTCTTCAGTCCATATTTCTCATGATATGCCAAGGCCAAAAGTGTCACATTATTTCTCAACAACTATACCGTGCTTTTTTTTAGATGAGGATATGCAGTCCTCTTTTATTGTTATTTAGTAATGCATGCATTAAGAAATGATACAATATTCCTCCGGTGTGATATCACAGAAACACAGGACAGACCAAGACTGAAAAACTGACAAAAACCACATAATTGCAACATATAGTTACAACAGTGTAAACAATACCAAGGCTGAGAGAACGGTGAGTTAGCAAGAGATGAGGTGATTACGTGATCATTGTGATCATTTATGAGGCACTGATGATCAAATGCTTATAATAATTAATTTCTTAAATCAAGCCTGTAATCCATTGGCTCCCCCTTGTTACCCAGCGTAATTTCCTTCTCTCCCTTTATTGCCCCGTTAGAAACTCCCACCGTCTCGGGGGGGGGGGAGGGGAGTGTTGAATACCGCCTACTTTGGAAACTACTGGGTTACAGCCGTAGTTGTCAATCACAGGGACGATCTGTTGCCAGGTTCTCCGGGTATTCCTCCACCTGAACTAGGTGTGGCCCAGGTCCTCAATGTATAAACCTCCAAGCAAAGGTTGGGGAATGTGGTTGTATCAGGCCGTGATCCTGGTTGAGGAGTCCGACTGTGTGGCCCCGATCTTCCCCAAACCTACTAGTGTCCCAAAGCAAAACAGCGTCCACAAGTGCTCCAAGCTGGCCACAGCTGGAGCCCTGGTGAAAGTCGGGCTGCCTGTGCGGGGCTCTGTGAGGAAGGGCTACGGATTAGACTCTCTTGTCATAGTCACAAAGACTGGAATACCTTAAAACCCACTCAACAATTTGCTTTAAGGTGGCAAGTGGATGTCAACTGATAGGTTTCTCTATAACTCAGGTGAACAACCTGAATTGTAATCAAAGTTGTAGACTAGATGTTCTGTTAGATTATTTTCCATAAAGTATAGAAAGCAAAATAGCGTGAGTATGATTTTACCAGTGGGGACATCTACAAGGAGCGCTGCCACGAGAAAACAGCGTCTGTCATCGAGGGCCCCCACCGGCCGGGCCACGCTCTCGTCTCGCTGCTTCCAACGGGCAGGTGGTACAGGAGTCGTAGGTCCCACACCAGCAGGGTCAGAAGCAGTTTCTACCCCTCAACTACCAGGCTTCTGAACCAGTGTGGATAACTCGCTTCAACTCTGAACTGACTCCACAACCAATAGACTCTGTTTCAAAACCTCTACACCTCAAGCTCTCGGTATTTATTAATTTATTACTCTTTTTGTTACAGTTTGACTTATTTTGCACATTGGTTGTTTGTCAGTCCTTGTGTGTCGTTTTTCATTGATTCTATTGTATTTCTTTATTCTACCGAGAATGCCTGCAAGAAAATGTTCTCCGGAGCCAAGCACCTACTCTGCTTTCCCGGTCGGGTTAATGGCCAAACCAGGCACGGGGCAACAGTGAAGAAGTTTGTTTTCGCACCACGGAGGCCACACTCAGACACGTCACACCTTGCTATAGAAGGCCACTTTCTCCCACCGGACTTGTCCCCAGTTGTTGAGCTTGGCGTCGGTCAGTTGCTTGGGCTGGGTGGGGGCAGTGTTCACGTTCAGCGGCGGTCTGCTGTTGTGCCAATTGCTCAGCAGTCTATTCATATTCTTACTGTCCGTGATGCCCAAGAGTTTGGGCTCTTCCTCCTCCTCCGTGCGGAGTCCCGGGGAGTGGGGAGGAGCACACCCCCTCCTCATCTCTCCTTGCATCTCCTCGAAGAACTGCTGGACACAGACCTTGGCGAAGTTCCTTGCGTGATCCCTGCAGGTTTCCTCAAAGAGCTTACGCTCGATGTCAATGTAATGAGACCAATACCTGGTCTTCAGGAAAACGACCTGGGTGAAGCACGGACGCAGGGCTCGGGCCAGGAACGCCAGGAAAGTGGTCAGCAGCAGGAAACACCAACCCAGGGTCTGGGCGAGAGGAGAGAGGGAGTCACACGTATACACCATCCCTGAATTACCAGCTCCCTCTACACCGTCCCTCACACACTCCCGGACTCACGCACAGAGTGAAGCTCCATTCCACACTCACGGGGACAGAGAGTGCAGCTCCCTCTACACCGTCTCTCACACACTCCCGGAGTCAGGCGCAGAGTGAAGTTCCATCTACACCGTCCCTCACACACTCCCGGAGGCAGGCACAGAATGAAGCTCCATCCCACACTCCCGGGGACAGATATAGAGTGAAGCTCCATCCCACACTCCCGGGGACAGAGAGTGCAGCTCCCTCTACACCGCCCCTCACACACTCCCGGACTCACGCACAGAGTGAAGCTCCATCCCACACCCCCGGGGACAGACATAGAGTGAAGCTCCCTCTACACCGTCCCTCACACACTCCCGGAGGCAGGCACAGAATGAAGCTCCATCCCACACTCTCGGGGACAGACACAGAGTGATGCTCCATCCCACACCCCCGGGGACAGAGAGTGAAGCTCCATCTACACCGTCTCTCACACACTCCCCGGGACAGACACTGAGTGAAGTTCCTTCTGGATCTACGCCGTCCCATCACACACTTCTAGGGTCAGACACAGGGTGAAGCTCTGTCCACACCATCCCGTCACACACTCTCGGGATCAGACACAGGGTGAAGCTCTGTCCACACCATCCCGTCACACACTCTCGGAATCAGACACAGGGTGAAGCTCTGTCCACACCATCCCGTCACACACTCTCGGGATCAGACACAGGGTGAAGCTCTGTCCACACCATCCCGTCACACACTCTCGGGGTCAGACACAGGGTTAAACTCTGTTCACACCATCCCGTCACACACTCTCGGGATCAGACACAGGGTGAAGCTCCCTCTGCACTGTCCCATCATACATTCCTGGGGCCAGACACAGAATGAAGATCCCTCAACATCGTGAACACCTCCCCTATTGTCCCCGTTCTATCGCTCTTTTCTCGACCATCCCATCTCCGTATACCCCTCACTGCACTCCCTACCTCCGCCTGTCTTGTCTCACCTGGGACAGGCAGCGGAGGTAGCGCTGGGCGGCCTCCCGGGAAATGGCTGCCGGCTGGCTGAAGAGATCCTCGCAGGGCAGGGTGGCGAGGAGCCGGCGGAGCTCGGCCGGCGTCGGGGGCAGGGCGGAGGCGTTGGCGCCGAGCGTGCGGGGGTCCAGGCGCTCGCTGAAGGCGCAGGTAAAGCACTTTCCATCCAGGAGCGTGACACTGAGCCAGACCACGGGGGCGATGAGCGCTCTCTGCAGAGTGGAGCAGAACATGTAGCGGAGCACTGCCCCGTCCTTGGATCGGCGCCCCTCCGGCCGCCGCCACTCCTCCACCAGCACCGACACGTTGTTGTTGAGCACGAAGCCGAACAGGAGCAGCAGCAGCGGCGGCAGGGTGAAGACGACCAGCGCGTAGGGCAGGTTGTGGCTGGGCAGGCAGGGGCAGGTGAACTCAAAGCTGGAGTAGACTTGGGCGCTGCTCAGAGCCAGCAGCCCGCACACTCCGTTCATGAAGGACTCCTGGTTGGACTGCAGGAACTGGAACACCAGCCGGAACTTATCCATGTCCCCGCACCGATCCTCGATTCTCAATCAACTGGCGCTCTCTCGGTCACATCTTCCCGTTTCTGACCTATTCCCCTACCGCCCACCGCCCTCTGCCCCCGGCAGTCTCGTCACCGCCGCCTCCCGCCTCTGGGTCTTTGGCGCACAACCCTCCCTCGGTGAGATGCGCGGATGTCATTGGGTCCGGAGCCTGACCAAAGTAGCCGGCCGTGATGATTGAGCGCCTGTGGGAGGGGCAATACTGAGGGTACGCCGAGCTGCGGGAGGGCCAGAGCCGGGGGGACGGGAGGGGCAGTACTGAGAGAGGAAGGAGCACTGTGAGAGAGATGACACTGAGGGAGCGCCTCACTGTGGGTGTGGCAATGAGGGAGCGTTGCGTTGCAGGTGAGGCAGTACTGGGAGAACTTCACCGTGCGGTCATTGTTCAATTTACACGGCCGAGTTTCACATGATGCCTTCACATCCCCCTGGTTCCCAGTGGGGAGGCGGTGAGAAAACTTCCTGCTGATCATCTATAACATAAATCTTCCACTTCATCCGTGTGACGGTGAGATCACTGGCCCGTTTTAATAGAATTTCACTGAGTTTGCCAATGAGCAGATTAATCGCGATATAAACATTAATAAATATTTTCACCTCACGTCCGTGGTCTGTAACCTCACAAAAACGACGTGGAACAGACAATGTTGAAAATCGTTTGCAATTCAAGTTCAAGTTGAGGTCTATTGTCATCTGACTGTACATATTAACAACCAAACGAAACAACGTTCATCCGGACCCACGGTGCACCCACAAAACATGCGGGTGGTGTATTAGCATGGTTAACTAATGGAAAGCAGAGAGTTGGGATACATGGGTTTTTCTCTGGTTGGCAATCAGTGGTGAGCGGTGTGCTGTAGGGGTCGGTGCTGGGCCTGCAACTGTTCACGATAGTATACGTTAACGAACTGGAAGAGGGGGCCGAGTGTAGTGTATCTAAGTTTGTTGATGATACTAAGTTGAGTGGAAAAGCAAATTGTGCAGAAGATACGAAGACTCTGCAGAGAGATATAGATAGGTTAAGTGAGTGGGCAAGGATCTGGCAGATAGAGTACAATGTTGGTAAATGCGAGGTCATCCACTTTGGAAGGAAAAATGGAAGTTTAGATTATTATTTAAATGGTAAAAGATTGCAGCATGCTGCTGCACAGAGATACTTGGGAGTGCTTGTGCATGGATCTCAAAAGGTTGGTTTGCAGATACAGCAGGCTATCCAGAAGGCAGATGGAATGTTGGCCTTCATTGCTAGAGGGATTGAATTTAAGAGCAGGGAGGTTATGCTGCAACTGTACAGGGTACTGGTGAGGCCGCACCTGGAGTACTGTGCGCAGTTCTGGTCTCCTTACTTGAGGAAGGATATACTGGTTTTGGAGCCGGTGCAGAGGAGGTTCACCAGGTTGATTCCAGGGATGAAGGGGTTAGACTACGAGGAGAGATTGAGTTACCTGGGACTGCGCTCGCTGGAATTCAGAAGAATGAGAGGAGATCTTATAGCAATATATAAAATTATGAAGGGGACAGAAGATAAAGGCAGGAAAGTTGTTTCCACTGGTAGGTGAGACTAGAACTAGGGGACATAGCCTCAAGATTCGGGGAGTAGATTTAGGACAGAGATGAGGAGAAACTGCTTTTCCCAGAAGATGGTGAATCTGTGGAATTCTCTGCGCAATGAAGCAGTGGAGGCTACCTCAGTGAATATATTTAAGACAAAGTTGGATAGATTTTTGCATAGTAGGAGAATTAAGGGTTCTGGGAAAAGGGCAGGTAGGTGGAGTTGAGTCCATGGTCAGATCAGCCAAGATCGTATTGAATGGCGGGGCAGGCTCGACGGGCTGGACGGCCGACTCCTGCTCCTGTCTCTTATGTTCTGATGTAACATGCACAGCACATAAACCAAAATGTTACCATAAACGAGTTAGTGAAATATAATTCAAAACACATGTATTGCTCAGCCCAGGTAAACAGTAAACAGTGAATAGCTCGCTGTCCTAGTGACCTTAATGGTGACAGGGTATTCATGAGTCTCACAGCCCGAGGGAAGCAGCTGTTTCCCAGTCTGGCAGTCCTAGTCCTGGTGCTCCCTTCCTGAAATGAGATCGTGGGATGGGTGGTCGGCATCCTCAACGATACTGCGCGGCCCTTTGTCCGCAAAGTTCCCCGTAAATGTCATAAATAGGGGTGGGGTGGTGGGAGACCCCGATGGTCCCCTCGGCGGCGTTTACTTTCCTCTGTAGGGTCTTGCAGCTTCCGTGCCACCCAGAGAGGACACGCTCAATGGTGATCCTGTAGAATGGGGGTGGGGAGCCTCGCACGCTTTAGAAAGTGTAAACGCTGCTGTGCCTTATTGACCAGTAAGGAGGTTAGATTGTCCGTTATGTTCTCACCAAGGAACTTTGTGCTCTTCACCGTAGAGTCATTGGTGTGCAACGGAGAGTAGTCCTGGACTTCCTGACATCACAATCATCTCTTTTGTCTTGTCCATGTTGACTCAGGTTTTTGTTCTCCCACCATAGGCGCCTAACTTCGCCCCTCCGCTTCAGAACACCTCCTCCCCACTCCTGGGGTACCTGCGGACCTTTGTAACTACCTGTGGTTCTGATAAGATGTCATTGACCTGAGCATTAGCCCCGCTTCTCTCTCCACAGATGCTGCCCGATATAATGAAGATTTTCTACAATTTCCGCCTCTCTTTCCGGTTTCCATCGGAATGACCGATTTAACATGGCCGTATCCCCGCTGGCTCTCTAGTATTTTCTTGTAGGCTTTCACGTTGGGTAATATGCCAAATTCTGATTCTGCGAAAATCCATCCCACAGACATGAGTTCCTCCGCTGTCCTTACATATAATGCTGCTAAAGTTATTGTTAAAACCCAACGGTACGGGGGGATTAACCGAGGGAGCTCCTTCACGCCGCCCCTCAGTAACCCCCCTCTCCCAGCACCATGTGTCACTGAATTCATCCCCAGTGACGTTGATCCAGCTCCCTCACCGGCCCTGAGTGACCCCTCTCCCCCACCACTATGTGTCACTGATTGTATCCCCACTGACGTTAGTCTAGCTCCCTCACCGGCCCTGAGTGACCCCTCTCCCCCACCGCTATGTGTCACTGATTGTATCCCCACTGACGTTAGTGCTGCTCACTGCAGCGGTGAAGCAGCGTCTCCACCAGATGTCCCACGGCCCCAAACTTAACTATTATAACTAGTGTAACTAGTGTAAGAGGAGCCATTTTGAGAACTGGGTTTCTGGGTTGGGATGCGCAGAGACAGGAAGGGTGCGGGAGAGGGGTGGTTGGACCACGACGCCTGGCTGAGTGAAGGGATTGATGGTGGGCGGAGAGGAACATCAGAATGTCCCTTTGTCCTGAATCAATTCCCAGGATCAAACCTGGTGAAGAGAGATTTCGACACGTTAACCTTCATAAAGCAGAGTATATTGAAGTTGTATGAGACGTTGCTGAGGCCTAGTTTGAAGTTCTGTGCGCAGTTCTGGTCACCCTACTGACAGGAAAGTTATCAATAAGATTGAAAGAGGACGGAGAAAATTCACTGGAGCGTAGGAGAATGAGGGGAGGTCGATATGAGGGGTATAGACAGGGTAAGTACAGGCAGGCTTTTTCCAGTGAGGTAAGGTGAGGCTAGAACTAGAGGTCGTACATTTAGAGTGAAGGGTGAGATATTGCCATAGTTGCTGCGCAGAGCACAGGAGTACATTCATAGATGGTCCCATAGTTGGATGCATCAGCAAGGGAGGTGAGGCTGAGAACAGGGCTACGGTAGGAAACTTTGTCACATGGTGTGAGCAGAATTATCTGCAGCTTAATGTGAAAAAGACTAAGGAGCTTGTGGTAGACCTGAGGACATCTAAGGTACCGGTGACCCCTGTTTCCATCCAGGGGATCAGTGTGGACATGGTGGATGATTACAAATATCTGGGGATACGAATTGACAATAAACTGGACTGGTCTAAGAACACTGAGGCTGTCTACAAGAAGGGTCAGAGCCATCTCTATTTCCTGCGGAGACTGAGGTCCTTTAACATCTGCCGGACGATGCTGAGGATGTTCTACGGGTCTGTGGTGGCCAGTGCGATCATGTTTGCTGTTGTGTGCTGGGGCAGCAGGCTGAGGGTAGCAGACACCAACAGAATCAACAAACTTATTCGTAAGGCCAGTGATGTTGTGGAGATGGAACTGGACTCTCTGACGGTGGTGTCTGAAAAGAGGATGCTGTCTAAGTTGCATGCCATCTTGGTCAATGTCTCCCATCCACTACATAATGTACTGGGTGGGCACAGGAGTACATTCAGCCAGAGACTCATTCCACCGAGGTGCAGCACAGAGCATCATAGGAAGTCATTCCTGCCTGTGGCCATCAAACTTTACAACTCCTCCCTTGGAGGGTCAGACACCCTGAGCCAATAGGCTGGTCCTGGATTTATTTCAGAATTTACTGGCATAATTTACATATTACTATTTAACTATTTATGATTTCATTACTATTTATTATTTATGGTGCAATTGTAATGAAAACCAATTTCCCCCGGGATCAATAAAGTATGACTATGACTATGACTATTTAAGGCGAACCTGAGGGGGAACTTCTTCACTCAGAGGGAGTGCGAGTGTTGAACGAGCTGCCGGAAGAAGTAGCGGATGTGGGTTCGGCTGCAACATTTGAGGGAAGATTGGATAGGTACATGGATGGGAGGGCCGTGAAGGACTGTGGTTCAGGTGCAGGTTGATGGGACTACGCAGAATAACAGTTAGGCAGATACTAGATGGGCCGAAGGGCCCGTTTCAGTGTTGTAATGCTCTGTCACTTTATGACCATTGCTGGCCCCTGAGAGGGGCAGGAAGAGGGTTGAAGTCTGCACGTACTTGACTGCGCGCACCGAAACTCGCGGCAAAAGTCCACCCTGGTTCCCCCGGTTTTTGCTCCCACCCCCACCTCCCCCTGATGGCTTGAGGGAGGAGAGGGTTGGGTTAACGTCACACCGGGGCCAAGTGTGAGATGTTGTTTCATTGTTGGCTAAATGCTGATGTAATTTGTATTTATTTAAATCTGCTTTGTGAAGTCAGTGTCAAACCGCGAGGTAACATTGCCATTCAATTTAAATTCCCTCTCAAGGACGCCTTGGACTCTCCAAAGAATTCTCAACAAGGCCACAAAGAGATATGTAAGAAACTAATGCTGAAATCTGGAGTTAAAAAGTGAGTAACTTTAGGACATAATCGCTACAGTCTAATGAACATGTCTTATGAGGATAGGCTGAGCAAGCTCGGCTTTTCTCTTTGGGGTGAAGAGGAATGAGGCTTGACATCATAAAAGTGAATAAAATAATAAGAGTCATAAATAGCATAGACAGATTCACCCCCTTCCCCACCACCGCCAGGAGGGAAATAGTTAATACAAGGGGGCATAATTTTAAGCTGCTCAGAGGAAAGTATAGTGGGGGGAGAGAATTCTGAGGCAGGTTTTTTACACAGAGAGTGGTGGATGCACGGAACGTAGAGCCGGGGGTGGTGGTTGAAGCAGATACATTAGGGAGATGTTGGAGACTCTGAGATAGGCATATGGATGATAGAAAAATGAGGACTAAGAGGGAGGAAAGGGTTAGATTGATCTTGGAATAGGCTAAAAGTTCGGCACAACATTCTGGGCTGAAAGGCCTGCACTGTGTTGTGATGTTCTACATTCTATATAAGTGACTCACCTCCTAATCCTCAGCTCACTGTCCAAGAACTAACGCACTCTGGTCCATTCACCCAGTCCCCTGCTCAGAGGCCTACGGTGACTCTTGCTAACCTGGCCTCAACTTTACATTGTAATCCTCGTTTCCAAATCCCAGTGTGACCTCACACCTTCCTATCACTGTAATCCACACACAAGTTATCCCATAACCCATTTGGCCTACTCCTGCACCTATTGTCTATTGTCTATTGTCCTCCTCTGCTGGGGCTACTTCATCTCTACTTTAAGCCGATCCTCCAAACCTACTTCCTTGACCAAGCTTTCAATTATCCGCCCAACGTCTATAGTTGGTGCTAACTGGTTGCATCACAACCTGGTATGGAAAGACTAATGCCCATGAAAGGAAAAGTCTTGAGAGTGGTCGATACAGCCCAGTCCATCACAATCAAAGCCCTCTACATTAGTAATCACATCTACAAGGACCTCTGCCACAAGAAAGCAGCATCCATCATCAAGTACCCCCGCCATCCAGGCCATGCTCTCTCGTGGTTGAAGGGCAATAACTGTTCCTGAACCTGGCGATGCAGGACCTCAGGTTCCTGTACCAGAGAGGGCAACTTCACTCACATCAACACTGAACTGATTTCAGAACCTACAGACTCACAGTCGAGAACTCTACAACTCATGCTCTCAGTATTATACGCGTATACTATTTGCACAATTTATCTTACTTTCACATTGATTGACATATCTTTGTTATATACTTTTGCATTTCTTTGTTTTCCTGGAAGACAATGTATCTCAAGGTATTACACGGTAACATATACATACTTTGATAATAAGTTTTCTTTATCTTTGACTTTCAAGTATCTCCAGATGCGGCCCAGCATTGTTCCCTTGTCACTATTAACGTTGTTGATGTTAACACTCAATGTCCGGTTTTAAAGGGCGACAGAATGGAGAGACAGATCTCTGAAGGGGACAGAATGAGATGTGAAGGCAGGTGTAAGAAAGCTGTATGGTAGTCTAAACACCCCCTCGCTCCACCTGTGGCGTACAATGGCTACAGTGCGTACCGACTGCAAAATGCACTGCATTTACTGACTGAGGTTATGCACCATCCCCGCCCCCCAGCCTCCAAGCCCACCACCTCTCCCAACAAGAAGGATAAATGCAGCGGATGCAGGGAAACACCAACTGCAGGCTCTCTTTCAAGTCACACTGCATCCTGATTTGGAAATATATCACCAGTCCTCTGTCGTCACTGGGCCGAGACACGGGAACTTCCACCCCAACAGCACAGTGAAACGGTGGAAACACCTTTCCCAGTCAGCTGAAGAAGACAGTACACCCCCACCCCCCATAACCTCCTCAAGAACAATTGGGATGGACAATAAACACCGGCCCTGCAGGTGATGACTACGTCATTTGAATAAATGAAAAATAAACCTAAAGAGGATTTGCGCGGGTATTTCTCTGAGGCAAATTAATAGCTGCGACCCAGGGACTGTGACCGTCACTGCTTGTATTTTTCTGGTTTAAATAGAGACTTTGTTGATTGAATGCAAATTTGCAAATACTAGGCAAATTAACCTGGTCCACCTGCAGGGGATGGTGCTGCAGTGCCCTACCTACAATCAAGCCAAGTGAATATTCAGAACCACATTTATGTTCCATGCGCTGGTAGCTCCCCAGCATTGGACTTATACAAATGGCATATTGTTATGCCGTCGGGGTGCTGATTTCAGGGAGACGGCAGCTCCCAGCGACGAGCGTCAACCATGCTGTACTGTGGGAAATGCCTGTATTTTACCGGGATCTTCTCAGAGCAGCAGAATTAGGCCATTCATCCCATCGCGTCTGCTCTGCTATTCCATCATGGCCGATTGATTGTCCTTCTCAACCTCGTTCTCCTGCCTCCTCCCAATAACCATAGACGCCCATGACCAACCTATCAACCTTCGCTTTAAAAACACCCTATGACTTGGCCCCCGTACCTGTGAATGGCAGTGGACTGAACAGATTCACCACCCTCTAGCTGAAAAATTCCTCCTCATCCCTGTTCCAAGTGGACACCTTTCTATTCTGAGACTGTACCCTCTGGTCCTAGACTATTGAAAGCGTCGTCTCCACATCCACTCATTTTAGGCCCGTCAATATTCGATATGTTTCAATAAGATCACCCCCCCCCCATACAGGAAAGTGTTCAGTTGATGCAGTGTCTTCATTACATTCTTCAACATTTGGACTCCCCCAACACCTACGTGAGGATCTTGTTTGCGGATTTTAGCTCTGCCTTCAACACTATTGTTCCGGAGTTGCTTCACAGCAAACTAGCCCAGCTCGCTGTCTGGCTTTCCGCTACACTATCTATCAGTGGATCACGACCTTCTCCACCCACCCTAGAAACCTCCTATTCACCAAATTGCCAGCAGGGAG
This sequence comes from Mobula hypostoma, assembly GCF_963921235.1. Classification (NCBI taxonomy): domain Eukaryota; kingdom Metazoa; phylum Chordata; class Chondrichthyes; order Myliobatiformes; family Myliobatidae; genus Mobula; species Mobula hypostoma. The sequence goes on from NC_086115.1 coordinate 17,569,018, forward strand.
TCGCTGCAAATCCATCGCCCTCAGGACCACACGTCACCCCCGAAGCCTCTCCTGTAGCTCCCCAGCTTCTCAACGAAACTCACTCGTCCCTGCACAACATCCGTCAAGTGGTCTTTCCAGCTCTCCTTGTTCTGTTAGTCTCTTCATATGTTCATGTTTATTTTAATTTGTTCGTTGACGTTTGCGCATGAGAATGTTCGTTAATTATTGATTGCTCATGGCTATTGTCTCGTAAACTGTTGGTTGCTATTGTGTTGCTTGTCACGATATTTTCCTGTGTTTTATGCTTGGCACCGAGCCACAATCTATTCTGGTATGTTTTACATACTGGCAACAAAGTGATTCTCATTCCTCTAAATTCCGGCGAGTGTAAGCCCAGAGCCATTAAGCACGCCTCACATGTTAACCCTTTCATTCCCGGGTAATTCTCGTGAAGCTCATCTAGCGCCTCTCCAATACCAGCTCATCCCTTTTCCGATATGCAGCCCAAAACTGCTCACAATACTCCAAATGTAACCATTTGACCAATCAGACCATTGCCTTATACATTCTCGGCATTACATCCTTGATGTTATATTCTATGCCTCTCGAAATGAATGCTAGCATTGCATTTGTCTTCTTTGCCACCAACTCAGTTTGTATGTTAACCCTAATGGAATCCTGCACAAGGACTGGCAAGGATGGGTCTGACCCCGTTGCTGCACAGCATTCCCTTGTCCTTTGCTGAAAAGTTCTTCCAGACCAGCACCTTTGACCAGGCAGCGGTCAGCAAGGAACGTCCTGCAGACACTACAGGAGACGAATTCGATGTGCACAGTGGGGCGGTTTCCCAGTTACTGCATGCCCGAAGCATCACCACACAGCCCTTCCGCCTTGCGGGATGACCATGGCGAGGAAGGGACAGTAGCCCGCCTCTTTGCGGACTGTGGGACTGTGGGGTTGCAAAGAGCGTCTGGAGAAACTCCATAGCAGACAGACGAGTGACAGAGGACTCTCATCTACGATCTGTTCCCACAGAGCCGAGCATCAAGTGCTGTTGGCAGATCATCAACTGGGTGAAAGAGGCCCCAAACTTGTTGGTCTGCCACACATCGAGATGGCTGCCAGCGGGCGCATTCCAGGCTGCAGGAGTCCGTGCTGAGGGACACGCTGTAGTTCAGAGAAGTCACCGCAGGGGCTCAATGGGGAAGGACGACGGTGTACGGTTGTTCTCCTACTGTAGAGAGAGGGGCTGGGCGGGAGGATTACTGCACGATTCCCATCCCAAATCCCATTCTGGAGAGTACGTCCCTCAAATACGTGCGCGATATCCAGTCAAAGGCTTTCTCCTGCTCCAAGCTGACTAGCCAGACGTCCACCCGCTGTCCTGCACATTGCAATGGCGTCCCTCAGCAGCAGGAGGCTGGGAAAGCCCTTCCAGCCAGGTACGGCACGGGTTTGGTCTGGGTGGATCACCTGTCCCAGAACAGAGAGAGGACAGGAAGTTCTGTGGGGCTGTGGTGCCCGTGGCCTTCCTGTCATACCCTGCAGATCCTCAGTATGTCCGCCACTGATCAGTCCTCACAGCGCTTCCCCTGTGAACCTTCTGCTAGAAGAAAGGTGAGCACGACCCATCCTTTTCCACGGTGTGGACCCTGGATCGTCAGATGATCTTGGAGGATTCGGCGGCGATGTCCTGGGCTTGCCCGCCTTCGTAACTCCTCCCTCACGCCCCCCCCCCCCCCTTCACTGCAGGAGGAGAAGGTGCTGGAGCTCTGTCTGGAGCTTACGCGGTTCCCTCTGACCCTGCTTCGCTTTCTGAGCCCCTTTGCGGGGCTGCTCGAGGCCGGCCAGCCGCTTGCTCCGCACGGGTGAGCCGGAGCGGAGTGTTTCGGTACAGTAAGTCTACCACGTGGAGCCCCCACGCCCACCACCACCTTGACTTTGGTGATTGAGAAGTCGCCTCCCCAGAGCTGATTCCCCAGGTCGCTGCGCGATAATCGTTGCCCCCCACCACACAGATAAACCATGGGGCCACCATCGCGACCAATTCCGGTAGTTGCGGAAAATCACATCAGCCAGGTACCGCAAGACGCTGATATATCGCACCGTTCCCCTGACACTGCGCACGTTCAAAGGGGCCAGTTCACGATTCGTCTAGAGGCTTAGATCTTATCCTGGTCACTCAGCCTGAGTCATCATGCCCACCCTGTTAGTTGAAAAGACGCCACTGCCTTCTCTCAATTCCTCCGTCTCCGCCGCATCTACTCTCGGGATAAGGCTTTTCATTCTAGAACTAAGGAGATGTCCTACTTTTTCGAAGAAAGGGGCTTCTCTTTATCCAACATCAACGCTGCCCTCAACCACATCTCTTCCATTTCACGCACGCCGGTTCTCACCCCATCCTCCCACAACGTTAGGGTTCCTCTTGTCCTCATCTACCAGCCCACCAGCCTCCGCGTCCAGCACATAATTCTCCGGAACTACCGCCAGCTCCAACGGGATTCCACCGCCAAGCGCATCTTTCCCTCCCCCACCCCTAAATTTCTGTTTTCCGAAGGGATCGCTCCCTTGTCCATTTGTCCCTCCCCACTGATCTCCCTCCCGGCACTTATCCTTGCAAGCGAAACAAGTGCTACACCCGCCCCTACACCTCCTCCCTCACTACCATTCAGGGCCCCAAACAGTCCTTCCAAATGAGGGGGCACTTCACCTGTGAGTCATCTATTGTATCTGGTGCTCCCGGTGTGGCCTCTTTTGTATCTGTGAGACCCGACGTAGATTGGGAGACAGCTTCACAGAGCATCTACGCTTCTTCCGCCTGAAAAAGCAGGACCTCCCAGTGGCCACCCATTTGAATTCCACTTCCCATTCCCATTCCGATATGTCCATCCATGGCCTCCTCCACTGTCGTGATGAGGTCACACATAGGTTGAAGGAACAACACCTTATAATCCGTTTGGGTAGTCTCCAACCTGATGGCATGAACATCAATTTCTCAAATTTCCGATAGTGTCCCCCTTTCACCATTCCCCATCCCCTTTCCCCTCTCTCACCTTATCTCCTTGCCGACCCATCACCTCCCTCTGGTGCTCCTCCCCCCTTTTCTTTCTTCCAGGGTCTTTCTGTCTCTTACACCAATCTACTTCCCAGCTCTTTACTTCATCCCTCCCCCTCCAGGTTTCACGTCTCACCTGTGTTCCTCTCTCCCGTCCACCCCACTGCCACATTTTAAATCTACTCCTCAGCTTTTTTTTTTCTCCAGTCCTGCCGAAGAGTTTCGGCCAGAAACAGCGACTATACTCTTTTCATAGACGCTGCCTGGCCTGTTGAGTTCCTCCAGCATTTTGTGTGTGTTCCCTTGTCCTGGTGCAGTTTGGGTTCCACGTACACACAGAGGGTGAGAAGCTGTAGCCTTTGTTTGAATCTTTGAAGGGGCTTCTCCACAAATTCCAGCAATACCTCAGCCCAACGCTACTTGGGCACCCGGTGCAGAGGGTAGTGTCGGTTCGGAGAACCTTCTCGTGTGTTGTTGACCGATGGAATAAAACTAATCCTCCTGAAAATGCAAATCTGAACATTCGCTGTTTCTATACAACAATTTATGAATAAGGCATCATTTGAAATAGAAAACAAAAGTTCGACACAGTGAAACTCCCTCCACTCCGTCCCATCACACACTCCCGGTGTGAGACACCGAGTGAAGCTCCCTCCACTCCGTCCCATCACTCACCCCGGGGTCAGACACCGAGTGAAGCTCCCTCCACACCGTCCCATCACTCACTCCCGAGGTCAGACACCGAGAGAAGCTTCCTCCACACCGTCCCATCACTCACTCCCTGTGTGAGACACCGAGTGAAGCTCCCTCTACACTGTCCCATCACTCACTCCCGCTGTGAGACACCGAGTGAAGCTCCCTCCACTCCGTCCCATCACTCACCCCGGGGTCAGACGTCGAGTAAAACTCCCTCCACACAGTCCCATCACTCACCCCGGGGTCAGAAATAGAGCAAAGCATCCTCTACACTGTCCCATCAGTCACACCCGGTGTGAGACACCGAGAGAAGCTCCCTCCACACCGTCCCATCACTCACCCGGTGTCAGACGCCGAGTAAAGCTCTCTCCAAGACGTCCCATCACTCACTCCCGGTGTGAGACACCGAGTGAAGCTCCCTTCATACCATCCCATCACTCACCCCGTGTCAGACACAGAGTAAAGCTCCTTCCACTCCGTCCCATCACTCACCCCGGGGTCAGACACCGAGTGAAGCTCCCTCCACTCCATCCCATCACTCACCCCGGTGTGAGACACCGAGAGAAGTTCCCTCCACAGCGTCCCATCACTCATCCGGTGTCAGACGCCGAATAAAGCTCCCTCCAAGACGTCCCATCACTCACTCCCGGTGTGAGACACCGAGTGAAGCTCCCTCCATACCATCCCATCACTCACCCCGTGTCAGACACAGAGTAAAACTCACTCCACACCGTCCCATCACTCACCCCGGGGTCAGAAATAGAACAAAGCACCCTCTACACTGTCCCATCAGTCACTCCCGGCGTGAGACACCGAGTGAAGCTCCCTCCATACCATCCCATCACTCACCCCGTGTCAGACACAGAGTAAAGCTCCCTCCGCTCCGTCCCATCACTCACTCCCGAGGTCAGACACCGAGAGAAGCTTCCTCCACACCGTCCCATCACTCATCCCGGGGGTCAGACACCGAGTAAAGCTTCCTCCATTCCATCCCATCACCCACCCCTACGGTCACATCACACGCCTTGGGGTCAGACACTGAGTGAAGCTCCCTCCCATCAAAAACTCTTGGGGTCCGACCTACATGAACCTGTTTCTGAAAACTAACACTCACTTTCTCCTAATAAATACCACTGAGTACCTGCCATGCTCTGAGAAAACTTTATTTTAAGTTACTGTTATTGCTTTATTTTGCGCAGAATTTGTTGTTTTGCCACTAGACGACAATGGGGTGATAATTTCTTAGATTGGAACACAGAGAAGTATATCAAAGGAACAACCCCCTCAGTCTACATTTTTAAACCATAAGATACAGGAGCAGAATTAGGCCATCGGCCCTTCGAGTCTGCAGACGTGGCCCCCTCATTTAGGGAGAGATGTTCTCTGGTGGCCTCATGGGGAAAGGGACGATGTCCCCGAGCTCCGATGTGGCTGGTGAGGTCAGTTGGGCAAGGGGTGTCGAGGTGCGACGGGCTGGGTTTATTCTGAGGTTTCTCCCTCCCTCGGCGCTTCATGCGGGGTCTCTGGCTTGTCCGCGCCTCCCTTCTGGGTGACACTGAGGCAGATATCTCCAGGAAAACTGGTGAGGAAGGTATAGTTTTCAGGGAGGCTTTGGGAGTTTCAGGGAGGGTTCTCTGCAGTGTCCGTGTAGGGGGATGGTGACGTGATCCGTCTGGAGTGCCTGAGGCAGGTCTGAGAGTGGTCGGTCCCGTTGCTGGGAATGAGGATCTTGCTGGGACAGGAATGGTGATTTGGATTCTTGTCTCTGAGGCGGGGAGCGTGGAGATAATAGTTCAGGTGAGCAGAGAGAAGAGGCTGAAGGGGGATGGGGGTGTGGAAGCGGGGTCACTGGGCTGGATGGATCCTTGTGGACTGGGAATCACGATGGGGGGCTGCGCCACGGCAAACATATTCAAGACTGGATCAGACGTCTTCAGCCCGTGGGGGAACGGGCAGGACACTGACGCTAGTCGGCTTTGGTGCAGAATCGAAAGGCTGAATGAGTTGCTCTTGTTCTCGTTTTTTTCTAATTCTAGCACTTGACCACCACAGCGATGAGCCTCAATGGTACAGCGGCTGGTGATGTTGGCCTCATTGCTCCGGAGACGCGAGTTCGATCCTGGCCCTGGGCGCTGGCGTGTCTGTGTGGATTTTGTACGTTCTGCTTGCGGATGTGTAGGCACTGTCGGACAAATAACTGAATCGTTAAGCCAAAGGGAGCTACCCCTCGCCCCCTTCGCTTTTCTCCCTTTAGTCCTCCTTTCGCCCCTCGCTCCCGCTCCCTCTCGGAACTCGGAGTCCCACTTGGTCTTGGGGTGAAGGTAGTGGAGGGGCGGAATGGCTTTTTAAACCCGGGTGTGCCGTGCACCGTTTCCCGACGGGCCCTGAGAGAGCCCTGGGTGCCCAGGGGTCTGCCGGCCATCGTCCTGGATGGCCAGTGGGGGCCTGGAGTTGTCCCATCGCAGAAGGAGCTGGTTCAGCTGCTCTTTGTTGGTGATGCCGTGTAGAGGCCAGTCCGCCTCCCCCTCCGTCCCCTTCGCACTCTCCTGGCCTTCTGCTCCCTCCTGTCCCGGTCCGACGAAGAACTCGCGGACGCAGCGCCGAGCGAACGTGTGCGCATGCTCGCAGCACATCTCCTCGAAGATCTTCTCCTCCAGATCGAGATAGTTACCCCAGTACCAGTTCCGCAGTGGGTTGACTTGTCGAGAGCACGGCCTCAGGGTGCGAGCGAGGAATGCGGCCAGGATCAGCAGGAAGAGGGTGGTCCATCCCACCGCCTGAGAACACAGAGGACACAAACACAGTGCCGGAGGAGCAGAGCAGACCCATTGTAACCCGAGCTGTCCCTTCCGATCCCGCACTCACCCAGTCACCCTCCTGAACCCAATCCCACAGCGGCTGGTCCCTGGACCACCAACCTCGCTATCAGGCACCAGCTGGATGGACAGAATGGCCGTCCCGCCTCGAGCTTCCCTGTGAACCGGAAGCAGGAGGGCAGGGTTGGTATAGGGAACTCCCCACCCCTCCGGGCTCCATGCACACTTTCCACTCTTGTGGCATCAGACAGCGGGCCCCAGACCACAGGGAACATGAGGAGGTCCCGAAGAGAGAACACAGGGCGTTAGGTAGAAAGCGCCACCGAGGGTAAGGATAGGATGATTTGGAAGATGGCTGAGGAATTGGTGCAGGGGGCAGGAGTTCAAATCTCTGGATCAGTGGAATCTCTTCTGGGGGATGTATAAAAGGACGGGTTACAGCTGAAGATGAGAGAGACCTATATCCTTGCGGGCAGGTTTGCCGGAGAGTTGGAGAAAGTTTAAACTAAATTGGCAGGGGGATGGGAGCCAGAAGGATAAGTGTAACACGGGAGCAAAATTGTTAAGAGTGGTGAATACAGGACGGAAGTTGTTATATTTTAATGTATGCAGTATATGGAATTAAGTAGATGACCCTGTGGCGCAATTAGAGATTGGCAGATACGATGATGTGGGCATCACTGAGTCTTGGCTGAAAGAAGATCTTAATTTGGGAGCTTAGAATCTAAGGATACACATTCTATCGAGAAGACAAGCAGGTAGATAGAGGGGTGGGGTGGCCCGGTTGGTAAGAAAAAGTGAAATCAAATCCTTTGAAAGAGTTGACATAGGATCGGAATATGTAGAATCCTTGTGGGTAGAAACTCCAAGGGTAAAAGACATGGATGGGCGTTAAATACAGACCTCCAAATAGTAGCCAAGATGTGGGATACAAATTTCAACGGGAGATAGAAATATTAGGATAGTAATGGGAGATTTCAATATGCCAGTAGATTGGGGAAATCAGGCTGTGCTGGTTTCCAAGAGAGGGAATTTGTAGAATGCCTGCGAGATTGCTTTTTAGAGTAGCTTGAGGCCACTAGGGGAGAAACAATTTTGGATTGGGTGTTGGGTAATGAACGAGATTTGATGTGGGAGCTTAAGGTAAAGGAACCCTTAAGAAACAGTAATCATAATATGATAGAATTCGCCCTGAGGTTTGAGAGGAAGAAGATAAAGTCAGATATATCGATATTATAGTGGAGTAAAGGGAATTACAGGGCATGAGAGAGGAGCTGGTCAAAGTTCATTGGAGAGGGACACTAGCAGGAATGACAACAGAAAACCAATCACTGGAGTTTCTGGGGGGGAGGGGGGAGAAGGAAGGCACCGGATAGATACATTTCTTAGATTAAGAAATATTCTAAAGGCCACAGTGCCTGACAAGGGTAGTCAAAGACAGCATAAAAGCAAAAGAGAGGGCATGTAATATTGCAAAAAATAGTGGTAAGTTAGATAATTGAGAAGCTTTTGAAAACTAACTAAAACTCATATGGACAGAAAGTATGAAATATGAAGGAATGTTAGCCAATAATACAAGAGAAGACATGAAAAGTTTCTTTCAAATATTTAAAGAGTAATAAGAGAGGAGATCTTGGATATTGAACCACTGGAAAATGATGATAGAGAGTTAGCAATGGGAGACAACAAAATGGCGCGGGAACTTAATAAGTATTTTGTGTCAGTCTGTCAGAAATTCGACAGCATCACGGGGCAGAAGTGAGTGTTGTGGCTCTTACTAAGGAGAAGATACTTGAGAAGCTGAAAATCCCGCTGGATTATACCCCAGGGTTCTGAAAGAGTTAGCTGAAGAGATCGTAGTGGCATCATTAAATGACCTTTCAAGAATCATTAGATTCTAGAATTATTCAGAAGGACTGGAAAATTGGAAATGTCACTCCACTCTTTAATAAGGGAGGGAGATAGAAGAAAGGAAATTTTAAGACAATTAGACAATCAGTGGTTGGGAAGATGTTGGAGTCAATTATTAAGGATGAGGTTTTGAGATACTCGGAGGCATGTGATAGAATAGGTCAAGGTCGGCATGGTTTCCTTATGGGGAAATGTTGCCCGACAGATCTGTTGGAATTCTTTGAGGAAATAACAGGTAAGATAGACAAAGGGGAGTCGGTGGATGTTGTTTACTTGAATTTTTAGAAGGATTTTGACAAGGTGTCGTACATGAGGCTGCTTAACAAGATAAAAGACCATCGTATTACAGGAAAGGTACGACCGGGGAGAGAAGATAAGCTGACTGGCAGGAGGCAAGTAGTGGGAATAAAGCGGGGCCTTTTCTGGTTGGTTGCCGGTGACTAATGGTGTTCCGCAGGAGTCAGATTTGGGACCACTTCTTTTTACGTTAGATGTGAAAGATTTGGATTAGGCGATTGGTAGCCTTGTGTGTAAGTTTGCGGATGGTATGAAGATGGGAGGAGGGGCAAGTAGTGTTGAGGAAGCGGGGAATGTGCAGAAGGACTTAAACAGATGGAAAGAATAGGCAAAGGGTGGCAGATTGAGTACAATGTACGGAAGTGTACCGTCATGTGCTTTTGTAGAAAGCATAGAGGTGTACGTAATTATGTAAACGGAGAAAATTCCGAAATCAGAGCTGCAAAGGGACACGGGAGTCCTCGTGCAGGATTCCCTAAAGGTCAACTTGCACCTTTAGGGTGAGTCAGCGGTAAGGAAAGCAAAGGTGATGCTTGCGTTCATTTCGAGAGGATTAGAATATAAGAGCGAGGGTATAATACTCATTCTTTATAAGGCAGTGGTCGGACCGCACTTGAAATATTGTGAGCCGGTTTGGGCCCTTTATCTGAGAAAGGATGTGCTCGCTTGGGAGAAGGTCCACAGCAGATCACGAGAATGATTCCGGGAATGAAAGCGTTTATCGATAGTTCTGGGCCTGTACTTGCTGCAGTTCTCATTGAAACCTATCGAATATTGAGACGTCTAGATCAAGTGAATGCAGTGAGAATTTTTCCTGTAGTGGGTGAGCCTAGGACCGGAGGGTACAGTCACAGACTACTAGAGGGAAGTCTACTTAGAACAGAGATGAGGAGAAATTTCTTTAGCCAGTAGATGGTGAATCGGTGGAATTCATTGCCGTGGGCGGATGTGGAGGCCAATTCATTGAACTGATTTAAGGTGGAGGTTGAGAGGTTCCTGAGTAGTCGGGGCGTCAAAGGTTACGGGAGAAAGTAGGGTAGTGGGTTGGGGCGATAGATAAATCAGTCATGGTGGAATGGCGGAGTCTCCGTATGCCGAAGAACCTGATTCCGCTGCAGTTTCTGGTCGTACTCTGCCCCATCTGTCCAGCGCTTTAGAGTCGCTTCACGGAAACAAGCCTTTCGGCCCAACTCATTCATGCCGACCAGGTTCTCTACCTGAGCCAGTCCCTTTTCCACACGTTTGACCGACATCACTCTAAACATTTCCTAACCATAAACTTTCCCAAGTCCCTTTTACATGTCGTTAACGCACCTTCCTTAACCAATTCATCCGGCAGCTTACCTATGAAACTCTTGCCGCTTTAAAGCGTTTCCTCCTCACCTTAACTCTGCACCCTCTAGGTTCAGACTAAGGTAAAAGGTGAAATGTTTCAGGGGAACCTGGGAGCGAGGACCTTCTTCACCCAGAGGGTGGTGCGAGCGTGGGACGAGCTTCCAGCCGAAGTAGTGGATGCAGGTTCGATCTCATCATTTAAGAGAAGTTTGGTTAAATTCATGGATTGGAGGGCTACGGTCCAAGTGCACGCTGCTGGGCATAATCGTTATGGCCGAAGTACTTGTCCCTAGGAAGTATTGTTCTGTGACTTCTCTACTCTGGGAAGAAAGGCTGTGACTACCCACCCATCCCTGCTCCTTGCGATTTAATAAACTTCTCTGTTGTCACTCACAGTCGTTTTTGCTCCGGGGTGTGGGGGGATAGTCCCAGCTTGTCCAGTTGTCCAGTCTCTTCCCCATTCCCCACAACACCACGACCTTCTGCATTCTCACCAGCCTTCTCTCTAGCCCTCGGCTCCCTGAGCACCGCCCGCCCCCCCCCCCCCGATCTTAAGCTGATCTTAATGTCCAACACTCGGATCGTGTAGACTCTGGTCACCGCACCCCTGGCTATCGCTGGACGGCAGAGAAATAAAATGTCCGAGAAGCCAGCTGGACCAGTGGACCAGTGCCGGTATTCACGGGAGTCCCTCCCCCCGCCCTGCCGTGGCCGGAGCAGTAGGGTGGGAGGCGGCTGGCTTTACCTGGGAGACAGTGCGCAGGTACCGGTAGGCTGCCTTTCTGGAAAAGGGGGGGTGCCCGGGCAGCAGCACGGAGGCGAGGTCCTTACAGGGAAGCCGGGCCAGGGCGGCGCGCAGCTCGGCCGCAGTGTAGCTGCTAACATTGGCGAAGCGACCGGGCTCCAGACTGGTAGCGAGGGCGCAGGCGAGGCACTTGCCATCGAGCAGAGCCACGATAAGCCAGGAGGCGGGAGGCAGCGCGGCGCTCCGCACCACTCCGAGCAGCAGCGACAGCAGAGCACTGCCGTCCCTGGGTCGACTGCCTTCGGGCCTCCGCCACTCCCGCAGCAGCAGAAGCCAGCGTCGGTTCACCATGAGGCCGCAGATGAAGAGGGCGACGCAGGGTAGGAGGAGGACCGCCGCCGCGTACGCAGTGTTGTAGCCGGGTAGACACGGGCAGCTAAAGTTGAGGGCACTGTATAGCCGGACGCTGGCCAGCGCCAAAATCCCACAGATCCCGTTCGTGACCGACTCCGAGTTAGACTGGAGGCTGCGGAGGGCGGAGGTAAGGCGATCCATGGCTCCCGAGCTGCAGCCGGCGCCGGCAATCCCGAGGCAGTGTCCCCCGCCCCCACCCGGCTCCGGGCTGCCGGTCACACGCAGCATCCGACGTCACTGAGCAGGTGAGGAGCGGGCAGGTGAGGAGCGGGCAGGTGAGGAGCGGGCAGGTGAGCTGGTCAAAGACCCCAACCAAACAACCTCAGACTTGCACTCTTCCCGCCCCTCCCGTTGCGCAGAAGATACAGAAGCCTGAAACATGTATCACCGGGCTCGAGAGCAACTTGCACCTCGCTGTTATAAGACTCTTGAAAGATAGAATGGACACTCACTTTACGATCCACCTGGTCATGGTCTCGTACTTTATTGGCTACCTACGCTGCAATTTCTCTATAACTGTAACACTTTATTCTGCCACAAACAAGAGAAAATCTGCAGATGCTGGAAATCCAGAGCAACACACTCAAAAATACTGGAGGAACCCAGCCCCAGGCAGCATCTATGGAAAAGGGGAAACAGTCGACGTTTCGGCCCGAAACCCTTCAGCATAGACGCTGCCTGGCCTGCTGAGTTCCTCCAGCATTGTGTGTGCGTCACTTTATTCTGCGCGTCACTTTGTACTAACTCGATATACCGATGCGATTAAACGATTGGTATGGATGACATTCAAGACAAAGATTCTCACTGTACCTGGGTACGTGATAATAATAAACCAAATGACAATTTTTCCCCGGTGCTGAACTCTGTGCGGGGGCCGGAGGGGTCTTGCGGTCTATTGCTCCATAGAAGTGGCTACACAGGTTGACAGAGTGATGATAAAGAAGACATGTGGCTTGTGTTAAGCCGCTGAGTTCAAAGGTCAGGAAGCTATGTTGCACCTTTATAAAGCTGGGATCACGTCTGGGGTATTGCACACGGTTCTGGTGGCAACATTATACGAAGGATGTCGAGGTTCAGCCGGGTGTGCAGAAGAGGTTTACCAGGATGTTGCTGTTTGGATTAGAGGGTATGTTGTTTTCATGAGAGCCTGGACAAACGGGTTATTTTCCCGGGAGCGGCGGAGTCTGAAGAGAGCTGGTAGAGGTTTATAGAGTCATAGAGAAATACAGCCCCGAAACAGACCCTTCGGCCCATCTAATCCATACCGAAACCATTTAAACTGCCCACTCCCAACGACCTGCACCGGGGCCGTAGCCCTCCGTAGCAGCCGTGCACCGACCCGCGCTTCTCTTACACATTAATATCGAGCTTGCATGCACAGTTCGTGCTGGAAGCTCGTTCCACACTCTCACGCTCCCCAGAGTGAAGCAGTTTCCCCTCATGTCCCCATTAAGCTTCCCACCTTTCACCTTTAAGCCATGGCCTCTGGTTGTAGTCAACCTTTCATAAGATTATGAGGGGCAGAGATAGCGGAGACAGCCAGTATCTTTGCCCCAGGGATAAAATGTCTAACACCAGAGCAATTTAAGGTGTTGGGGGAAGGGGGTGCAAATTCAAAGGAGATGTGCTTGGCAGTTTCTTATACACAGAGAGTGCTGTATGCCCGCAACGCTCTGCCTGGGTTGGCGGTGCAAGCGGAAACAACAGAGACTCCTAGACAGGCAGGTGAATGTGGACATTGTCAATGTCCATTGAGTAACTGGACGTTAGTTTAAGCATTTTATTGAACTAGGTCTTTCAGTACCGATATGCCTGTGAGGGAGTACTGCCGTCTGGCACAGTCCAGGCTGCCAGATGAACGCCGAGGGACGCGCTGAACCTCAGTTCATGCTAAGACTGGGTGCGGAAGGTCGGCAGTATGAGATGCCGCGACCCTCTGAAGGATTTAGGCCCTGCGTGGACGCATCTCAACACTCGCAGTTTGCACTGTGCCAGTAGGCGCCGTGAGTGGCAACGGTGCCTCGGACACAGAATGTGCTCACACTATAAACACATTGAACCATCTCTGTGAATGTAGAGAAAGACATGCACGGACGTTTATATGCACATGAATAGTTTATTCTTGAATTGAAACAAAATACACATTTTGCTTCCGCAGATGCTGCCTGAACCACTGAATTATTTTCCCCCCGATGTTTAATTGAAGAATAATGATTTCTCTCCGCGTTATCAACAAGTTCTAACTCTCATCTTCCCGCCAACGTTAACCAAGTTACCCCGCTGATTTTTGGCCTCGTTAGAACAAGGGTTCCCAACATTAGGTTAATGGTAGGGGCCCCTGGCATAACAAAGGTTGGGAACCCCTGGGTTAGAATGACAGCATCTGCAGATTTCCTCGTGTTTCCAGATTTCATGAAGAACGTTTATACACCCCTAATGGCACTTCTTTAATTCACGGGGAAGCTGCTTGTTATTTCAACTTTAAAAAAAAAATTGAGAATTTTATATGTGTTTCCCTTTTTTTTAATATCCCATAATTTAATTCTAGATTTATTTAGTAACAGAAATCTAAATCCCCAGGGTCAGTGGTGGCTTCAAACTGCTAACACAAAATACTCTGCAGATGCTGGGGTCAAAGCCACACTCACAACACGCTGGAGGAACTCAGCAGGTCGGGCAGCATCCGTGGAAACGATCGGTCAGCGTTTCGGGCCGGAACCCTTCGTCAGGACCTTTTGACGGATGCTGCCCGACCTGCTGAGTTCCTCCAGCGTGTTGTGAGTGTGGCTTCAAACTGCTGTTTCTGGATGGGTAGATCAGGGCGCCCCATCATAGACGGCTAATTCTTGCTGTCCCGGACTCCACTACAATTCCCACTATTGCTGGAGAATAAACCTTCCGGTGCTGTTTGGGCGCGTCTTCAATGATGAACCCGAGGTCATAGTGTGCTCCGGGTCTTTAATCATCAGACAACCTCGACTGGGCGACCCAGCCTTGGGGGTGATCAGCCCCCGACTTGCGTCCAAGTGGCGCACTAATCCACCGATCCCCCCTCCCCTCCGGATCCACAGCCACCGCGAGGCCTTTTCAGCAGCCTCCAGAATGTTCTTGGTGGCTCTTCTGCGCTGCAGACCTGTAAAATGTTTCCCAAGATCATATTCGATTCCAATCAGCACTTGTCCAAAATTAATCTTTCTCATGTTAGTCTTACTTTTGCCTTCTCAAACTCTACGTTAAATCCCAGTATGGTGTGACCACTAATAAATCCACATCGCTGACGTATTAAAAGACCGTCCTCTATTCTCACGGAGCTACACTTTATAAACTTCCGGCGCCATCTCATTTCCGAGGGCCTGTGGTCTCCCGGCTCTCTGGCTCCAGATCATTGTACACTCGTATTCGCCCTGAGGTCGCCTCTTCCATCCTGGTAGAAATCCTCCCGGAGCCCTGAACAATATTGCTCCCTCGATGAATGCTTAAAAAAAATCACCCGTCAAATTCTGGGACCTTGCTCTGTCGAAGCAGCGGGCTGCATCGTTCTCGCGCGATCTGCGCTTGCGGTCCAACTCCGTGGTGGTTCAGAGGGATGCGTGAGCAGGCAGGCCTCTGATACAGACAGTATTCTGAGGTGCAACACACATCAAAGTTGCTGGTGAACGCAGCAGGCCAGGCAGCATCTCTAGGAAGAGGTACAGTCGACGTTTCGGGCCGAGACCCTTCGTCAGGACTAACTGAAGGAAGAGCTAGTAAGAGATTTGAAAGTGGGAGGGGGAGGAGGAGATCCAAAATGATAGGAGAAGACAGGAGGGGGAGGGATGGAGCCAAGAGCTGGACATGTGATTGGCAAAAGGGATATGAGAGGATCATAGGACAGGAGGTCCGGGGAGAAGGAAAAAGGTTGGGGGGGAGGGACCCAGAGGATAGGCAAGGGGTATAGTGAGAGGGACAGAGGGAGAAAAAGAAGAGAGAGAGAAAGAATCGATGTATATAAATAAATAACGGGTAGGGTACGAGGGGGAGGTGGGGCATTAGCGGAAGTTAGAGAAGTCAATGTTCATGCCATCAGGTTGGAGGCTACCCAGACGGAATATAAGGTGTTGTTCCTCCAACCTGAGTGTGGCTTCATCTTTACAGTAGAGGAGGCCGTGGATAGACATATCAGAATGGGAATGGGATGTGGAATTAAAATGTGTGGCCACTGGGAGATCCTGCTTTCTCTGGCGGACAGAGCGTAGGTGTTCAGCAAAACGATCTCCCAGTCTGCATCGGGTCTCGCCAATATATAGAAGGCCACATCGGGAGCACCGGACGCAGTATATCACCCCAGCTGACTCACAGGAGAAGTGTCGCCTCACCTGGAAGGACTGTCTGGGACCCTGAATGGTGGTAAGGGAGGAAGTGTAAGGGCATGTGTAGCACTTGTTCCACTTACAAGGATAAGTGCCAGGAACACCTTATATTCACTCAGGTTGGAGGAACAACACCTTATATTCCGTCTGGGTAGACTCCAACCTGATGGCATAAACATTGACCTCTCGAACTTCCTCTAATGCCCCACCTCCCCCTCGTACCCCATCCGTTATTTATTTGGTCATGTGTGACGCCCAGCAAAGGTACCGGACTGATGATGCTAATAAGAGAGATAAAGACAATGGAGAAACATTCAAAAAGCTAATAAGAGAGAAGAGAGGGATTAACGAGAAAGGAACACAATTCAGCTATTGACAGACCGGTTGCTTTGAACCTGAACTGTTTGAAGTTTGATGGACAGATGTTACCCGAGCAGGGGGATAAAAGGAGCAGGTTTGCTAAGGCACGCGACATCACGAGACCCTGGGAAAAGCAGTGTGCCCCCACAAGTTGGTGGCAGTTTGGAGGTCCGGTTCGCGGAGACCGACCAGAGGCTCACAGGGTGTAAAAGTACGATCGGTGGGAACCTGGGGTGTGTGTCCGCCCTTGCCTGGGTACCGGGTTCACCGCGGAAGAACGATCGTATCCGGAACGGAGGAGGTCACAGTCGGTGACCACAGCGGGATAGAAGACATCAAAAGGTCTGCCTGAAACCAAATTGCATCTCTCTCTCTCTCTCTCTCTCTCTCTCTCTCTTTCTCCAACGGGAGGACAACAGCGATTATGGCGAACTGCACTAAACTAAACTGAATTCTGCTTCACTTAAGACTGATCATTTTACCGCTAGACTGCGATAGAGCCTGGTTGATTCCTATTACTCTAGTTCTGTGTATACGTGTGTATTATCATTGCTAACCTGTTACATTGATATCCTTGCGATTAGTGTACTGTATTACTTATTTCTTTAATAAAACTTTTTTAGTTCCTAGTAATCCAGACTCCAATGAGCGTTCCATTTCTGCTGGTTTGGCAACCCAGTTACGGGGTACGTAACATAAGTGGGGGTTCGCCGTCCGGGATTTTGAACGCCAAATTTGGGACCGGGTAAATTGATTGGGTTAAAATTCCCGAAAGAAAGAAAGGGCAAACAGCAGAAATGGAGATTGAGGAATTTCTAAAGGATGCCAGGAAATCAGAACTGGCAACTGTTGCAAAATGGTTGAATCTTTTTAAGGGGAAGTCGACAATGAGGAGAGCGGAGATGCACAGAGCTATCGTTGAGCATTATGTATCTAAAGGTGTGTTTCCCCACGGGGAGCTGGAGGTTGTGTCTATGAGCAAACCTGGTAGAGAAGCAGTGCAGCTGCAGATGGAAAAATTGAGACTCGAGCACGAGTTCCGAGTCAAGCAATTAGAACGAGAAGAAAAGCAGTTAGAACGGGAGGAGAGAGTAAGACAGTTAGAACGAGAAGAGAGAGAGAAGGAAAGAGAGTTTGAGCTGGAGAAGTTAAGGATGACGCTAGAGAAGGGCCACATGCCGAACCAAGGTGGAGGGTTCAGGGCGACCCAGGAGGTTAGGTTGGTTCCCCCATTTGAGGAGGCCGATGTTGATCGATACTTTCTACATTTTGAAAAAGTCGCTGCAAGTCAGGACTGGCCAAGGGATAAGTGGGCTGTTTTGCTTCAGAGCGTACTTAAAGGGAAAGCTCAACAAGCTTACTCAGTGTTGTCAGCAGAAGATGCCCAGAGGTATGATGCGGTGAAAGAGGCGATACTCAGGATTTATGAGTTGGTCCCGGAGGCATACCGGCAGAGGTTCCAGAATGTGAGGAAGCAGTGGGCTGCACGTATTTAGAGTTTGCCCGTGAGATGCAGATGTATTGTGAGCGTTGGTGCACCTCGAAAGGGGTCAGTGGGGATTATGACAGACTGCTACAGCTAATACTGATTGAGCAATTTAAAGGTTGTGTCCCTGAAGGTATGAGGCCCTATCTAGATGAGAAAGAGGCAGAAACCTTAGTCGCAACTGTTCAGTTAGCAGATGAGTATGCGTTAACACACAAAGCAAAGTTTACCCCAAGTAAAAGCTACCAGAAGGGTAGTCGAGAGGGCGGAGAGAGTCCGCCGGAAAAGCCAGAAAGTAAGCCGGGGACTAGTGAGAAGGATAAGGAAGACAGGAGGCAGTTTGGTAGGAAGTCTCCTGGGGTTGTATGCTATAATCGTGGGAAAGCCGGTCACATTGCGTCCAGGTGCTTTGCCCCAAAGAAGGAGACGGGGAAAGGGAAAACGACGACTCCGACTGGCTGTATTGAGCTGGCAAACAAACTGCTCGGGGAGAAGAAGTCTGATAGAGTTCAGGAAGGGCGCGAGAAGTTTATTTCGGCCGGATTGGTGTCGGTGAAGGAGGGTTTAAACCCATTTCCAGTACAGATCTGAAGATACACTGGGCTTGTCAGTCACTGATCTTAAGGAGAGTGTTAGAATTTAGTTCAGAGACCCAGACTGGGGAGGTCAGGGTGATAAAAGGCATTGGGAAAGGGACTGAAGCAGTACCTTTGCACCAGATACACCTAAAAAAACGACTTGATCTCCGGACCGGTCACTATAGGGGTGAGGCCCGAATTACCGATGGAAGACGTGGAGGTCTTACTCGGTAATGACCTTGCAGGCAGTGATGTGTACCCAGCAGTAAAGCTGACAAGCAAGCCTGCCAGAATTGAAGCCCCGCCCATGGACTCACAGATTTATCCCGTTTGCGCAGTGATTCGGCGCATGTCCAGAAAGTCTGCCGAAGCAAATGTAGATTTAGCTGAGACGTTTTTACCAGCCTTGTACCAGGAGGGGTTAGAAAGTGAGAAGGAGGAGCATAGTGGAGTGGAAGGAAGTGAGGGAGTTGAGGCAGATTTATCATTAGCAAGGAAGGAATTTATACAGGCACAGGAGCGAGACGAGGAGCTGATGGTTTTGACGGAGACAGCTCTCTCCGAAGCAGAAATAAAAGAGGAACCAGTGGGCTATTATGTGAAGGAGGGAGTACTGATGAGGAAGTGGAGACCAAGTACCGTGCCCGCAGATGAGGAGTGGGGGGTCGTACATCATGTGGTAGTGCAGAAAATTCATAGGGCCGAGACTTTTAACCTGGCCCGCAAGATACCCCTCGGTAGATGCTTTGGGATGAGGAAAACAGTCGATAGAATTATGAAAGAGTTTTACTGGCCGAACATGAGGAAGGACATTTTTGAATATTGTAGACGTGAGCCGACACAGTTAGAGCCCATTAATATGTTAAAAGCTTGCCACGATCAGAAAGCAGATCTAGTTGGTGTTATCACGAAAATTACTGAGGCTGGGGTGCCAAATGATAAGGGGAAAACCCATCTTGAAAAGATAAATATGGTGCCGACCAGATTGGAGAACTCTATTGTTTTGGCCAACTTTGCTGATAAGGTCTCTCAGTTAACCCCCGAACAGAGCGAGCCGCTGATAAAGCTAATTAACCGGCATGCCGATGTATGTCCGGATGTCCCGAGGCGATGCACGGAGACGGTACGTGATGTTGTTGTCACCGCAGATCAGCCTATTAAACAACACCCCTATAGGATGAACTTGGAGAAGGGCAAGCTAGTGGAGAAAGAAATTGAACACATTCTAGCCACAGATATTATTAGGCCATCCAAGTCGGAATGGGCCTCTCCCTGTGTGGTTGTCCCGAAAGTCAGTGGGAGCATACGATTCTGTACAGATTACAGAAAAGTGAACGCCATCACAAAAACTGATGCGTACCCCATGCCAATGGTGGACAATTGCATCGATAAAGTGGGGAGAGCCAAGTACATCACAAAGATCGATTTGCTGAAAGGGTACTGGTGCGTTCCTTTAACCGACCGGGCTAGAGAAATCTCAGCATTTGTCACTCCATCTGGGTTATACGAGTATAATGTCTTACCTTTTGGCATGAAAAACACCCCAGGGACCTTCCAGAGGATGATTAATTCAGTGATAAAAGGGTTAAAGAACGCAGAAGTGTATATTGACGATTTAGTGGTCTGGAGTGACACGTGGGAGGAGCACATTGTGGCAGTAGAGGAACTGTTTAAACGGCTGTCTGAAGCCAACCTGACAGTGAACCTCGCAAAAAGTGAATTCGGCCACACTAAGGTCACTTATCTGGGATTTGTGGTAGGACAGGGGCAGCTGGCCCCGATGCAGGCTAAGGTGCAGGCTATCTCTGAAGTTCCCATCCCGACGGACAAGAGAGCCCTGAGAAGGTCCTTGGGGATGGTGGGGTGCTATCGGAAGTTTTGCAAAAACTTTGCGGATATTACCCTCCCTCTTACTAAGCTCTTGCCGAAGAATGCGAAGTTTGTGTGGCACGACCTTTGTCAACAGGCCTTTGAGAGTTTGAAGGCGATTCTGTGTCACCATCCTGTATTGAATGCGCCTGACTTTTCAAAACCTTTCTCCCTAGCAACAGATGCTAGCGACGAAGCAGCCGGGGCGGTGCTGTTACAGACAGACAATGAGGAGATTGACCACCCAGTGGCTTATTTTTCTAAGAAGTTTAATGTCCATCAGAGAAATTATTCCACTGTGGAGAAGGAATTACTGGCAATCATACTAGCATTACAACATTTTGAGGTTTATATTTGTCCGGCACGGAAACCACTGATAATTTACACTGATCATAATCCATTAGTGTTTTTGGCCACTATGAAGGATAAAAACAAATGCTTACTAAGTTGGAGCCTGGTCTTACAGGAATTTGTTATTAGAATAAAACATATAAAAGGAACGGACAATGTGATTGCTGACTGTCTATCAAGGTGTTAAAACTTAAAGTTCTCTGTATTAGCCGAATAGCTGATGACTACCAGTATATTAGTGTGTATCTAATAATGTGCATTCATGCCCATAATTTTTACCCCGGTAAAAGTCCTTTTAATGGTGGGGGTGTCATGTGTGACGCCCAGCAGAGGTACCGGACGGATGATGCTAATGAGAGAGATAAGAAAGACAATGGAGAAACATTCAAAATGCTAATGAGAGAAAAGAGGGATTAACGGGAAAGAAACACAATTCAGCTATTGACAGACCGGTTGCTTTGAACCTGAACTGTTTGAAGTTTGATGGACAGATGTTACTCCAGCAGGGGGATAAAAACAGCAGGTTTGCTAAGTCACGTGACACCACAAGACCCTGGGAAGAGCAGTGTGCCCCCACAAGTTGGTGTAGTTTGGAGGTCCGGTTCTCGGAAACCGACCAGAGGCTCACAGGGTGTAAAGGTACGATCGGTGGGAACCTGGGGTGTGTGTGTCCGCCCTTGCCTGGGTGCCGGGTTCACCGCGGAAGAACGATCGTATCCGGAACGGAGGGGTCACAGTCGGTGACCACAGAGGGATAGAAGACATCAAAGGGTCTGCCCGAAACCAAACTGCGAAGGCATCCAAAAGGTCTGCCTGAAACCAATTGCATCTCTCTCTGTCTGTCTCTCTCTGTCTCTCTGTCTCTCTCTCTCCAACGGGACGACAACAGCGATTACGGCGAACTGCACTGAACTGATCTGAATTCTGCTTCACTTAAGACTGATCATTTTACCCCTAGACTGCGATAGAGCCTGGTTGATTCCTATTACTCTAGTTCTGTGCATACGTGTGTATTATCATTGCTAACCTGTTACATTGATATCCCTACGATTAGTGTACTGTATTACTTATTTCTTTAATAAAACTTTATTAGTTCCTAGTAATCCAGACTCCAACGAGCGTCCCATTTCTGCTGGTTTGGCAACCCAGTTACGGGGTACGTAACAATTTATATACACACATTCTTTCTCTCTCTCTTCTTTTTCTCTGTCTGTCCCTCTGACTATACCCCTTGCCCATCCTCTGGGTTTTCCCCCTCCCCCTTTTCCCTCTCCCTGGGCCTCCTCATATCCCTTTTGCCAATCACCTGTCCAGCTCTTGGCTCCATCCCTCCCCCTCCTGTCTTCTCCAACCATTTTGGATCTCCCCCTCACCCTCCCACTTTCAAATCGCTCACTAACTCTTCCTTCAGTTAGTACTGGCCCGAGGGGTCTCGGCCCGAAACGTCGACTGCACCTCTTCCTAGAGATGCTGCCTGGCCTGCTGCGTTCACCAGCAAATTTGATGTGTGTTGCTTGAATTTCCAGCATCTGCAGAATTCCTGTTGTTTAAGTATTCTGAGGTATATGGACGACAGGGACACGGTGAACACGAAGGTGGCTGATCTCTGCTTCATCGGCCCCCCTCCCGCAGTTAGCTCTGCCATGGCACTAATCGCATTCACCCTCTGGGTAAGACTCGGAGAGCTCTCGTGCCTTTTCTTCCATCTGTGGCCCTAAGTAGCTGCTTGCGGGCGACAGCGGCCAAACCCCGATACCGCGCCTAGACAAGCGGGCTAAACCAGGCGAGGAGAGCCGGCGGGCCTCACACCTAAATGAGATAGGGACTTGCCTTTTGTAGCTTGTGAAGCCATCGCCGGCGGTCCAGGCAGGTGAGATCTACTGTGAGATCCAACGGCGGGGGAGGCAGTTCTGCAACGCTCCGCGGAAGCGAAAGGCTTGACGGGGAACGGGAGCCATGGCCACCCACTGCAACCTAGAAAGACCCCAGTCTGTGACGACTGCTGGTACCAGTGGACCCGGATTTCCGAGTACAACGGCGTTTCCACTTTAAAAGCTCCCCAGCACTGGTCTCCTGTCGTCGCTGGATACGACGGACAACAAACTCAGAGCCAATTACAGTGACAATCAATAATACTAGAAATTAAAATGTTCTCATCCTTGTCAAGGGTTGTATTTATCCCTTGCGCTGCCCAGCGGTCCAGCAACACCTCCACGGTACCGGTGCACACCCTTTGTTTCCTCCCCACGATCACCGGGCACAGACACACCCCCGGAACACCGCTCCTACGCCGGAGCCACTGGCAACATGGATCGGATCTGTCTACAAGAGGGTCACAGCTGAAGTCCTTGTTTGCATTCACAGTTATAGATCGGTAGTCTCACATCAGTAGAGGCAGCAGGTCACCTACCGAAAATAGGTGACCTATCCTCCACAGAGAACGGCTTCTCTGTTGAACCTTCCCAGGGCTGTGCACCGCCAGCGGTGCAGGGGTTTAAATTGGAGGACGTTTCGTGCTCAGGCCGGAAACCTTACTTCGCCCACGCTGCGCACAAACTCCATTCGATATCCACGCCAGGTCCGTCAAAATAAGTAGACGGTTCGGTAGTTTACCTTGTCCACTGTGCAAGCGTATTGATCAATGAGGATGGAGTCTTCATCAAGTTTATCCTCATAATGATGGAAGTTTTTCCTGGCTGTGAAGAGAGCATAGCAGTAAGAGCTGAACAGGATGAGGGCCTGTGTCGTCACAGTACGGAACGACGACAAAGTTCAAGGTAAATTTATTATCAAAATACATATACGGTTACTGTTGAGTGCCATAACCCTGAAACTCATTTTCTTGCATTCACAGTATGACAAAAGAAAAATTAAACAACGCACACAAGAGAAACAACCAATTGGCAAAATATGACAAACTGTGCAAATAGAAGATAATAATAATCTTTATCATCATCATAACGATGATGAAATAAGAGCGAAACATCAAGACATGCGATGAAGAGTCTTTGAAAGTGAGTCCATAGGTTGTGGGAACAGTTCAATGTTGGGGTAAGTTAAGTTAACCCCTCTAGTGCAGGAACCTGATGGTTGCGGGGTAATAACAGTAAGTGTTCCTAAACCTGGTAGTGCGAGTCTTGAAGCTCCTGATGGCAGCAGCGAGAAGAGAGCGTGACCTGGATGGGCGGGGTAGGGGTGTCCCTGTCGATGGATGCTGCTTTCCTGCCACCGCGTTCCACGTAGTTGTGCTCAATGGCGGAGAGGGTTTTACATGTGGAGGGCAGGGGCCGGCGTCTGCTCTACAAATTAGCCATGGACAAACAGCTGGTGAAGTAACTTTGAGCTTTGTGGAGATAACAGGGAGGGTAATGAATATCGAGCGTTCGGTGAAGCCTACAACCCGTTGGCGAGCGTCCACGTTACGGGCTGACCAGGAGGGCAGAGGAGCCAGAGAAGATGGTAACTGGGGTGGAATTCTCAGTGGGAGTAAGGACGGTGGAGAGGGGAGCTTCAGTCCAAGGGCCGCGGGTTCAACAGGGCTCGAATCTTGGATCCCTGCGCTTGTGAAGTGTAACAATGATTTGGATTTTAATGTAGATACCATAGTAGAGAAGTCTGTTGATAGTGTCAAGGTGGCGAGGGACGTCGGGCTTCTGTATTGAAGAAAGTATACTGGGATGCGTCAGGGTATAACATATAAGAGCAGGTGGTCCGTGGTAGAGAATTGTGAAACATTTGTTTTACCACAGTTGCGATACTGTGGTAAAAAATAGACAAACATCGAGTTCGTAATGCTGCAGCTTTATAAAACCCTGGTTATACCACACTTCGAATATCGTGTTCAGTTCTGGTCGCCTCGTTATAGGAAGGATGTGGGAGCTTTAGAGGGGGCCGCAGAGGAAATGTGCCAGGATGCTGCCTGGATCAGAGACTAGGTCTTATGGGGATAGTTTGAGCGAGCTCGGGCCTTTCTCTTTGGAACGAAGGAGAATGAGAATTGACTTGATAGAAGTGTACAAAATGATAAAGAGGAATAAACGATTAGACTTATTCCCAGAAAGGAAATGGCTAACACAGGGGCAAAATTTTAAGAAGATTGGAGAAAAGTATAGGGGCTGTCAGAGGTAAGTTTTCTACACAGCGAGTGGTAGGTGGGGGGAAAGCCCTGCCGGTGGTGGCGGACAGGAGATATATTAGGGGAATTTAAAAAACTCTTTCGCACACTCTGAGATCGATCTCAGAGTAGGATAAGAGGTGGACAAAACATTGTGGGCCGCAGGGCATGTACTGTGCACAGATTCACTGGGATGGTGCCTGTGGTGCAGCGTGCCAGTTATGAAGAGAGACTGGAGAGGCTGTTTGTTTTCCTTGGAGCGTAGCAGGCTAGCGGTGGGAGCGGCGGCGAGGGTGCATACAAAATCTGGGCCTCCATTCTTTCTGCCAGAGGGGAACCCGTGAGCGCCGAAGCTGACCTCTCGCTGCCCCCTTCTTCTTCCTCTTAAGCCCATCACATGGTAGGGCGCCGACAGCGGCTCACCCGTCCTGGGACAGTCTGTCCCCAGGTGTAGCCCATTTTCTTTGTGTATCCCCTGGATGAAGCCCCCGGAACCACTGTTAGCGTTTCTGTAGATCTGGGTTTTTTACGGAATGGGTTGCTCTCCTCATGCCCGACCAGAGGCCCTTTCGCAGCCGGACCAGAGACCGTCCATTTCCTACTGGTTACTTCCTGTTTCAGCGAAGGTCTTTGATTCCACCCACTGCTAGTGTGTTTGGTGCCTCTTGGGATAATTTGTTACTGCTGCAATGTTTGCCTTTCGGAATAGGATAGGCCGAGTGATATTTTCTGCAGCCTGCCTTCAAGTTTCCATTCCACCTCCGCGCAGACACTGATGAAGACGCGACTGATCACTGCTGGACGGATGCACAGACCTAAGAGGTGTGTTGAGATTATCTCCAGGCTGGACTCCCTAAAAGGGTGATTCCCCCGCCTCTCCTGCCTATTCCCCCTCCTCTCCTACGGGCATCGTGTTAAATTGACTCAGACAGTGTTTCTGAAGACTCACCTTCACTGACGAAGAACTCGGCCATTAGGAAGGAAATCCTGACTCCGAGGGGGCTGTGTGGAATATCCATTCTCTTCTTCCAGAAGTAGCGGTTACCTTCCGGGTGCCATTGTGTGCCATAAATTGGATATAGGAACGCTGCAAGGGAAGAGAGCGGCTCAGTAGTCTACCCTGCGCCCTGGAAGTAATGGCAAGTTGCTTAGGAACCACTCTGAACCAAACCCCGGGGCCTTGTCCACCGTAGCTGGGGATCCCTGGGCTTTATCCACACTACACCACACCACACCACACCACACACCCTCCACCATTCTGAGTTTTGTCTCAGGCACCGGTCCCCGAGAGCAAGAAACCCCACCTTTCAGTGGGGCGGTGGGGCAGGAGAAGAGGGGCACGGCCCCGATCCGATTACCGCCCCCCGCCCCAGCCCCGACCTACCTTCCATCGTCGAGACAAAGGTGACTCCCTGCCGGTCCGTGTTGGTGGAGATGAGTCGGTAGAACGATCTCAACTTCTTATTCGCTTCGAAGGCCTAAAATTAACGACCGCGTTAGTCCCTTGGGAGAATAAACCCTCACACGCGTCCCCCGTCCCCCGGCCACGAGCCGTCATCGCTAATTACCCCCTCCCACTCACACGCCCTCCCCACTTCCACCCACCTGTCTTCCCTTTCCCTCCTCCTCCCTCTGTCGCCTGACAACCCTTCCCTCAAGCTCTTCCCCTCACCTTCCCCTCCTCCTGCAGTCTCACACCGCAACTCAACGCCGACTGCTCCCCAACAGCAGTCTCCACCCTACCCCCGCTCCCCACCCTCCTCTCCCTCACACCCTCTCCCCAACACCACACCACAACCTTTCCCCGCCGTCAGCCCCACTGTCACACCTCAATGCCGCTCCCCGTACTCACTCCTTATCTCACCCCGGTCCCACACTCTTCTGGCCGTCCGATCTCCCCCTAACATCACCTCCCCCCCCCCAAACACACACACACACATACCGTCAGTCCCACCCCGCTCTCACCATCCTCCTCTTCCCATCCCACCCCTCACGACACCCGAGGTCTCACTCACCCGCACCCCAAGCCCTTACCTCCAGGGTGAGGCTGTACTTATGGAAGTTACCGGTCAGTGGTGTCTCTGATAAAACTCGCGTCACCTCTGGGGCGAAATTCCTAAACATTTTACACGATTTCGCTTCTGTAAAGTAACGAGACAGAAATCAATACTTGGCGAGGTGTTGGTGGAGGGGGGGATGGGACAGGAGTAGGGGTGGGGGAGAACGTAACGGGAGCGTGGGTAGAGGGAGGAGGACGGTACTGGAGTGTGAGTGGGGTAGGGAGGAGGGTACAGGAGTGTGAGTGGGGTAGGGAGGAGGGTACAGGAGTGTGAGTGGGGTAGGGGAGGAGGGTACAGTTGTGTGAGTGGGGTAGGGGCGGACGGTACAGGAGTGTGAGTGGGGTAGGGGAGGAGGAGGGTACAGGAGTGTCAGTGAGGTAGGGAGGAGGGTACAGGAGTGTGAGTGGGGTAGGGGAGGAGGGTACAGGAGTGTGAGTGGGTGGTACAGGAGTGTGACTGGGCTAGGGAGGAGGGTACAGGAGTGTGAGTGGGGTAGGGGAGGAGGGTACAGGAGTGTGAGTGGGGTAGGGGAGGAGGAGGGTACAGGAGTGTCAGTGGGGTAGGGGAGGAGGGTACAGGAGTGTGAGTGGGTGGTACAGGACTGTGAGTGGGGTAGGGGAGGACGGTACAGGAGTGTGAGTGGGGTAGGGGAGGAGGAGGGTACAGGAGTGTCAGTGGGGTAGGGGAGGAGGGTACAGGAGTGTGAGTGGGGTAGGGGAGGAGGGTACAGGAGTGTGAGTGGGGTAGGGGAGAACGGTACAGGAGTGTGAGTGGGTGGTACAGGAGTGTGAGTGGGGTAGGGGAGGAGGGTACAGGAGTGTGAGTGGGGTAGGGAGGAGGGTACAGGAGTGTGAGTGGGGTAGGGGAGGAGGAGGGTACAGGAGTGTGAGTGAGGTAGGGAGGAGGGTATAGGAGTGTGAGTGGGTGGTACAGGAGTGTGACTGGGCTAGGGAGGAGGGTACAGGAGTGTGAGTGGGGTAGGGGAGGAGGGTACAGGAGTGTGAGTGGGGTAGGGGAGGAGGAGGGTACAGGAGTGTCAGTGGGGTAGGGGAGGAGGGTACAGGAGTGTGAGTGGGTGGTACAGGAGTGTGAGTGGGGTAGGGGAGGACGGTACAGGAGTGTGAGTGGGGTAGGGGAGGAGGAGGGTACAGGAGTGTCAGTGGGGTAGGGGAGGAGGGTACAGGAGTGTGAGTGGGGTAGGGAGGAGGGTACAGGAGTGTGAGTGGGGTAGGGGAGAACGGTACAGGAGTGTGAGTGGGTGGTACAGGAGTGTGAGTGGGGTAGGGAGGAGGGTACAGGAGTGTGAGTGGGGTAGGGGAGGAGGAGGGTACAGGAGTGTGAGTGAGGTAGGGAGGAGGGTACAGGAGTGTGAGTGGGGTAGGGGAGGAGGGTACAGGAGTGTGAGTGGGTGGTACAGGAGTGTGACTGGGCTAGGGAGGAGGGTACAGGAGTGTGAGTGGGGTAGGGGAGGAGGAGGGTACAGGAGTGTCAGTGGGGTAGGGGAGGAGGGTACAGGAGTGTGAGTGGGTGGTACAGGAGTGTGAGTGGGGTAGGGGAGGAGGGTACAGAAGTGTGAGTGGGGTAGGGGAGGAGGGTACAGGAGTGTGAGTGGGGTAGGGGAGGAGGGTACAGGAGTGTGTGTGGGGTAGGGGAGGAGGGTACAGGAGTGTGAGTGGGGTAGGGAGGAGGGTACAGGAGTGTGAGTGGGGTAGGGGAGGACGGTACAGGAGTGTGAGTGGGTGGTACAGGAGTGTGAGTGGGGTAGGGGAGGAGGGTACAGGAGTGTGAGTGGGGTAGGGAGGAGGGTACAGGAGTGTGAGTGGGGTGACGGAGCATCGTGTAGGTGTGTAGATGTCTTCCTTGGGTACATTCGAAGTGAGTCTTTGCCTTCGATCTGATGCAGTTGTTTTATCTTTTGTTAATTGGCCTCGGGCGGGGGCTGGACCAGACGAGAGAGATGGGACTTAAGTTGAAGGCTGCGCAACATGAGATCGCCTTGTAGTTGGGAGATTGACCCTGGGGTAAATGGGTGGGCGAGAGCAGAGTCCTGGGATGAGTGATCCATCCTCAATGGAGTGAAGAAGAATGAGGTGAAGATACAAAAGCCTGAAAGCACGCACCACCCGGCTCAAGGTAAGGACAGCTTCTATCCCGCTGTTATCAGACTATTGAATGGCTCCCGACTATAATAAGGCGGACTCACAGTCCAGCTCGTCATGATCTTGCACTCATTGTCTATCTGCACTGCCCTTTCTCTGTAACTGCATTCTGCATTGTTATTGATTTGCATTGTTCTCCCTCCATGACACTGTAATGCAAGGATGTGTATGAATAGTATGCAAGGCTATACGGGTGACAAATTAACAAGTTGCCAATTTGGTTTACTAGTTCTGAGGGAGACCGCTGGGGAAGGATACCAAAGGTGTCGTTCTTCCCCCGTGAACCGCTTGATTCTATTCCCGTGTTCCGGAGGCTTGGGATGGAGGTTTCTGTACTAGGATCTTTGGACCCAGAGACAGTGAGTCCTCTGCCGTTCGGTTTATCCAATGGGATTTCGGGGAAGGAACCGGATGGTTTGGAAACTGGCCAGGAAGGTGGATCTGGATATATTAGACTCCAGGGTTAGAGGGGCAACTTTCCTGATGCTGTTTGCATCGAGCGATGCCCCTCCCACGACCCCGCCTCCTTGACCCCCCCGTCAGCTGCCACGCCCTGCCCATAGCCACACCCCCTCTGTGACGCCTCTCACGCTCGCCACGCCCCTCTCTAGACCACGCCTCTTCCATGGCATCTCCTCCTCTCTTGTCCCTCTTCTGTCTTGACCACACTCCTTGGCCACGTCCCGCTGACCTCACCTCCCCCCCCCACCCCTCATCCCAGTCCCACTCCGGGCGCTCCCTACCGTCAGTGAAATCCAGCGGCAATGCCATGTTGTTACTGTCCGTCCTGCTGAGCAGATTCTCGCCCGTAGTGAGTGCCGTCAACAGCTGATGCCCCAGGCACGTCCCCCACACCGGGAAGTAATCGCCCTGGTCACAGGCCTGCGGCGAACGGAAGTGTGACAGTCAGCCAGACCCTGCACCCAGCCCGGGGAAGCACTGATCGGTTCCTCATGCTCTGGAGACTGGCTGCTAACCCAGTGAACCCCCATCACGGCACCGGGGGGGGGGGGGGCACCACTACCCCTTCCGTTGCACGCCAGCACCGTAAGCAAACCGAGAAAACGGAGCACAAAAAAAATAGCCCATCCTCGTTATCCCAGCCCCGTCCTCCTTCACACCAGACCCACGTTGCTTGTTGAAAAGCACCTGGGTGACGGTGGGAGAATTTAGGACAAACTGGACCACCGAGGTCTTCTTCATTCAGGGATTGAATCGGGGTGCGGAGTCAGAAAATTGGGTTCCTCGTCTGGACTGAGTCCTAATACCGGATCCAGAATTTCTCTTCACCTCCAGATGCTACCCGACCGCCGAAGACTTTGTGGTTTCAGCGGATTGATCTGTTGCCCCGGGAGTCGTTGGCTTGGTTTTGGGCAGACTGTCGGGTGCACACTGCTTCCGCAATAATTTCGTTCCCTCAACATTGTGAATCAACGAGCGAGGCTGAGGTCTGGGATGGCCCACACTGATGGGACACTAAACAATCTGGGACCCTTCCTTGGGTTCATAAGACTATAAGACCGTAAGACATAAGACTGAACTAGGCCATTCGGCTCATCGTGTCTTCTGCACCATTTCATCATTACTGATTTATTATCCCTCTCAACCCCATTCTCCTGCCTTCTCCCCGTAACCTTTGACACCCTGATTAATCAAGAATCTGTCAACCTCCGCTTTAAATATCCTCAACGACTTGGCCGCCACAGCTGTCGGTAGCAATGAATTCCATCGCCCTCTGGCTGAAGAATTTCTCCTCGTCTTTATTTCAAATCTATGTCCCTCTATTCGGATACCATGCCCTCTGGTCCTAAACTCCCCGCTAAAAGAAATACATCTACTCTAGATCTTTGAAAATTCGATGGAATTCAATGAGACCACCCCATCCCCCTTCATTCTTCTAAACTCCAGAGGCATCAAACAGTCCTTATACATTAACCCTTTCATTCCTTCTCTGGTCCCTCCGAAAGGAGCAACATACTCCCTTCCCTCGCTTGCCCGTGTCTGACACACAACCACAGACACCCACCCCTCCCCCGACTCCTGACTGACCTCCACCGCCAGCCTGTAGAAGATGCCGGCCACCCGGGCGAACTCGGAGTTCTGGACATCAACGGCGCCGCCAGGGAATAAGATCCTGCGGAAGAGGGGATCGTGGGTGTGGCTTCATAACGCAGTGTGCAGCAGCTCGAATGACAAGGCCCTGGTGGATAACTCCGGCCGGGACAGACCTGGACGCGGCCCGGCGGTGTGAGGGGTGGGAATCTCAAACAGTAACACCGGCGCATCGGCCAACTCCGGTTCAACGGGGCGAAGGCGGGATGGGAGCACCTTTTCGAAGGGCAGGCAAAGCGGAGGAAAGCTGTCCTCGTGGGAAGGGAAGAGTACGGTTGCTGCGGTGTCCCGGCGACTGCTCCTGGGACGAGTAAATGACCGTTCGATAGAACCTGTGCGCTACGGTCATACAGGTCAAACACTGGAGTTAACAGATGGCCCGGACCCGGGGGGGGGGGGTGGAGTAACTTCAATTCATAAACGCGAGAGATTTGGCAGTTTCTGGAAATCTTAGGGAACACTCACAAAATGTTGGAATAACTCAAAAGGTCAGGTAGTATTTGTGGAGGGGAGTCGACTTTTCGGGCCGAGACCATTTATTGGGGCTGGTCGGATCGTTGACTGACGGATAGTCTACTGTTCATGATAGGAATACGTGGAGTTGGACTGATTTCCCAGGACCCACCCAGGTGGCTGGAGCGCCGTGCGGACACAGGGACGAAGAGGGTGGGGTGGGAGCAGAGTTTTCGCGAAGAGCAGAGATAATAAAACGAGGAAGGGCGACGGATGGTCTAATACCTACCCATTTATTGAGTAAAATAGTTTTTCATATTCAGATTCACTGAGATACAATCTGCAAGAACAACGAACGACTTTCAGTCACAGCCAGTCAACTTTCAGACTCAGATCTGCCACATTCTCCCCTTCCTAATTCATCCCAAACTAAACCCTATTTATCACCCAATTCTCATCTCCTGGATTAAACAATTTCCAAACTGTTCCCCAACCCAATATCAGTTCCCAAACCCGCCCCTCTCCAAACACGTCCCTCGCTTTCCCAGCGCCTCTCAATCCGACAGAGTTTAGCAATGAAAATCTTCTTGATACGGTGATCAATATAGAGTCACAGCGGCCAATTTCGACACAGTAAGGTCACAGCTGACCTTACCACCCACCTAAACTGTAACCAAGGCCTTAACTGTCGATCACAACTCTGAACCCAACCACTAGTTATAGTCAAACAACAGGAATTCTGCAGATGCTGGAAATTCAAGCAACATACATCAAAGTTGCTGGTGAACGCAGCAGGCCAAGCAGCATCTATAGGAAGAGGTGCAGTCGACGTTTCAGGCCGAGACCCTTCGTCCTGACGAAGGGTCTCGGCCTGAAACGTCGACTGCACCTCTTCCTATAGATGCTGCTTGGCCTGCTGCGTTCACCAGCAACTTTGATGTATGTCACTAGTTATAGTAATGTCAATGACCTACCGCTTTCACTAACAGGTCACCAGTACCGATTCTCAACCAGCAACACCACCTTCTGCCTCTTCGCAGAGTCGTTGCTTAACCTGCTATCAACCAATTCAATGCAGGGTTTCGAAACGGGAATATTTGGGAGTGGGCGGGCTGAGATTCCACACCGCTCCCCGCTCCACCGCCCACCTCCGTGCTCGCCCCCCTGCCCTTTCATCGACGCTCCCTTTCCTCGCCCTCCTACTCACTCATTCTCCCGTTCACTCACTCCTCCTCAGTCTCCTCTCACCCTCAGTCCAGCAGTCCCTCACTCCTGCTCTTCCATCGCTATCTCACTCCTTCACTCTCTTACTCGCTCCTTTCATCCCCTCGCCCTGCCTCTCACTCCGAGTCTCCTCCACGTTCTCGGCAGGTTTAAGCCCGTCACTTGAGTGAGCTCTATGGGGTAGGACTCACCTGATCACTGCCACTCTGCATCCGGCCGATTCCAGGTGTTTTACGTTGGAAGAGGCCACGTACGTCTGGGCCATCCCGGACAGGTGACCCATTGTCTGCTGGGCCAAGATCCCTACAGTAAGAGGAAGCGTGAGAGAGCAAGGGCCAGACGACCAGTATCTCAAAGGCAAGATTTGTCCTCCTGTCACTGAAGGAGGCTGCAACACGGTCAAAATCCCCCTGGCAGACGGACGTTCTCCAGAGAAAGTCACAAATATATCGCCCAATAACTTGGCTTCTGAGGCGCAAGACATGTTTACTAGGACTGTGCTCGGAGTGATGCTGCGCGGGACGTGTTAACAGTCTATGGCCTTTCGCCTGGGAGGGAGAAAGCGGTTCTGAAGCTGTTTTAATTGATTCGGCACAACCGAAGGGCCTGTTCCTGTGCGGTACTGTTCTATGTTCTTAGTTTGGCTTGGGACGGACAAAATGTTTCCTCGTGCAGGGAAGAGTAAAGCCAGGCGCTAGGGTAGCTCTACAGCAAATCAGTGCAGATGCAGGAAATCTGAAATAAAGCAGGAACAGCTGGAAACACTCAGCAGGTCAGGCAGCGCCGGCGGAGAGAAAAAAAAACCTTTCCAGGATGAAGTTCCAACAGCTGGGGAGATGCAAGGATCCACCAGCACGAGGGAAGATAACCCCCTCTTGTCGTCAATAGCTGTCCCTCAAAACTTCTTTGTTCAGTGTTCTCGGTGTCCCTGCCCCACGGGACTTGGTGCGACTGCTGCCTCGGGTAGCCCGCCTACCCCCTCAATACCCACCACACACAGTCCTGGAATAATCGCGTTCGGAACATGAACACAGTTAAAGAGCCAACATCACTCACCTATTATGGGCCGGTCATTCAGAATTCTTTCCCTGTGGAGATTGAAGAGGGTGATTCTGAGTCGATTTTTTGTTTGTTTTATATACAAAGTTTACTCGATGACTACAATATCAGACAAAAGCACACATACACATATATATATGTATACCTATATAAACACACTACGCACAGCTTCAAATTACTACCTGCAACACAACCAAGCCCCAGAGGCCCTCCGCTCCCGGAAATCCTGTACTGTTGCCATGGACACCGCGTGCTCCTTCTCCAGGAAAACCGGGCACAGATGTAACCCCGGAAAGGGGGATGGGGAGGGCAGGCAATCAGCCTGAGCAGTCCGGTCGACTGTCCGCCGCCTGGAGCTATGAATGGCCATTTTAGCCGGGTCCAGGAGCAAGAGGTTCAGGAGATTTCCCGAGCGACCCCACCACCCCACCGTGGCAGTGTCTACAGGTGAGGGGCGTGCGGCTGGTGTAACCGGAATCTGAGAAGCGGTGAGTTCTCAACACAGCCGGGTGGGAGCACAGGAGCATGGGCGTGGACCTGGCTTCGGCAGGGTCCCCTCCACAGGAGATGTTACAATAGGACCATAGGAGTGTCCGACCGCAAGAGGCGAATCGGCCCCTCATCCTCTGACTCACTCCCTGCCACGAACCCGCACCCCATACACCTATACACAAGATTCACTTCCTATCACCCTACATTTCCAAAGCTGTTGCGTTCTTTGTTTGAACTTCTAATTTTCGGCGGTTCAGGTCAGATTCAAACTTCTTCAGGAGCGTGTGGATCCTAGACCGAAGGATGTTAACCGAAACCGCCCCGGTCACCAGGCGGAGAAGGGGGGTGGAGCTCCTTCATTCCGGGACCATGACAGTCAGCAGGAGCGAGTCGGTAATCAACTGGCAGACGCCGACTTCTCACTCGCCCGAGGTTCAGCCCATTAAATGGCCCAGGAGGCTCGGGGGGGCGAGTGGCCTTCTCCTAACATGAATAAATTAACAAGGAAGGGGACGCAGCATGGCCAGATCCGTGCCCCCGGCCTCTGGGGCAATCCCCCGTCCCGCTGCGATCACGTGGCCGCACTGCCACCTCACCAGTCCACGGCCAATTCTCTTTTTCACTTTTAGCCCTTTATTAGTTACATTAATAAATGAATACACAACTACATGGTATAATCTGACATCAGACATAAAAACGGATCTCCTGCGGCATTGCTCCGAGATGGGACTACCCCGATAAGACCAGAGATCCGAACAGACAGATAAAACTTGCCGAACTATTTATATAATTATTGGTTGCAGAGGACTGTTCCACTGTCTCGGAAACTTGAGTCCGCTGTGCCCGTCACAGGGGAGGCTATGCAGCATCCACACCAGGACCGGCAGACTCAGAACCGGTTACTTTCCCCAAGCAGTAAGGCTGATCAACACCTCCACCCCCTCCACACACCCAACCACCACTACTTGATTTTTTGCTGCCAGTCGCTTTTTGTACAGACAATCCTGTGCCTAGCGTTATGGACATACAATCAATCTATGAATATAAGCTATCTTATATATTTATATTTATTGTGCTTTTTTAAAAAAAAAGTACTGCATCAAATGCGGAGAATTTCGTTCTCCCTTACACTTGTGCACTAGAAATAACATTAAGCAATCTTGAATACACTACATCTCCCCTTCACTACAGGGCAGGACTCTTGCAGCCGGCGGTAATATTTTCACCCGTCGGTGTCAAATTAGGTTTGCAGTTATGTTTTGAAATAACTGAGGTGATTAATTATTTGTGACGTTTCGGTTTAATTACAAATCGGACCTGAAATCAATAGATGGATTTGTTTTGTAGAACACCCTGATGACTGGACGAAGAGAGCTTCACACAGTCCACCTTTGAACTGATGTTCACCCATAGGGGCCGCTGTTCTGCTTAGAGTTTAGAACGTCAACAACAAAGGAAGAGGGAACACTCCGAAACGTCGACTGTTTACTCTTTTCCATACATTCTGCCTGACCTGCTGAGTTCCTCCAGCGTTTTGTGTGTATTGCTTTGGATTTCCAGCATCTGCAGATTTGAAAGGAAGGGGGACCCCAACATGCCGCCCACAGTTTTCAGCCATCAAGCACACAGCAACTCTCTGGGCAGCGGCCAAAAGCCAAAGGGTTTTCTCAAAGGACAAATGGTGCTGCCCAAGGTGGTTTTTCATAGTTCACTTACCATCAGCTTCCCTGACAATCATCACTAAGCGTTTGTGAAATGCAGATGGACCTGTTTCTATACATAAGCACCAATCTGGCGCGCCAGAACTACACATCCGCAAATATGCACACAGACATCCTGTCACGGTCCGGTCCGCGGACTCCGGACTCCGGGTCTTCCGGGTGTCCCTGGATTTGGTTGAACTTAACCATGAGCACCTGATGCTCATCTTGGAGCTGGGAATATAAGTGGCCCTGGGATCGAGTGTGGTGGCTGGGTTGTCTAGTCAGTCTCCCCTTGGAGCAACCCACTGGTGGAAGGCTAGTGAAATCACTGGGATATGGATTTCGCTGTTCCGTAGCCCGCCGAGGTTACCGGCCGCCTCCAGTCTTGGAGCCACCCCAGAACTAGCTCTCTTCCTGTCCCTTGCCTCCGTCGGGTAAGCCAGGCCATTTGCTGTTACCCTGCGGTTGGTTCTGTCCCTTCCTGTCCCTTGCCTCTGTCGGGTAAGCCAGGCCATTTTCTGTTACCCTGCGGTTGGGTCTGTCCCTCCTTGTCCTTGCCTCCGTGGGGAGGAGTCCCGCATCCTGCCCAAGAGTTGCCTCGTAGTGCCCTTGCCCCGTTATGCCCTCGTCTAGCCTCGAAGACCCCAAGCCTCGTCTATTTTTGATGTTTTTCCCCTTTGAAGGTTATTTTGAAGATCCTGACCTGGAGTTACACTCTGCCTTTGATTCTTTACGGGAATGGGACCCGCTTTCAGAGACTCAAGACCGACCACCTTTTGATATCCCAAGGACGTGGTCTGGAAGACTAGCGCGCCCTCAGGGTGCCGGATTTTCGTGGCTCTGGAGACGGGCTGATGCAAGGCTAGTGCCTCCGACAGAGGTGTCGCAGGAGAACACGGAAGATCGGAAGCAGCGAGCTAGCTGCCTTGGGCAGAGACATGAGTTTTTTTGGGCACAGAGCTCGGAAAAAGCGATGCAACAGATTTTAACACCAGTAATCAGCGAGCTGTTTGTTATGTCTCCCCTCTCGCTGTGAAACGGGGGCACCTCTTTTTTTCCTTATTAGGGAGAGAGAGCCTGTGGTATATCGAATTACTGAGTGAACGAGTAGTCTTTGGGGTACTGAAGGTATATGTCCTCACTGATGCTCGGTGGAGTGCGCTAATGCTTTTGAGGGTGGGGTGCGGAGGGAGTTCGTGGGAGGGAGGAGCTGGGGGAGTGCCTTGAGGTTCTAACGTTTACCATTCATTCTTTAGGGCACTCCTGTTTTCCTGGTTGTTTTCGGAGAAAAAATAATTACAGGGTGTATATTGTATGCATTTCTCTGACATCAAATGTTCCTATTGAACCCTATTGAAAACAGTCAATACCCCGGGGCGCCCATCGCCCCCGGAAGGTCCTCACTGTACCCATCACGACCGCGTTACTCCTTCTCCAAGGACAGCCGGGCAGGAACGTACCCTCGGAAAGGAGGCAGTCGGCCGTCTCGGGCAGCGCCCCCCACTTCCCGCCGCCTAGACCCGTGAATGGCGATCCTGGCCGGGCCCAGGACCAAGCCCACCAGGAGAACCTCCTCACGCCCGCCCCTTCCGAGCTGTATATGAGGAGCGCGGGAGTGAAGCGCAGTCAGAACCTCAGCGGCAGCTCCCTGAGAAACTCAGAAAGGGGCAGCAACCTCTCGCATTCCGTGTACCCATGGTACATTGATACCCCCACCTCGCTCCACTCTGGCCCCCTCTCAACTCCAGATCCCTCTCCACCCCTACCTCCTCACCCCTGACGGCTCCCCACCCCCACCTCTCTCCACTCTGACCCGCTCCTAACATTGACCCCTCTCCACGACCACGCGTCACACATGACCCATCTCCAGACCGGACTCGCTTCCAACGCCTCAGTTTTCTCCACCCCCTCCTCTCTCTCCATTTGACCCCCTCCCCTACTTCACCCGATTTCCTCATCCCTAACCCTTGTGCCCACACCTCACCTCTCCCCGCCCCGACGTTCTCACAACTCCTGAGCCCTTTGAATTCGGACATCCTCCCAAACTCTGATGCTTTTCAATCTCGACCTCTCCATTCCTGTCCATCTCCCCACTTCTGAGCGAACTTTGCCCGCAGGTTAACCCTCCCTATCGCCCCTCCCATCTACCACAGATCAGTCGGCCGGAGGTACTGAACTGTCCAATCTCCCCCTCTCACTGAAGAGTGTCTCCCAACCCTCGACAACGACTCCGTTCCCCACGCAGCCCGTCAGCACCCGTTGCAGTGGGTATAGGTCACCGGCACCGTAACAGCCGCTCACCTGGTTTGTCTGTTCATGGCCGCGGTTCCTTCGTAGCAGCACCCGCTCCGATCAATGATCTGGGCACAGGCTAATAGCAGCTTAAAAACCTCCCAAACCGGGACATTCCGTGTTACACAACCACCCGAGGAAACCCCAGCGAAACATTTTAACCCTTACTGCGCACGTTCACTGGACTCCGAGACGTTGCGTGAGGTCCTGAGGGTTATGACGGAAAAGCTACTTCAAATGAGTGTGGTAAATTCAGTTCTTATAAGCACCCTGACATATCTTCCCTCAGGCGGTTATCACATTCTAAAATTAGCAAAGAGGCTGATTACAAAAAAGAGAAAATTGGCAGATGATTGCAATCCAAAACAACAACACACAGGTAATGCTGAAGGAACTCAACAGAGCTGGCAGGACCTGTAGAACAGAGCCAACAGTCGACTTTTCAGGCCGAGAGCTTTCATCGGGACCGTTTCGTCCATCGAATCTACGCAGGGTCGTTAAACAGAGATACGGTTTCTAAGGAAGTAGCAAGCCGGGTGGACGAAGGAGAGGCAGTGCATATTATTTACTTGGATTTTCAGAAGGCATTTGATAAGTTACCACACATGAGGCTGCTTAACCAGATAAAATCCTATGGCGTTACAGGAAAGATGCTAGTATGCACAGAGGAATGGCAGATAGGCAGGAGTGGGAATAAAGGTGGTTGTGGGCGGAGGGGGGGGGGGTGCTTTTCTGGTTGGTTGCCAGTGACTAGTGGTGTTCCTCAAGGGTCTATATTGGGAGGCTACTTTTTACATTGTCAGTGATTTGGATAATGAAGCTGATGGCTTTGAGGTAAAGTTTGCAGATGATATGAAGATAGGTGGAGGGGTAGGTAGTGCCGAGGAAGTGGTGCGATTGAAGCAGGACTTAGACAAATTGGAAGAATGGACAATAAAGTGGCAGATGGAATACAGTACCACAGACTGCGGTGGAGGCCAGCTCCGTGGATATCGTTAAGGTGGAAGTTGATAGCTTCCTGATCGGTCAGGGCATCAAAGGATATGCCGAGAAGGCAGATGAATGGGTTTGAGTGGCATCAGGGATCAGTCATGATGGAATGGGCTGAATGGCCTAATTCTGCTCCTATGTCTTTTGGTGTGATTCGCCTCACTCCCTTGCTCTCCGTATATTATTCCATCAAGTCGGACTGAATGCTTTGCATCTGGCCCATTGCCTTTCAGGCCACTGCATCCAAGATACTGTAACAACACCAGCACACGGTTACAAAGTGCGACAGCCCAGCACGCTATTACTGAGTGTGAGAGGCTGTTCACTATCAGAGTGTGACAGACTGTTCACTATCACAGAGTGTGACATACCAGCACACTGTTATTGAGTGTGACAGACTGTTCACTATTACAAAGTCTGATATACCAGCACACTGTTACTGAGTGTGACTGACTGTTCACTATTACAGAGTGTGACAGGGGCCGTCTCCCCTAACATTCCACACATCTGGGATGGGCCGGGGGCTTTCACCCCGCAGATGCAGGGTTCAATAGAAATTTAAAACACACAGTGAGAGAGAAGCCGTGCAAGTGTTGGGTGTGACTAGAAGTTAATATGTCAGCTCAGTTGTGTTGTGACGTCTGCTGCCAGAGTCTCGGCTGTCTCGATGTCTCAAGATCTGAAACAGTTGCTCACGCATTTGGAAATAACGCACATCCACTTCCCGAAAAAAGTAAATTAATCTCTCTCCCTCCCACAACAAAACAAGACAACAGCAAAGCAAGCCCCTTGCCCACTCTCCAACCTACCCACTCTAACACACAGGGTCGCAGTCAGCCGAACGTTGCCGCACAGCCTATCGATTGTGTAAAAATTCTTCCTGAAAAAAATTATTTGGACGAGAAATCCATCACAGTGGTCAGTTCAGAATGGCCTTCAGACACCATGAGTCAGGGATTCGATGGACACTGAGGTTTCCTGAGGAGTCACTGAGGTGGAAAATCTAGTCAGGTGGAAGAAGGCAGCATACATGAAGTTTAGGAAGCAAGAATCAGATGGGTCTATTGAGGAATTTAGGGTAACAAGAAAGGAGCTTAAGAAGGGGCTGAGGAGAGCAAGAAGGGGGCATGAGAAGGCCTTGGCGAGTAGGGTGAAGGAAAACCCCAAGACATTCT
The DNA here is from genome assembly GCF_963921235.1 of Mobula hypostoma. Classification (NCBI taxonomy): domain Eukaryota; kingdom Metazoa; phylum Chordata; class Chondrichthyes; order Myliobatiformes; family Myliobatidae; genus Mobula; species Mobula hypostoma. Next base: position 17,609,095 of record NC_086115.1, read on the forward strand.
TCAATTATGTGAAGAATAAAAGGATGACAGGAGTGAAAGTAGGACCGATTAGAGATAAAGCTGGGAAGATGTGTCTGGAGGCTGTGGAAGTGAGCGAGGTCCTCAGTGAATACTTCTCTTCGGTATTCACCAATGAGAGGGAACTTGATGATGGTGAGGACAATATGAGTGAGGTTGATGTTCTGGAGCATGTTGATATTAAGGGAGAGGAGGTGTTGGAGTTGTTAAAATACATTGGGATGGATAAGTCTCCGGGGCCTGACGGAATATTCCCCAGGGTGCTCCACGAGGTGAGGGAAGAGATTGCTGAGCCTCTGGCTAGGATCTTTATGTCCTCATTGTCCACGGGAATGGTACTGGAGGATTGGAGGGAAGCAAATGTTGTTCCTTTGTTCAAAAAAGGTAGTAGGGATAGTCCGGGTAATTATAGACCAGTGAGCCTTACGTCTGTGGTGGGAAAGTTGTTGGAAAAGATTCTTAGAGATAGGATCTATGGGCATTTAGAGAATCATTGTCTGATCAGGGACAGTCAGCATGGCTTTGTGAAGGACAGATCGTGTCTAACAAGCCTGATAGAGTTCTTTGAGGAGGTGACCTGGCATATAGATGAGGGTAGTGCAGTGGATGTGATCTACATGGATTTTAATTAGGCATTTGACAAGGTTCCACACGGTAGGCTTATTCAGAAAGTCAGAAGGCATGGGATCCAAGGAAGTTTGGCTAGGTGGATTCAGAATTGGCTTTCCTGCAGAAAGCAGAGGGTTGTGGTGGAGGGAGTACATTCGGATTGGAGGGTTGTGACTAGTGGTGTCCCGCAAGGATCGGTTCTGGTACCCCTGTTTTCGTGATTTTTATTAACGACCTGGATGTGGGGGTAGAAGGGTGGGTTGGCAAGTTTGCAGACGACACAAAAGTTGGTGGTGTTGTAGATAGTGTAGAGGATTATCAAAGATTGCAGAGAGACATTGATAGGATGTAGAAGTGGGCTGAGAAGTGGCAGACGGAGTTCAACCGGGAGAAGTGTGAGGTGGTACACTTTGCAACGACAAACTCCAAGGCAGAGTACAAAGTAAATGGCAGGGTACTTGGTAGTGTGGAGGAGCAGAGGGATCTGGGGGTACATGTCCACAGATTCCTGAAAGTTGCCTCACAGGTAGATAGCGTAGTTAAGAAAGCTTATGAGGTGTTAGCTTTCATAAGTCGAGGGATGGAGTTTAAGAGTCGCGAGGTAATGATACAGCTCTATAAAACTTAGGTTAGGCCACACTTGGAGTACTGTATCCAGTTCTGGTCGCTTCACTTTAGGAAGGATGAGGAAGCATAGGAAAGGGTACAGAGGAGATTTAACAGGATGCTGCCTGGTTTAGAGAGTATGCATTATGATCAGAGATTAAGGGAGCTAGGGATTTACTCTTTGGAGAGAAGGAGGATGAGAGGAGACATGTTAGAAGTATACAAGATATTAAGAGGAATAGATATGGTGGACAGCCAGCGCCTCTTCCCCAGGGTACCACTGCTTAATACAAGAGGACATGGCTTTAAGGTAAGGGGTGGGAAGTTCAAGGGGGATATTAGAGGAAGGTTTTTTACTCAGAGAGTGGTTGGTGCATGGAATGCACTGCCTGAGTCAGTGATGGAGGTAGATACACTAGTGAAGTTTAAGAGACTGCTAGACAGGTATATGGAGGAATTTAAGGTGGGGGGTTATATGGGAGGTAGGGTTTAAAGGTTGGCACAACATTATCAGACTTCACCAACGAGCACCAGGACCTCATTTGGCTGAAGGTGAGAGAAGTCCCAGTCAGAGCCTTCGTATGCTGTCGAAATCTCACTCTCAACTCTAAGGATGGCCGCTGCGGGGAGGAGACGGTCACCCACCTCTCTGCAGACTGTGGACCTGCTGAGAGGATGTTTAGAAGGATGAACAAGTCCTTGTCTCAGTTCATCCCGAGCAGGGAGCTCCGTGACTATACCCTGTTCCCACGGACGGACAGGGGACAGGGACACACACACACACGTCAATAACTGGCCAGAAGATTACCAACTCAATGACAGATACCCATCGGTCTGCCCAAAACTTGGTCTTCCAGTCCCGGCTGCAGAAGGACATGCGGACGGATGAACTAAAGTACAGTATAGTGAAGCCAATGTGGAGGCTTTGTGGGGAATAACCACTAGGCTTGGTGGGAGGTTCCCTCAAATAACCAAGGGTCACCCCACGAGGCTACATACACAAACATTTACTCACTACTAATATACCGAACTGACATTGAATGTACAGACTGAACAACACCACAAACCTAAAGAGCCATACACTGCGTTTTTTCTGTCGTACTTGAATACAGATTTTATTATGTATAAAATTTACTGGACTTCCGGGGTCGAGTATGGAGTGAGTCGGTGCGTGTGAGTGTGGCTCCCGATTTTTATTGAAAATCTACCTGTTTATCTTTGCCGTATGCTCGAGATAACTGAATATGTACCATTGTGAACAACGCGGGACATAGCTGGACATTGAAATGGCCAGTAGAATGTACCTTCGAAGTAAAACTGGGGAAAAGGATAGCGAAGCCTCGAGCAAGAAGGCGGATGTTACAGTAATGGCGCCGTTGCACGCTGCTGGAGCTGGACCCGGACCTGCCCTACCCGATGACTTGGAGAGGCTTCGTTTAGTACTTATTACTGACATGACGCAAGCGGTGCATTCTGCCCTAAAAAGAGAACTTGAAGATGCTTTATCACCAGTGAATGCTACCATGGAACAAATTATGTCTGCTTACGAGACACACGACGAACGCATTCGTGGGGTTGAAGACGGCCTGAATGATTACAGTGACCGACTGGTGAGCGCCGAAGCCGCCATTGCAGCGTTGCAGAGCGAAAACGCATTTCTGAAGGGAAAGCTAGATCACCTCGAAAATCGGTCGCGGAGATCCAATTTGAGAGTGGTAGGCATTTCTGAAAATTTGGAAGGTTCGGACCCTGTTAAATTTATGACCGAGTTTTTTGACGAAGTGCTGGGGGCAGATTTTTTCCCAAGTCCTCTCGTGCTTTCGCATGCTCACCGAGTCGGACGTAAACCATCCGGTGTCTCTCGAGCCAAGCAGACGAGACCAAGAATGTTCCTGGTTTGCTTTCACTCCTTTCAAGATGAGCAACGCATCATCAATAGACGGAAGCAGGAGCTGTATTTCCGCGGACACCGCGTGTTTTTTTATGAAGATTTCAGTGTGGAGCTGGGTAAAAAACGAGCAGCTTTCAAGGAAGTGAAATCCCTGCTTTACGGGAAAGGGGTCAGGTTTGGCCTCTTGTATCCCGCCCAGCTCCGGGTCATGCATGACGGTAAAAAGCATTATTTCCATACACCAGAGGCGGCCAAAGAGTTTTACCATTCGCGCTGGGGAGAAAAAGAACGAGGAGAGCAATGACTTTTTTTTAGGTTATTCATGCAGCATGGCCTCATGCCGAGGCAAACTGTTAATTTTCACAATCCACTTCTTTGTTCATTTTTTCCATTTTAATTTGTGGAACGCGATCGGGTCGAACTGCTATGCTGCCGAAACTGACTAACAAAACCTTTCAACCAGCAAAATGTAAATATTTGGGATTTGTATCTCGGGCGTTTAAGTTGCCTAGTGTTTTTTTTGTTTTTAATGCTTAGCTTGACCTGTGTCATCTTTAGCCTATATGTTATATTAAAGGTAGTATAAGTGATAGGATAAATGTTAAGCAGGGGAGCCACCCTAGATTAGATTGAAAGTTGGGCTGTATGGGGAACACCTTGGAAGTTTTTTGTTGGGTACTGCCTGCGATCATCCTCAATTGGGGAAGTAGATCTAGGTTTCGGGGGTTAATTGGGTTTTTTTGTTGTTTGTGTAAAGGGGTGGGGGAGTGTTTTGGGGGATTACCATGGAAGTTTATTCTTTTGTGTGTTACGGATTGATCAGACTTTCTTTTCATTGTGCGTTATTATGTGCAACTTATGCCCTTGCACTGTTTTGGATTGTAGGCCCTGTGTGTCTTTTGATATGGTTAACGTGAGCGCTGCTGATGGAGGCCACCCTGTGAGGTTTATTTCTTGGAATGTAAAGGGGCTCAGTGGTCCGGTTAAAAGAGCTAACGTTTTCTGTCATCTGAAACAATTAAAAGCAGATATACTATTTCTACAAGAGACACATTTAAGAGTGGAGGACCATAATAGACTTTGTAAAGCACGGATTAGTCAGGTTTTTCCATTCCAGATTTAATAGTAGATCCAGGGGGGTGGCAATATTAATCACCAAAAGAATGCAGTTCACACCATCTGATGTAATCAGTGACCCTAATGGTCGCTTTATTATAGTCTCTGGCTCTCTCTTTCAGATACCTGTTATTTTGGTAAATGTTTATGCTCCTAATTGGGACGAAGTCCAATTTGCAAATAAGGTTTTGTCATTAATACCTAACCTGAATACACATAAGCTAATCTTTTCCGGAGATTTGAACTGTGCTATTGACCCACTGCTTGATAGGTCTTGCCCTAGGGGAACATTTTCTGGTATGGCAAAGGCCTTCTCGATGTTTATGCAACAAAATGGTTATATAGATCCTTGGAGATTTTTGAATCCATCAGTTAGGCAATTCTCTTTCTTCTCTCATGTTCACCACTCCTATTCCAGGCTAGACTATTTCTTTATAGATAACTCCTTGATACCTATGATTAGACAAATTGAATACACTGCTATAGTTATATCTGATCACTCGCCCGTGAAACTGGACCTATGTTTTCCTTTAAACGTTAGAGAACGGCCTCTGTGGAGACTTAACCCCCTTTTGCTTTCTAATGAGAAATTTTGTAGTTATATATCGGCTAACATTGACACATTCTTCGAGACTAACAAAACTGAGTCAGTATCGTACTCTTTACTTTGGGAAACTTTAAAAGCTTACTTGAGGGGTCAAATAATATCTTATACTTCACATGCCAATAAAGAGCGTAGGAAGGAAATGCAAGTGTTATTGCAATCTATTTGGGACCTGGATAGAAAATACTCTGTGGCACCTACTGCGGAATTATATAAAAGCTGGGTTGATTTGCAAGTGAAGTTTAATCTTCTATCTACAAACCTATCAGAACAATTAATTCTTAAGACACGTGGCCTCTATTATGAATATGGTGACAAGGTGAGCCGGCTTATGGCTCATCAGTTGAAACGTCAAGCTGCATCACGACTTATTCCTCAGGTAAGAGACACGCACCAGAACTTGACAAGCAATCCAAAAGAGATTAATAACATCTTTGCAACTTTTTATTCCTCTCTGTATGCCTCAGAGTTCCCCTCAGATAAAACAAATATGGAACGTTTTTTAGATAATTTGGAAATACCAACTCTTGAACCAGAGGAAGTGGAGAACCTAGATCGGGCTCTTGGGCAGGAAGAGATTAATAATGCCATTATGGCTATGCAGAGTGGCAAGTCCCCAGGTCCTGATGGTTATCCAATAGAATTTTATAAGAAATTTAAGGATAAGCTCATATCGGTCCTTCTAGAAGTGTTTCAGGAATCTTTGGAGAATGGCTCCTTACCCCCTTCTCTTTCACAGGCAGCTATTTCACTGCTTCTTAAAAAGGACAAGGACCCAACTCAATGTGGATCATATCACCCCATCTCACTTTTGAATGTAGATGTAAAAATTTTGGCTAAAGTGCTTGCATGTCGTTTAGAACGTCCCCTTCCCAAGATAATTTCAGATGATCAAACAGATTTTATTAAAAATCTGTATTCTTTTTTTAATATCCGTCGACTGGCTGATGTGGTTTATTCACCGAGTGATTCTCCAAGTCCAGAGGTTGTTATCTCCTTGGACGCGGAGAAGGCATTTGATAGAGTGGAGTGGGTATACCTGTCTAGTGTTTTGGAGAAATTTGGATTTGGCGTAATATTTATAGCTTGGGTTAAGCTATTATACCACTCGCCTTTAGCATGTATACGGACAAATTATTTTCGATCTGACTATTTCCCATTAACATGTGGCACTCGCCAAGGCTGCCCACTGTCCCCTCTTCATTTTGCAATTGCAATTGAGCCTCTTTCTATTGCACTTAAGTCAACTACGTTATTTCAAAGTGTTAGAAGAGGGGACATGGAACACCGTGTTTCCCTATATGCTGATAATCTCTTACTTTATGTTAGCGACCCTATAGGTAGTAGTCCTGCTATTGTGTCATTATTAGGTCAATTTGGAGCCTTCTCTGGCTATAGACTGAACTTTCAAAAAAGCAAATGCTTTCCCATTAATAACTTGGCCCTACAGATCCGACAGGAATCCTTGCCCTTTCCTTTATCTCAAGATGGTTTTGTATACCTAGGAATACATATGACTCGCTCTTTTACATCTCTGTTTGAAGCTAACTACAGGCCTCAGGTTAGCCAAGTGAAGGCTGATTTCGAGAGATGGCGCAGTTTACCCCTTACTATAGCTGGGAGAATTCAGTCAGTGAAAATGACTATACTTCCTAGATTTCTCTATTTGTTTCAGTGTTTGCCAGTTTTCTTATCTAAGTTATTTTTTAAATCAGTCGATCAAGCTATAACCTTTATTTGGGAAAATAAGGTCCCAAGGGTTAATAAGCGCATTCTTCAAAGGGGTCGTGACGTGGGTGGAATGGGTCTTCCCAGCTTTATTCATTATTACTGGGCATCGAACATTCAAAAAGTATTATTTTGGCTTCACCGGCCAGATGTAATCTAGTGCCTGCTTGACTAACATACATCAAAGTTGCTGGTGAACGCAGCAGGCCAAGCAGCATCTGTAGGAAGAGGTGCAGTCGACGTTTCAGGCCGAGACCCTTCGTCAGGACTAACTGAAGGAAGAGTGAGTAAGGGATTTGAAAGTTGGAGGGGGAGGGGGAGATCCAAAATGATAGGAGAAGACAGGAGGGGGAGGGATGGAGCCGAGAGCTGGACAGGTGATAGGCAAAAGGGGATACGAGAGGATCATGGGACAGGAGGTCCGGGAAGAAAGACAAGTGGGGAGGGGGTGACCCAGAGGATGGGCAAGAGGTATATTCAGAGGGACAGAGGGAGAAAAAGGAGAGTGAGAGAAAGAATGTGTGCATGAAAATGAGTAACAGATGGGGTACGAGGGGGAGGTGGGGCCTTAGCGGAAGTTAGAGAAGTCGATGTTCATGCCATCAGGTTGGAGGCTATCCAGATGGAATATAAGGTGTTGTTCCTCCAACCTGAGTGTGGCTTCATCTTGACAGTAGAGGAGGCCGTGGATAGACATGTCAAAATGGGAATGGGATGTGGAATTAAAATGTGTGGCCACTGGGAGATCCTGCTTTCTCTGGCGGACAGAGCGTAGATGTTCAGCAAAGTGGTCTACCGGTCTGTGTCGGGTCTCGCCAATATATAAAAGGCCACATCGGGAGCACCGGACGCAGTATATCACCCCAGTCGACTCACAGGTGAAGTGTTGCCTCACCTGGAAGGACTGTTTGGGGCCTTGAATGCTGGTAAGGGAGGAAGTGCCACTCCTCGTCTCTCCCAGCTTCGGTGTATTCCTCCTTACCATTGAAATCCTCTCAATTCACATCTAACCCGGTCGTGCTCTCCACCCTCAAAATTTTTAATCAATTTCGCTGCCACTATAAGTTCATATTAGCTTCAGTTTTGGGCCCCATTCATAAAAACCATTTATTTCCTCCTTCCACATTCGATTCAGCTTTTAGACAGTGGGATTTGAACGGTCTTATGCGCATTAAGGATTTGTATACTGATAACATAGTTGATAGTTTTGATAACCTGCATGGCCTTCCGCATAATCATTTTTTTAAAATACCCGCAGATTCGCCACTTTGTCAAGGAAAATTTTCCCTCTTTTCCTGTTCTACCACCTGCTATGTTATGGGAAAATTTCACCCTTAGCTTTAACAATAAGGGGCTGATTTCTGAACTATACGCTCAGCTGATGTCTTTGGGAGTTCAAGATCTAAACAAAACTAAGAGTAGGTGGGAGGATGACCTCAGTATGGATCTTGCGGAGGAATATTGGGCAAAAGTATTGAATAGGGTTCATTTCTCATCATCATGTGCTAGACTGGGGTTCATACAATTCAAAGTTTTACACAGGGTGCATTTAAGTAAAGCCAGACTTGCAGACATATACCCTGGGACAGACGCTGTCTGTGACAGGTGTTGCTTCTCTCCGGCTGGTTTAATACATGCATTTTGGTCATGCCCTCGGCTTGATGACTATTGGGCACTGGTTTTTAAAATTATCAGTGAGGTTTTGGGGGTGACACTGAGACCTTGCCCACTTATAGCTGTATTTGGTGTGGCAGATGATGATTTGGGTTTAAATGCAAGCCAGTCGAATATCATTGCATTTACATCGCTATTGGCCCGTAGGAGAATTTTGCCGGTTTGGAAATCTGCCACTCTCCCAACTGCTGCTGCTTGGTTAGAAGATGTAATGTGTTTTCTGAAATTAGAAAAGATTAAATTCCCATTGAGGGGGTCTGTGAAAAAGTTCTATTCGAAATGGGGACCTTTCTTATCATATTTTGGGAGTCTTAAGGAATTACCTACTAGTTGAGGGCATTTGATTGCACTTGGGAAGTTGCCTCCCATTTAACACGCTTATAATTTACCTCACAGTGTGGTTGATGAATTGTAAATATGAGTGTATTTTGGATCATCTGACATGTTGCAGATGTGTGTGAGCCGTCGTATTGAAGTAGTGTGGGGGTACGGTTGTGAAATGTCCGTACTTGTATTTGTGAATTGTTGTGTTGTAAATATATTAGCTGCCATGATATGTTCGGGGAGGGCGGGTACTAAAGCAAAATGGAGGAAAATGTAACCATTATATATTCTGTATTGTGTCATTCCTTCAATAAAAATAAAAATTAAAAATAAAACCATATTCCAAGTACTAATAAAAGCTGCCACAGGAACCACTACGGCCACATCGAGTTACCTCAGAAACGTTTCTGTTCGCCTTACACTCAATGGCCACTTTATGAGTTACATCTGTACACCTTCTTGTTATTGCAAATATCTAATCAGCCAATCATGTAGCAGCAACTCAATGCATAAAAGTATGCAGACATGGCCAAGAGGTTTATTTGTTGTTCGGACTAAACATCAGCTCGGCAAAGCTAGTATAAACTGAGAGCTTCACGGGCATTCCCTAGGTCCAATCGGCATCGGGAGCAGAGCACTTCAAAGAGCTTACTCACAGATCGGCGAAGCTAGGATAAAAGGAGAGGTTAGCAGGTGATTGGGTACTCCAGAGGTCCAATCAGCGGCAAGAGTAGAGCTATGCGAAGTAAATAACAGTACAGAAGGGACAAGCGGGATGGCCAGCGGTGAGAGTCGGAGCGCCAGACTTTGACTCAAGAGGCCGAGGAAAAAGGAATAGGTTAGAAGGTTTGGTCGTGGTTGTTCATTGTACAGTGCAGGCAGATGGCAGACATGGCAGTGGAATGCTCCTCCTGTAGGATGTGGGAATTCATGGAACCTGATGACTACATCTGCGGGAAGTGCGGCCAACTCCAGCCCATGAAAGACCGCATTAAGGAGTTGGCGCTGGAGCTGGATGAACAAAGGATCATCCGGGAGGCAAAGCAATTGATAGGTAAGACTTTTGAACAGGTGGTTACACCCAGAGTGCAGAATTCGGGGAGTAGGTGGGTGAACACTGGGATAGGTAAAGGGAGAAGGAAGTCAGTGCAAGGTCCCCCTGTGGCCATTCCCCTCAGCGACAGGTAAACCCCTTTGGATACTGCTGAGGGGGATGACCTGTCTGGCAAAGGCAGCAGCAGCCAGCACTGCGGCAGATGCTGAGCCTCAGAAGGGAAGGGTGAAGTCAGGTGGAGCCGTAGGGGCCTCGATAGTCAGGGAGACAGATAGGAGATTCTGTGGCAGCAAAAAGAGACGCCAGGATAGTGTGTTGCCTCCCGGATGCTAGGGTCCAGGATGTCTCTGAGCGGGTGCAGAATATCCTTGGGGATGGGGTGGGGGTGAGCAGCTGGAGGTCGTGGTACATGTTGGTACCAGTGACGCAGGCAGGAGAGGGGTAGAGGTCCTGGGCAGTAAATTTAGGGAGTTAGGAAGGAAGCTGAAGAGCAGGACCTCCGAGGTGGTAATCTCCGGATTACTCCCAGTGCCAGGAGCTGGGGAAGGTCAGAACAGGAAGAAAGTGCAGATGAATGAGTGGCTGAGGAGATGGTGCAGAGTGCAGGGTTTCAACTTCTTGGATCATTGGAACCTTTTCTGGGGAAGGGGTGACCTGTACAAGTGGGACAGGTTGCACCTGAACTGGAGGGGAACCAATATCCTGGGAGGGAGGTTTGCTAATGCTGTTGGGGAGGGTCTAAAACCGGATTTGCAGGGGGGTGAGAATCGAAGCGAAGAGGCAGAGGATGGGGCGTTTGGCGCACGAGTAGTGCCAGCTTGTAGGGAGTTTATGAAAAAGGATAGGTAGATGACAGAGCAAAGAAGAGAGATGTGTCTATTTTAATGCAAGGAGTGTCATAAGCAAGGTGGATGAACTTAGAGCGTGGATCAATACATGGAACTATGATGTTGTGGCCATTACAGAGACTTGGATGACTCAGGGGCAGGAATGGCAGCTGAGTGTGCCGGGCTTTAGATGTTTCAAAAAGATCAGGGAAGAGGCAAAAGAGGAGGGGGACTGTCACTGCTAATCAGGGATAGTATCACGGCTGCAAAAAAGGAGGAAGTAATGGAGGGATTGTCTACTGAGTCAGTATGGGTGGAAGTCAGAAACAGGAAGGGGGCAATAACTCTAGTGGGTGTTTTGTTAGAGACCCCCCAATAGTAACAGAGACATAGGGGAGCAGAAAGGGAGGCAGATTCTGGAAAGCTGCAGTAATAAAAGGGTTGTTGTGATGGGTGATTTTAACTTTCCTCGTATTGACTGGCATCTCTTTGGAGCAAGGGGTTTAGACGGAATAGACTTTGTTGGGTATGTACATGTGTTAAGACATTTCTTAGACCCCACCTGGAGTACTGTGTTCAGTTCTGTTCACCTCATCACAGGAAGGATGTGTATACCATAGAGAGAGTGCAGAGGAGATTTACAAGGATGTTGCCTAGATTGGAGAGCATGCCTTGTGAGAATAGGTTGAGTGAACTTGGCTTTTTCTTCTTGGAGTGACGGAGGATGAGAGGTGACCTGATAGAGGTGTATATGATGACAAGAGGCATTGATCGTGTGGATAGCCAGCGGGTTTTTCCCAGAGCTGAAATGGCTAATGTGATGGGACATCGTTTTAAGGTACCTGGAAGTAGATACGAGGGGAAGTCAGAGGTAAGTTTTTCACACAGAGAATGGTCAGTGTATGGAATGCACTGCCAGCAAAGGTGTAGAAGCAAATACAATTGGGTCTTTTAAGAGACTCTTAGATAGGAACATGGAGCTTGTAATGTGCTGTAGATTTCTATGATTTTGAGTTTCTGTTTCTAATGGGGAATAAATGTAATCTAAGTGACTTTCACTATGGAATGATTGTTGGTGGCAGAAATTGCTGACACTGTGGAAATTCTCAAATTTCACGATACCGAGGAGGAAACGCGACATGAAACTCCATTAGCTCTCAGGAACATCCAAGCTCTCAGCCAAAAGGCAGTATCTCCACAAGTCTGGTACTGATGACTCATTGGCCCGTCTACAGTTAGATCAGTTTGACGTGGACTGGAATTTACCATGCCTTGTGTTTAACATGTGCCAAGACTGAGGAAGCCACGGAATAATAGTGGAAGAGTGATTCAGATTGTAGAGAAACACCAGCCTCTATACACTCTAACCCCACAATGAGCATAGTGCCAGGGTCATTCTTGAGATCCAGCCACAATATTCCCACAACCACTCTGAAATTCTGCTCTGGTATAATGAGGAGAACTCTAATCAGTAGCATGTTATTGTGCTTCAGTAACTCACTATGTTTACGAGTAGATCACAGCAGAGAGAGAAATGAGTTGTTAATGCATCTCAGTCCTTCTGCTGGTGTGTTCCTCAGCCCATGTTGATGTGAATCTAAGTTCCTGCTGTCATTTGTCTTGGTTTTAAGAAATAAGCACTCCAAACAGTACAAATTCCTCACAAATGCTAGGTGATCTCTGACAGACAGAGGTAGCGGCACATACATTAGGGTCCTTTAAGAAAGTCTTAGATGGGCATATGGATGATAGATAAATGGAGGGCTATGTAGGAGGGAAACTTAGAATGATCTTAGAGTTAGTTTAGGGGTCGACACAACAACGTGGGCTGAAAGACCTGTACTGCGCTGTACATTTCTATGTTCTAATAATGAAAGATGAACTCTGACATTTCCTTCTCCAACCAAAGATATGTGAGAACTTGCATGGCGACAACAACTTATCCCTTCTGGTGGTCTGTGGTGATGAGCTTCTAATTAAATTGGAAAGGATGTGGAAGAGATTTGTAGTGATGCTGACAAGACTCGAGGAGAGAGCTGGACAGGCTAGGACTACATATCTTTGAGCATAAAAGAATGAGAGGCAATCTCGTGTAAAATCATCATAAAACCACAGATAGGGTGAATGCACACAAAACTATTTCCTAGCCTGTGATGGGGGTGGGGTTTTCCAAAACTGGAGGGCATGGGTTTAAAGAGAGGAGAGAAAGGTTTAAAGATCATTTAAAGAACTGAAAGAAGGTCGTAGCTGGGAGCTTAATGTCAAAGCACACACATTGTTTTGAAAGAATAGGCAGGAAGACAGAGGGGATAGTTTTGCTCTGTTTGTAAAAAATGAAATCAGATCAGTAGAAAGATGAGGAATAGTGTCAGAAGGTGTTGAATCATTGTGGATAGAGCTAAGGAACTGCAAGAGTAAAAAGACCCTGATGGGAGTTGTATGTAGACCCCCAAAGAGTAATAAGGATGTGGCCTTATTACAATGGGAGATAGAAATGCACGCCAAAAGGGCAATGTTACAACAGTCATGGGGGAATTTCAATATGCAGGTAGATTGGGAAAATCAGGTTGGAGCTGGATTCCAGGAGGGGGATTTTCTAGAGTGCCCATGAGATGGCTGTTTAGAACAGCTTGTGGTTGAGCCCACATGAGGTTCAGCTATTCTGGAATGGGTGTTGTGCAAAGAACCAGAACTGATCAGCGAGCTTAAGGTAAAAGATCCCTTCAGGTTCACCCTGAAATTTGAGAAGGAGAAGCTAAAGTCAGATGTACTGGTATGACAGTGGAGTGAAGGGAATTACAGAGGCATGAGAGTGGAATTGGCCAGATTTGCTTGGAAAAGAACACTGGCAGGGATGACGGTACAGCAGTAATGGTTGGAATTTCTGGAAGCAATTTGGAAGGCAGAGGATATAAAGAGTACATCCCAAAGAGGAAGAAGTATTCTAAAGGAATGATGTCACAACCGTGGCTAACAAGAGAAATCAAAGCCCAACATAAAAGCTAAAGTGGGTGGGGGGGGGGTCATATAATAGAGAAAAATTAGTGGGAAGTTAGAGGATTGGGAAGCCTTCAAAAACCAACAGAAGGCAACTAAAAAAACCATTAAGAAGGTAATGCTAGAATACGAAAGTAAGCTAGCCCATAATAGTAAAGAAGATACAAAAAGCAGATTCATAAAGTATAAAGCGTAAAAGTGAGACAAGAGTGCATATCAGATCATTATAAAACGATGCTGGAGAGGTGGTAATGGGGGACAATGAAATGGTAGATGAACTGAATAATTATTTTGCATCAGTCTTCACAGTGGGAAAACACTAGGAGTACAGTGGAAGTTCCAGGTGTCAGGGGTCATGAAGTGTGTGAAGTTACCATAACCAGAGAGTAGGTTCTTGGGAAACTGAAAGGTGTGAAAGTAGATAAGACACCTGGACCAGATGGTTTACACCCCAGGCTTCTGAAGAGATTGCAGAGACATAAGTAATGATCTTTCAAGAATCAGTAGTTTCTGGAATGGTTCCAGAAGGCTGGAAAATTACCAATGTCACTCTACTCTTCAAGAAGGGAGAGAGGCAGAAGAAAGGAATCTATAAGCCAGTTAGTCTGACCTCAGTGATTGGGAAGGTGCTGGAGTCAATTATTAAGGATGAGGTCTGGAGGTACTTGGAGGCACATGATAAAATAAGTCGTATTCAGCATGGTTTCAAGGGAAAATCTTGCCTGATGAATCTGTGGAATTCTTTGACAAAATAACAAGCAGGATAGACAAAGGAGAAATGGTTGAAGTTGTGTACTTGGATTTTCAGAAGGTTGTTGACAAGGTGCTACACATGAGACTGCTTAACAAGTCTCGATCCCATGATATTACAGGAAAGGTTCTTGCATGGATAAAGCAGTAGCTGATTGGCAGGAGGCCAAGTGTGGAAATAAAGAGAGCCTTTTCTGGTTGGCTGCTGGTGACTAGTGGTGCTCCACAGGGGTCGGTGTTGGGACCGATTCTTTTCACATTATATGTCAATGATTCGGATGATGGAATTGATGGCTTTGTTGCAAAATTCACAGATGATACAAAGATGGGTGGAGGGACAGGTAGTTGTGAGGAAGGAGAGAGGATACAGAAGGGCAGAGACGATTAGGAGAATGGGCAAAAAAATGGTAGATGGAATACAATCAACATACATCAAAGTTGCTGGTGAACGCAGCAGGCCAAGCAGCATCTATAGGAAGAGGCGCAGTTGACGTTTCAGGCCGAGACCCTTCGTCAGGACTTGGGAAGTGTGTGGTCATGACTTTAAGAAATGAAAGGTTGACTATTTTCTAAATATAGAGAAAATACAAAAATCTGAGGTGCAAAGGGACTTGGGAGTCCTTGTGCAGGATTCCCTAAAGGTTAACTTGTAGGTTGAATCTGTGGTGAGGAAGGCAAATGCAATGTAAGTATTCATTTCAAGAGGATTAGAATGTAAAAGCAAGAATGTAATGTTGAGACTTTGTAAAGCACTGGTGAGGCCTCACTTGGAGTATTGTGAGGATGTGCTGAAACTGGAGAGGGTTCAAAGGAGGCTCACGAAAATTATTCCATGTTTCAATGGTTTGCTCATATGAAGAGTGTTTGATGGCTCTAGGCCTGTATTCATTGGAATTCAGAAGAATGAGGGGTGACCTCAATGAAACCTCTTGAATGTGAAAGGCCTTGATAGAATGGATGTGGAGAGGATGTTCTCTATGATGAGAGACTCTAAGACTGGAGCACATGGCCACAGAATAGAGGGGAATCCTTTCAGAGCAGAGATGATGAGAATTTATTTAGCCAGAGAGTGATGAATCTCAGAAATTCTTTGCCATGGGCAGCTGTGGAGGCCAAGTCTTTATGTATATTTAAGACATGATTGATAGATTCTTGATTAGTCAGGGCATGAAGGGATATGGGGAGAAGGCAGGAGATCTGGGCTGAGAGGAAGATTGGATCGGCCATGCTAGTGGAGCAGACTCGATGGGTCAAATGGCCTAATTCTGCTCCTATATTTTATGGTCTTATAACCTGAGGGGCATCTCATACACTCTGCCAAGCTGGGTATGTGGAACAAGCTGCCAAAGGGAATGGCTGAGGCAGGTGTCATAATATTTAAAGGACCATACTGAGGTCAGACTAACTGGACTATAAGTTCCTTCCTTCTGCCTCTCTTCCTTTTTGAACAGTGGAGTGATATTTGCAATTTTCCATTCCACCAGAACAATGCCAAAATCAATTGATTCTTGAAAGATCATTTACTAATGCCTCCAGTCTCTTCAGAACCCTGGAGTGTATACCATCTAGTCCAGGTGACTTATCTACCTTCAGAACTTTTAGTTTCCCAAACCTTCTCCCTAGTAATGGCAACTTCACACACTTCTGTCCCATGACACTCTCAAACTTACAGCATACTTCTAGTGTTTTCCACAGTGAGTGTTGGCACGTGGCCAAGTGGTTAAAGCGTTCGTCTAGTGATTTGAAGTTGCTAGTTCGAGCCTTGGCTGAGGCAGCGTGTGTGTCCTTGAGCAAGGCACTTAACCACACATTGCTCTGCGACGACACCGGCGCAAAGCTGTATGGGCCCTAACGCCCTTCCCTTGGACAACATCGGTGGCGTGGAGAGGGGAGACTTGCAGCATGGGCAACTGCTGGTCTTTCATACAACCTTGCCCAGGCCTGCGCCCTGAGACTAATGGATGCCTATAAAAAAAAATAATAAATTTCCACGGTGAAAACTAATGCAAAATACTTATTCAGTTCGTCTGCCATTTCTTTGTCCCCCATTACTACCTTTCCAACATTATTTTCCAGTGGTCAGATATCTGCTCTCACCTCCCTTTTACATTTTATGCATCTGAACAAACTTCTGGTATACTCTTTAATATTACTGGCTAGCTTACCTTTCTATTCCATCTTTTCCTTCTTTATGACTTTTTAGTTGCCTTCTGTTAGTTTTTAAAAGCTTCACAATCCTCTATTTTTACTCTATTATATGCCCTCCCCTTGGCTTTTATGTTGGGTTGACTTCTGTTGTCAGCCACAGTTGTGTCGCTCTGTCTTTAGAGAACCTCTCCCTCTTTGGGATGTTTAAATCCTGCATCTTCTGAATTGCTCATTTGGACCGGAGCAGTTTTGAACTCTTTACCTAAGAAAAGATGTGCTGGCCTTGGCAAGATTTATGATAATGATCTTGAGAATGGAAGGATTAATGTATGAGAAGCCTCTGATGGTTCTGGGCCTGTACTCACTGGTGTTTAGCAGAATGGTGGTGCGAGGGGGGGGGGAGGGGAAGGTCTCACTGAATTTGAATATTTGAAGCTCTAGAGTAGATGTGGAGACAATGTTCCCTATAGTGGGGGAGTCTAGGACCAGGGGACACAGGCTCAGAATAGAAGGGTGTCCATCTTTAGAGCAGAGCTGAGGAGGAATTTCTTTGCCCTGAGACTAGTGAATCTGTGGAATGAATTGTCATCATCTGTGGAATCGTTGGGTATATTTAAAGCAAAGGTTAATAGGTTCTTGCTTAGTAAGGATGGAAACATAGAAACACAGAAAACCTACAGCACAATACAGGCCCTTCAGCCCACAATGTTGTGCCAAACATGTCCTTACCTTAGAAATTACCTAGGGTTACTCATAGCTCTCCATTTTACTAAGCTCCACATACCTGTCCAGGGATGTTAAACATTACAGGGAGAAGACAGGAACTGGGGTTGAAACACATGGTGATCTCCATTTAACACATTATGTGACTTCTAAAACCAATTGGTTGCACCAGCGATGATTTGGTGTGTCATATTAAGGGGGTGGGGGAGATGAATACTTATGCAATCAATTATTTTGTGTTTTATGTTTGTAATTAAATTAGATCACTTTGTAGACATCTGTTTTCACTTTGACACGAGTCTTTTTTCTTTTGACGGGTGTCAAAAAGCCAAATTAAATCCATTGTGAACCAATGTCATAAAACAATAAAACATGAAAACTCCTTAGGGGGAGGATGAATACTTTTTATAGGCACTGTATATAAGCTAATCTTTGTATTTATATTTATCATATTTGATTTTTTATTGTGTTCTTTATACCTATTGTTTTTTTAAGCTGCCTCAAATCTGGAGTAATGGAAGTTTCGTTCTCCTTTACATTTGTGTACTAAAGAATGAAAATGAACAGTCTTGAATGTAGAATGAAGCGGAGTTGCTGTGGTTTAATGGTGCAGAGCCAGAAGGGAGGTGGAGGCAGGTTGACGAGTGCCAGCAATTTCTCAAAGCACCTTATAAGGTCCTACAGAGAATACTAACATGGCGTCCCAGGATGGATGACCGACAGACCTGAGGGAGAGATGGATAAACACATCACCTGGGCTGTAGCAGCAGCTTCTAGTGGGCGTCCTGATCAGAGCCTGGACCTCATTGTGCTCTGGTCTGCTGCTGGGTTGGAGAATGAGGAAGATGATCTGTCAAGCAGACAGAGCAGGTGGAAAGGTCGGCCGCAGAGAAACGCAGTGTCTGCAGGCGGAGCAAGACGGTGACGGTGTGAGGAGGCAGCACGGTAGCATGATGCTCAAGAGGTGCCAGCAGTCGGGGTTTGATTCCCGTTGCTGTGTGTAAGGAATTTGTACGTTCTCTGTGTTTTCTCCAGGTGCTCTGGCTTCACCCTGTGTTCCAAAGATGTACAGGTTAGCAGGTCACGTGCATGGAACTGGGTGGTGCGGGCTTGTTACACTGGAGGGGCCTGTTACCGTGCCGTGTCTCTCAACAAAATTAAAACCCTGACCCTAAACAGCGGTTGTGCGCCTCTCAGTGAGGACCCGCGTCGAACCAGCCAGAGAGGCTGACCGGCACCTTTTATCATCTCTCTCTCTCTCTCTCTCCGCAGCATCACTTGTCCCGCAACCTACTCCAACCCCAACCCGCACCCCCACGTTTCCCTCCCCATACAGCACGCACACACTCCATCCCGCCCCACACACACACACCAGCATCTGTGTACCTGGCCCCCTTGACCCTCACCGGTTTTTATCGATGGATTCTAGATGCCTCGGCCTGCAGTGGCAACTGCTCTGACCACTGCGTGTCTGTTGAATTTTTTGGAGAGGTAGCCAAGGGGATAGGTAAAAGAGGGGCAGTGCGTGTAGTTGATATGGACTTTAGACAGGCCTTTGACAAGGTCCTGCATGACAGGCTGACCTGGAAGTTTTGTCCACATCGGATTCAGGGGGAGCTAGAGAAGGGGGATTCTGAATTGTCTCCATGACAGTAAGCTAATTGATTACTATTGATTCTCTAACTGGAGGCCTGTGACCTGTGGGGTTTCCCAGGGTCAGAGTTGGGACATCTGTTACTCATTTATGATTATGAGGACACGCAGTCCCCTTTTATTGTCATTTAGTAATGCATGTATTAAGAAATGATACAACGTTTTTCCAGAATGATATGAAAAACACATGACAAACTGACTTAAAAACTAACAAAAACCACATAATTATAACATATAGTTACAACAGTGCAAAGCAATACCGTAATTTGATAAGAACAGACCATGGCACAGTAAAAGTCTCAAAGTCTCTCGAAAGTCCCATCATCTCATCTCATTTATGTGAACAATTTGGATGTGAATGCATGTGGACTGATTAGTGGGTTTGCTAATGATACTAAAGTAGGGGGTCTTATTGATAGTGAAGCAGGTTATAATGAATTACAAAGAGATTACGACCAGTTGGGGAGAATGCAAATGGTTCCACCTTAGATGAGTGTGAGGTGATGCGTTTTTGGATACTGATAGTGGGGAAGGCCAATACAGTGAATAGCAGGGGCACTGACGAGGGTGGTGGAACGGGGAGGGGGGGGCGGATCTGGAAGTGGAGATGCATGCCTTCACTGAAGGTAGACAATTAGCATGCTGGCCTTCATCAGTCAGGGAACTAAGTTTAGGAATATTGTCAATCTGGAGAGGGTGGAGAAGAGATTTATGAGGATGCTGTCTGGACTGAGTTGTAGAGCGAGGTTGGCCACACTCCTCTGAGTGTAGGAGAATGAGGGGTGACCTCATTCATGAGGGGTATGGATAAGGTGGACAGCTATAGTCTTCTCCCCAGGGCTGGGGAGTCCTAAACTAGAAGGTAAGAGGGGAGAGACTGAAGAGACCTGAAAGGTAATTTCTTTACATAGAGGGCAGTGAGTACCTGGAATGAGCTGCCAGAGGAAGTGGTCGAGGTGGGTACAATTGCGCCACTAAAGAGCCATTTGGACAGGTACATGGAGGGGAGAGGTTTGGGGGATTATGAGCTGAATGCGAGTACTAGGACTAGCAGGGAGGATGCTGGGGTCAGCATGGACCAGTTGGGCTGAAGGGCCTGTTTCGCTGCTGTACGAATCCAAGAAACTGCAGAGGGTTGTGGATACATGTAAACCAGCTTCCCCTCCATGGACTCTGTCTACCCTTCTCGCTGCCTCAGTAAAGCAACAAGCACAATCAAAGACCCCTCCCATCCTGGACATTCCCTCTTCTCCCCTCTCCCAGAAGGTATAAAAGCCTGAAAGCATGTACCGCCAGGCTCAAGGACAGCTTCTGCTCTGTTGTTATGACTAGTGAATGGTTCCCTAGTATAAGACGGAAGCTTGACCTCTCAATCTACTCCTTCTGGCTCTGCACCTTATTGTTTGCCCACACTGCACCTGCTTGTTTCTGAATTCTGTTTTACCTCAGTGTTTTTCACTGTATCTTAGTACATGAGACAATAATAACCCAATAAACCAACTAAGTTCATGGTGAGAAGCTGGGAAATGTGGACCAAATTCCACATGGGATATCCCTTCAGTGAAAGAAGGCCAGCACCACCTTTGCTACGTCATCACAGTCTTTGGTTGGTGGAGGGAAAGGGTCAAGATCTCAGATATGGCACAGAACTTATGGTCCAGCACTCAACGTAAGCCCCATCGTTCTCCACGCTTCAGAGGTCTGGAATAACCACAGCAACATCTCTACCCTGGGGAGATACCACAAGGTCATGTCTGCAAAATATGGTAGAACATATGTTCTGATGTCAGTGTCCTCTCCAACACTGAAACCTTAGATACCTTCGATCGTCTCCTCACTGCTATGCCTACAATACCTGGTGGCCACCACAAGCTCTTGATGAGAAGAGATCACTGGGCAAAGGAAAAGAGTCAATGGGTATTGAGGCTCTGATTAAGAAGAAAGAGGAAATGCATAGCAGCTATGAGCAGCCAGAAACAAATGAGGTGCTTAATAAGTAAAGTAAGAAAACTCCTAAAAAGGAAATCAGGAGGGTGAGAGGTTGCTGTGGCAGACAAGGTGAAGGAGAATCCCAAGGGCTTCTACAGATATATTGAGAGCAAAAGGCTTGCAAGGGACAAAATTCATCCATTTGAAGATCAGGGTGGTCATCTATGCATGGGGCTGAAAGAGAAGGGAGAGATCTCAAATAGATTTTTTTTTTGCATCTGTACTTACACAGGAGATGGGTACAGAGTCTATAGAATTGAGGCAAAAGGGCAGTGAGGTCAAGGACCATACTTGGAACACAGAAGAAGTGATGCTTGCTGTCTTGAGACAAGTTAGTGTGGATAAATCCCCAGGGCTCGATAAGATGTCTGCTCGGTTTTTGTGGGAGGCTAGTGCAGAAATTGCATGGGTCCTGGCAGAGGTACTTAACATATCCTCAGCCTGGTGTGAGGTGCCCGAGGACTGGTGGATAGCTAACAAGTCATTGAGAATAAACTCGGAAAATGTAGGCTGGAGAGCTTGAGGTCAGTAGAGGGTAAGTAACTGGAAGGCACCGGATACATGAGTATTTGGATAGATGTGAATTGATTAGGGATAGTCAGCATGGCTTTGTGCATGGTAGGTAATGTCTAACCCATCTTATAGAGTTTTTTTTGAAGAAGTTAGCGGGAAAATTGATGAAAGAAATGCAGAGGATGCTATCTACATAGACTTTAGCAAGGGCTCTGACTAAGTCTCATATGGGAAGCTGAGCAGAAGATTCAGTCACTCGGCATTCAGGATGAGGTAGTAAATTGGATTTAACATTGGCTTAGTGGCAGAAGCCAGAGAGTGGTAGTTGGTGGTTGTCTCTCTCTGGCTGGGAGAGGACCCGGCCTGCCCTCTGTTCGCAGTTCCGGCATCTCTCCAGCACATCGTGGTTAGTTGCAAGACCAGCCTAACACAAGGCAGATACACCTGGCAACACAACCAAGTGCTGAGGTGTTTGGCAGCTGAACTTGAGTGTAAGAGAGTAACCACCAACTCCAGGCCTCTCAATGCCCAGACAATGATCCCACAACTACCATCCTTCATCCGGGGGCTAACCCCCTGCCTCACGACTCGTGCCCACTGAGTGCAGCCAGGGACCGGGAAATGCGTGTTGATTTAGGCCAGAAACTTACCTTCCCATCTGAAATTGCAACGACCAACCTGCGGCCTGGCCTGGTCCTTTGGTACAACTCCTGTCCGTACGTCTTTATGACTGAGCTGACGGTCCCCTGGGAGGATGCTGTGGATGAGGCTTACGAACGGAAAAGGCTGCGATATGCCAACCTTGCAGCTGAAGCAGAGGACCGAGGCTGGAATGTAAAAGTGCGCCCAGTTGAGGTTGTGTGCAGGGGATTTGTAGCCAGTTCCACCGTACGGCTGCTGAGGGAAGTAGGAGTCAGAGGGCAGGCCCATGGGAAGGCAATCAAAGCACTTGCTAATGCCGCCGAAATGAGCAGTCACTGACTGTGGTTGAAAAGAAGGGATGCTGTCTGGGCTGCCGAGTGACCATCTAGAGACTAACCATGTGACACACACCCAGGGCTGATCAGCCTGTGGTGGGCCTGCCTCAGCTGAGGGTGTCTTGTGATAAAAGGCTGAAACACCCAGCGATGTCGAGGTACACGACTGAAGATGTGTCGTAATGGTAGTAACATCATCTAGTGATCATCTTTGAGAACTACTTCCACTCAAGTCAAGTGCAGGGCAGAAACTTCAGGAATTGTAACATCCAGTCCTATTAATCAAACTGACTGGAGGCCTGTGATTTTTGGGTCTGTTCTTGTTTGTCATCTATATCAACGATCTGGATGATAATACGGTTAACTGGATCAACAAATTGACACCAAGATTGGGGGTGTAGTGGACAGCGAGGGAGACTATTAAAGCTTTCAGCAGTATCTGGACCAGCTGGAATAATAGGCGGAGAAATAGATGATGGAATTTAGTGCAGACAAGTTTTACACGTTGCACTTTGGTAGGACCAACCAGGGTTGGAATTACACAGTGAATGGGACAGCGCTGAGGAACGCGGTAGAACAGAAGGATCTGGGACTACAGATCTATAGTTCCTTGAATGCAGCATCACAGGCAGACAGGATCGTAAAGAGGGTTTTTGGCACATTGACCTTCATAAATTAAAGTATTTAATGCAGGAGTTAGGATGTTATGTTGAAGTTGTTTAAGATATTGGTGAGGGCTAACTTGGAGTGTTGGAAGCATTTCTGCTCACTTACCTACCAATAAGATTGAAAGAATAGAGAAAATTTACAATATGTTGCTGGGACTTGAGGACATGAGTTGTAGGAAAAGGTTGAATAGCTTCAAGTGCTATTCCCGGGATCCGAGGAGAATGGTGAGAGGTTTGATAGAGGTGTGCAAAATTGTGAGGGGTATAGATAGAGTAACTGCAAGCAGGCTTTTTCTGCTGTTGGGTGAGACTAGAACTAGACATCATAGGTTAAGAGTTAAAGGAAAAAAGTAGTTAGTGGGAACCTGAGAAGAATTTCTTCACTCAGACGATGGTGCAAGTGTGAAATGACCTGCCAACGGAAGTTCAGTTGCAACATTTAAGAGAAGTTTGGATAAGTATATGGAGGGGAGGGGTATGGAAAGTTATGGTCTGCGTGTGGCTAAATGGGACTATGTAGAATTACATGTCAGCATGGTGTAGATGGGCTGAAGGATCTGGTTTTGTTCTGTAATGCTCCCTGATTCCACAGCATACTGAAAGGCTTCATGCAGAAATGCATCTCAGGGAAATCTCTCATTCATGACCATCCAGTCTGGAGGAGGAGCATTTGAGCTGGTATTGAGAACCCGGGAGCCAAGGAGAGCAGAGGGACCACAGGGAACCGCTCATATACAATTATACAGAGCACATACAGTGAGCAGCACAAACAGACCATTCCCACGGTCATCATGGGATTGCACAAACCCTGAGATGGGAAGTGGGAGGATGTGGAACGAGTCGTCAGAGAACGAAATGTCAAAACAGAGTTTCCCAACATACTCAATACCATGCAACACAAGTAATTAACCCATAACAAGCAGGTTCATCTGCACAGCACTCCAACCTCACTGTGGTAAATGGCCCGAGACACAGCAGGGCACGGGTCCCACTCACACTGACCCTCACTGGGACACGGGTCTCACTCACACTGACCCTCACTGGGGGACAGGTCCCACAGACACACTGACCCTCACTGGGACACGGGTCCCACTCACACTGACCCTCACTTGGGGACGGGTCTCACTCACACTGACCCTCACTGGGCATGGGTCTCACTCGCACTGACCCTCACTGGGACACGGGTCCCACTCACACTGACCATCACAGGGAGCTGGGTCTCACTCACACTGACCCTCACTGGGCACAGGTCTCACTCACACTGACCATCACAGGGAGATGGGTCTCACTCACACTGACCCGCACTGGGCACAGGTCTTACTCACACTGACCCTCACTGGGCACGGGTCTCACTCACACTGACCCTCACTGGGGGACAGGTCCCACAGACACACTGACCCTCACTAGGACACGGGTCCCACTCACACTGACCATCACAGGGAGATGGGTCTCACTCACACTGACCATCACAGGCAGATGGGTCTCACTCACACTGACCCTCACTGGGCACAGGTCTCACTCACAATGACCCTCACTGGGCATGGGTCTCACTCACACAGACCCTCACTGTGACACGGTCCCACTCACACTGACCCTCACTGGGGGACGGGTCTCACTCACACTGACCCTTTCTGGGGGACAGGTCCCACAAACACACTGACACTCACTGGGACACGGGTCCCACTGACACTGACCATCACAGGGAGATGGGTCTCACTCACACTGACCCTCACTGGGGGACGGGTCCCACTCACACTGACGCTCACTGGGGGACGGGTCTCACTCACACTGACCATCACAGGGAGATGGGTCCCACAGACACACTGACCCTCACTGGGCACGGGTCTCAGTCACACTGACCCTCACTGGGCACGGATCTCACTCACACTGACCCTCACTGGGAGATGGGTCTCACTCACACTGACCCTCACTGGGGGACGGGTCCCACTCACACTGACCCTCACTGGGGGACAGGTCTCACTAACACTGACCCTCACTGGGCACAGGTCTCACTCACACTGACCATCACAGGGAGATGGGTCCCACTCACACTGACCCTCACTGGGACACGGGTCCCACTCACACTGACCATCACAGGGAGATGGGTCCCACAGACACACTGACCCTCACTGGGAACGGGTCTCACTCACACTGACCCTCACTGGGCAGGGATCTCACTCACACTGACCCTCAATGGGGCATGGGTCCCACACACTGACCCTCACTGGGGGATGGGTCCCACACACTGACCCTCACTGGGGGAACGGGTCTCACTCACACTGACCCTCACTGGGGGACGGGTCTCACTCACACTGACCCTCACTGGGAGATGGGTCTCACTCACACTGACCCTCACTGGGGGACGGGTCCCACTCACACTGACCCTCACTGGAGGACAGGTCTAACTCACACTGACCCTCACTGGGCATGGGTCTCACTCACACTGACCCTCACTGGGACACGGGTCCCACTCACACTGACCATCACAGGGAGATGGGTCTCACTCACACTGACCCTCACTGGACACAGGTCTCACTCACACTGACCATCACAGGGAGATGGGTCCCACTCACACTGACCCTCACTGGGACACGGGTCCCACTCACACTGACCATCACAGGGAGATGGGTCCCACAGACACATTGACCCTCACTGGGAACGGGTCTCACTCACACTGACCCTCACTGGGCACGGATCTCACTCACACTGACCCTCAATGGGGCATGGGTCCCACACACTGACCCTCACTGGGGGATGGGTCCCACACACTGACCCTCACTGGGGGAACGGGTCTCACTCACACTGACCCTCACTGGGGGACGGGTCTCACTCACACTGACCCTCACTGGGAGATGGGTCTCACTCACACTGACCCTCACTGGGCACAGGTCTCACTCACACTGACCCTCAAAGGGAGATGGGTCTCACTCACACTGACCCACACTGGGCACGGGTCCCACTCACAGTGACCCTCACTGGGGGACAGGTTCCACAGACACACTGACCCTCACTGGGCACGGGTCCCACTCACACTGACCCTCACTGGCCACAGGTCCCACAGACACACTGACCCTCACTGGGAGATGGGTCCCATTCACACTGACCCTCACTGGGCACGGGTCTCACTCACACTCACCCTCACTGAGGGACGGTCCCACTCACACTGGCTCTCACTGGGGGACGGGTCTCACACACTGACCCTCACTGGGAGATGTTCCACTCACACGGACACTCACTGGGAAACGGGGCCCACTCACACTGACCATCACTGGGCACGGGTCCCACAGACACACTGACCCTCACTGGGAGATGGGCCTCACTCACACTGACCCTCACTGGTCACAGGTCCCACTCACACTGACCCTCACAGGGACACGGGTCCCACTAACACTGACCATCACAGGGAGATGGGTCTCACTCACACTGACCCTCACTGGGCACAGGTCTCACTCACACTGACCCTCATTGGGCACGGATCTCACTCACACAGACCCTCACTGGGGGACGGGTCCCACTCACACTGACCCTCACTGGCCACAGGTCCCACAGACACACTGACCCTCACTGGGCACGGGTCTCACTCACACTGACCATCACAGGGAGATGGGTCTCACTTAGACTGAACCTCACTGGGCACAGGTCTCACTCACACTGACCATCACAGGGAGATGGGTCCCACTCACACTGACCCTCACTGGACACGGATCTCACTCACACTGACCCTCAATAGGGCATGTGTCCCACACACTGACCCTCACTGGGGGACGGGTCTCACTCACACTGACCCTCACTGGGGGAGGGGTCTCACTCACACTTACCCTCACTGGCAGATGGGTCTCACTCACACTGACCCGCACTGGGCACAGGTCTCACTCACACTGACCCTCACTGGGCATGGGTCTCACTCACACTAACCCACACTGGGACACGGGTCCCACTCACACTGACCCTCACTGGGACACGGGTCCCACTGACACTGACCATCACAGGGAGATGGGTCCCACAGACAAACTGACCCTCACTGGGCACGGATCTCACTCACACTGACCCTCAATGGGGCACGTGTCCCACACACTGACCCTCACTGGGGGACGGGTCTCACTCACACTGACCCTCACTGGGGGACGGGTCTCACGCACACTGACCCTCACTGGGAGATGGGTCTCACTCACACTGACCCTCACTGGGCACAGGTCTCACTCACACTGGCCCTCACTGGGAATGGGTCTCACTCACACTGACCCTCACTGGGCATGGGTCCCACTCACAGTGACCCTCACTGGGGGACAGGTCCCAGAGACACACTGACCCTCACTGGGCACAGGTCCCACTCACACTGACCTTCACTGGCCACAGGTCCCACAGACACAATGAACCTCACTGGGAGATGGGTCCCATTCACACTGACCCTCACTGGGCACGGGTCTCACTCACACTGACCCTCACTGGGGGATGGTCCCACTCACACTGTCTCTCACTGGGGGACGGGTCTCACACACTGACCCTCACTGGGAGATGTTCCACTCACAAGGACCCTCACTGGGCATGGGTCCTACAGACACACCGACCCTCACTGGGAGATGGGTCTCACTCACACTGACCCTCACTGGTCACAGGTCCCACTCACACTGAACATCACAGGGAGATGGGTCTCACTCACACTGACCCTCACTGGGCACTGATCTCACTCACACTGACCCTCACTGGGGGACGGGTCTCACTCACACTGACCCTCACTGGGCATGGGTCTCACTCACACTGACCCTCACTGGGACACGGGTCCCACTCGCACTGACCATCACAGGGAGATGGGTCTCACTCACACTGACCCTCCCTGGGCACAGGTCTCACTCACACTGACCATCACAGGGAGATGGGTCTCACTCACACTGGCCATTACTGGGAGATGGGTCCCACAGACACACTGACCCTCACTGGGGGATGGGTCCCACACACTGACCCTCACTGGGCACGGATCTCACTCACACTGACTCTCAATTGGGGATGGGTCCCACACACTGACCCTCACTGGGGGACGGGTCTCACTCACACTGACCCTCACTGGGCACGGGTCCCACTCACAGTGACCCTCACTGGGGGACAGGTCCCACAGACACACTGACCCTCACTGGGCACGGGTCCCACTCACACTGACCCTCACTGGCCACAGGTCCCACAGACACACTGACCCTCACTGGGAGATGGGTCCAATTCACACTGACCCTCACTGGGGGACGGTCCCAATCACACTGGCTCTCACTGGAGGACGGGTCTCACACACTGACCCTCACTGGGAGATGTTCCACTCCCACGGACCCTCACTGGGAAACGGGTCCCACTCACACTGACCCTCACTGGGACACGGGTCCCACTCACACTGACCATCACAGGGAGATGGGTCCCACAGACACACTGACCCTCACTGGGAACGGGTCTCACTCACACTGACCCTCACTGGGCAAGGATCTCACTCACACTGACCCTCAATGGGGCATGGGTCCCACACACTGACCCTCACTGGGGGATGGGTCCCACACACTGACCCTCACTGGGGGAACGGGTCTCACTCACACTGACCCTCACTGGGGGACGGGTCTCACTCACACTGACCCTCACTGGGAGATGGGTCTCACTCACACTGACCCTCACTGGGCACAGGTCTCACTCACACTGACCCTCAAAGGGAGATGGGTCTCACTCACACTGACCCACACTGGGCACGGGTCCCACTCACAGTGACCCTCACTGGGGGACAGGTCCCACAGACACACTGACCCTCACTGGGCACGGGTCCCACTCACACTGACCCTCACTGGCCACAGGTCCCACAGACACACTGACCCTCACTGGGGGATGGGTCCCACACACTGGCTCTCACTGGGGGACGGGTCTCACACAGTGACCCTCACTGGGAGATGTTCCACTCACACGGACACTCACTGGGAAACAGGTCCCACTCACACTGACCCTCACTGGGCACGGGTCCCACAGACACACTGACCCTCACTGGGAGATGGGCCTCACTCACACTGACCCTCACTGGTCACGGGTCCCACTCACACTGACCCTCACTGGGACACGGGTTCCACTCAGACTGACCATCACAGGGAGATGAGTCTCACTCACACTGACCCTCACTGGGGGACGGGTCTCACTCACACTGACCCTCACTGAGGGAGGGGTCTCACTCACACTTACCCTCACTGGCAGATGGGTCTCACTCACACTGACCCGCACTGGGCATGGGTCTCACTCACACTGACCCACACTGGGACACGGGTCCCACTCACACTGACCCTCACTGGGACACGGGTCCCACTGACACTGACCATCACAGGGAGATGGGTCCCACAGACAAACTGACCCTCACTGGGCACGGATCTCACTCACACTGACCCTCAATGGGGCACGTGTCCCACACACTGACCCTCACTGGGGGACGGGTCTCACTCACACTGACCCTCACTGGGGGACGGGTCTCACGCACACTGACCCTCACTGGGAGATGGGTCTCACTCACACTGACCCTCACTGGGCACAGGTCTCACTCACACTGGCCCTCACTGGGAGATGGGTCTCACTCACACTGACCCTCACTGGGTATGGGTCCCACTCACAGTGACCCTCACTGGGGGACAGGTCCCAGAGACACACTGACCCTCACTGGGCACGGGTCCCACTCACACTGACCTTCACTGGCCACAGGTCCCACAGACACAATGAACCTCACTGGCAGATGGGTCCCATTCACACTGACCCTCACTGGGCACGGGTCTCACTCACACTGACCCTCACTGGGGGATGGTCCCACTCACACTGTCTCTCACTGGGGGACGGGTCTCACACACTGACCCTCACTGGGAGATGTTCCACTCACAAGGACCCTCACTGGGCACGGGTCCTACAGACACACCGACCCTCACTGGGAGATGGGTCTCACTCACACTGACCCTCACTGGTCACAGGTCCCACTCACACTGAACATCACAGGGAGATGGGTCTCACTCACACTGACCCTCACTGGGCACTGATCTCACTCACACTGGCCCTCACTGGGGGACGGGTCTCACTCACACTGACCCTCACTGGGCATGGGTCTCACTCACACTGACCCTCACTGGGACACGGGTCCCACTCGCACTGACCATCACAGGGAGATGGGTCTCACTCACACTGACCCTCCCTGGGCACAGGTCTCACTCACACTGACCATCACAGGGAGATGGGTCTCACTCACACTGGCCATCACTGGGAGATGGGTCCCACAGACACACTGACCCTCACTGGGGGATGGGTCCCACACACTGACCCTCACTGGGCACGGATCTCACTCACACTGACTCTCAATTGGGGATGGGTCCCACACACTGACCCTCACTGGGGGACGGGTCTCACTCACACTGACCCTCACTGGGCACGGGTCCCACTCACAGTGACCCTCACTGGGGGACAGGTCCCACAGACACACTGACCCTCACTGGGCACGGGTCCCACTCACACTGACCCTCACTGGCCACAG
This sequence comes from Mobula hypostoma, assembly GCF_963921235.1. Classification (NCBI taxonomy): domain Eukaryota; kingdom Metazoa; phylum Chordata; class Chondrichthyes; order Myliobatiformes; family Myliobatidae; genus Mobula; species Mobula hypostoma. The sequence goes on from NC_086115.1 coordinate 17,639,483, forward strand.
GTCCCACAGACACACTGACCCTCACTGGGAGATGGGTCCAATTCACACTGACCCTCACTGGGGGACGGTCCCAATCACACTGGCTCTCACTGGAGGACGGGTCTCACACACTGACCCTCACTGGGAGATGTTCCACTCCCACGGACCCTCACTGGGAAACGGGTCCCACTCACACTGACCCTCACTGGGACACGGGTCCCACTCACACTGACCATCACAGGGAGATGGGTCCCACAGACACACTGACCCTCACTGGGAACGGGTCTCACTCACACTGACCCTCACTGGGCAAAGATCTCACTCACACTGACCCTCAATGGGGCATGGGTCCCACACACTGACCCTCACTGGGGGAACGGGTCTCACTCACACTGACCCTCACTGGGGGACGGGTCCCACTCACACTGACCTTCACTGGGAGATGGGTCTCACTCACACTGACCCTCACTGGGCACAGGTCTCACTCACACTGACCCTCAAAGGGAGATGGGTCTCACTCACACTGACCCACACTGGGCACGGGTCCCACTCACAGTGACCCTCACTGGGGGACAGGTCCCACAGACACACTGACCCTCACTGGGCACGGGTCCCACTCACACTGACCCTCACTGGGGGATGGGTCCCACACACTGGCTCTCACTGGGGGACGGGTCTCACACAGTGACCCTCACTGTGAGATGTTCCACTCACACAGACACTCACTGGGAAACAGGTCCCACTCACACTGACCCTCACTGGGCACGGGTCCCACAGACACACTGACCCTCACTGGGAGATGGGCCTCACTCACACTGACCCTCACTGGTCACGGGTCCCACTCACACTGACCCTCACTGGGACACGGGTTCCACTAATACTGACCATCACAGGGAGATGAGTCTCACTCACACTGACCCTCACTGGGCACAGGTCTCACTCACACTGACCCTCACTGGGCACGGACCTCAATCACACAGACCCTCACTGGGGGACGCGTCCCACTCACACTGACCCTCACTGGCCACAGGTCCCACAGAAACACTGACCCTCACTGGGCACGGGTCTCACTCACAAGGACCATCACAGGGAGATGGGTCTCACTCACACTGACCCTCACTGGGCACAGATCTCACTCACACTGACCCTCAATAGGGCATGTGTCCCACACACTGACCCTCACTGGGGGACGGGTCTCACTCACACTGACCCTCACTGAGGGAGGGGTCTCACTCACACTTACCCTCACTGGCAGATGGGTCTCACTCACACTGACCCTCACTGGGCACAGGTCTCACTCACACTGACCATCACAGGGAGATGGGTCCCACTCACACTGACCCTCACTGGGACACGGGTCCCACTGACACTGACCATCACAGCGAGATGGGTCCCACAGACAAACTGACCCTCACTGGGCACGGATCTCACTCACACTGACCCTCAATGGGGTACGTGTCCCACACACTGACCCTCACTGGGGGACGTGTCTCACTCACACTGACCCTCACTGGGGGACGTGTCTCACTCACACTGACCCTCACTGGGGGACGGGTCTCACTCACACTGATCCTCACTGGGAGATGGGTCTCACTCACACTGACCCTCACTGGGCATGGGTCCCACTCACAGTGACCCTCAGTGGTGGACAGGTCCCACAGACACACTGACCCTCACTGGGCACGGGTCCCACTCACACTGACCCTCACTGGCCACAGGTCCCACAGACACAATGAACCTCACTGGGAGATGGGTCCCATTCACACTGACCCTCACTGGGCACGGGTCTCACTCACACTGACACTCACTGGGGGATGGTCCCACTCACACTGTCTATCACTGGGGGACGGGTCTCACACACTGACCCTCACTGGGACACGGGTCCCACTCACACTGAACATCACAGGGAGATGGGTCTCACTCACACTGACCCTCACTGGGCACTGATCTCACTCACACTGACCCTCACTGGCGGACGGGTCTCACTCACACTGACCCTCACTGGGCATGGGTCTCACTCACACTGACCCTCACTGGGACACGGGTCCCACTCGCACTGACCATCACAGGGAGATGGGTCTCACTCACACTGACCCTCCCTGGGCACAGGTCTCACTCACACTGACCATCACAGGGGGAGGGTTCTCACTCACACTGGCCATCACAGGGAGATGGGTCCCACAGACACACTGACCCTCACTGGGGGATGGGTCCCACACACTGACCCTCACTGGGCATGGATCTCACTCAGACTGACCCTCAATGGGGGATGGGTCCCACACACTGACCCTAACTGGGGGACGGGTCTCACTCACACTGACCCTCTCTGGGCACGGGTCCCACTCACAGTGACCCTCACTGGGGGACAGGTCCGACAGACACACTGACCCTCACTGGGCACGGGTCCCACTCACACTGACCCTCACTGGGCACAGGTCCCACAGACACACTGACCCTCACTGGGAGATGGGTCCAATTCACACTGACCCTCACTGGGGGACGGTCCCAATCACACTGGCTGTCACTGGGGGACGGGTCTCACACACTGACCCTCACTGGGAGATGTTCCACTCCCACGGTCCCTCACTGGGAAACGGGTCCCACTCACACTGACCCTCACTGGGCACAGGTCTCACTCACACTGACCCTCACTGGGAGATGGGTCTCACTCACACTGACCCTCACTGGACACAGGTCTCACTCAAACTGACCCTCACTGGGCACGGGTCCCACTCACAGTGACCCCCACTGGGGAACAGGTCCCACAGACACACTGACCCTCACTGGGCACGGGTCCCACTCACAATGACTCTCACTGGCCACAGGTCCCACAGACACACTGACCCTCACTGGGCACGGGTCCCACTCACACTGGCCCTCACTGCGAGATGGGTCTCACTCACTGACCCTCACTGGGACACGGGTCCCACTCACACTGACCATCACAGGGAGATGGGTCTCACTCACACTGACCCTCACTGGGCACAGGTCTCACTCACACTGACCCTCACTGGGCACAGATCTCACTCACACTGACCCTCACTGGGGGACGGGTCTCACTCACACTGACCCTCACTGGGCACGGGTCTCACTCACACTGACCCTCACAGGGAGATGGGTCTCACTCACACTGACCCTCACTGGGCACAGGTCTCACTCACACTGACCCTCACTGGGCACGGACCTCACTCACACAGACCCTCACTGGGGGACGGGTCCCACTCACACTGACCCTCACTGGCCACAGGTCCCACAGACACACTGACCCTCACTGGGCACGGGTCTCACTCACAAGGACCATCACAGGGAGATGGGTCTCACTCACACTGACCCTCACTGGGCACAGGTCTCACTCACACTGACCATCACAGGGAGATGGGTCCCACTCACACTGACCCTCACTGGGCACAGATCTCACTCACACTGACCCTCAATAGGGCATGTGTCCCACACACTGACCCTCACTGGGGGACGGGTCTCACTCACACTGACCCTCACTGGGGGAGGGGTCTCACTCACACTTACCCTCACTGGCAGATGGGTCTCACTCACACTGACCCTCACTGGGCACAGGTCTCACTCACACTGACCCTCACTGGGCATGGGTCTCACTCACACTGACCCTCACTGGGACACGGGTCCCACTCACACTGACCATCACAGGGAGATGGGTCTCACTCACACTGACCCTCACTGGGCACAGGTCTCACTCACACTGACCATCACAGGGAGATGGGTCCCCTCACACTGACCCTCACTGGGACACGGGTCCCACTGACACTGACCATCACAGCGAGATGGGTCCCACAGACAAACTGACCCTCACTGGGCACGGATCTCACTCACACTGACCCTGAATGGGGCACGTGTCCCACACACTGACCCTCACTGGGGGACGGGTCTCACTCACACTGACCCTCACTGGGGGACGGGTCTCACTCACACTGATCCTCACTGGGAGATGGGTCTCACTCACACTGACCCTTACTGGGCACAGGTCTCACTCACACTGGCCCTCACTGGGAGATGGGTCTCACTCACACTGACCCTCACTGGGCATGGGTCCCACTCACAGTGACCCTCAGTGGTGGACAGGTCCCACAGACACACTGACCCTCACTGGGCACGGGTCCCACTCACACTGACCCTCACTGGCCACAGGTCCCACAGACACAATGAACCTCACTGGGAGATGGGTCCCATTCACACTGACCCTCACTGGGCACGGGTCTCACTCACACTGACACTCACTGGGGGATGGTCCCACTCACACTGTCTCTCACTGGGGGACGGGTCTCACACACTGACCCTCACTGGGACACGGGTCCCACTCACACTGAACATCACTGGGAGATGGGTCTCACTCACACTGACCCTCACTGGGCACTGATCTCACTCACACTGACCCTCACTGGCGGACGGGTCTCACTCACACTGACCCTCACTGGGGGATGGTCCCACTCACACTGTCTCTCACTGGGGGACGGGTCTCACACACTGACCCTCACTGGGAGATGTTCCACTCACAAGGAACCTCACTGGGCACGGGTCCTACAGACACACCGACCCTCACTGGGAGATGGGTCTCACTCACACTGACCCTCACTGGTCACAGGTCCCACTCACACTGAACATCACAGGGAGATGGGTCTCACTCACACTGACCCTCACTGGGCACTGATCTCACTCACACTGGCCCTCACTGGGGGACGGGTCTCACTCACACTGACCCTCACTGGTCACGGGTCCCACTCACACTGACCCTCACTGGGACACGGGTCCCACTAACACTGACCATCACAGGGAGATGGGTCTCACTCACACTGACCCTCACTGGGCACAGGTCTCACTCACACTGACCCTCATTGGGCACGGATCTCACTCACACAGACCCTCACTGGGGGACGGGTCCCACTCACACTGACCCTCACTGGCCACAGGTCCCACAGACACACTGACCCTCACTGGGCACGGGTCTCACTCACACTGACCATCACAGGGAGATGGGTCTCACTTAGACTGAACCTCACTGGGCACAGGTCTCACTCACACTGACCATCACAGGGAGATGGGTCCCACTCACACTGACCCTCACTGGACACGGATCTCACTCACACTGACCCTCAATAGGGCATGTGTCCCACACACTGACCCTCACTGGGGGACGGGTCTCACTCACACTGACCCTCACTGGGGGAGGGGTCTCACTCACACTGACCCTCACTGGCAGATGGGTCTCACTCACACTGACCCTCACTGGGCACAGGTCTCACTCACACTGACCCTCACTGGGCATGGGTCTCACTCACACTGACCCACACTGGGACACGGGTCCCACTCACACTGACCCTCACTGGGACACGGGTCCCACTGACACTGACCATCACAGGGAGATGGGTCCCACAGACAAACTGACCCTCACTGGGCACGGATCTCACTCACACTGACCCTCAATGGGGCACGTGTCCCACACACTGACCCTCACTGGGGGACGGGTCTCACTCACACTGACCCTCACTGGGGGACGGGTCTCACGCACACTGACCCTCACTGGGAGATGGGTCTCACTCACACTGACCCTCACTGGGCACAGGTCTCACTCACACTGGCCCTCACTGGGAGATGGGTCTCACTCACACTGACCCTCACTGGGCACGGGTCCCACTCACAGTGACCCTCACTGGGGGACAGGTCCCACAGACACACTGACCCTCACTGGGCACGGGTCCCACTCACACTGACCCTCACTGGCCACAGGTCCCACAGACACACTGACCCTCACTGGGAGATGGGTCCCATTCACACTGACCCTCACTGGGCACGGGTCTCACTCACACTCACCCTCACTGAGGGACGGTCCCACTCACACTGGCTCTCACCTGGGGACGGGTCTCACACACTGACCCTCACTGGGAGATGTTCCACTCACACGGACACTCACTGGGAAACGGGGCCCACTCACACTGACCATCACTGGGCACGGGTCCCACAGACACACTGACCCTCACTGGGAGATGGGCCTCACTCACACTGACCCTCACTGGTCACAGGTCCCACTCACACTGACCCTCACAGGGACACGGGTCCCACTCACACTGACCATCACAGGGAGATGGGTCTCACTCACACTGACCCTCACTGGGCACAGGTCTCACTCACACTGACCCTCACTGGGCACGGATCTCACTCACACAGACCCTCACTGGGGGACGGGTCCCACTCACACTGACCCTCACTGGCCACAGGTCCCACAGACACACTGACCCTCACTGGGCACGGGTCTCACTCACACTGACCATCACAGGGAGATGGGTCTCACTTAGACTGAACCTCACTGGGCACAGGTCTCACTCACACTGACCATCACAGGGAGATGGGTCCCACTCACACTGACCCTCACTGGGGGACGGGTCTCACTCACACTGACCCTCACTGGGGGAGGGGTCTCACTCACACTTACCCTCACTGGCAGATGGGTCTCACTCACACTGACCCGCACTGGGCACAGGTCTCACTCACACTGACCCTCACTGGGCATGGGTCTCACTCACACTAACCCACACTGGGACACGGGTCCCACTCACACTGACCCTCACTGGGACACGGGTCCCACTGACACTGACCATCACAGGGAGATGGGTCCCACAGACAAACTGACCCTCACTGGGCACGGATCTCACTCACACTGACCCTCACTGGAGGACGGGTCTCACGCACACTGACCCTCACTGGGAGATGGGTCTCACTCACACTGACCCTCACTGGGCACAGGTCTCACTCACACTGGCCCTCACTGGGAATGGGTCTCACTCACACTGACCCTCACTGGGCATGGGTCCCACTCACAGTGACCCTCACTGGGGGACAGGTCCCAGAGACACACTGACCCTCACTGGGCACAGGTCCCACTCACACTGACCTTCACTGGCCACAGGTCCCACAGACACAATGAACCTCACTGGGAGATGGGTCCCATTCACACTGACCCTCACTGGGCACGGGTCTCACTCACACTGACCCTCACTGGGGGATGGTCCCACTCACACTGTCTCTCACTGGGGGACGGGTCTCACACACTGACCCTCACTGGGAGATGTTCCACTCACAAGGACCCTCACTGGGCATGGGTCCTACAGACACACCGACCCTCACTGGGAGATGGGTCTCACTCACACTGACCCTCACTGGTCACAGGTCCCACTCACACTGAACATCACAGGGAGATGGGTCTCACTCACACTGACCCTCACTGGGCACTGATCTCACTCACACTGACCCTCACTGGGGGACGGGTCTCACTCACACTGACCCTCACTGGGCATGGGTCTCACTCACACTGACCCTCACTGGGACACGGGTCCCACTCGCACTGACCATCACAGGGAGATGGGTCTCACTCACACTGACCCTCCCTGGGCACAGGTCTCACTCACACTGACCATCACAGGGAGATGGGTCTCACTCACACTGGCCATCACTGGGAGATGGGTCCCACAGACACACTGACCCTCACTGGGGGATGGGTCCCACACACTGACCCTCACTGGGCACGGATCTCACTCACACTGACTCTCAATTGGGGATGGGTCCCACACACTGACCCTCACTGGGGGACGGGTCTCACTCACACTGACCCTCACTGGGCACGGGTCCCACTCACAGTGACCCTCACTGGGGGACAGGTCCCACAGACACACTGACCCTCACTGGGCACGGGTCCCACTCACACTGACCCTCACTGGGCACGGGTCTCACTCACACTGACCCTCACTGGGAGATGGGTCTCACTCACACTGACCCTCACTGGGGGACGGGTCCCACTCACACTGACCCTCACTGGGGGACGGGTCTCACTCACACTGACCCTCACTGGGCATGGGTCTCACTCACACTGACCCTCACTGGGACACGGGTCCCACTCACACTGACCATCACAGGGAGATGGGTCTCACTCACACTGACCCTCACTGGACACAGGTCTCACTCACACTGACCATCACAGGGAGATGGGTCCCACTCACACTGACCCTCACTGGGACACGGGTCCCACTCACACTGACCATCACAGGGAGATGGGTCCCACAGACACACTGACCCTCACTGGGACACGGGTCCCACTCACACTGACCATCACTGTGCACAGATCTCACTCACACTGTCCCTCAATGGGGCATGGGTCCCACACACTGACCCTCACTGGGGGATGGGTCCCACACACTGACCCTCACTGGGGGACGGGTCTCACTCACACTGACCCTCACTGGGGGATGGGTCTCACTCACACTGACCCTCACTGGGAGATGGGTCTCACTCACACTGACCCTCACTGGGCACAGGTCTCACTCACACTGACCCTCAAAGGGAGATGGGTCTCACTCACACTGACCCACACTGGGCACGGGTCCCACTCACAGTGACCCTCACTGGGGGACAGGTCCCACAGACACACTGACCCTCACTGGGCACGGGTCCCACTCACACTGACCCTCACTGGCCACAGGTCCCACAGACACACTGACCCTCACTGGGAGATGGGTCCCATTCACACTGACCCTCACTGGGGACGGGTCTCACTCACACTGACCCTCACTGTGGGACGGTCCCACTCACACTGGCTGTCACTGGGGGACGGGTCTCACACACTGACCCTCACTGGGAGATGTTCCACTCACACGGACCCTCACTGGGAAACGGGTCCCACTCACACTGACCCTCACTGGGCACGGGTCCCACAGACACACTGACCCTCACTGGGAGATGGGCCTCACTCACACTGACCCTCACTGGTCACGGGTCCCACTCACACTGACCCTCACTGGGACACGGGTCCCACTAACACTGACCATCACAGGGAGATGGGTCTCACTCACACTGACCCTCACTGGGCACAGGTCTCACTCACACTGACCCTCACTGGGCACGGATCTCACTCACACAGACCCTCACTGGGGGACAGGTCCCACTCACACTGACCCTCACTGGCCACAGGTCCCACAGACACACTGACCCTCACTGGGCACGGGTCTCACTCACACTGACCATCACAGGGAGATGGGTCTCACTCACACTGACCCTCACTGGGCACAGGTCTCACTCACACTGACCATCACAGGGAGATGGGTCCCACTCACACTGACCCTCACTGGACACGGATCTCACTCACACTGACCCTCAATAGGGCATGTGTCCCACACACTGACCCTCACTGGGGGACGGGTCTCACTCACACTGACCCTCACTGGGGGAGGGGTCTCACTCACACTTACCCTCACTGGCAGATGGGTCTCACTCACACTGACCCGCACTGGGCACAGGTCTCACTCACACTGACCCTCACTGGGCATGGGTCTCACTCACACTAACCCACACTGGGACACGGGTCCCACTCACACTGACCCTCACTGGGACACGGGTCCCACTGACACTGACCATCACAGGGAGATGGGTCCCACAGACAAACTGACCCTCACTGGGCACGGATCTCACTCACACTGACCCTCAATGGGGCACGTGTCCCACACACTGACCCTCACTGGGGGACGGGTCTCACTCACACTGACCCTCACTGGGGGACGGGTCTCACGCACACTGACCCTCACTGGGAGATGGGTCTCACTCACACTGACCCTCACTGGGCACAGGTCTCACTCACACTGGCCCTCACTGGGAATGGGTCTCACTCACACTGACCCTCACTGGGCATGGGTCCCACTCACAGTGACCCTCACTGGGGGACAGGTCCCAGAGACACACTGACCCTCACTGGGCACAGGTCCCACTCACACTGACCTTCACTGGCCACAGGTCCCACAGACACAATGAACCTCACTGGGAGATGGGTCCCATTCACACTGACCCTCACTGGGCACGGGTCTCACTCACACTGACCCTCACTGGGGGATGGTCCCACTCACACTGTCTCTCACTGGGGGACGGGTCTCACACACTGACCCTCACTGGGAGATGTTCCACTCACAAGGACCCTCACTGGGCATGGGTCCTACAGACACACCGACCCTCACTGGGAGATGGGTCTCACTCACACTGACCCTCACTGGTCACAGGTCCCACTCACACTGAACATCACAGGGAGATGGGTCTCACTCACACTGACCCTCACTGGGCACTGATCTCACTCACACTGACCCTCACTGGGGGACGGGTCTCACTCACACTGACCCTCACTGGGCATGGGTCTCACTCACACTGACCCTCACTGGGACACGGGTCCCACTCGCACTGACCATCACAGGGAGATGGGTCTCACTCACACTGACCCTCCCTGGGCACAGGTCTCACTCACACTGACCATCACAGGGAGATGGGTCTCACTCACACTGGCCATTACTGGGAGATGGGTCCCACAGACACACTGACCCTCACTGGGGGATGGGTCCCACACACTGACCCTCACTGGGCACGGATCTCACTCACACTGACTCTCAATTGGGGATGGGTCCCACACACTGACCCTCACTGGGGGACGGGTCTCACTCACACTGACCCTCACTGGGCACGGGTCCCACTCACAGTGACCCTCACTGGGGGACAGGTCCCACAGACACACTGACCCTCACTGGGCACGGGTCCCACTCACACTGACCCTCACTGGCCACAGGTCCCACAGACACACTGACCCTCACTGGGAGATGGGTCCAATTCACACTGACCCTCACTGGGGGACGGTCCCAATCACACTGGCTCTCACTGGAGGACGGGTCTCACACACTGACCCTCACTGGGAGATGTTCCACTCCCACGGACCCTCACTGGGAAACGGGTCCCACTCACACTGACCCTCACTGGGACACGGGTCCCACTCACACTGACCATCACAGGGAGATGGGTCCCACAGACACACTGACCCTCACTGGGAACGGGTCTCACTCACACTGACCCTCACTGGGCAAGGATCTCACTCACACTGACCCTCAATGGGGCATAGGTCCCACACACTGACCCTCACTGGGGGATGGGTCCCACACACTGACCCTCACTGGGGGAACGGGTCTCACTCACACTGACCCTCACTGGGGGACGGGTCTCACTCACACTGACCCTCACTGGGAGATGGGTCTCACTCACACTGACCCTCACTGGGCACAGGTCTCACTCACACTGACCCTCAAAGGGAGATGGGTCTCACTCACACTGACCCACACTGGGCACGGGTCCCACTCACAGTGACCCTCACTGGGGGACAGGTCCCACAGACACACTGACCCTCACTGGGCACGGGTCCCACTCACACTGACCCTCACTGGCCACAGGTCCCACAGACACACTGACCCTCACTGGGGGATGGGTCCCACACACTGGCTCTCACTGGGGGACGGGTCTCACACAGTGACCCTCACTGTGAGAAGTTCCACTCACACGGACACTCACTGGGAAACAGGTCCCACTCACACTGACCCTCACTGGGCACGGGTCCCACAGACACACTGACCCTCACTGGGAGATGGGCCTCACTCACACTGACCCTCACTGGTCACGGGTCCCACTCACACTGACCCTCACTGGGACACGGGTTCCACTAATACTGACCATCACAGGGAGATGAGTCTCACTCACACTGACCCTCACTGGGGGACGGGTCTCACTCACACTGACCCTCACTGAGGGAGGGGTCTCACTCACACTTACCCTCACTGGCAGATGGGTCTCACTCACACTGACCCGCACTGGGCATGGGTCTCACTCACACTGACCCACACTGGGACACGGGTCCCACTCACACTGACCCTCACTGGGACACGGGTCCCACTGACACTGACCATCACAGGGAGATGGGTCCCACAGACAAACTGACCCTCACTGGGCACGGATCTCACTCACACTGACCCTCAATGGGGCACGTGTCCCACACACTGACCCTCACTGGGGGACGGGTCTCACTCACACTGACCCTCACTGGGGGACGGGTCTCACTCACACTGACCCTCACTGGGAGATGGGTCTCACTCACACTGACCCTCACTGGGCACAGGTCTCACTCACACTGGCCCTCACTGGGAGATGGGTCTCACTCACACTGACCCTCACTGGGCATGGGTCCCACTCACAGTGACCCTCACTGGGGGACAGGTCCCAGAGACACACTGACCCTCACTGGGCACGGGTCCCACTCACACTGACCTTCACTGGCCACAGGTCCCACAGACACAATGAACCTCACTGGGAGATGGGTCCCATTCACACTGACCCTCACTGGGCACGGGTCTCACTCACACTGACCCTCACTGGGGGATGGTCCCACTCACACTGTCTCTCACTGGGGGACGGGTCTCACACACTGACCCTCACTGGGAGATGTTCCACTCACAAGGACCCTCACTGGGCACGGGTCCTACAGACACACCGACCCTCACTGGGAGATGGGTCTCACTCACACTGACCCTCACTGGTCACAGGTCCCACTCACACTGAACATCACAGGGAGATGGGTCTCACTCACACTGACCCTCACTGGGCACTGATCTCACTCACACTGGCCCTCACTGGGGGACGGGTCTCACTCACACTGACCCTCACTGGGCATGGGTCTCACTCACACTGACCCTCCCTGGGCACAGGTCTCACTCACACTGACCATCACAGGGAGATGGGTCTCACTCACACTGACCCTCCCTGGGCACAGGTCTCACTCACACTGACCATCACAGGGAGATGGGTCTCACTCACACTGGCCATCACTGGGAGATGGGTCCCACAGACACACTGACCCTCACTGGGGGATGGGTCCCACACACTGACCCTCACTGGGCACGGATCTCACTCACACTGACTCTCAATTGGGGATGGGTCCCACACACTGACCCTCACTGGGGGACGGGTCTCACTCACACTGACCCTCACTGGGCACGGGTCCCACTCACAGTGACCCTCACTGGGGGACAGGTCCCACAGACACACTGACCCTCACTGGGCACGGGTCCCACTCACACTGACCCTCACTGGCCACAGGTCCCACAGACACACTGACCCTCACTGGGAGATGGGTCCAATTCACACTGACCCTCACTGGGGGACGGTCCCAATCACACTGGCTGTCACTGGGGGACGGGTCTCACACACTGACCCTCACTGGGAGATGTTCCACTCCCACGGTCCCTCACTGGGAAACGGGTCCCACTCACACTGACCCTCACTGGGACACGGGTCCCACTCACACTGACCATCACAGGGAGATGGGTCCCACAGACACACTGACCCTCACTGGGAACGGGTCTCACTCACACTGACCCTCACTGGGCAAAGATCTCACTCACACTGACCCTCAATGGGGCATGGGTCCCACACACTGACCCTCACTGGGGGATGGGTCCCACACACTGACCCTCACTGGGGGAACGGGTCTCACTCACACTGACCCTCACTGGGGGACGGGTCTCACTCACACTGACCCTCACTGGGAGATGGGTCTCACTCACACTGACCCTCACTGGGCACAGGTCTCACTCACACTGACCCTCAAAGGGAGATGGGTCTCACTCACACTGACCCACACTGGGCACGGGTCCCACTCACAGTGACCCTCACTGGGGGACAGGTCCCACAGACACACTGACCCTCACTGGGCACGGGTCCCACTCACACTGACCCTCACTGGGGGATGGGTCCCACACACTGGCTCTCACTGGGGGACGGGTCTCACACAGTGACCCTCACTGTGAGATGTTCCACTCACACGGACACTCACTGGGAAACAGGTCCCACTCACACTGACCCTCACTGGGCACGGGTCCCACAGACACACTGACCCTCACTGGGAGATGGGCCTCACTCACACTGACCCTCACTGGTCACGGGTCCCACTCACACTGACCCTCACTGGGACACGGGTTCCACTAATACTGACCATCACAGGGAGATGAGTCTCACTCACACTGACCCTCACTGGGCGCAGGTCTCACTCACACTGACCCTCACTGGGCACGGACCTCAATCACACAGACCCTCACTGGGGGACGCGTCCCACTCACACTGACCCTCACTGGCCACAGGTCCCACAGACACACTGACCCTCACTGGGCACGGGTCTCACTCACAAGGACCATCACAGGGAGATGGGTCTCACTCACACTGACCCTCACTGGGCACAGGTCTCACTCACACTGACCCTCAATAGGGCATGTGTCCCACACACTGACCCTCACTGGGGGACGGGTCTCACTCACACTGACCCTCACTGAGGGAGGGGTCTCACTCACACTTACCCTCACTGGCAGATGGGTCTCACTCACACTGACCCTCACTGGGCACAGGTCTCACTCACACTGACCATCACAGGGAGATGGGTCCCACTCACACTGACCCTCACTGGGACACGGGTCCCACTGACACTGACCATCACAGCGAGATGGGTCCCACAGACAAACTGACCCTCACTGGGCACGGATCTCACTCACACTGACCCTCAATGGGGTACGTGTCCCACACACTGACCCTCACTGGGGGACGTGTCTCACTCACACTGACCCTCACTGGGGGACGGGTCTCACTCACACTGATCCTCACTGGGAGATGGGTCTCACTCACACTGACCCTTACTGGGCATGGGTCCCACTCACAGTGACCCTCAGTGGTGGACAGGTCCCACAGACACACTGACCCTCACTGGGCACGGGTCCCACTCACACTGACCCTCACTGGCCACAGGTCCCACAGACACAATGAACCTCACTGGGAGATGGGTCCCATTCACACTGACCCTCACTGGGCACGGGTCTCACTCACACTGACACTCACTGGGGGATGGTCCCACTCACACTGTCTATCACTGGGGGACGGGTCTCACACACTGACCCTCACTGGGACACGGGTCCCACTCACACTGAACATCACAGGGAGATGGGTCTCACTCACACTGACCCTCACTGGGCACTGATCTCACTCACACTGACCCTCACTGGCGGACGGGTCTCACTCACACTGACCCTCACTGGGCATGGGTCTCACTCACACTGACCCTCACTGGGACACGGGTCCCACTCGCACTGACCATCACAGGGAGATGGGTCTCACTCACACTGACCCTCCCTGGGCACAGGTCTCACTCACACTGACCATCACAGGGAGATGGGTCTCACTCACACTGGCCATCACAGGGAGATGGGTCCCACAGAC
Organism: Mobula hypostoma; assembly: GCF_963921235.1. Classification (NCBI taxonomy): domain Eukaryota; kingdom Metazoa; phylum Chordata; class Chondrichthyes; order Myliobatiformes; family Myliobatidae; genus Mobula; species Mobula hypostoma. The sequence continues at coordinate 17,654,591 of NC_086115.1, forward strand.
ACACTGACCCTCACTGGGGGATGGGTCCCACACACTGACCCTCACTGGGCATGGATCTCACTCACACTGACCCTCAATGGGGGATGGGTCCCACACACTGACCCTAACTGGGGGACGGGTCTCACTCACACTGACCCTCACTGGGCACGGGTCCCACTCACAGTGACCCTCACTGGGGGACAGGTCCGACAGACACACTGACCCTCACTGGGCACGGGTCCCACTCACACTGACCCTCACGGGCCACAGGTCCCACAGACACACTGACCGTCACTGGGAGATGGGTCCAATTCACACTGACCCTCACTGGGGGACGGTCCCAATCACACTGGCTCTCACTGGGGGACGGGTCTCACACACTGACCCTCACTGGGAGATGTTCCACTCCCACGGACCCTCACTGGGAAACAGGTCCCACTCACATTGACCCTCACTGGGCACAGGTCTCACTCACACTGACCCTCACTGGGAGATGGGTCTCACTCACACTGACCCTCACTGGACACAGGTCTCACTCAAACTGACCCTCACTGGGCACGGGTCCCACTCACAGTGACCCCTACTGGGGAACAGGTCCCACAGACACACTGACCCTCACTGGGCACGGGTCCCACTCACAATGACTCTCACTGGCCACAGGTCCCACAGACACACTGACCCTCACTGGGCACGGGTCCCACTCACACTGGCCCTCACTGGGAGATGGGTCTCACTCCCTGACCCTCACTGGGACACGGGTCCCACTCATACTGACCATCACAGGGAGATGGGTCTCACTCACACTGACCCTCACTGGGCACAGGTCTCACTCACACTGACCCTCACTGGGCACAGATCTCACTCACACTGACCCTCACTGGGGGAGGGGTCTCACTCACACTGACCCTCACTGGTCACGGGTCCCACTCACACTGACCCTCACAGGGAGATGGGTCTCACTTACACTGACCCTCACTGGGCACAGGTCTCACTCACACTGACCCTCACTGGGCACGGACCTCACTCACACAGACCCTCACTGGGGGACGGGTCCCACTCACACTGACCCTCACTGGCCACAGGTCCCACAGACACACTGACCCTCACTGGGCACGGGTCTCACTCACAAGGACCATCACAGGGAGATGGGTCTCACTCACACTGACCCTCACTGGGCACAGGTCTCACTCACACTGACCATCACAGGGAGATGGGTCCCACTCACACTGACCCTCACTGGGCACAGATCTCACTCACACTGACCCTCAATAGGGCATGTGTCCCACACACTGACCCTCACTGGGGGACGGGTCTCACTCACACTGACCCTCACTGGGGGAGGGGTCTCACTCACACTTACCCTCACTGGCAGATGGGTCTCACTCACACTGACCCTCACTGGGCACAGGTCTCACTCACACTGACCCTCACTGGGCATGGGTCTCACTCACACTGACCCACACTGGGACACGGGTGCCACTCACACTGACCATCACAGGGAGATGGGTCTCACTCACACTGACCCTCACTGGGCACAGGTCTCACTCACACTGACCATCACAGGGAGATGGGTCCCCTCACACTGACCCTCACTGGGACACGGGTCCCACTGACACTGACCATCACAGCGAGATGGGTCCCACAGACAAACTGACCCTCACTGGGCACGGATCTCACTCACACTGACCCTGAATGGGGCACGTGTCCCACACACTGACCCTCACTGGGGGACGGGTCTCACTCACACTGACCCTCACTGGGAGATGGGTCTCACTCACACTGACCCTTACTGGGCACAGGTCTCACACACACTGGCCCTCACTGGGAGATGGGTCTCACTCACACTGACCCTCACTGGGCATGGGTCCCACTCACAGTGACCCTCAGTGGTGGACAGGTCCCACAGACACACTGACCCTCACTGGGCACGGGTCCCACTCACACTGACCCTCACTGGCCACAGGTCCCACAGACACAATGAACCTCACTGGGAGATGGGTCCCATTCACACTGACCCTCACTGGGCACGGGTCTCACTCACACTGACCCTGACTGGGGGATGGTCCCACTCACACTGTCTCTCACTGGGGGACGGGTCTCACACACTGACCCTCACTGGGACACGGGTCCCACTCACACTGAACATCACAGGGAGATGGGTCTCACTCACACTGACCCTCACTGGGCACTGATCTCACTCACACTGACCCTCACTGGCGGACGGGTCTCACTCACACTGACCCTCACTGGGGGATGGTCCCACTCACACTGTCTCTCACTGGGGGACGGGTCTCACACACTGACCCTCACTGGGAGATGTTCCACTCACAAGGAACCTCACTGGGCACGGGTCCTACAGACACACCGACCCTCACTGGGAGATGGGTCTCACTCACACTGACCCTCACTGGTCACAGGTCCCACTCACACTGAACATCACAGGGAGATGGGTCTCACTCACACTGACCCTCACTGGGCACTGATCTCACTCACACTGGCCCTCACTGGGGGACGGGTCTCACTCACACTGACCCTCACTGGTCACGGGTCCCACTCACACTGACCCTCACTGGGACACGGGTCCCACTCACACTGACCATCACAGGGAGATGGGTCTCACTCACACTGACCCTCACTGGGCACAGCTCTCACTCACACTGACCCTCACTGGGCACGGATCTCACTCACACTGACCCTCACTGGGGGACGGGTCCCACTCACACTGACCCTCACTGGCCACAGGTCCCACAGACACACTGACCCTCACTGGGCACGGGTCTCACTCACACTGACCATCACAGGGAGATGGGTCTCACTCACACTGACCCTCACTGGGCACAGGTCTCACTCACACTGACCATCACAGGGAGATGGGTCCCACTCACACTGACCCTCACTGGACACGGATCTCACTCACACTGACCCTCAATAGGGCATGTGTCCCACACACTGACCCTCACTGGGGGACGGGTCTCACTCACACTGACCCTCACTGGGGGAGGGGTCTCACTCACACATACCCTCACTGGCAGATGGGTCTCACTCACACTGACCCGCACTGGGCACAGGTCTCACTCACACTGACCCTCACTGGGCATGGGTCTCACTCACACTGACCCACACTGGGACACGGGTCCCACTCACACTGACCCTCACTGGGACACGGGTCCCACTGACACTGACCATCACAGGGAGATGGGTCCCACAGACAAACTGACCCTCACTGGGCACGGATCTCACTCACACTGACCCTCAATGGGGCACGTGTCCCACACACTGACCCTCACTGGGGGACGGGTCTCACTCACACTGACCCTCACTGGGGGACGGGTCTCACGCACACTGACCCTCACTGGGAGATGGGTCTCACTCACACTGACCCTCACTGGGCACAGGTCTCACTCACACTGGCCCTCACTGGGAATGGGTCTCACTCACACTGACCCTCACTGGGCATGGGTCCCACTCACAGTGACCCTCACTGGGGGACAGGTCCCAGAGACACACTGACCCTCACTGGGCACGGGTCCCACTCACACTGACCCTCACTGGCCACAGGTCCCACAGACACACTGACCCTCACTGGGAGATGGGTCCCATTCACACTGACCCTCACTGGGCACGGGTCTCACTCACACTGACCCTCACTGGGGGACGGTCCCACTCACACTGGCTCTCACTGGGGGACGGGTCTCACACACTGACCCTCACTGGGAGATGTTCCACTCACACGGACACTCACTGGGAAACGGGGCCCACTCACACTGACCCTCACTGGGCACGGGTCCCACAGACACACTGACCCTCACTGGGAGATGGGCCTCACTCACACTGACCCTCACTGGTCACAGGTCCCACTCACACTGACCCTCACAGGGACACGGGTCCCACTAACACTGACCATCACAGGGAGATGGGTCTCACTCACACTGACCCTCACTGGGCACAGGTCTCACTCACACTGACCCTCACTGGGCACGGATCTCACTCACACTGACCCTCACTGGGGGACGGGTCCCACTCACACTGACCCTCACTGGCCACAGGTCCCACAGACACACTGACCCTCACTGGGCACGGGTCTCACTCACACTGACCATCACTGGGAGATGGGTCTCACTCACACTGACCCTCACTGGGCACAGGTCTCACTCACACTGACCATCACAGGGAGATGGGTCCCACTCACACTGACCCTCACTGGGCACGGATCTCACTCACACTGACCCTCAATAGGGCATGTGTCCCACACACTGACCCTCACTGGGGGACGGGTCTCACTCACACTGACCCTCACTGGGGGAGGGGTCTCACTCACACTTACCCTCACTGGCAGATGGGTCTCACTCACACTGACCCGCACTGGGCACAGGTCTCACTCACACTGACCCTCACTGGGCATGGGTCTCACTCACACTAACCCACACTGGGACACGGGTCCCACTCACACTGACCCTCACTGGGACACGGGTCCCACTCACACTGACCATCACAGGGAGATGGGTCCCACAGACAAACTGACCCTCACTGGGCACGGATCTCACTCACACTGACCCTCACTGGAGGACGGGTCTCACGCACACTGACCCTCACTGGGAGATGGGTCTCACTCACACTGACCCTCACTGGGCACTGATCTCACTCACACTGGCCCTCACTGGGGGACGGGTCTCACTCACACTGACCCTCACTGGGCACGGGTCCCACTCACACTGACCCTCACTGGGACACGGGTCCCACTCACACTGACCATCACAGGGAGATGGGTCTCACTCACACTGACCCTCACTGGGCACAGCTCTCACTCACACTGACCCTCACTGGGCACGGGTCCCACAGACACACTGACCCTCACTGGGGGACGGGTCCCACTCACACTGACCCTCACTGGCCACAGGTCCCACAGACACACTGACCCTCACTGGGCACGGGTCCCACTCACACTGACCATCACAGGGAGATGGGTCTCACTCACACTGACCCTCACTGGGCACAGGTCTCACTCACACTGACCATCACAGGGAGATGGGTCCCACTCACACTGACCCTCACTGGGCACGGATCTCACTCACACTGACCCTCAATGGGGCACGGGTCCCACACACTGACCCTCACTGGGGGACGGGTCTCACTCACACTGACCCTCACTGGGGGATGGATCTCACTCACACTGACCCTCACTGGCAGATGGGTCTCACTCACACTGACCCTCACTGGGCACAGGTCTCACTCACACTGACCCTCACTGGGCATGGGTCTCACTCACACTGACCCTCACTGGGACACGGGTCCCACTCACACTGACCCTCACTGGGACACGGGTCCCACTCACACTGACCATCACAGGGAGATGGGTCCCACAGACACACTGACCCTCACTGGGCACGGGTCTCACTCACACTGACCCTCACTGGGCATGGGTCCCACTCACACTGACCCTCACTGGGGGACGGGTCTCACTCACACTGACCCTCACTGGGGGACGGGTCTCACTCACACTGACCCTCACTGGGAGATGGGTCTCACTCACACTGACCCTCACTGGGCACAGGTCTCACTCACACTGACCCTCACTGGGAGATGGGTCTCACTCACACTGACCCTCACTGGGCACGGGTCCCACTCACAGTGACCCTCACTGGGGGACAGGTCCCACAGACACACTGACCCTCACTGGGCACGGGTCCCACTCACACTGACCCTCACTGGCCACAGGTCCCACAGACACACTGACCCTCACTGGGAGATGGGTCCCATTCACACTGACCCTCACTGGGCACGGGTCTCACTCACACTGACCCTCACTGGGGGACGGTCCCACTCACACTGGCTCTCACTGGGGGACGGGTCTCACACACTGACCCTCACTGGGAGATGTTCCACTCACACGGACCCTCACTGGGAAACGGGTCCCACTCACACTGACCCTCACTGGGGTATGGATCCCACTCACACTGACCCTCACTGGGAGATGGGTCTCACTCACACTGACCCTCACTGGGCACAGGTCTCACTCACACTGACCCTCACTGGGACACGGGTCCCACTCACACTGACCATCACAGGGAGATGGGTCTCACTCACACTGACCCTCACTGGGCACAGGTCTCACTCACACTGACCCTCACTGGGCACAGGTCCCACAGACACACTGACCCTCACTGGGCACGGGTCCCACTCACACTGACCCTCACTGGCCACAGGTCCCACAGACACACTGACCCTCACTGGGCACGGGACCCACTCACACTGACCCTCAATGGGAGGTGGGTCTCACTCACACTGACCTTCACTGGGCACTGGTCTCACTCACACTGACCATCACAGGGAGATGGGTCCCACTCACACTGACCCTCACTGGGGGACGGGTCTCACTCACACTGACCCTCACTGGGGGAGGGGTCTCACTCACACTGACCCTCACTGGGAGATGGGTCTCACTCACACTGACCCTCACTGGGCACAGGTCTCACTCACACTGACCCTCACTGGGCATGGGTCTCACTCACACTGACCCTCACTGGGACACGGGTCCCACTCACACTGACCCTCACTGGGACACGGGTCCCACTGACACTGACCATCACAGGGAGATGGGTCCCACAGACACACTGACCCTCACTGGGCACGGGTCTCACTCACACTGACCCTCACTGGGGGACGGGTCTCACTCACACTGACCCTCACTGGGAGATGGGTCTCACTCACACTGACCCTCACTGGGCACAGGTCTCACTCACACTGGCCCTCACTGGGAGATGGGTCTCACTCACACTGACCCTCACTGGGCATGGGTCCCACTCACAGTGACCCTCACTGGGGGACAGGTCCCACAGACACACTGACCCTCACTGGGCACGGGTCCCACTCACACTGACCCTCACTGGCCACAGGTCCCACAGACACACTGACCCTCACTGGGAGATGGGTCCCATTCACACTGACCCTCACTGGGCACGGGTCTCACTCACACTGACCCTCACTGGGGGATGGTCCCACTCACACTGTCTCTCACTGGGGGACGGGTCTCACACACTGACCCTCACTGGGAGATGTTCCACTCACAAGGACCCTCACTGGGCACGGGTCCTACAGACACACCGACCCTCACTGGGAGATGGGTCTCACTCACACTGACCCTCACTGGTCACAGGTCCCACTCACACTGAACATCACAGGGAGATGGGTCTCACTCACACTGACCCTCACTGGGCACTGGTCTCACTCACACTGACCCTCACTGGGGGACGGGTCTCACTCACACTGACCCTCACTGGGCATGGGTCTCACTCACACTGACCCTCACTGGGACACGGGTCCCACTCGCACTGACCATCACAGGGAGATGGGTCTCACTCACACTGACCCTCCCTGGGCACAGGTCTCACTCACACTGACCATCACAGGGAGATGGGTCTCACTCACACTGGCCATCACAGGGAGATGGGTCCCACAGACACACTGACCCTCACTGGGGGATGGGTCCCACACACTGACCCTCACTGGGCACGGATCTCACTCACACTGACCCTCAATGGGGGATGGGTCCCACACACTGACCCTCACTGGGGGACGGGTCTCACTCACACTGACCCTCACTGGGCACGGGTCCCACTCACAGTGACCCTCACTGGGGGACAGGTCCCACAGACACACTGACCCTCACTGGGCACGGGTCCCACTCACACTGACCCTCACTGGGCACAGGTCCCACAGACACACTGACCCTCACTGGGAGATGGGTCTCACTCACACTGACCCTCACTGGGGGACGGGTCCCACTCACACTGACCCTCACTGGGGGACGGGTCTCACTCACACTGACCCTCACTGGGCATGGGTCTCACTCACACTGACCCTCACTGGGACACGGGTCCCACTCACACTGACCATCACAGGGAGATGGGTCTCACTCACACTGACCCTCACTGGGCACAGGTCTCACTCACACTGACCCTCACTGGGAGATGGGTCTCACTCACACTGACCCTCACTGGGACACGGGTCCCACTCACACTGACCATCACAGGGAGATGGGTCCCACAGACACACTGACCCTCACTGGGACACGGGTCCCACTCACACTGACCCTCACTGGGCACGGATCTCACTCACACTGACCCTCAATGGGGCATGGGTCCCACACACTGACCCTCACTGGGGGATGGGTCCCACACACTGACCCTCACTGGGGGACGGGTCTCACTCACACTGACCCTCACTGGGGGACGGGTCTCACTCACACTGACCCTCACTGGGAGATGGGTCTCACTCACACTGACCCTCACTGGGCACAGGTCTCACTCACACTGACCCTCACTGGGAGATGGGTCTCACTCACACTGACCCTCACTGGGCACGGGTCCCACTCACAGTGACCCTCACTGGGGGACAGGTCCCACAGACACACTGACCCTCACTGGGCACGGGTCCCACTCACACTGACCCTCACTGGCCACAGGTCCCACAGACACACTGACCCTCACTGGGAGATGGGTCCAATTCACACTGACCCTCACTGGGCACGGGTCTCACTCACACTCACCCTCACTGAGGGACGGTCCCACTCACACTGGCTCTCACTGGGGGACGGGTCTCACACAGTGACCCTCACTGGGAGATGTTCCACTCACACGGACACTCACTGGGAAACAGGTCCCACTCACACTGACCCTCTCTGGGCACGGGTCCCACAGACACACTGACCCTCACTGGGAGATGGGCCTCACTCACACTGACCCTCACTGGTCACGGGTCCCACTCACACTGACCCTCACTGGGACACGGGTCCCACTCACACTGACCATCACAGGGAGATGGGTCTCACTCACACTGACCCTCACTGGGCACAGGTCTCACTCACACTGACCCTCACTGGGCACGGACCTCACTCACACAGACCCTCACTGGGGGACGGGTCCCACTCACACTGACCCTCACTGGCCACAGGTCCCACAGACACACTGACCCTCACTGGGCACGGGTCTCACTCACAAGGACCATCACAGGGAGATGGGTCTCACTCACACTGACCCTCACTGGGCACAGGTCTCACTCACACTGACCATCACAGGGAGATGGGTCCCACTCACACTGACCCTCACTGGGCACAGATCTCACTCACACTGACCCTCAATAGGGCATGTGTCCCACACACTGACCCTCACTGGGGGACGGGTCTCACTCACACTGACCCTCACTGGGGGAGGGGTCTCACTCACACTTACCCTCACTGGCAGATGGGTCTCACTCACACTGACCCTCACTGGGCACAGGTCTCACTCACACTGACCCTCACTGGGCATGGGTCTCACTCACACTGACCCTCACTGGGTCACGGGTCTCACTCACACTGACCCTCACTGGGACACGGGTCCCACTGACACTGACCATCACAGCGAGATGGGTCCCACAGACAAACTGACCCTCACTGGGCACGGATCTCACTCACACTGACCCTCACTGGCCACAGGTCCCACAGACACACTGACCCTCACTGGGGGACGGGTCTCACTCACACTGACCCTCACTGGGGGACGGGTCTCACTCACACTGACCCTCACTGGGAGATGGGTCTCACTCACACTGACCCTCACTGGGCACAGGTCTCACTCACACTGGCCCTCACTGGGAGATGGGTCTCACTCACACTGACCCTCACTGGGCATGGGTCCCACTCACAGTGACCCTCACTGGGGGACAGGTCCCACAGACACACTGACCCTCACTGGGCACAGGTCCCACTCACACTGACCCTCACTGGCCACAGGTCCCACAGACACAATGAACCTCACTGGGAGATGGGTCCCATTCACACTGACCCTCACTGGGCACGGGTCTCACTCACACTGACCCTCACTGGGGGATGGTCCCACTCACACTGTCTCTCACTGGGGGACGGGTCTCACACACTGACCCTCACTGGGAGATGTTCCACTCACAAGGACCCTCACTGGGCATGGGTCCTACAGACACACCGACCCTCACTGGGAGATGGGTCTCACTCACACTGACCCTCACTGGTCACAGGTCCCACTCACACTGAACATCACAGGGAGATGGGTCTCACTCACACTGACCCTCACTGGGCACAGATCTCACTCACACTGACCCTCACTGGGGGACGGGTCTCACTCACACTGACCCTCACTGGGCATGGGTCTCACTCACACTGACCCTCACTGGGACACGGGTCCCACTCGCACTGACCATCACAGGGAGATGGGTCTCACTCACACTGACCCTCCCTGGGCACAGGTCTCACTCACACTGACCATCACAGGGAGATGGGTCTCACTCACACTGGCCATCACTGGGAGATGGGTCCCACAGACACACTGACCCTCACTGGGGGATGGGTCCCACACACTGACCCTCACTGGGCACGGATCTCACTCACACTGACCCTCAATGGGGGATGGGTCCCACACACTGACCCTCACTGGGGGACGGGTCTCACTCACACTGACCCTCACTGGGCACGGGTCCCACTCACAGTGACCCTCACTGGGGGACAGGTCCCACAGACACACTGACCCTCACTGGGCACGGGTCCCACTCACACTGACCCTCACTGGCCACAGGTCCCACAGACACACTGACCCTCACTGGGAGATGGGTCCAATTCACACTGACCCTCACTGGGGGACGGTCCCAATCACACTGGCTGTCACTGGGGGACGGGTCTCACACACTGACCCTCACTGGGAGATGTTCCACTCCCACGGTCCCTCACTGGGAAACGGGTCCCACTCACACTGACCCTCACTGGGACACGGGTCCCACTCACACTGACCATCACAGGGAGATGGGTCCCACAGACACACTGACCCTCACTGGGAACGGGTCTCACTCACACTGACCCTCACTGGGCAAAGATCTCACTCACACTGACCCTCAATGGGGCATGGGTCCCACACACTGACCCTCACTGGGGGACGGGTCCCACTCACACTGACCCTCACTGGGGGAACGGGTCCCACTCACACTGACCCTCACTGGGCACAGGTCTCACTCACACTGACCCTCACTGGGAGATGGGTCTCACTCACACTGACCCTCACTGGACACAGGTCTCACTCACACTGACCTCACTGGGAGATGGGTCTCCCTCACTCTGACCCTCACTGGGCACGGGACCCACTCACAGTGACCCTCACTGGGGGACAGGTCCCACAGACACACTGACCCTCACTGGGCACGGGTCCCACTCACACTGACCCTCACTGGCCACAGGTCCCACAGACACACTGACCCTCACTGGGGGATGGGTCCCACACACTGGCTCTCACTGGGGGACGGGTCTCACACAGTGACCCTCACTGGGAGATGTTCCACTCACACGGACACTCACTGGGAAACAGGTCCCACTCACACTGACCCTCTCTGGGCACGGGTCCCACAGACACACTGACCCTCACTGGGAGATGGGTCTCACTCACACTGACCCTCACTGGGCACGGGTCCCACTCACACTGACCCTCACTGGGACACGGGTCCCACTCACACTGACCATCACAGGGAGATGGGTCTCACTCACACTGACCCTCACTGGCAGATGGGTCTCACTCACACTGACCCTCACTGGGGGAGGGGTCTCACTCACACTTACCCTCACTGGCAGATGGGTCTCACTCACACTGACCCTCACTGGGCACAGGTCTCACTCACACTGACCCACACTGGGACACGGGTGCCACTCACACTGACCATCACAGGGAGATGGGTCTCACTCACACTGACCCTCACTGGGCACAGGTCTCACTCACACTGACCATCACAGGGAGATGGGTCCCACTCACACTGACCCTCACTGGGACACGGGTCCCACTCACACTGACCATCACAGGGAGATGGGTCCCACAGACACACTGACCCTCACTGGGCACGGGTCTCACTCACACTGACCCTCACTGGGCACGAGTCTCACTCACACTGACCCTCACTGGGGGACGGGTCTCACTCACACTGACCCTCACTGGGGGACGGGTCTCACTCACACTGACCCTCACTGGGAGATGGGTCTCACTCACACTGACCCTCACTGGGCACAGGTCTCACTCACACTGACCCTCACTGGGAGATGGGTCTCACTCACACTGACCCTCACTGGGCATGGGTCCCACTCACAGTGACCCTCAGTGGTGGACAGGTCCCACAGACACACTGACCCTCACTGGGCACGGGTCCCACTCACACTGACCCTCACTGGCCACAGGTCCCACAGACACACTGACCCTCACTGGGAGATGGGTCCCATTCACACTGACCCTCACTGGGCACGGGTCTCACTCACACTGACCCTCACTGGGGGATGGTCCCACTCACACTGTCTCTCACTGGGGGACGGGTCTCACACACTGACCCTCACTGGGAGATGTTCCACTCACAAGGACCCTCACTGGGCACGGGTCCCACTCACACTGACCCTCACTGGGGGATGGGTCCCACAGACACACTGACCCTCACTGGGCACAGGTCCCACTCACACTGACCCTCACTGGGAGATGGGTCTCACTCACACTGACCCTCACTGGGGCACAGGTCTCACTCACCATGACCTTCACTGGGAGACAGGTCCCACAGACACACTGACCCTCACTGGGACATGGGTCTCACTCACACTGACCCTCACTGGGACACGGGTCCCACTCACACTGACCATCACTGGGAGATGGGTCTCACTCACACTGACCCTCACTGGAGCACAGGTCCCACACACTGACCCTCACTGGGGGACTGGTCTCACTCACACTGACCCTCACTGGGAGATGGGTCCCACACACTGATCCTCACTGGGGGATGGGTCCCACTCACACTGACCCTCACTGGGCACGGGTCTCACTCACACTGACCCTCACTGGGGGATGGGTCCCACTCACACTGACCCTCACTGGGGGATGGGTCTCACTCACACTGACCCTCACTGGGCACGGGTCTCACTCACACTGACCCTCACTGGGGGACTGGTCCCACAGACACACTGACCCTCACTGGGCACGGGTCCCACTCACACTGACCCTCACTGGGACACGGGTCCCACTCACACTGACCCTCACTGGGCACGGGTCTCACTCACACTGACCATCACTGGAGGACGGGTCTCACTCACACTGACCCACACTGGGAGATGGATTCCACACTTACTGACCCTCACTGAAGACGAGTCACAGACACATAATGACCCTCACTGGGGAGCAGGTCCCACACACACTGACCTTCACACCTACCTTTGTTGAGCGGCAGATCTCTCACACATACACACACACACACACACACACACACATACACACACACACACACACACACACACTCACTCACTGGAGACCAGGTCCCAAGGGACTTGCCTGTGTCAGGAACACTGAATCGAAATGCACTTTTAGTCGGCCACCCCTGAGGATCAGAGGGACACAAGGCCCAGAGTGGAGGGTATAATATAAACCATCCAATATTGATTCATGAGCGCTGGTACAAACACAAGAATGTCTGCAGATGCTGGAGATCCAAAGCAACACACACAAAATATTAGAGGAACCCAGCAGGCCAGGCAGCATCTATGGAAAAGAATAAACAGTTGATGTTTTCAACTGAAACCCTTTGTCGGGACTGGAAAGGAAGAGGAGGAGCCAGAGGAAGGAAGTGTGGGGAGGGGAGGAAGAAGTACAAGTGATCGGTGAAGCTGGGAGAGGGGGAGTGGCTGAAGTAAAGAGCTGGGAAGTTGATTGGTGAAAGAGAAGGGGGAATCTGATAAGAGAGGACAGAAAACCAAATGAGAAAGGGAGGGAAGAGGAGCACAGAGGGAGGTGATGGGCAGGTAAGGAGATAAGGAGAGAGAGGGAGATGGGAATGGGGAATGGTGAAGGAGGCGGGGGATGAAATTACTGAAAGTTTGAGAAATTGATGTTCCTGCCATTAGGTTGGAGGCTACCCAGACAGAATACAAGGTGTTGCTCCTCCAGCCTGAGTGTGGCCTCATTGTGGCGGTAAAAGAGGCCATGGACTGATATGTCAGAATGGGAATGAGAAGCAGAATTGAAATGGGTGGCCACTGGGAGATCCCACTTTTTCTAGCAGATAGAGTGGTCTCCCAATCCACATCATGTCTCGCTGATATACAGGAGGCACTGGATACAATAGATGACTCCAGCAGACTCACAGGTGAAGTGTCACCTCACCTGGAATGACTGTTTGGGGCCCTGAATGGTAATGAGGGAGGAGGTGCCATGGGCAAATGTGGAACTTGTTCCGCTTGCAAGGAGGGAGATCAGTGGGGAGGGAAGAGTGGACAAGGGAGTCACGTAGGGAGCAATCCCTGTGGGAAGTGGGATGGGGGGGCGGGGGAGATGTGTTTGGTTGTGGGAATCCTGTTGGAAATGGCAGGAAGGTACAGTGAATTATGTGCCGGTCATGGAGGCTAGTGGGGTGGTGGGTGAGGACAAGAGGAACCTTATCCCTAGTATGGCAGCGGGAGGATGGGGTGAGGGCAGACATGTATGAAATGGAAAGGATGTGGTTGAAGGCAGTGTTGATTGTGGAGAAGGGGAAGCCCCTTTATTTGAAAAGTGATATCTCAGCAGTTCTGGAATGAAATGCCTCATCCTGAGAGCAGATGCCAGCAGAGATGGAGGTACTGAGAGAAGGGGATGGCAGTTTTACAGTCAAGATAGCTGTGAGAGTTACTGGGTTTAGAAAAGATATCTGTAGAAGGACTATCTCCAGAGATAGAGACAGAGAAATTGAGAAAGTGGAGGTAGTTTTGGAAATGGATCAGGTAAAGTTGAGGGTAGGGTGGAAGTTGGAGGCAAAGTTGATCAAGCCAACAAGCTCAGCATGGGTGCAGAAAGCAGCACCAATGCAGCCTCCTGCACCTCCCTTGTCCACACCTTCTTGGTCCTCACTACTGGTGCTGCAAGAACCTATCACCTCAAATATACATGGTTGGGGGGTGGGAATCAAATTAAAGAGACTAGGAGAGAGGAGGTTAGTTCACAACAGGGGGATGGGAACCAGTGCAGAGAGACAGAGGGGTGTAAAATGAGGGTAGAAGCAAAAAGTAGTAAGATGAAAAGTAAAAGTGGCAGGCCGGCAAATCCAGGGCAAAAATCAAAAAGGGCCACTTTTCAACATAATTGTATAAGGGCTAAGAGTGTTGTAAAAGCAAGCCTGAAGGCTTTGTGTGTCAATGCAAGGAGCATTCATAACAAGGTGGATGAATTAAAGGTGTAGATGGTTATTAATGAATATGATATAGTTGGGATCACAGAGACATGGCTCCAGGGTGACCAAGGACGGGAGCTCAAAATTCAGGGATATTCAATATTCAGGAGGGATAGGCATGAAAGAAAAGGAGGTGGGGTAGCATTGCTGGTTAGAGAGGAGATTAACGCAATAGAAAGGAAGGACATTAGCCGGGAGGATGTGGAATCGATATGGGTAGAGCTGCATAACACTAAGGGGCAGAAAACGCTGGTGGGAGTTGTGTACAGGCCACCTAACAATAGTAGTGAGGTTGGGGATGGCATTAAACAGGAAATTAGAAATGCGTGCAATAAAGAAACAATAGTTATAATGGGTGACTTCAATCTACATATAGACTGGGTGAACCAAATTGGTAAGGGTGCTGAGGAAGAGGATTTCTTGGAATGTATGCGGGATGGTTTTTTGAACCAACATGTCGAGGAACCAACCAGAGAGCAGGCTATTCTAGACTGGGCAATGAGAAAGGGTTAATTAGCAATCTTGTCATGACAGGCCCCTTGGGTAAGAGTGACCATAATATGGTGGAATTCTTCATTAAGATGGAGAGTGACATAGTTAATTCAGAAACAAAGATTCTGAACTTAAAGAAGGGTAACTTTGAAGGTATGAGACGTGAATTAGCTGAGATAGACTGGCAAATGATACTTAAAGGGTTGACGGTGGATATGCAATGGCAAGCATTTAAAGATCGCATGGATGAACTACAAAAATTATTCATCCCAGTTTGGTAAAAGAATAAATCAGGGAAGGTATTGCACCCGTGGCTGACAAGGGAAATTAGGGATAGTATCAATTCCAAAGAAGAAGCATACAAATTAGCCAGAAAAAGTGGCTCACCTGAGGACTGGGAGAAATTCAGAGTCCAGCAGGGGAGGACAAAGGGCTTAATTAGGAAAGGGAAAAAAGATTATGAGAGAAAACTGGCAGGGAACATAAAAACTGACTGTAAAAGCTTTTATAGATATGTGAAAAGAAAAAGATTGGTTAAGGCAAATGCAGATCCCTTACAGACGGAAACAGGTGAATTGATTATGGGGAACAAGGACATGGCAGACCAATTGAATAACTACTTTGGTTCTGTCTTCACTAAGGAGGACATAAATAATCTTCCGGAAATAGTAGGGGACAGAGGGTCCAGTGAGATGGAGGAACTGAAGGAAATACATGTTAGTAGGGAAGTGGTGTTAGGTAAATTGAAGGGATTAAAGGCAGATAAATCCCCAGGGCCAGGTGGTCTGCATCCCAGAGTGCTTAAGGAAGTAGCCCAAGAAATAGTGGATGCATTAGTGATAATTTTTCAAAACTCTCTAGATTCTGGACTAGTTCCTGAGGATTGGAGGGTGGCTAATGTAATCCCGCTTTTTAAAAATGGAGGGAGAGAGAAACAGGGGAATTATAGACCGGTTAGCCTAACATCAGTGGTGGGGAAAATGCTAGAGTCAGTTATCAAAGATGTGATAACAGCACATTTGGAAAGCGGTGAAATCATCGGACAAAGTCAGCACGGATTTGTGAAAGGAAAATCATGTCTGATGAATCTCATAGAATTTTTTGAGGATGTAACTAGTAGAGTGGATAGGGGAGAACCAGTGGATGTGGTATATTTGAATTTTCAAAAGGCTTTTGACAAGGTCCCACACAGGAGATTAGTGAGCAAACTTAAAGCACATGGTATTGGGGGTAAGGTATTGATGTGGATAGAGAATTGGTTGGCAAACAGGAAGCAAAGAGTGGGAATAAACGGGATCTTTTCAGAATGGCAGGCAGTGACTAGTGGGGTACCGCAAGGCTCGGTGCTGGGACCTCAGTTGTTTACAATATATATTAATGACTTAGATGAGGGTATTAAATGCAGCATTTCCAAGTTTGTGGATGACACGAAGCTGGGCGGCAGTGTTTGCTGTGAGGACGATGCTAAGAGGATGCAGGGTGACTTGGATAGGTTAGGTGAGTGGGCAAATTCATGGCAGATGCAATTTAATGTGGATAAATGTGAGGTTATCCACTTTGGTGGCAAAAACAGGAAAACAGATTATTATCTGAATGGTGGCCGATTAGGAAAAGGGGAGGTGCAACGAGACCTGGGTGTCATTATACACCAGTCATTGAAAGTGGGCATGCAGGTACAGCAGGCGGTGAAAAAGGCGAATGGTATGCTGGCATTCATAGCAAGAGGATTCGAGTACAGGAGCAGGGAGGTACTACTGCATTTGTACAAGGCCTTGGTGAGACCACACCTGGAGTATTGTGTGCAGTTTTGGTCCCCTAATCTGAGGAAAGACATCCTTGCCATAGAGTGAGTACAGGGAAGGTTCACCAGATTGATTCCTGGGCTGGTAGGACTTTCATATGATGAAAGACTGGATGAACTAGACTTATACTCGTTGGAATTTAGAAGATTGAGGGGGGATCTTATTGAAACGTATAAAATCCTAAAGGGATTGGACAGGCTAGGTGCAGGAAGATTGTTCCCAATGTTGGGGAAGTCCAGAATGAGGGGTCACAGTTTGAGGATAAAGGGGAAGCTGTTTAGGACCGAGATTAGGAAAAACTTCTTCACACAGAGAATGGTGAATCTGTGGAATTCTCTGCCACAGGAAACAGTTAAGGCTAGTTCATTGGCTATATTTAAGAAGGAGTTAGATATGGCCCTTGTGGCTAAAGGGATCGGGGGTATGGTGAGAAGGCAGGTACAGGGTTCTGAGTTGGATGATCAGCCATGATCATACTGAATGGCGGTGCAGGCTCGAAGGGCCGAATGGCCTACTCCTGCACCTATTTTCTATGTTTCTATATTTCAATGGCCCCTTTTATTGCCCTGTCTCCTAATTTGTCGAAGACTACCCGCTTCCTCAATACTATCTGCCCCTCTCCCTACCTTGATATCATTCGCAAACCTGGCTGCAAACACATGAATTCTATCATCTAAATGATCGACAAAGAACGTGAGAAGAAGGGGTCCCACACCAACCCCTGTGGAGCACCTCTTGACCAGCAGCCAACCAGAAAAGGCCCCCTTTATTCCCACTCTATACTTTTTTAGATATTTACAAATAAGAAACTTTTTAAATACCACACTGCCTACCTTCCCAATTTCATACCCCACTGATATCATTGATAAAATTTTAGGTTTAAATCCCTTTCAGAAGGGATTAATAGCATCTTTTTATGATATAATTATGAAATTACAGCGAGGTAGATCTGATAAAATTAAAAATGAATGGGAAAGGGAACTTCAACTTTGCCTACCTATAGAGAAATGGGATAAGATTTTTCAATTAGTTAGTTCTTCCTCTATATGTGCCATACGCTAATACAATTTAAAGTAGTGCATATGTCTAAAGACAAATTAGCCCGTTTTTATTGCCATATAAACCCTATTTGTGACAGATGTCACTCTGAGGTGGCTTCCTTAACTCATATGTTTTGGTCCTGTCCTCTTTTGGAAAAATTTTGGATAGATATTTTTGATATTATCTCAACAGTTTTGTGTTTTGACTTACAACCCCATTGTATTACGGCAATTTTTGGTTTGCCAATGATAGAATATAGACTTTTATCCTCTTCAGCCGATTGGATGATCGCATTTGTTATTTTAATGGCCAGAAGATCCATTTTATTGAACTGGAAGGAGACCAACCCTCCTACCACATTTCAATGGTTTTCCCAAAGTATATCATGTTTAAATTTAGAAAAAATTAGAAGTGACATTTTTGATCCTTCAGTTAAATTTGAAGAGACTTGGAAAACCATTTATTCAACATTTTCATATGATGTAATTTGACCTTTTCCGAATCCTTCTTATTAACTTAAAATAGATGAATAGAGGAGCGGAGTTGACAACATTATTGAATGTATTCGATTTAAGATATTGGTCTAGCCTTGTTTTGTTCTGTTTGCTTTTTTGGGGGGTTAGTATTTAGTTTCTTTTTTTTGTTTTTTTTGGGGGGGGTTCTTTGTATTTTTTTCTTTTTATTTCATTTTTTCTCTATGATTAATTATATTAGGAGTTTGGAAGTCTATTACACCTGTATTATTTGAAATCTTGTTTGTACATGTTTATCAACAATAAGGTTATTCCAGTCTCTCTGTATCAATATTGTTATTCTGTTTATAATTTTGGAAAATTAATAAAAAGATTTGAAAAGGAGAAAGCACAGTACAGGCCTTTTGGCCCATGACGTTGGCCACCCCCTTTTTTCCACTCTGTTTATTGATTGATTGATTGAAATGCAGTGTAGAATAGGCTCCTCCAGCCCTTTGAGCTACACTGCCCAACAATCCCCTCTTTTAACGCTAGCCTAATCACAGGGCAATTTACAATGACCAATTAACCTACCAACTGGTACGTCTTTGGACTGTGGGAAGAAACTGGAGCATCCAGGGCAAACCCATGCAGTCACGGGCAGAAAGTACAAACTCCTTACAGGCAGCGGCAGTAATTGAACCCAGGTCGCCTGCACTGTAAATCGTTGTGCTAACCACTACGCTACCATGCAGCCTCTAAGATCAATCTACCCCTACCCTCCAACCTAGCCCCCCATTTTTCTATCATCCATGTGCCTATCTAAGAGTCTCTTAAACGTCCCTAATGTATCTGCCTCTACCACCATCCCTGGCTGGGCGTTCCACACACTCCCTACCTCTGACATCCCCCTGTACTTACCTCCAATCACCTTAAAATTGTGCCGTCTGGTGTAAGAGCTGGGAAAGAGAGAAAACAAGTTAGTTTTAAGTTGTAGGAAGGTTCGGGAGGGAAGATCTCAGATAGGGTGAGGACAAAGCTGCAGTGGGGATACATGGGGGGAGTTTCTTCAATTAAATAGGTTAAGGTGGGCAGTCACTGGGGGGCGGAGGGGGAAGTGAGGGGTATGTAGTGCTGGTGGACATGGAGGGCTTGGCCAGTTGGCCAGAGAAGTGATGAGTGATATTGCATCAAGAGAAGGGATTAGAGAGTTAAGGTGTGTTGGTAAACAGAGGCCTTGAAAGTAATTAAAGATAAATAGGGTTTAAAATGTACACAGAACAACTACCTCCATTAACTGAGACTCGGGACTTTTTCCCGGAAGCAGAAGTTACTGATAACGTTACTTCAGTGGAGACATGTCTTTTTCTACGTTCATTCCACCCATGGCACACATTCTCTGCAGGCCAGGCAGCATCTGTGGAGAGGAATAAAGAGTCGCTGTTTTGGGCCGAGACCCTTCATCAGAATACCGGCCCTGCTGAGTTCCTCCAGCATTTTGTGTGTGCTATTCTGGATTTCCAGCATCTATATAGAAACATAGAAACGTAGAAAACCTACAGCGCAATACAGGCCCTTCGGCCCACAAAGTTGTGCCGAACATTTCCCTACCTTAGAAATTACTAAGCTTACCTATAGCCCTCTATTTTACTAAGCTCCATGTACCTATCCAAATGTCTCTTAAAAGACCCGATCGCTTCCGCCTCCACCACCGCTGCCGGCAGCCCATTCCACGCACTAACCACTCTCTGAGTAAAAAATTTACCCCTGACATCTCCTCCGTACCTATTCCCCAGCACCTTAAACCTGTGTCCTCTTGTGGCAACCATTTCGGCCCTGGGAAAAAGCCTCTAACTATCCACACGATCAATGCCCCTCATCATCTCTTGTGTTCATTCTCCAACAATAATATGTGAACACCGCTCATGTTTTCTCCTTAGGCTTCCCTCCATGAAACTTTTTGGAGGCCATTACACAGGACCTGCCCCTTCGTGGAGGCACCGAATATCAGGGCGGGGAGGTTACGCTGGCACCGAACCCAGCTCTGCTGGGTGTGTGCAGGTCTGGTAAGCGGTGATGTACTGCAGAGGAGATTCACCCAGAGCAGAGAAATGTGGGGAATGTGTCTGTTTAACTTGGAACAGAAGAGGCAAGTTGTTCTCTTCTATATAACATAACATTCCAGGTTGGTTAGTTAGGAAGGGAGCGCTTCCCTTAACAGAGTTTACCCTGGGACGGGATACAGAGTTAAAGTAACGGGTGGAAGGGTTAGGATGGTGCCCGGTGTTAGTTCACCCAAGGCGCGCAGTTCTGGAACGACCCATCCACGGTTAAAACAGTCCTTGAAGAACTGGGCAGCCCTGCGTGGACCAGCGCCGACGCGATGGGCTGAATAAGTTCTGTCGGCGGAGATCAGCTCCGGCTCTGTGTCTTTAAGCAATGGTTCGCCGCCGAGGCTCCTCGGCTTATATGGGACGACAGGAAATGAGTAAGAGCCGAGGCAGAGGAAGGAACTTGCTGTTCGGCGGCGTCGGCCAGTTCCCCCGGAGCAGAGCGCGCCGGGACGCCCGGCAGCCCGACCAAGGTGAGTGGATTTGCAAGTCAGTCCCAGCCTGGATCCCGTCCCCTGTGGCACTCGGGCCACCGAGAGATCCCCCCACCACCACCCCCACCCCCGTTCGGAGCCCCGGGCACTCCGGATATCAGGAGGGGGGTCTTAGCAGAGCTGTGTCCAAGCAGCGACTGGAATAGGGCGCCAGTGGGAGAGGGAGAGGAACCGAGGGCGTGTCTGCGTGGACTGTGTTCATCAGTTTGCAAGTTAAAATGTCTGGCGATGTCCTACCACGCTGAAAGCGCTATGTAAATGTGGGGTCGGCTCTTTTTTTTCGCGATTTGGGATCTATTTATACTTCTGTTGTCCGAAAATAAACTTTTTCTTGGACTTCACCAACTACATCTCGTGCATACAGACCCGGGACCCGCTGCCGCTGCCCTGCCGAGCCTCCCCCGCGCTGGGGAGGCAGTGAAACCCTACCTGAGCGCTTCTACCCTGTGGATTCTGTTCCCCGACCATGTGCTCAGCCAGACGCACGTCTTTCCTGGGCGGTCTCCTCCACTTCCGCAGCCCTTTGTCACCCCCAGCAGTCATCTCCCAGCTTCCTACATAATTTCCACTCTTTACCCTCCCACCTCGCCTGCCCATCATAACCCCTCTCAGCTGGATCCACCAAACATCTCCCAGCGCTTGCTACCCACTCCAACCACCTTTTAGCACTGGCTCGTTCATTCCGGCCCTGACCAAGGGTCTCAAATCGGACTGTGCCCTGATCATCTCCCTCCATAGATGCTGCCTGACACGCCGAGTTCCTCCATGGTTTCCGCCTTGCTCAAGACCTGGGTCTTGTTCTGTGGGCGGTGAGCCAGCTCTCCTCTCACCTCCGGGTGGGCAGCGTGAGTCGTGACGAGGCGGAGGGGCGATTGTGTGTTGTCCCTACAGCAGTGGGAAGGTGCAGGATGCTGGTCACACTGTGGGGAACTGTGAACCCCAGCTGTTCGACGGGACCTGGGGACGAGTACAACAGTAACTGGCAGGCTGTGTTTGCAGTGGAATCCACACCGAAGCGAGTAGTCCCAGGTTCGAATCTAGCCGGCTCCTTGCATGCTTCCCATCCGTGCTGGGTTGATCGTCGGGCGAGCAACTCAGCCTCCAGGAAAAGCAGACAGAGGCTAAATAAACAGCAAGGTTGCCGCTCGATGCGCTCCAAGGCATAGAGAGGCACAACAATGTCAGTCTGTGTTGCCAAGGGAGCTTGGTTGCAGCTGTACAGGGTGCAGATGGGATCACACCAGAATCAGTGCTGGAGTCAGACTGTTCAAGGTGCTGATTCCTGGGCCTAAGGGGCTGCCTTGGGGAGGGGAGTGGGGGTGGGAAGATGAGGTTGGAATTAGAATTTATTATTATATGACGCAAGATACAGTGAAAAGCTTATCTTGCATAATGTTACACTGTGCACGGTAGTACAAGGTAAAACAATACCAGAATACAATTGTAGAGGAAGTGCAGACCTTCATAAGTCCTTAAGATATATGAGTTAAGTCATACAGATATGTACAAGCAAAAGGATTGCAAGGGACAAAATTGGCCCTCTGGAAGATCAGAATGGTAATTGAGGATGTAACTATGAAAATGGACAAGGGAGAGCCAGTGGATGTAGTGTACCTGGACTTTCAGAAAGCCTTTGATAAGGTCCCACATAGGAGGTTAGTGGGCAAAATTAGAGCACATGGTATTGGGGGTAGGGTACTGACATGGATAGAGAATTGGTTGGCAGACAGGAAACAAAGAGCAGGGATTAACGGGTCCTTTTCAGAATGGCAGGCAGTGACTAGTGGGGTACCGCAAGGCTCGGTGCTGGGACCGCAGCTATTTACAATATACATTAATAACTTAGATGAAGGGATTAAAAGTAACATTAGCAAATTTGCAGATGACGCAAAGCTGGGTGACAGAGTGAAATGTGAGGAGGATGTTATGAGAATGCAGGGTGACTTGGACAGGTTGGGTGAGTGGGCAGATGCAGTTTAATGTGGATAAAAGTGATGTTATCCACTTTGGTGGCAAGAACAGGAAGGCAGATTACTATCTGAATGGTGTCCAGTTAGGAAAAGGGGAAGTACAACGAGATCTGGGTGTCCTTGTTCATCAGTCACTGAAAGTAAACATACAGGTTCAGCAGGCAGTGAAGAAAGCTAATGGCATCTTGGCCTTCATAACAAGGGGAGTTGAGTATCGGAGCAGAGAGGTCCTTCTGCAGTTGTACAAGGCCCTGGTGAGACCCCACCTGGAGTATTGTGTGCAGTTTTGGTCTCCAAATTTGAGGAAGGACATTCTTGCTGTGGAGGGAATGCAGCATAGGTTCACTGGGTTAATTCCAGGGATGGCAGGAATGTCATATGTTGAAAGATTGGAGTGACTACTCGTCCCACTCGTCTTTGCTATGTTATACTTCTCTTTTATTTTTATACTGTCCATTACTTCCCTTGTCAGCCACGGCCTCCCCTTACACCCCTTAGGATCTTTCTTCCTCTTTGGAATGAACTGATTCTGCACCTTCCGCATTATTCCCAGAAACACTTGCCATTGCTGTTCCACTGTCATCCCCGCTAGGGTATTATTACATTGAACTTTGGCCAGCTCCTCCCTCATAGCACCATAGTTCCCTTTGTTCAACTGTAATACTGACACTTCCAAGTTTCCCTTCTCCCTCTCAAATTGTAGATTAAAACTTATCATATTATGGTCCTACAACCATCGCATTTTCTATTCTCCCTGCATTCTCATTAACCTTCCCAAATCCCACCTCTCAGCTGCACACCAGGGACAATCGACAACAGCGATTAACCGGCTGCCCTGGGATGTGGGAGGGAGGGATACTGAGTGCCGAGCTCACACAGTTACAGGGAGAATGTCTGTGTGGGGTTCGCACACAGGAGTAGAGCTGAGTCGCTGGAACTGTGAGGCGGGCGTTATATTTGTGCATCACCTGTTTACGGGTCGCGGGAGAAAAGGAATTCGGACTGGTAGTGAGAACATCGGCTGTGCATCAGGGGCACAACAGAGTTCCTGACCGAACTGCTGAAGGAATACAATTCCTCACAGACTACAGTTCCATCAGGTGCCTCCCGTGTGCCTGTGGATGAATCTGTGGTTCCCACATCAGCCTGCGTGGTCAGTACGGGCCAATACCCCCAGAATGAAAATAAGAGACCCTCGATCCTGAAGGGTGACTTAAGGAAGACTCGTGGTCCCTCCTGAACTTGCACTTGTCACAAAGTTCACCTCGGACATTTCCTCCCCATCCCCCACACCACTATACTTGCCTCCAGTCAGTTTAAAATTATGCATTTTTTTTGTATTGGCTGCTCCCACTCTGGATGGGGTTGGGGTTGGGGGGGTGGGGGGAAGTCGCTGGCTGTCTGCCCAATCTATATCTCTTATCATCTTGTCAAGTCACCTCATCCTTCCTTGTTCCAAAGAGAAAGTGCCCAGCTCAGTCCAACTATCCCCCATCTGGATTTTGACCCACGTCCTGATCTACTTGGTCTGCACAGAGGCCTATGTCCCAAGAATATCACCCAGTTACACCGTGCCTGTACCAGACACCCGGCCTTGTTTAGTCTCTCGCATTCTCTAGGCTGGCCCCTCACCTCCCTCTCCCTCTCTCCGCAGGTCTGGGCTGCCATGCCAGCCCCGATTATCACCGTGTGGCTGCTGGTGAGCGCCATCATGAGCAAACAGCCGCCGCCCCCGCGGGGGGAGGCCCTCAGCCGGATGGAGGAGCGGGCGGCGACGTTACAAGCTCAGAAGCTGCGGCTGGAGCAGGAGCTGGCTGAGGCGGAGGCGGCGGTTGCCGAGGAGCCGCAGGCCGAGAGTGACGACAGCTGGGGGTCGTGGGGAGCCTACCCCCTCGCCGGTTTACTCCTCCTCCTGCTGGCGCTGTGGGGCTGCGGGCTGGTCGGCTGCCCGCGTGCCCTGCGGCTGCTGGTGGGTGGGGAGGAGGACCCGGAGAGCGGGGAGCTGCCGCCTCTCGCCTCGCTGCCCGACCTTCAGGCCCTGGCCTGCTTCTATGAGCAGAGCGTGCGGCTGCCGGTGGACGAGGTGTCACGGACCAGGGAGATGGTGGAAGGTTTTGCCGACGACCTGCTGGAGGCCGTGCGGAGCGTGTGCGACCGCGAGCTTGACATGGAGCTGCAGGAGAGTGTCGGCGTCGGGAGTCTGTACGAGAACTGGCGTCTGGACAGGCCGCTAGCCTGTGACCTGCTGGTGCCCTTCAGCCCGCCTGAGCCCTACCGTTTCCAGGCCAAGTTGATGCTGGCGGCGGGGCCCGAGTTCCTGGCCCGTGGCGCCGTTCGCGTCTTGGGCCCGGAGCCCGGCGCCTGTCGCTGCGGTGACACCCAGCTGGCCCGCGACATGCTGTGCCTGGTGCATGGAGAGCAGGGCCCGGCCGCCAACCAAGAGCTGCTGTGGGCTCCCACTGCCCCCTATCTGTCCAGAGGCCCGGTGATGCGGTGGTTCCAGGCTGCCCTCACCAAGGCCTGGGCCAGGATCTCACACAAGTATGACTTTGAGCTGGGATTCCAGGAGCTGGAACGCCCCGGCTCCCTGCGGATCCGCTTCCGCTCTGGCAAAGTCGTGCTGTTCAACCTCTGCCCCGTGGTGCAGTACGACGGCTCCGACATGTACCTGACACTGGCCTGGGACCCACCCGGGGGGCAGGCAGGCCGCAGGCCCGACCGCGACACCGTCTGGGAGCTCAGCTCGGCCGTCTACGAGAAGAGGTTCCTGAACTGGGTGGCCAAGCGGCTGCCGCCCAGCCCCTGCCACCTGGCCTGCCTGCAGATCGCCGCCTTCCTGCACCAGAAGCAGATCCGGCTGAGCGGCCCAGGCGGCCTGTGCCGTTACCACCTGAAGACCGCTCTGCTCCACCTGCTGGCCCGCTTGCCACCCGCCGCCTGGCACCGCTCCTGCCTGCCCGCCCGGCTCCGGGACCTGCTGGAGCTGCTGCAGCAGGCACTGCGCCACGGCCGCCTCGACCACTTCATCCTGGGCAGCGGCTCCGCCCTGCCCGAGCTCAACATCCCAGCGGGCCTGCGCGCGGCCCAGCAGCCCAACCTGCTGGCCGGCCTGGTGGCACGGAGGCAGCTGCTGGCCCAGGCCAGGCACATGCTGGCCGAGATGCAGCGGAACGCCACAGTGCTGGTGCGGGAGTACGGCCCGCCCGAGCCACAGACCAGCCGCGCTTCCAGCTAGGCGGAGGGATGGTGAGCGGCTACCCCGAGGCCTCTGCCCAGCGCTGAGTCAGAGTGGCATCAGGCCCCGAGATGCTGGCCTCTCGGCCTCGTGTCCGGGCACCCTCCCACCTCTGCGGCGGGTGAACTCGGCAACTGAACCCCCAGACTTCCAGTGAGTGAAGACACTACTGGCCAAGGCTGCCCCCCTTGGGCATCACCATTCTCCAGCCCGCTTTGCCCTGCATGACAGGAGTGCCAAAGTTGGCATTGGTTAAGGGTCACTGCCACCGCTCCGTGCCCACTGCTCATCAGTGCAGCCGCTGACCAAGCCTTCCCCTTCTCCTGAGGGAGGCCAGCCCTGGCGGGAGCTGTAGCTACAGCAGATCCAATTGCTGAAACAGAATATACTTTGCAGTAAACACACACTTTATTATTCAGTGAGAATTAAAGGCACTACTGGAACAGGTTCAATGTTCGTGATGCAGAGCTCAATGGAACTGTGAGGGGCAATAGAGGGATTTTGATGGGGTGGGAAGGGGCAATGGACAAAGTGACTGAGTGGGCAACAGCGAGGACGATGGACAGCTCGTGGTGACCATAACCAGAAGGCAAAGACAAGTCTGTTTAACTGGGGAACTTAATTGTTGAAAGTGACTTTGTATGCACCTCACTGAAAACCAATCTAGTGATCAAGAAAGGCAAATATTGGTCATTATTACACAATATTTTAAGTACAAGAATAAAGACTATACATGGAGCATTTCTGTACTTTGGTGTATTTTTAAAATTTAAGGATGAGCACAATACAGGAGCAGGGATGTGATGTGGGGTCTCACTTGGAGTGTTGTGGGTGGTTTTGGCCCCCTTGTCTCGGGGGGAATGTGCTATCATTAGGGAGGGTTTGTCGGCGGGGGGTTGGTTTCATGAGAATTATTCTGGGATGAGGGAGGGGGTGCTTGATGACTCTTCACCTCTCTCCTCACTGGAACTCAGAGGAGTGAGGGGTGACCTCATTGAAATCTATTGAACCTTGAAAGGCCTTGACGATATTTCCTACGGTGGGAGTTCTGGGATGGGGGGGGGTTGTGTGGAGGGGCATCCTTTTCGGAACGCAGATGAGGAGAGATTTCTCTGGCTGGAGGTTGGTGGGTCCATGGAATTCGGTGCCACACGTGGCTGTGGGGGCCAGGTCATTGGGTGCACGAGGTAGAGGTTGATGGATTCTTAATTGGTCAGGGCATGGAGGGACATGGGGAGTGGGTGGGAGGGAGGGAGGATGAGATGCTGACTGGCCAAGTTCGTCTCCTGTATCTTATGGTCTAGTGACCCTTCCAGCCCAACAAGCCCACACCACCCAATTACACCAATATGACCAATTAACCTCCCAATCCATACATCTGTGGGAGGAAACCCACACGGCCACTGGGAGAGCGTACAAACTCCTTGGAGGCAGTGGCAGAAATTGAACCCCTGTTGCTGGTGTTGTAATAGAGTTATGCTAACCCCTGTGCATCCGTACAAGAGATTTACTCGAGTGAATATTTGAGTGAAAGAGTGAATATTCACCTGACTTAGTGTCTTGGATAATAGATTTTGCACTGGGAGCGATTGTGTAAGCTTGGCCTCCACATTTTTTTAGAAGAATGATTGGGGATCTCGCTGAAACAACCAACACTGACAGTAAATGTGGGGAGGATGCTTTTCCTGGCTGAGGCACCGAGATCCAGAAGGCACGGTCTCAAAGAAAGGAAGTGTGGAAATGTGATGTGTCTGTCCATGCTCTCCTCTGCTTCCTTGAAGGAGCAACATGTCATATTCTGTCTGGGTAGCCTCCAACCTGATCGTACAAATATCAATTTCTGAAACTTTTGATTGTTTCTCCCTACTCCCCCTTCTTCCTTTTTCTATTCTCCATTCTAGCTTCCCTCTTACCCCTTGGCTTCTCCTTATTTGCCCATCATCTCCTTTCAATGCCCCTCCTCCTTCCCTTTCTCCCATTGCCAGCTTTCCTCTCCTATCAGATTCCTTCTTTGTTAGTCCTTTAACCTTTTCCACCTACCACCTCCCAGCTTACTTCATCCCCCTCCCTCTCATCTATCACTTGCCACGTATTCCATTTCCTTCTGGTTTCCACCCCCTTCCTTTCCAGCCCTGATGAAGAGTCTCTGCCCACAACATTGGCTATTTATTCCTCTCCATAGCTGCTTCCTAACCTCCAGTGTTTTGTGTTTGTTGCCCCGGATTTCCAGCACCTTATGGTCCATATCCCTCTAATCACTGCCTGTTTATGGGCTGTTTAAATGCCTCTCAAATGTTCCTATCACATCTGCTTCCACCATGAACCCTGGCAAGCACATACCTGGCACCTACCATTCTGTGTAATTAAAAAAAACACTTGCTTCCCTCAAACTTTCCCTAAAGCCCTGCCCTCTAGTCAACCCTTTTCAGCCCTGAGCAACCTTGCTTTTTATTCTGAGAATATCCTCCATGTTCCTAACATCCTCAGCTGGGGAGCATCCATTGTCAAATCCTTTAAGAATTTTGTTAACTTTTGATAGATCTTTCATTTTCCTAAACTGGAGAATACAGGCCTCACTGAGGCTCAATTAAATTTTATTGATGATGATGATGATGTACATCAAGCCCTTTTGTGGCATGATTTACCTTCCTAATGAAGCTGCATGTTGGTTTTCAGGTACCTGTGTACAAGGACATCCACCTAGCCCTCTTTGAGTATGAATGTTACCCAATCTCTCTCTGTCTAAAGGTCCTTTCCCAGGACGACCTGGGATGTAGGCAGTCGGAACACCAGGGTCCCTGTTTGAAGCTGTGTGGATAACGGACGTACCAACAATCAATGAGAGTCCGTCCCTTTGGCCCACAATGTTGTACTGACCTTTTACTCTTAAGATCACTAACCCTTCCATCCCATATAGCCATTCATTTTTCTTACATCCATGCGCATATCTAAGAGTTTCTTAAATGCCCCTAGCACCACTCCAGGCAGTGCACCCACCATTCTCTGTTTTTAAAAGAAATCTATCCAAACTAAGGCATAGCATCACTTGAGAGAACCATTGTGACAAAGTGGGAGCTGATGTATCTTTTCACTTCAACAAAATGGCCCTCCTAGCTATCAATGTAACAAGTGCAATAACATGTCAGTCAGACACAGCAATACCATGAATATTCTGAGGAATTATTCCAAAAAGGACAGTTAATTTATTAGGTTGTAGATTAATTTTAAGTGCTTTAGAAACTTTTGAAAAAACCGACTTCCAGAACTGTTCCAATATAGAACAAGACCAAAACATATGTGTCAGTGTAGCTATCTCAGTTTTACATCTATCACAATGACTATCAACATTAGAAGTCAAACCTTTGAATCTTCATTTGATTTTGAGAAGAGATGGGGCTCATTTGCTCGTTATTATCATTTGAGCTAATTGATAGATTTCCTCCACGATCTAATTGTAAATTTTTTGGTATATTTTCTTTTCTTGCTGGCGGTTTGATGTTTATTTTTAGAAGCTTTTTGTATGACGCATGGCTCCGGGGTTGTACAACTAATGGGTTCTTTTTTTTCCCCCTCACTTTTCTGCTTAGTAGGTTTTTTTTGTTATCACAATTTTTTTTTCAATCTTTAAGATAATGTCTTTTTTGAGACATTGTAAGTGTTGTTACTTCAATGTACTCATGATATTTCTTTTGTATAACAATAAAAAGATTTGAAAAGAAAGAAATGTATCTTTGACATCCCTCCAAGGTAGGAGGAGATGAGTTACACCGCTCTCATTACATGCACGTGCAGTTCAACTCTTTGAGTGAAAATGCAGACAGTTTGAAGTTAATAACTCATCTCCTTCTACCTTAGACCACAAACCTAACAATCACCCCTGCTGTGGACCACTTTCTGGAGGTCCAAGACCCCGACTTCTACGAAGAAGGGATCCGTATGCTCCACGACTGCTGGACTAAGTGTGTAAATGTAGGAAAAATAAATGTGCTAGGTTTTCTAAAGTTGACTCCTTCTACCCTAGGCCACGAACTTATCAATCACCCCTCGTAGAGTGTGGGTGGCTCTGTTGAGGTGAGGACTAATTCCCTCCTCTGACGGCCACTGGCTGAGCCTCAGTGCCTGAGGTGAGGGCACTCCCGTCTGGGGATGGATGAGGAGTCGCAGCAACCCAGGAAGAATTCAACTTCATCGCTGTAGAGTCTAACCATCTGAATACTGCCACACAGCTCTGTGATCTATTTAGTGTCCAGCCCCTGGCATGCGTAGTGTCACAGATGGATCTCACCAGGGGATGGCCACAGGACATGGATAAATATTACAGCCAGTTTCAGCCCATTAGTCCAAATTATTTCATTGACCCTGAACTTTAAGTTCCCAGCCATTACAATGATTGCAGAACTCCCTGAAGCGAGTAAGTTTTTGGGTCTCACAAGTCTTGGAAGGGGACTGGAGGGCAAGCAAGGGGTTGTAGAGAAAATGGAAGGAAATTTTTACCTCAGCTAGATTCTGGCACTATGCTTTGGGAATGATGTTGAGGTGGAAGGGAAGACATATCAAAGACTTACTGGAGTAAGCCAAAGATAAAGGCTTCATTCAAGGAGGAAATGGAGTAGGGCTGGGCTCCTTTTCCGGACTATAGGAAAGGTTCAGAAGGAATTAAATAGAGGTTATGAAGAGTATGTTTCTACTCACATGACACTACAGGGGGCATTGGATAATTTGCAGAAGACCAGTAACATTTTTAGTTGAATTGACCAGGAACACATTGGTGGGAGTAGATCTGTGGAACTTTCAAGAGGTTTGGCTCAATATTTCTCAGAAGGAATAATTTAAAAGGTATTGTGGGGAAACTAGACAGGAATTGGACAGACTGGAGTGTTCTTTCAAAGAGCTGACACAGGGTCTATAGGTCTGTGTAGTGAGATCCTCTGAGTCTAATTAAAGGCTCCCGTTAATGGACTTAACCAGTTCAATGAAAGATTATTATGTTATAGTTTATAATCAGGATCATGGGTACAGACTTGACTCTCATTAGTTTTGGGGATGGGAGTGAGCACAGCGAACACCTGCCTTACAGAAAATCAATCAGTCACTGTGTTCCTAGTGTGTGGGACTCTGGTGACCAACACATATCGATTCAGTGGAGGACAGAAGTGTTGTTACATGAAGAGACAGAAATAAACACTGTGTAGCAGTGACAGAAGCAGCATGTAGTTATTTTCAAACACCAACAGGAAGGAGAGTAGATTAAACCCACCAAGGGACATGCTGAGTATATATATAAACCATATGATTATCAAATAGTGTTCAGGACCAGTATAACAGAGACAAAATAAATCCTTCAGAAATACAAATATACCTATCTAACAGCCTGGACAGAGAACTCTTTTTAAACTTAATGAGCTGAAATTCAATTATTCTTTACACAAATTTGCCTGAACAATTCCACCGCCAACCAGACACCAGAGCTTATCCACACAACCCAGTCAGTAGTTGCAGAAGTATGTCCCAAACAGTGTGATGACAGATGATATAACCACAGTGAGGATAAGCTACAGCAGCAACCCACAACTGTGTGCAGGTCAGGGAGTGTAATCACAAGCCTCCAGGCTCCGCTGGCTGTACAGCTTGTAGAAGCCTCTGTGGGCTGCAGCATCATTGGCTGTTGCCTTGACAGCAGGATCTTCCATCATGGCCTGTGTCCAGTTCCTGAGTGCTGGGGTGCGATCCAGAAACCTGTCCAATGGGAAGAGAGATTCAATGAAATTCCGTCACTAATGCTGGACCAGAACTAGGGCGGCTCACCCGAGACTGCAGGTGGATGAGGCCACACTCAGGTGAGGGAGCAATACCTGGCTGGGTAGCCTCCAGCCAGATGAAACAAATAACAATTTCTCCTTCTGGTTTAGATCAAATTCCCTCCCCTGTTCTTCTTCCTCCACTCCAGTCTCTTACTTCTTCTCATCTGCCTATCACCTCTCCCTGGGTTCCCTCCTCCTATGGTCCACTCTCCTCCCATATCAGATTCCTTCCTCTCCAGCCCTTAATCTTTTCTACCCACCTGGTTTCACCTATCACTTTCAAGCTAGCCTCCTTCCTTCTTTCTTCTCCCCCCCCCACCCCAACACAAACTTTTTAATCTAAGCATCTTTCCCCTTCCTTTGTAGTCTTGAAGAAGGGATTGGGCCAAAACACAAGACTGCTTATTTAATTCCATGGACCTGTAGAGTTCCTCCAGCATTTCTGTGTGTTGGTTTGGGTTTTCAGCATCTGCAGACTTCTGGGTTTTTGCGATGGAATCTGAAGCAACACACAAAGAAACTCTGCGGTCAGGCAGCATCTGTGGTGGGAAGATGATGGCTGGTGAAGGGACTCTGCCCATCAACAGAGGAACGGTTTTCTCTCCATCATCTGACAGCCAATAGGGAGGGTATTGCTTGTGTCTCAGCTGCCAATCAGTGAGTTAGAATTTCTCAAGTGATCACTTCCATGTGATTAGCACAACGTTTTACCGTATAGGCCACTATTGGGGGATTGCAGGCGGTGAGGCTCGAAGAGCCAGAAGGGCCTATTCTGTGCTGTATCTCAGTAAATAAATTAATTAATGACACACCAGCAAGACTGGCATTTAGATTAGACTGGCTTTATTTGTCACATGTACACAATGACTAGTTTCTTATTACGATACAACGTGGAGAATGTCCAGAAATCCCCCAATTTAATCCTAGCCTACTCACCAGACAATTTACAAAGACCAATTCACCTACCAACTGGTAGGTGTTTGGACCGTGGGAGGAAACCAGAGCACCTGGAGGAAACCCGCACAGTCACGGGGAGAATGTCAAAACTCCTTACAGACAGTGGCAGGAATTGAACCCGGGTCGCTGGTACTGTAAAGCGTTATGCTAACCACTAAGCTACCATGCTCCTGTACCTAATAAAGTGGCCACTGAGTGTATGTCTGCGGTCTTCTGCTGCTGTAACCCATCCACTTCAAGGTTCAACGTGTTGTGCATTCAGAGATGCTCCTCTGCACACCACTGTTGAAACGTGTGGTTATTTGATTTACTGTCACCTTCCTGTCAGCTTAAATTAGTCTGGCCATTCTCCCCTGACCCCTCTCATTAACAAGGCATCTTTTTCCCCCACAGAACTGCTGCTCAATGTATATTACTTTTCCGCTTTTTTACACCATTCTCTGTAAACTCTAGAGATGTGTGTGTGAAATTCCCAGGAGATCAATGGCTTCTTGAGATACTCAAAGCACCCCGTCCAGTGTCAATAATCACTCTATGGTCAAAGTCACTTAGATCATATTTCTTCCCCATTCTGATGATTGGTCTGAACAACTGAACTTCTAAACTTTGTCTGCATGCTTTTGAGTTGCTGCCACACGATTGGCTGATTACATATTTGCATGAATACGTAGGCCTATCTAATAAAAGTGGCCAATGACTGTATATCAAGACATCGAAACATACAGTGAAACCTCAAAGCATGAAGTGAAATGCAGCATTTACCAACCGTCCCAATTAACCTGTGGCTAGCAACTTGATGAGGCATTTCAGAAGTCAGATAAGAACCAACCACATCAATGGTTCTGGAGTTATATATAGGCCAATTCCCCTCCTGAAAGGGCATCAGTGAACCCACTGGATGTGACCAGAACCAACCCTTTTATGGGTACTGTCACAGACAGAGTTTTTCCCCAGATCTTTCTCAGCTGGTACAGATGATGAACCAAGTGGCCTCTTTGGGTATTGTACATTTTCTATGAGGCTAGATACTCACTCGCTCAAGGAGAAGGCTTCCAGTCGCTCGAACCAGGGCCACAGCATGTAGTCAACCATGGTCACATTGTCACCTCCAAAGAACAGGGTCTTCGACTCAGCCAAACGCTGTAAAGATCCAGAGATTAGCAGGGTATAAGGGACAGCATGCACATGAGCAACACCTGAGCAGGTACCGAGGGCCGCACACACGAGGAGAATGGAGAATGGAGCTCTCACACACCCCGACGCTCTAAGCCCCTGGCTCCTGACAGCAGCAAGGGAGAGTCACGGGCTGGGATCAGTAACAGAGGATTCAACAGGATGCAGACCAGTCGGAAATGGACAGTCGCCGAAGGGACCCAACCCAAAACGGCAGATGGAGTTTAATCCAGACAAGTGTTGCATGGTACACTTTGGGGGGTTATACAGATTACTTTATTTGTCACATGTATATTGAAACAGAAGACAGCGGAGCAGAATCAGGCCATTCGGCCCATTGAGTCTGTTCTGCCATTCCATCATGGCTGATTTGTTATCCCTCTCAACCCCATTCTCCTGCCTTCTCCCCATCTGAGGATGTGCTGGGGGCAGCCCGCAAGTGTTGCCATGCACCAACATAACATGCCCACAGTTTGCTAACCCTAACCTAGAAAGAAACCAGAGCACCCAGAAGGCACCCACAGAGTCACAGGGAGAACATAGAAACTCCTTATAGACCGCGGCAGGAAATGAACCCAGGACCTTTATTTCCTGCGGAGCATGAAGAAAGCTCACCTCTGTCCCAGAATACTGACGGACTTTTACCACTGTACCATTGAGAGCATACTCACCAACTGCATCTCAATGTGGTATGGCAATTGTCCCGTATTGGACCGCAAAGCACTCCAGCATGTGGTGAAAACTGCCCAGCAGATTATCGGCACCCAATTGCCCACCATTGACAACATCTACCATAAACGCTGCCTGGGCAGGGCGAAAAGCATTATCAAGGATGCATCTCACCCTAACCATGGACTTTTTACTCTCCTCCCATCCGGTAGGCGCTACAGGAGCCTCCGATCCCGCACCAGCAGGCACAGGAAGAGCTTCTTCCCTGAGGCTGTGACACTGCTGAACTTCTCATCACAGCGCTAAGCAGTATTGCATCTGTATTGTACTGTCTCAGTACTTTTATATTTGTGTGCTGTAGCACTTTTTTTATTCACAGTTATTTTGTAAATAACACTATTCTTTGCATTTCTGGTCAGATGCTACATGCTTTTCATTGGCTTTGTATCTGTACTCAGCACAATGACAATAAAGTTGAATCGAATCGAATAACTAACGCCATAAAGTGTTGTACTAACTGCTACATTACTGTGCCACAACAAGTACAACAAATGACTGGACCCTCAGCAGCAGTGATGTAGCAATGGATCCTGGGGTACAGCTCTCTGAAAGTGGTGGCAAAGGCGGGGTACAACATGCTTGCTTTCATTCACCAGGGTGCGGAGTGTCAAAAAAAGGAAGCTGTATTGCAGCTGTATAAAACTTTTGCAGTACTGCATACAGTTCTGGGCACCGCAATACAGGAAATTGTGGAGGCTTGGATTCAAGGTTTAAGGTACATTTATTTTTATCAAAATACGTATGCAGTATAAAACTCTGAGATTCTTCTTCTCCAGACAGCCATGAAATAAAGAAAACTATGCAAGTTGTTCAAAAGAAAAGCATCAACGCCACCTCGAACAACAAAAGAAACAAACTGCGCAACCAGCAACAACGACATCAAACCCCAGCCCGCATGTGCAAAAATACAAACAAATTGTGCAAACAAACAGGCACAAACACAATATAAAAACATAAAGGAAAATCAGCAGAAGCTGGAGATCCAAGCAACACACACAAAATGCTGGAGGACCTCAGCAGGCCTGGCAGCATCGATGGAAAAGAGCAAACAGTCAACATTTCGGGCCAAGATCCTTCATCAGGGCTGCACAGGGGCCAAAAACTGAAAGAGTCCAAGTGAACCACAGTCCAATCTATAAACTGCAGCCAGAACTTCAGTACCATCCTCCGACAATATTGAGGGAGAGAAAAGAGACCATTTCAAATGCCATGGCCTTCCCTCGGGAGCGGCGAGAGACAGTCAGACACAGAGAGATTCACCAGGCTGTTACTTGGTTTAGGGAATATTAACTACCGGAAGTTGGACAAACTTGAATTGTTTTCTCTGGAGCCGAGGGGCAGCCTGATGGAAGTATATAAAACTGGAGAGGAGCAGATAGGGTAGATAAAGTGTTTTTTATCAAGTGAAAATACCAAAGATTTTATGGGCATAGATTTAAGGTGAGAGAGGAATATTTAAAGGAGATTAGTGAGATAAGTTTGTTTTTTACTTAGAGAGTGGTAGATACCTGTAACGTGCTGTCAGGGTAGTATTGGAAGCACCTATGTAATATTTCAGGCATTTAGACAGACAAATGAACTGGCAATGCATTGAGGGATATAGACCACGTGCAGGGAAATAAGATTATTCTAAACATGCCATCATAGTTGGCTCGGAACACCTAGGCCAAAGAGCCTGTTCCCTGCACTTTGTTCAATTTTCTAATATTGATCCCTTCCACAACCACTGCGGACCCTGGGATCACCGCCCCCTCACGTTCTCCCGGAATTAAGCTCACTCTTCAGATGGCCTTACTCAATCTGGAAGCTGCTGTGGGAACCGAGACTGGAAACTAGTCTTAAAATTCACATGGGCTCGAGGGGTGGCAGGCACTGAGGGAGGGTCACACTATACCAGCTCTCTTTCCTGAGGTTGGAAAATTGCAGCAAAATCCTAAAAGAACAGGTTTCGAGACCGCCAGAAGGTTTTGGGAGAGTGGAGTGTCATCTTGACAGCGGACTAGAGCAGTTTCTCTTACAGAAAGGACTCTGCTTTATGAAGTTTTCAGTCCGTGTCTCTTAAACGCTGAGCAGTGGCTGCAGCCCACCAGTCGCAGACAGTACTCCAGGTGTGACCTCACCAGTACCCTGTATAATTGCAGCATGACCTCCCTGCTCTTGAATTCAATCCCTCTATCAATGAAGGCCAACATTCCGCTTGCCTTCTTAATAACCTGTTGTACCTGCCAGCCAACTTTTTGCGACTTATGCACAAGTACTCCCTCTGCACAACAGCATATTGCAATCTTTCACCATTTAGACAATAGACAATAGGTGCAGAAGTAGACCATTCAGCCCTTCGAGCCTGCACCGCCATTCTGAGATCATGGCTGATCACCTACTATCAATACCCGGTTCCTGCCTTGTCCCCATAACCCTTGATTCCCCTATCCATAAGATACCTATCTAGCTCCTTCTTGAAAGCATCCAGAGAATTGGCCTCCACTGACTTCTGAGGCAGCGCATTCCACACCTCCACAACTCTCTGGGAGAAGAAGTTCCTCCTCAACTCTGTCCTAAATGACCTACCCCTTATTCTTAAACCATGTCCTCTGATACTGGACTCTCCCAGCATCTGGAACATATATCCTACCTCTATCTTGTCCAATCCCTTAATAATCTTATATGTCTCAATCAGATCCCCCCTCAATCTCCTTAACTCCAGTGTGTACAAGCCCAGTCTCCCTAACCTCTCTGCGTAAGACAGTCCGAACATCCCAGGAATTAACCTAGTGAACCTACGCTGCACCTCCTCCACAGCCAGGATGTCCTTCCTTAACCCTGGAGACCAAAACTGTACACAATACTCCAGGTGTGGTCTCACCAGGGCCCTGTACAAATGCAAAAGGATTTCCTTGCTCTTGTACTCAATTCCCTTTGTAATAAAGGCCAATATTCCATTAGCCTTCTTCACTGCCTGCTGCACTTGCTCATTCACCTTCAGAGACTGATGAACAAGTACTCCTAGATCTCTTTGTATTTCTCCCTTACCTAACTCCACACCGTTCAGATAATAATCTGCCTTCCTGTTCTTGCTCCCAAAGTGAATAACCTCACACTTATTCACATTAAACACCATCTGCCAAGTTTCTGCCCACTCACCCAGCCTATCCAAGTCACCTTGAATTCTCCTAGCATCCTCATCACATGTCACACGGCCACCCAGCTTAGTATCATCAGCAAACTTGCTGATGTTATTCACAATGCCTTCCTCTAAATCATTGACATAAATCGTAAACAGCTGTGGTCCCAATACCGAGCCCTGTGGCACCCCACTAGTCACCACCTGCCATTCCGAGAAACACCCATTAACTGCTACCCTTTGCTTTCTACCTGCCAACCAGTTTTCTATCCATGTCAATATCCTCCCCCCAATGCCATGAGCTCTGATTTTACCCACCAATTTCCTATGTGGTACCTTATCAAATGCCTTCTGAAAGTCAAGGAACACCACATCCACTGGATCTCCCGCGTCTATCTTCCTGGTTACATCCTCAAAAAACTCCAATAGATTAGTCAAGCATGATTTGCCCTTGGTAAATCCATGCTGGCTCGGCCCAATCCTATCACTGCTATCAAGATATGCCGCTATTTCATCTTTAATAATGGACTCTAGCATCTTCCCCACTACTGATGTTAGGCTAACAGGGCAATAGTTCTCTGTTTTCTCCCTCCCTCCTTTCTTAAAAAGTGGGATAACATTAGCCATTCGCCAATCCTCAGGAACTGATCCTGAATCTAAGGAACATCGGAAAATGATCACCAATGCATCCGCAATTTCCAGAGCCACCTCCTTTAGTACCCTAGGATGCAGACCATCTGGACCTGGGGATTTTTTAGCCTTCAGCCCCATCAATCTACTCATCATCGTTTCCTTCCTAATGTCAATCTGTTTCAGTTCCTCTGTTACCCTATGTCCTTGGCCCATCCATACATCTGGGAGATTGCTTGTGTCTTCCCTAGTGAAGACAGATCCAAAGTACTTATTAAATTCGTCTGCCATTTCTCTGTTTCCCATAACAATTTCTCCCAATTCATTCTTCAAGGGCCCAACATTGTTCTTAACTATCTTCCTTCTCTTCACATACCTAAAAACTTTTGCTATCCTCCTTTGTATTCCTAGCTAGCTTGCATTCATACCTCATTTTTTCTCCCCGTATTGCCTTTTTAGTTAAGCTCTGTTGCTCCTTAAAAATTTCCCAATCATCCACCTTCCCACTCACCTTAGCTCTGTTATACTTCTTTTTTAATGCTATGCTAGCTCTGACTTACTTTGTCAACCACTGTGGCCACTTTCCCCCCTTTGATTCCTTCCTTCTCCGGGGGATGAACTGATTTTGCACCTTGTGCATTATTCCCAAGAATACCTGCCATTGCTGTTCCACTGTCTTTTCTGCTAGGATATCCGACCAGTCAACTTTGGCCAGCTCCTCCCTCATGGCTCCATAGTCTCCTTTGTTCAACTGCAATACTGACACTTCTGATCTGCCCTTATCCCTCTCAACTTGCAGATAAAAACTTACCATATTATGGTCACTACCTCCTAATGGCTCCTTTACTTCAAGATCACTTATCAAATCCTGTTCATTGCACAACACTAAATCCAGAATAGTTTTATCCCTGGTCGGCTCTCATACAAGCTGCTCCAAAAATGCATCCCGTAGGCACCCTACAAACTCCCTATCCTGGGGTCCAGTACCAACCTGATTTTCCCAGTTCACCTGCATATTGAAATCCCCCGTAACTACTGCGACATTTCCTTTGCCACATGTCATTGTTAACTCCCTATTCAATTTGCACCCAATATCCATGCTACTGTTTGGGGGCCTGTAGATAACACCTATTAGGGTCTTTTTGCCCTTACTGTTCCTCAGTTCTATCCACAGTGACTCTACTTCTGCTGATTCTATGTCCCCCCTTGCAAGGGACTGAATCTCACTCCTCACCAACAGGGCCACCCCACCCCCTCTGCCCACCTTTCTGTCCCTTCGATAGCATGTATACCCTTGTACATTCAATTCCCAGGTCTGATCCCCCTGCAGCCATGTCTCTGTTATCCCAACAACATCATAGTTACCCATTCGCACCTCAGCTTCAAGCTCATCCGCCTTATTTCTGACACTTCGTGCATTCAGATATAGAATTTTTAACCCATTTCTCCTCTCTCTGTTTAAATCGCTGCCTATTGTGCATAACCCAGCTCCCCGAACTCTCACTGGGCTATACGCCCTTTGTATTTTGTTGTCCTTCTTAAACTTACTTACTCTTTCTGCACATTTAACTCCATGCTCCGTCAGACCATCCCTCTGCACTCTTTTCACTCGTTCCACCTCACCTTTCTCTACTTCACACTTAATATTCCGGAACCGTGTAGTCTCCACCTGTCCTTTATACTTCATCTCGCTATCCTCTCTCACATTCTGGATCCCTGCCCCCTGCAAATTTAGTTTAAACCCCCCCAAGCAGCACTAGCAAACTTTCCTGCAAGAATGTTAGTACCCCTCCAGTTCAGGTGTAAACCCTCCCGTCGGAACAGATCCCACCTTCCCTGGAACAAAGCCCAATTATCTAAAAACCTGAAGCCCTCCCTCCTGCACCAACCTCTCAGCCACGTATTGATCTGTATAATCCTTCTGTTCCTCGCCTCACTCTCACATGGTGCAGGTAGCAATCTGCTCTTCTATTATTCCTTCCAAAGTGGCTGATATTGCATTTACCAACGCTGTATTCCATCTGCCAGACCTTGGCCCACTCACTTAACTGATCTGTATCCCTCTGCAGACTCTCCACATCCGCCGTACAACTTGCCCCCGGGGTAGGCAGTATGCTCAGATTATGTCTCCCCAAAGCTGGAGGACAGCCCCTCCGGGCTGCTGCCGCAGTATAGAGAAGACAGACTTGCCTTCGGTTAAGGCTGTGCACCCTGAGCACGTATCCTGTGGGAAGGTGGTGGGGGGGCGGGGGGAGTCCTGAAGAAGATTGTCTGTGGGTGTTGCTTCAGTTGAGGCCAAGTGCCCTTGCTGAGGAGCCTCTGACCCGGGAGCCCGAGGGAATCAGAGTACCCTCATATGGATTGTGTCATCCTTGAGGGCGTCTCAATTGCACCCTCGAGGAGAGGAAACGCTCTGGTCTCCACGGCAGTCAAGCATTGATGGGGAAGTTAAGGAAGCAGGTCGTGTCCTGTGGCTTGGCCGATGTCCGGCAGAGCCTTCACCCCGACTCTGTGCTTTCTCAAGGAGGTCTGGAGGGGGTGGAGGCTCGCCGATTGATCACCCGTGTATCTCCAGGGTGCACACCTCCCAAGTGTTGGCAGCCTTCATGCATCCGATTGCACGCTCGGACCAGCGCCTGGTGAGGGCAGAGCCCTGTGCGTTGCCTGCTAGGGTGGGGAGGGCATTCAACAACCGGCTGCTGGAGGATGGCCGTCTCTGGGATTCATTCTGTCACTTTGGAGGACCTGGCAGGAAGAACAGGCGAGCGTCACCTCCCTGAGACTCTGGTGGGACGTGGGCAATGTTCACGTCTGATTGCTTTGCCGGGAATGTGCACCTGGGTTGACCAAGGGGCGGACATCCGGGATCGATCGGCTTGAGCAGGGGCTCATCGACTTGGAGTCACGGCTGGGGCTGACGAATGGAGATCTGCTCCTCTGGGAGGAGTACCAGAGGAACAAGGAGGCAGGGAGGTACCTGCAGCTCAAGCGGTCCCCAGGTGCTTTTGTGAGGTTGCAGGACCAGATGCTACAGGATCAAGACTGTGACTAATCCTTCTTTTATTCCCTTGAGTAGGGGCTGGGTGTCTGCAGACAGCTTGTGGAGCTGGTTTGAGAACTGCCCTGACAGAGCTCCACTCCTTTAATG
The DNA here is from genome assembly GCF_963921235.1 of Mobula hypostoma. NCBI lineage: Eukaryota > Metazoa > Chordata > Chondrichthyes > Myliobatiformes > Myliobatidae > Mobula > Mobula hypostoma. Next base: position 17,696,942 of record NC_086115.1, read on the forward strand.
AGGCTGTATGCTTGCCAGACCTGTCTAGTGAGGATGCACACAGCACACAAGCGAGGGTTTACCAAGGGTTAGCCCTGAGCATGCTGAGCGGCTACACGCTCTCACCAGGAACTCTGCAGATGCTGGAAATTCAAGCAACACACATCAAAGTTGCTGGTGAACGCAGCAGGCCAGGCAGCATCTCTAGGAAGGGGTACAGTCGACGTTTCAGGCCGAGACCCTTCATCAGGACTAACTGAAGGAAGAGCTAGTAAGAGATTTGAAAGTGGGAGGGGGAAGGGAGGGGGAGATCCGAAATGATAGGAGAAGACAGGAGGGAGGGATGGAGCCAAGAGCTGGACAGTTGATTGGCAAAAGGGATATGAGAGGATCATGGGACAGGAGGTCCAGGGAGAAAGACAAGGGGGGGGAAGAACCCAGAGGGTGGGCAAGGGGTATAGTCAGAGGGTCAGAGGGAGAAAAAGGAGAGACAGAGAAAGAAAGTGTGTATAAAAATAAATAACAGAGGGGGTATGAGGGGAAGGTGGGGCATTAGTGGAACTTTGAGAAGTCAATGTTCATGCCATCAGGTTGGAGGCTACCCAGACGGAATATAAGGTGTTGTTCCTCCAACCTACCCAGATGGAACATAAGGTGTTGGTAGCAGGCTACATGCTCTGCTATCTTTGGAGCCCTCAACCAGCTACAGAGAGGCAAGCCTCAGGGGCCGTGATTATACCAGGGTACTGGGGAAATCCTGACAATAGGTGAGATGCTCCTCTCTAGACACAGTGCAGTTGTAGCCCTGCAGCCAAAAAAGGAGTACCTCCATTGTCTAAAGCATTGGCACCCAGTATCTCTCCTCATTGCCAAGTAGTACATTTGTAGATCTTTGACCATGCAATGGCCAATCGCTTGGGCTCCATGCTGGCTCAAGTCATCTGCCCTGATCAGTCCTACACGGTCCCAGGACGGTCCATCCAGGGCAAGACCAACTTTGTTCCAGATCTGATTCACCTGTCCTGTGAGACTGGTCTGTCAGTCGCCTTTCTCTCTCTTGACCAGGAGAAGGGATTTGACAGGGTGGACCACAAGTACCTATTTGGGACTCTGCACGCATTCAGGCTCGGGCCATATTTTGTTGTATCCTGCTGGGGAGTGCCTTGTTAAAGTCAATGGGACCTTGATAGCGCCCTTGTGCTTTGGGAAGTGGTTGTGTCAGGGGTGCCTCGTGTCAGGGCATCCATTAGTCTTGCAAGACCATGGATCTGCGCCTGGAAAGTCTTCACTCTCCAGGGCGCAGACCTGGACAAGGTTGTATGGAAGACCAGCAGTTGCCCATGCTGCAAGTCTCCCCTCTCCACGACACCAATGTTGTCCAAGGGAAGGGCATTAGGACCCATACAGCTTGGCACCAGTGTCGTCACAGAGCAATGTATGATTAAGTGCCTTGCTCAAGGACACAATACGTTCCCTCGGCTGGGGATCGAACTCATGACCTTCAGGTCGCTAGTCCAATGCCTTAACCACTTGGCCACGTGCCCACATGCCATGTCAGGGCAGTTGTACTCTATTTGCACAGAGCCATTCCTGTGCCTTCTCTGCAAGAGATTGATGGGTTTGGTTTTACAACTTTATAAGGAGGTCGTCCTTTCGACTGGCACCGATGTCGTTATCTTCCTCGTCACTGACCCTGTTGACTTGCAGAGGATGCGAAGACTGCCAGACCATCTTGGCAGCCTCCTCTTTAAGGGTCAACTGGGAAAAGTGTGCTGGCCTCTTGGTGAGCCAATGGCAGGTGGACTGCCCGCTGGAGGGGTTGAGTGGGGCAGCACGCACCTCCTCTACCTGAGCTCCAGTGAGGAGGCCCAGCTGGTGAACTGGTGGGACTTAAAGAGATAAAAGTCTCTGCCTGCCTGGGACACTAGTCAGGCTTACTTCGTGCACTAGTAATAAATCAGCTGTTTGCCTCCCAGATCTGGTACCGGTTGGTCGCTTTGGTCTTGCCCACTGCTTTTGCCTCCAGGACCCAGAGGAGGCAGGTGGACTTCTTCAGGGGCAACTGGAGACACTGGGTCTCTGCTGCGGTCCCGGGTCTTCCGATCGAGTAGGGCGGTCAGTCGCTGGTGCCCGTGCACACCCAGCTGGTGGCTCTCCACCTCAGCACTGTGCAGATCCTCGCGTACCAACGACCCTCCAAGAAAGCCTGCGTTGGCAACACACGTTCTCCGCCGGCGTCACTGCCTGCAGGAGGGCACGTGGCCCCCAGTGGCAAGCATCAGCCGCGTCGCTTTGCGGGAACTGCTCCAGTTTATCGAGAGCTGCTGCATGGATCAAACCCCGAGACACCTCCAGACAGGGTGTCCCAAGGCCAGCAGGGGGGTGGTGCTCTGGCTGTCAGAGGAACTAGTCCCCATCGCATGATGGTGGGTGTCGAGGAGGCTCGGGAGTGTGGAGCGGTCCCGGCTATGGTAACACCAGCTCATCAGAGCCAAGACCCGAGGTAAATCTCGGGAGAGGGTCTCACGTAACGTGAGCCGCATTGTGAATGGCCACCTCGCCTCTCTGTGACACACCACAGCAGTTCTTGTACAGGCTGTTCCCGCACACTTCCTTGCCTTCGTCTGCCAACCAGACTCACCCCGGCGGTCTGTTTTACCATCCGGTGATGGGGGAAGGTCCCCAGAGGAAATCCCTTTATGGAGGGGTCCTTTCCCTCTCCACTGTGAAGGGGGAATGGAAGGTGTTGCATAGGGTTGTACTGTGCCACAGGATTTTAAGCACCCTGCCCACCTGTCCGTTCTGTGACCGGGAGGAGTCAGTGTACCACGCATTTCTGGAGCGAGAGAGGTCGCAGCATCTAGTTGAATATCTGAAGGGACGGCCCCTCAGGTTTTGATTACACTTCAGCCCCGAGCTCCTTGTATATGGGCATCCATTGCCGAAGGGGGCAGGTCGCCCGGAGGATCTGCTGGTGGGCTTGCTCCCGGGCCTTCACGAATCCAGGCAGCGCACAGTCGAGGGCTTTGCCCAGGACAAGTGCCCGCCCCTTTTCTGGGGATATGTACGTGCCCAGGTGTTCTTGGAGAGGGCTTACGTAGTGACCATGGGTACAGTGGGGGATGTCCGTGAATGGTGGGCCTCCCAAGGGATTGGCTGTTTTATAGACAGTAATAATCACATCTTAATTTAAATCTATCCACTGTCTTGTAAATACAGTGTTTGTATTTTGTGCATTTTTGTGTGAATAAACGTCAGTAATTCTGTAGAGAGAAAGGGGAATGGGTACTATGAAAATCTGGCACCAATGAGAGATTAGGGAGGCAGGAGCCCCTGCCTCTCAGTGTCTAATATTTTTTCTCGTAATCAATATCCCACTTCCCACATTGCTGCGTGTTGTGTGATTGTCTTTACCTGTTCTAACTGGCTGAGTTGAGCCCGCAGTTCTTCCTCCAGTGCGGACGTATCTTCGGATTTTCCTTTAGCCGCAGTGATCTTGTAGATGCAACCTAGGAACTGGTCACAGAGTTTGAGAGAGGTATTAATGACCAGTGCCGCAGAGGATATCCACCCCTCTCTCTCTCGCCCCACCCGCCATCTATAAACGCGCCTCCCCGTGCAGTACCGTACGGAAGTGTTCCAACAGCATGCTCTGTTTGGCCTTCCCGTAGGGATCTGTGGGCAGCAGCTGTCTCCCGGGGTAACACTCATCCAGAAACACACAGGTGATTGCAGACTCGTAGATCAGCTGTTTCACATCGGTCTCCAACACTGGCACCAGGCCGAGAGGGTTCTTCTCGAAGAACCAGTCTGGCTTGTTCATCAGATTGATATTGATGGTTTCGTACCTTGAAGAAAATGGAGAAACAGCTGAGAGGCTGGATCGCATCAAGTGATGCACATGCAAAATACTGCAGACACCGGAAACCTAACTCAGAAATAGACAATGCCAGAAATACTCAGCAGGCCACCTGACTGAAGCTCTCTCCACAGGTACTGCTGAAACTGCTGAGGCGTTCCAGCACATTCCCTGCTATTATCCGCATCGTTTCAGATGCTAACATCCGCACAAGAAAAAAAGCAGAAAAATAACACAGTGCCAATGCCATCAATCAGCTTCAATTATTGTACATCGTTCCCCGATGTAAAATTATGAAGGAAAACTATGGCTAACAGAGGAAGTGTAAGGAAGGCTTGATGAGATTAGCTTTATTTATCACTTGTACATTGAAACGTACAGTGAACGCAAAAATGTGTCATAGTGTTTCCGCTGCCAACAGAGCATGCTCACAACCTGCAAATCCTAACCTGTAGCTCTTTGGAATGTGGGAGGAAACTGGGGCACCCAGCGGAAACCCATGTGGTCACGAAGAATACGTAAGGGCTCCTTACTGTGGCGGGAATTGATCCTCGATCTTTTGATCACTAGCGCTGTAAAGTCTAACAGTGACCACTGCGTAGCCCGTGCTGCTCATTTGATTGTCAGGCAAAGCAGCAAATCAGGAATGAGAACAGTTCAGATCACACCCAGTTGTCTACCCTGGGCAGGCCACGCCAACCCCTCAGCATTATGGTGCAGTGGCAGTCAAGCCTTTATGCCAAAGGTGCTGGGTGCAATGAGCTTTTAATCTGGAAGTTGAGGCCCGAGGGTCAAAGTCCTGTGATTGGCGAGTCCTAGGGTCATGGCCCAAAGGTCAAAGTCCCAAGATTAACGAGTCCCGGGGTCAAAGCCTGAAGGTCAAAGTCCTGTGATTGGTGAATCCTGGGGTAGTCAGAGGCTTGTTTTGCTGTTGTTATTCTGTTTTGGTGTTGTTGCTACCTCTGTTGTTTGGCCGAATGTGGCGTGAGCATGTCGCTGGAACGTGTGGCGACACTCGTGGGCTGCCTCCAGCACGGGAATTGGTGCTGGTCGTTAACAAAAATGACGCATTTCACAGTACGGATTCATGGACGTGTGATAAATAAATGTGATTCAGGGCCCCCTCCACCCCTGAGTCCTCCTCGCTGCATCCTGGCTGGGTCCTCCCCCAGGGGTTCAGGCGTGGCAGTGAGGCACATTCCACTTACTTGATTCCCTTGGCCTCCAGCACCAGGCGAGTGCGCTGTGAGAAAGGACAGTACTTCATGCTGTAGAGACGAATCATTCCCTCAGGCACAGGCCCAGGGGCGGGGGATCCTGCGATGGGGAGGTAAATAGTCAGCGTCATGAGAGCACGGACAGTGGTGCTATTTAAATATTCAGGGTTAGAGTGCAAACAAGTGGAAGCGATGGCGGGGGGGGGGGGACTTCAGAGCATTGGAATAACTTGCCTTTGATACAGAAGACCATCAGCCCATCAGGACATGGAGTTATAGAGCACTACCACACAGTAATAGGCCCTTTGGCCCATCTAGTCCATGCTGAACTGTTATTCTGCCTAGTCCCATTGACCTGCCATACAGCACCCATCCATATACCTATCCAACCTTCTCTTAAATGTCACCATTGAACTCGTATCCGCCATTTCCGCTGGCAGCTCGTTCTACACTCTCACCAGCCTCTGAGTGAAGAAGATCCCCCCATAAATATTTCACCGGTCACCCTAAATCTATGACCTCTAGTTCTAGTCATAATCGAGATCGATGCTGTCTCCCTACAGAGAAATCCCTCCGGTCCCATCACCCCTCTCCTTTTACTCCTCATCTTTGCAACAAATTCTCTCACACAAATACTCATCGACTGCCCAGTTGGCTACACTTAGTAAACCAGTAACGTGGTTTATTATTGTCTGATGTACAGTGAAAAACTTATTTAGCATGTTTTCCATACAGATCAGTTCATTACATCAGTGCATTGAGTGAGTACACAGGAAAACAGTAACAGAATGCAGCATAAGGTGTCACATTTACAGAGAAAGTGCAGGGCAGGTGCAGAATGAGGTAGACTGTGATTGGGAGCCCCACCCAGTCATACGAGAAGTAAATTACAGACAACACCCACCCAGCAAAACTGCCTTTTCCAAAAGCTCCTTTCAGGAAAGTGCTATCAGGCTATTTTAAAAAAATGCCATCTTAAAAGTTTCTTCCCCCAGGAAGAATCTGATCAATCATTCTAGTTAGCATTCCACCCCCGCCTTCTATCTATTCACTACACTACACTTTAAACCACATTGTAAGTACATGACATGTATTTATGCATATTTTATTCCATAACCGTACTTTAAACTTGAAGTTCATTTTTTAAAATCTAATTCCTTATATCTGCTGAATGTTGATTTTGTTGCATGACACATCCTTACCAACACACCACAGCAAATCCCTAACACACGTGAGTGTATATGGTGAATAAAGCTGCCCTTCGATCTACAGCAACCTCAGAGCACCCAGGGCAAACCCATGCAGGGTGTGGGCGAGCAACACACACAAAATGCTGGAGGAACTCGGCAAGAGAAGAGAAATGACCAGTCCACGTTTCGGCCTGCAGTGGATTGCAGAGCCAGTGATGATAGCTCGAGAGCCGATTTGTTAAAGGATGCTTATCCTAAAAGTGTAGAACAACAAAGTCCTTTGATGAAATGGGAGGGGTGGGGGCAGTGGTAGATGTGCATAGTGTGCTTATGGTTACTTACTTTGGACTTTCGGAAGGCATTGGACAAGCAATCTCATGATTGGCAAACAATGATTGGCCTGCACCTGGACCATACCTCTCCCAACCATGTACCAACCCAAATTTCCCCCTTAAATACTGCATCCACTGCCTCTGCTGGCAGCTCGTTCCACACTCTCACTACCCTCTAAGCAAAGAAGTTCCCCCTAAACACTTCATTTTTCATTCTTAACCTTTAGTCTCACTCAACCTCAGTGGGGGAAAAAACTGTTTGCATTTACCCTATCTATACCACTCGTAATTTTATTATATTGTGCATCTATCAAATCTCCTCTCATTCTCCTACGCTCCAGGGAATAAAGTTCTAATCTACTCCAACTTTCCCGATAACTCAGGTCCTCTAGTCCCAGCAGCATCTTTGTCAATTTTCTCTGTAGTCTTATACAACTTCAAAATAACATCGCAACTCCTGACAAAGGGTCTTGGCCCGAAACGTCATCTGTACCTTTTCCTATAGATGCTGCCTGGCCTGCTGCGTTCACCAGCAATTTTTATGTGTGTTGCTCCCAACTCCTGTACTCACTTACTTATGAAGGCCTATATGTCTAAAGCTCTCTTTACAACCCTATCCACCTGTGTTATCACCTTCAAGGAATTATGAATCTGTATTCCCAGATCCCTCTGTTCTACCACGCTCCTCAGTGCCCTTCCACTCACCGTGTGAGTCCTACCCTGTTTCATCCCCCCCAAAGTGCAACACCCCACACTTCTCTGCATTAAATTCCATCTTCCATTTTTCAACCCATTTTCCAGGTGGTCCCGTGGCAAACTTTAATGTCCTTCCTCGCTGTTCATTACGCCCCCAATTTTGGTGCCATCCGCAAATGAAATATGATGTTAATATAATTATGAAACACCTTGTAATTAATTATGTTAATGAATATAACATAACACTTTCTAAATAATAAACTTACCACATTCATGTTGAAACATTTCAGAGCTTCAACATTTTACATTGTCAATGTTTCAAGTTACAACACTGGTAACAAATTGTAACAATAAACATCTGTAAGGCTTGATGATACTGCTGATGGAAGTAACAAGGTAAAAGATTTGCTTGTATTTATGAGTTCTGACATTGACACAGGGTTCTGAAAGAGGTGGCTAAAGAGATTTTGGAGAATCATTAGATTCTGGAATGATTCCGAAAGACTGGAAAATTGCAAATGCCACTCCATGCTTCAAGAAGGGAGAAAGGAAACGACAGGCCAGTTAGTCCGACTTCAGTGATTGGGAAAATGTTGGAGTTGATTGTTAGGGATGAGATTTCTGGGTACTTGAAGGCAAGAGGCACATGATAAAACAGGTCATAGTCAGCATGGTTTCCTCAAAAGAAAATTCTGCCTGACAAGTCTTTTGGAATTCTGTGAAAAAATAAACAGAATAGACAAAGGAGAATCAGCTGACGTTCTGTTCTTGGATTTTCAGAAGGCCTTTGACAAGGTGCCGCACATGAGGCTGCTTAACAAGTTATGACCCTATGGTACGACAAGAAATATTCTAGAATGGATAAAGCAGTGGCTGATTGGCAGGAGACAAAGAGTGGGAATAAAGTGGGCCTTTTCTGGTTGGCTACCAATGACTAGTGGTGTTCCACAGGGGTCTGTGTTGGGACCAATTCTTTTTAGGTTGTATGTCAATGATTAGGATGACAGAATTGATGTCTTCGTGGCAAAGATTACAGACGATATGAAGATAGATGGAGGGGCAGGTACTTTTGAGGAAGTAGAGAGGCTCCAGGACTTAAGCCAATGAGGAGAATGGGCAAAAGTGGCAGATGGAATACAGTGTTGGAAATTGTATGGTCATGCATTTTGGTAAAAAGAAATTAAAGGGTAGACTTTTTCTAAATGGAGGGAAAATAGAAAAATCAGAGGCGCAAAGGGACTTTGGAATCCTTGTGCAGGATTCCCTGAAGGTCAATTTGCAGGTTGAGTCTGTGGTAAGGAAGGCAAATGCGATGTTAGCATTCATTTCAAGAGGACTAGAACATAAAAGGAAGGATGTAATATTGAGACTTTATAAAGTACTGGTGAGGCCTCACTTGGAGTATTGTGAGCAGTTTTGGGCCCCGTATCTTAGAAAGGCCATTTTGAAATTTAAGGGGGTTCAAAGGAGGTTCACAGAAATTATTCCAGAATTGAACAGCTTGTCATATGAAGAGCATTTGATGGCTCTGGGCCTGTATTCACTGGAATTCAGAAGAAAGAGCGGTGACCTCATTGAAACCCATTGAATGGTGAAAGGCCCTGATAGAGTGGATATGGAAAGGATGTTTCCTGTGGTGGGAGAGTCTAAGACCAGAGGACACAACCTCAGAATAGAGGGGCATCCTTTTAGAATGGAGATGAGGAGGAATTTCTTTAGACAGAGAGTGGTGGATCTGTGGAATTCACTGTCACAGGCAGCTGTGGAAGCCAAGACTTCATATATTTTTAAAGCAGAGGTTGATAACTTCTTGATTGGTCAGGGCATGAAAGGATTGGCGGGGGGGGGAGAGGAGGCAAGAGATTGGGACTGAGGGGGAAACGGATCAGACATAATGAAATGGCAAGCAGACTTGATGGGCCAAATGGCCTAATTCTGCTCCTAAATCTTATGGATACTGCACCTATTCCAATTCATGCAACATGCATATAATCACTTGGATAATAGATTTTCTGATTACGAGTTAAGAGAATGGCAAACTTTTCCTTTTGCAAATGAAACCAATTTTGAATTTGGAAAATAGAATGTCGTACCACTGCCAAAAAAACTCAGCTACTATTACTAACTACTTCAAAAGTGTACCTCAAAAATATAGCAATACTGTACTTTCAAATGTGTCACTTCCGAGAAAGTTAAGACTGGTTCAATTAAGACATTCACTGATATGTGGAACTACCTGCTTAGAAATGAAGAATTTTGAAGAATTGTCAATTCTTGTTGATTTCGTTGGAACGTTTCTATTCTATCTTCTAGTGCTAATTCCGAACATGGATTCAGTCTTATGAATTCAATCAATTGTAAATCCAGAAACAGACTAGAAGTGGAACATTTGGATGATCCAATGAGGATTCAGATGTACCTTTCATCTGGATGCGAGATTAATCTGGACAGTGTTTATAGACGCAAACGGGAGAAAATCTGCAGATGCTGGAGGAACACAGCAGGCCAGGCAGCATCTACAGGAAGAAGTACAGTCGACGTCTCGGCCCCAAACGTCGACTGTACTTCTTCCTATAGATGCTGCCTGGCCTGCTGCGTTCCCCCAGTGTTTATAGACAATAGATTCGTAAAAAAGACAGACGGGAACAAGTTTACGAAACGTGAAAGATTTGTTTTTTTTTGTTGTACTATGTTTTATTATACATTCAATTAGTAAATAAAATCAAAAGTATGTGATTTTTCAATTTTCAGTCTATTCATAGTATGCCTAGTACCAAAAAAAAGGCGCTGTGCAGTTTTCAGGCCGAGTAAAGTGTTTGCTGGTTGGTCCGCGCAGCTATCGAAAACAGGGAAGGTGAGTGAAGACCAGCAGGTCCGCTCATTACACCCTCGGACGGATTTCACTGCATTTTTATCCGTACATGCGACAAATAAAGCTAATTTTATCTTAAATCTCAATTCTAAAGCTACGACGGGGTTTTGAGGGAGATAGGCACCGAGACACTCACCTTTGGCCAGTGCTTTCGCGGACATGCTGCAGGCTGCTTTCATTCGGAGGGAGGGGAAGCGAGCGAGGGCACTTGGCTGTAGACGCAGCCAGCCAGGAATGTTGACTGTTCAGTCAGCTCCGACCCGCGGCCTCTCTCCGGAGCTGCGCCCGGACAGGCGGGGCCTGAAAAACTGCGCAAATATGCCCAGCAACGTGGCAAACTGACGGCCATTCTGCCCGTCGCCGCCCTGCACAGGCGCGAGGGGAGGTTCCAGGCGCTGGAACAGAGGGAGGGAACAAGCACCCAGTGGGCGGTGAGTGTCAGAAGCAAGGCGCCATCACACCCACGGAAGTCAGGAGGAGAGTTCAAAAGGTTGACATCTACCTCATTACAAGACTATTTAATAGTTCCGTACGACCATAAAATGAACTTTGATCTCAGGATCTACGTGCGCTGCGCTTTCTCTCTACCTGTATGAACCAAACTGCAAGACAGGTTTTTCCACTGTATACGTGCCAGTAATACACAAATCTAACAATCTACCAACTCTGTCCAAAGAATGCAAGCAAAACAAACACAGAAAATGCTGAACACCAGGAAATCTGCAGATGCTGGAAATTCAAGCAACACACATAAAAGTTGCTGGTGAACGCAGCAGGCCAGGCAGCATCTCTAGGAAGAGGTGCATTCAACGTTCCAGGCCGAGACTCTTCGTCAGGACTAATTGATCAATGCTGACATTGAGAAACAGAAACAGTGTTAGCGGAAGGCTCTATGGAAGAGTCATTGACTCTTTTCCCCCTCAGATACAGCCTGAAATTTAAAGTTTTTCTAACTTTTTTGAAGTTTTGTTTTATATTTCTGGCATGTATGCATTTTTAAAAAATTTCTTTCCAAGGATATTTCCAGTACAGTCACATCTGGCCTGGTAGTCTATCAGACCAGACCTGTGCTGTACCCAAGGGAAAACCCATTAGCCCTTCGGGATATTGTCACCTACAGTGACACTGGAGTGGTAGATACTTGTCTGATCAATTTGTCCAGCAGAAGGTCCTTTGACATGATATCACACACGTGCACCATGGATCTGCTCTCCAGAATGAGCGCTGGGGTGGGGATAGGGGACTGGATCTAAATTCTATGCAGAGACATCAGTCCATGTTAACCTGCTGGAAAGAGCACTCAATGCACATTAATTTTCTTGCAGATGTTCACAGTGGAACGAAGAATTACAATAGAGTCAAATGAAAAATTACACACAAAAACAGACTGGGAAATTGTGCAAATACAAAAAGAAAATGAATAATAAATAAACAAACAAATAAAAACCGGAGAACTTGGGGTCCTTGAAAGTGAGTCCAAAGTTTCTGTTCAGGTTGAGGCAAGTGAAGTTGAAAACTTCACTTTGTTGGAAGGTAATAACTGTTCCTGTTGGTGTGGGGACACAGGGCTCTGGTACCTCTTTCCTGGTGGCAGCAGCAAGAAGAGAGAGCCTGAATGGTGGGGGTCCTTGATGATGGATGCTTCTATCTTGTGGAAGCGCTCTTTGTAGATGTGCTCAATGGAGGTGAGTGCTTTCCCTATGATGAACTGGGCAGTATCCACCATCTGTTGGCATCCCACCTGTTCTTCATGGGAAAGTTCCTGCAGGAAAAAAAACACGTTTGACCAAACGTCCATCAGGCAGTGGTCTGCACGGAATATCCTGGAGGCCCAATGGAAGAAGGAATCAGTTGCTCCTGTGGGATGGTTCCACAAACGTCAAAGCCATTTGACAGAAAGCCTCATCATTAGAACTCCTTATCGAGCACCAGGATCTCTCTCAGTTTGGAGTGAGGAGGAATTCACTGTCAGATCCTTCATGCAGAGCTGGAACCTCAGTCCTACCACACCACCTTCAAGGTGTGTTTGCTGAAAAAAGGGCACTGAGGTCCTGGTTGAGGTTCACCTGCAGCAGCCGTAGGACAGGACTGTGTGCACTATGGAGCTGTTTCCAGGGACACACAATGAGACAAGAACAAACCCTCAACCCTCTTATCCCAGGAATTAGCCTAATGACTGCTTCCAATTCCAAGCAGGTGTGGCTTCAATAAAAGCCTGTACAATTGTAGCATTACTACTCTATTCGTAATCACCAACACTCCACAAATACCCATTGCCGCTGGAAGATCATCAACTCCGTGAAAGGTGTACTTTGATCCGACCAAAATGTTTAGGTTTTCCAGAGCAATGTGTTGCCTGTAACCGGGACATTCCAGGTTCCAGGAATACGTGCTGAGCATCATGTTGAAGTCCAATGCAAAGGCTCAGTGGGGCGTGGTTCTCTCCGCTACATACCACAGAAGGGCTGGCTCTCAAATTTATCACCAGTGCAATGTTCAGGAGGTGAACATCAATGATACATTGATATATTGTAAATTTTGTAATGAAATGTAAGGATATGCTTGGTACAGACCATCTTCAGGTTACAAACAACCAACGTATTCAATGTATGGACATCTCTTTATACAAAAAGGATCCTATAATACTAAATTCAAAAGTCCATCTCACATCCTTATGCTTGTTCCTAAGAGCAGCCAAACTAGGTTCCCCCCCACGCCTTGATAATTGTTCTTCCCTATCAGTCTTATGTACCCTTGAAACCATTTATCGCAATACCACAGAGGTACGATTACCATATTGAGTGATTTTTGTGTACATTTCAACTTATATACACAATGTCGTATTTAAACGTCAGCCCAGATAGCCTGGGAAGACATTGCTCGCTCTCCCGCAATGTTTACTCCTCTCTCTATGCCGATGAGGCGATGAAGACAGCCCTGGCTGCTGTGCTAATATGATAGACTGATACCAAGGCTTTGGGCCTGCTCCTGGCTGCTCCGGGGTTCGGATCTAAGGACTCATTTTGCTTCAGAGTGTTGTTGCTTCTGTTGTTTGCATGATTTGTGTTTTTTTCCTCTTTCTCTGCATGTCGGGTGTTGGGCCTTATTTTATTTTTTTAAATTGAGGTCTTTTGGGCTTCTTGCTTAGTGGCTGCCTGTGGACAAACAAATCTCAAGGTTGTATCATTTATAACTTATTTGATAGTAACTTTGAAACTTTGAATAAAGGAGCCCAGGGATTCCTCTGTAGTGCTAATAAAGATAATGTTCTGGTTCTGTAACTGTGTATTTTGTAAATTAAGTATTCTTTTGGAGGAAAGTTGCATTATAGAAGCACAGGCCAAGAAACTGGGTCCATTTTCAGGTGCTAAGTGGCTGTTTAAGTTCAATGGTATAAATAAGCTGGATACTAATACTCTTTACCCCAGGGTAGGCAAGTCCACAACTAGGGGTCATAGATTTCAGCTTTGAGGAAAAGATTTTAAAAGGACTTAGGGGTAACTTCTTCATACGGATGGTGGCAAGAATATGGAATGAGCTGCCAGAGGATGTGTGGTTGAGCCAGGTCCAATACTATCATTTCAGAAGCATTTGGATAAGTACATGGAGGGATGGGCCTTGGAGGGATATGGACTGAATACAGGATATTGGGACTAACTGGGGGGGGGCATGGACTCATTGGGCTGAAGACCTGGTGCTGTGTTGCTCTGTGACTCTATAATTAACATCTTTTTGCACTCTTGGTTTTCAAAACCATTCTTGACAGTGATCAAACTATCGGTGATGTGGATAATTAAAGTGTAAGAGCGGAGAAACGTCATTCTCTATGGAAACTGTATGAGTGATTAGTCAATCCAAAGTTTAACGGAAATCTATCAATGATCAACTAGTAAGCAGGCCACAACTTCAGTTTCAAAGGGAGATCGATGTGCAACTCTGTTTTCTAAGCAAGTTAATAGTTTATCATTGAAGAATTGCAATATATATTTTAACAGTTCAGGGACCCTTTGGCTGCTTCTAATTTTCCATCAAGTTTCCAAATTTATACAGCTTGTGAAAGACTTCAGAATACTTGAAGGGGTTGCCCCTAAAGTTTGAGCACATGGTGTAAGAACATTCATCATCAAAGATCCTGACCGTCTAGGTCATGCCATCTTTTCAGTTACCATCGGACAGGAGGTCCGACACCTCCAGATGCAAGAACAGCTAATTCCCTTCATCCATTGAGTTCCTGAACCAACTAGCAAAACCCTAATCACTACAGTGTAGGAATATTATGACCACTGTGATCACCTTGCACTAAAATTGACTATTTTTTGGTTCTAGTTACTGTATGTTTTCTTTCTTGGAAAGATGTTTATGTTTAATTTCTGTTTCGCTCATGAATTTTGCTTATCTGATGCTATGTCCCTGTGATGCTGCTGCAAATAAACTCTTCATTGCACGTGTGGACACATAAACTTGTGCAGATGAAAATAAACTCCACTTTGACTTTGACCTCCTGTTGGTCAGTTTCTGGGCTTGACCAAAATGGCCTTTTCTAATTTATTGTTGGGATCTGGACATTGTTGGCAAAGCCAGTGTTGATTGTTGCTAGGGTAGTAATCTCTGAATTGCTGCCTGTGCCATGTGTTAGTGAGGGAATGATTTGGCAAATGAATGCATGGTTGAGGAATTGTTGCAGAGGGTAGGATTTCAGATTTGTGGACCATTGGTATCTCCTACGGGTAAGGTCTGACCAACACGAAAAGAACAGGTTACACCTGAACCCGAAGGGGATTTGTGTGGGCAGGTTTGCTATGTTGTTGAGTGGGGTTTAGACTAGTCTGGCAGGGGGATGGGAACCAGGCATTTGGTATACAAGTAGATGCAGCGTGTAGTGAGCCTGAGGAAGATAGGACAGATGATAGGGCAACATTGCAGTAGGTGAGATGAGTTCATGGAGGCAAAACTGCAAGGGGTGATGAATACAGGACTAAAGGTGTTACATATGAATGTATGCAGTATAATGAATAAGGTAGATGATCTTGTAGTGCAGTTAGAGATTGGCAGGTATGATGTTGTGGGCATTACTGAGTCATGGCTGAAAGAAGATCATAGTTGGAGCTTAACATCCAAGGATACACCTTGTGTCAAAAGGACAAGCCGTTTGGCAGAGGAAGTGGGGTGGCTGTGTTGGTAAAAAAAAATGTAATCAAATCTTTAAAAAGAGGTGATATACTATAGGATCGGAAGATGTAGAATCCTTGTGAGTAGAGTTAAGAAACTGCTATGGTAAAAAGGCCCTATAGGAGTTAAATACAGGCCTCTGAACTGTAGCCAGGATGTGGGCTACAAATTACAAAGGGAGATAGAAAGTGCATGTCAAAAGGGTAATGTTACGATAGTCATGGGGAGAGTGGGAAAATCAGGTTGCTGCTGGATTACAAGAAAGAGAATTTGTAGAATGCCTATGAAATGGCTTTCTAGATCAGCTTGTGTTTGAGCCCACGAGGGGAAAGGCAATTCTAATTTGGCTGTTGAATATTGAACCAGATTTGATTAGGGAGCTTAAGGTAGAAGAACCCTTGGGGATAAGTGATCATAGTATGGTATGTTACATACCCCGTAACGGGTTAAAGAACCAGCAGGAATGGGAAACACCTGGAGTCTGGTATTGCTGTTAACTAAAGCTATTTTATTAGCAACTACGCAATACAGTAATATAAAATTAGATAAATCAAACAGGTTAGCAGAACTTTTGCGTATACAGGTGAGTTAAATATAGAACCCAAACTTCTTCAAGCTTGAGGGTAAATGGATACAGTCTTACAGCAGTAGGTAAGCGAAGTCAGATCAGTTCGTGATATTTGGTTGAGTAGAATGGAGGAGAGAGAGAGAGAGAGAGAGAGAGAGAGAGAGAGAGAGAGAGGAGAGAGAGAGATAGATAGATAGATAGATAGATAGATAGATGTTTAGTTCTCCAGGTAAGCCGATGCCATCAATCCTCGGTTGTCTCCGAAAACCTTTAAAGTCACCGAATGTGAACACAAAAAGGAGACCGTCTTCTGTGGTGAAGCTATCAACCCAGACAGGGTTGGACACAGTGATAACTTCCCACCAGTCACCCCTTTTCCACACTGCGAGAGCCACTGATCCATTCTCCCGATCGATCCTCCAAAACCCACCTTTCTGTGGGCACACAAAGCTCACCCAGTGTCCGGAGCTGTGTGTGTCTGGCTGACCAGCTGACCTCGTATTTATCCAAACATGCTGAACCCCAGCTGTCCATCAAATAACGCCGCCCTCGCTCACCACGGTGACCCACGAGCTACTCGTTGCTCTCTCTCACCAAATCAGTTGTACCCTCTCTCTCCTTTTAAAGGTACAGTCCATAAGGGATAATTCAAGATACCGTCACAGGTAGAATTCACCCTGCATTTTGAGAGGGGCAAGATAAAGATCAGTGTTACAGTGGACTAAAGGGAATTACAGAGACATGAGTAGGGAGCTAGCCAAAGCTGATTGGAAGGTGACACTAGCAGGGGTGATGGCAGAACAACAATGGCTGGAGCTTCTGGGGACAATTCAGAAAGCACAGGATAGATATGACCCAAAGGAGAAGAAATATTCTAAAGGGAGGATGAGGCAACTGTGGCTGACAAGGGAAGTCAAAGACAGCACAAAAGCAAAAGAGAGAGCATATGCTATAGCAGAAATTAGTGGGAAGTTAGAGGATTGGTAAGCTTTTAAAAACCAGCAGAAGATAACTGAAAAGGCCATAAGGAGAGAAAAGATTAAATATGAAGACAAGCTTGCCAATAAAATAAACGAAGATACCAAGATTTTCCAGAAATCTAATGAGTAAAAGAGGCATGAGTGGATATTGGACCGCTGGAAAATGACACTGGAGAGGTAGTAATGGGGGGGGGGGCGGAGGAAGAATAGCAGATGAGCTTAATAAGTATTTAGTATCAGTCATCACTGTGGAAGACATAAGCAGTATGCCAGAAATTCAAGAGTGTCAGGGGGCAGACATAATTGTCATTGCTGTTCCTGAGGAGAAGGTGTCAAGGAACCTGAAAGGTCTGAAGGTAAATAAGTCACCTGGACCTGGTGGAATATACAACAGGAAAGCAACATCCATCATCAGGGACCATACCACCCAGGTCACGTACTCTTCTCCCTGTTGCCATCCGGAAAAAGGTACAGGAGCTTCAGGACTCACATCACCAGGTTCAGGAACAGTTATTATTCCTCAACCATTAAGCTCTTGAACTTGAGGGGATAACTTCACTTGTCCCATCACTAAATTATTCCCACAACCTATGGACTCACTCTCAAGGACTCTTCATCTCATGTTCTCGATATTTATTGCTTGCTTGCGATAGATCTATCTATCTAGCTATGTATTTATTTATCTATCGATCAATCAAGTTATTTATTATTTCTCCTTTGTTGTTTGCACAGTTCCCTATTGATGCACTCTTTCACTGATTCTATTATGGTTATTAAATTTATTGAGTATGCCACAAGAAAATGAATCTGAGGGTTGTTCATGGTGACATATGTGTACTTTGATAATAAATTTTCTTTTACTTTTACTTTACTGAAAGATGTAGCTGGAAAGGTTGTGGAGGCATTAGTAATGACCTTTCAAGAATCACTCAATTCTGGAATGGTTCCAGAGGACTCGAACATTACAAATGTCACTTCATTCTTTGAGAAGGGAGGAAGGCAGAAGAAAGAAAATTACAAGCCAGTTAACCTGACTTCAGCGGTTGGGAAGACATTGAAGTCCATTATTATGGATGAGGTTTCAGGGTAATTGGAAGCACATGATAAATTAGGCCAAAGTCAGTATGATTTCCTAAAGGGAAAATCTTGCCTGACAAACATGGGTTGGAATTCTTTCAGGAAATAACAGGCAGAATAGACAAAGGAGATTCAGTGGATGTTGTTTACTTGTATATTCAAAAGGACTTTGGCATGGTGCTGTGCCTGAGGCTGCTTAACAAGATAAGAGTTCATGGTGTTACAGGAAAGATACTAGCATGGATAGAAGATTGGCAAATGGCAGGAGGCAAAGCTTGAGAATAAAATGGGAATAAAGAGGGCCGGTGGTTGGTGGTGTTCCGCAGGGGTCAGTTTTGGGAGTGTTTCTATTCACATTAGGTGTAAATGATTTGGATGATGCAATTGACGACTTTGTGGCCAAGTTTGCAGACGAGACGAAGGTAGGTGCAGAGGAAGGTAGTGTTGAAGGAGGAGGGGGTCTGCAGAAGGACTTAGATTGGGAGAATGGGTGAAGAGGTGGCAGATAGAATCTAGCGTCGGGAAGTGTATGGTCATGCACTCTGGTGAAAGGAATAAAAGCTACTTTCTAATTGGGGAGAAAATTCAAAAACCAGAGGAGCAAAGGGACTTTGGAGTCCTTGTGCAGGGTTCCTCTAAAGATTAATGTGCAGGTTGAGTTGGAAGTCATCATCATCGTTGTGTGCTGTGTCGTATGACATCAGCGATCATGGTCCCATGACCATGATTGTTCTTGGCAAATTTCTCTACAGAAGTGGTTTACCATTTCCTCCTTCTGGGTAGTATCTTTACAAGACAGGTAACCCGGTCATGATCAATATTCTTTCAGAGATTGTCAGCCTGGTTATCAGTGGTTGCACAACCAGGACTTGTGATATGCACCAGTTGCTCATATGACCATCCACCACCTGCCATGGCTACACATGATCGTGACAGGGGTGGTGGGGGGAGGGATGAAGTGGGTACCACACCTTGCCCAAGGGTGACCTGCAGGCTACTGGAGGGAAGGAGCACCTTATACCTCCTTTGGTAGAGATGTATCACTACTCCACCACCCAGCCGGAGGTAAGGAAGGCAAATGCAATGTTAGCATTCCTTTCTAGAGGACTAGAATATAAGAGCAGGGATGTGATGCTGAGGCTTTATAAGGCACTGGTCAGACCGCACTTGGAGTACTGTGAGCAGTTTTGGGCCCCTTATCAAAGAAAGCATGTGCTCACATTGGAGAGGGTCCAAAGGAGGTTCTTGAGAATGATTCCAGGAGTGAAAGGCATTGAATATATTTAAAGCAGAGCTTGATAGGTTCCTCTTTGGTCACAGGGAGAAGGCAGGAGAATGGGATTGAGAGGGATAATAAATCAGCATAATGGAATTGTGAGCAGACTCAATGGGGAAAATGACCAAATTCCGCTCCTTTGTCTTGTGGTCTTATTGTCCATTTCTAATTGCCCTGGAGAAGTTGAGAGTGAGCCATTTTCATGAAATATTGCAGTTCTTCTGTGTTTCCATGGATCTGAATGTATGTTTGTGAACCCCAAGGTCCCTTTGTTCCCCCACACCATTAAGAATCCTGCCACTAACCCTACACTGAAGTTTGAGCTTCCAAAATGAGTAACGGCACACCTTTCTCGAGGAATCCATCTCGATCTGAACTCCATCTTTAAACCTCGTTTCTCACACCTCAAACCTACGCCCTCTGGTTTTGGTCCTCTTACCGAGGAAATATATATTTATCCTATCTATTGCTCTCAGCATTTTATAAATCTATATCATGTCACCTCTCAGCCTCCTCTACTCTGAGGAAACAGACCCAGTCTCTCCTTATAACTAAGGTCCCCCTGTCCAAGCACCATTTTTGTGATTTTTTTTCTTCACTGACTCTTCCCCAATTTTTATCCATGAGCTCTACCAATCTCTGATTTGAATTTCCATTGCTCTTCCATCCACATCTGCTCAATATATCTCAACAATCTACTATGTTCTCATTCCATTTCAATGAATTACACTAATCTATATGAATACCCTTACATAACTACAACTATAACAAGGTGACCTTTTACCACTGCACCATAGAGAGCATCTTAACATACTGCATCTCTGTGTGGTATCTCAGTTGTACAGCAGCTGATAGGAAAGCATTTCAGCGGGTCGTCTTTAGCGCACAGAAGATTATCGGGACACAGCTCCCAGCCCTGGAGGACCTACAGCTCATGTTGCCTAAGGAAAGCTACAAGCATCTGTAAGGACAATACACACCCATGCAATCATCTGTTTGAACTTCTTTCATGTGGCAGACGTTATAAGATTTTCTATGCCCGCACTTCCAGAATGAAAAATAGCTTTTTCCCAAGAGCTATAATTGCCCTGAACAAATCGATCAAGCATCATCCATAAATTTGTCATATTGCTACTTTAATACTGGTTTTATGGCTGTCGTGCACCTGAGTTGTGCTTTTGCACTGCTGGACATCGCTTGTACTGGCTGGTTACTTGATTTTATTTATTGTTTATTTATTTTATTTGTTGTTTTAT
This sequence comes from Mobula hypostoma, assembly GCF_963921235.1. NCBI lineage: Eukaryota > Metazoa > Chordata > Chondrichthyes > Myliobatiformes > Myliobatidae > Mobula > Mobula hypostoma. The sequence continues at coordinate 17,717,413 of NC_086115.1, forward strand.
AGCCTTGAGTACGAGAGTTGCAAACTTATTTTTGCTGTATTGGTGCATGACAAATTGTACTTTGCAATGACAATAAAGATATTTACGATATTTACGAGAGGTGACATGATATAGATATTTCCGATATCTACGAGTCTGTGGTGACCAGTGCTATCATGTTTGCTGTTGTGTGCTGGGGCAGCAGACGCCAACAGCATCAACAAACTTATTCGTAAGGCCAGTGATGTTGTGGGGATGGAACTGGACTCTCTGACGGTGGTGTCTGAAAAGAGGATGCTGTCCAAGCTGCATGCCATCTTGGTCAATGTCTCCCATCCACTACATAATGTACTGGGTGGGCACAGGAGTACATTCAGCCAGAGACTCATTCCACCGAGTTACAACACAGAGCGTCATAGGAAGTCATTCCTGCCTGTGGCCATCAAACTTTACAACTCCTCCCTTGGAGGGTCAGACACCCTGAGCCAATATGCTGGTCCTGGACTTATTTCCTGGCATAAATTACATATTACTATTTAACTATTTATGGTTTTATTACTATTTATTATTTATGGTGCAACTGTAACGAAAGCCAATTTCCCCCAGGATCAATAAAGTATGACTATGACTATTCCATTTCTGCTTGATTATTTCCTTTTACTTATATTTCTGTTTTTTTTTCTCTTTATCGTCCTGTCCTTATTTCTTCCTCATTGTGTTTGTTTTTTTTCTCTCTTCTATTTTCCTCCCTGATTGGCGTGGTGGAGATACGTCTCTACCAAAGGAGATGTAAGGCGCTCCTTCCCTCCACTAGTCTACATGTCACCCTTGGGCAAGGTGTAGCATCTGCTTAGCCCCCAGATCAGGGTCACGTTATGCCATGGAGCAGTCTTGGGAGATGGCGAGTGAGCGGCTGGTGCATATCACAAGTCCTGGTTAGGCGACCACCGACGCCAGGCAGACAATCTCTGAAGAGTATTGATAAAGGCTGGGGACACCTGTTCGGTAAAGAGACTGCCCAGAAGGCAATGGCAAACCACCTCAAGAACAATCATGGTCACGGAAAGACTATGATCGCCCACGTCAATACGACACGGCACAGAATGAAGGAACGATTTCCCTCCATTTACATTTCTCTCCCTTTCATCCCCCCGCCTCACAGATCGGCCCTCCTTTCCGGTCCGCCCCTCTAGACGCGTTGCCATGGTGCTGTTTCCCTTCGACCAATAATAACAAGTGATAGATGGGCATGCTCGTAGAACTGGCCAATCGGATGAAAGAGTGTTGTCTCCTGGCAACAGCTTGGTTCTCGGTCTCGGAGTGAAACGGGCCCTGGTGTTTTTGAGGTTTGGCGAAGTGAAGCAGAAGAGAGGCGATGGAGGGCATGTGAATAGGAGAGAGGGAGAGAGGGGAGTATGGATGAAGGGCGAGGAGGGTAACGACAGCGGAGTACAGGTGAAAGGGGAGAGAGAGTAGAGAAATAATAGCGAGTGGGTTTGAGACGAGAGTGAGGCAGGGTGAGGGGAAGAGGAGAGGACGGAGTGACAGAGAAGGGACGGAGAGTGGGGTGAGAACTGAGAGGGGAGTGAGAAAGCCCAGCGTGGTGGTGGTGGTAGTGGAACAGGGACTGAGGCAGCTGTGATCATCCATTCGGGTCTGTCTCTGTCCCTCACCTCCTGTTGTGGCCAGTCTGTGAACAACATTGTCAGGTGTGAAAGCAGACGATGGAGAACCCAGAGGTCCTGTCGCTCAGGTGAGACCCTCAGCTTCAGGGGCTTCTTGTGTTTACAGTCTGCATGGGCTGAGGAAGAATTTCTGTAAAATGCGGGAGAGGCTGCAGATGAGAAATCTAGCTCATATAGTTCAACACAATTATTCTGTCCTGACTCCTTATCTAGAAATATCCAGTTCTCTGTGTTGCCATTTTTCTCTCTTTTTTTAATACACTGCAAAGTATTTCCAGATCTCTTGAACCTGCTTCCAACACAACACCTGATTGGTCATTTCTGCATCCTAACCAATTGCTGTAGCCAGTGACCTATTTCAGAGCTGCCTGTGGTGCTGAATTTCTTTACATCCATTCATGGGATGTGGATGTCACCTTGAGTTTAGCTCTTAGAAACATGGAAACTGTAGAAGTAGCCCATCTTAGCCCTTCATCCAGGATTTAACAAGATCGTGGCTGATCTTCTATCTTATCTCCATTTCTTGGCATTGTCTTCAAGTACCTTCAATCCTTCAATATCCAGAAAGGTAGCAATTTGTCCCTCAAACCTTTGATGGTTTGTTTGTTGAGAATGAAAATCCTGGTTTCAAATTGATCTACATCACTTTAAAACTCGTATAAAATTACATCATACTGTGGCCATGCTTTCTGAGAGAGCCTGTACAAAAAAAAACTTATTTATTTACTCTTTCATGTTGCAGTTTTCTAGACTGAAGACAACCTGTTCTCTAGACATTTCCTCAAGATACCGATCTACATATTCAGTTTGTACGCAATCCAATAGGTACATTTCATGTCAGAGAAATGTTTACAATATACGTCCTGAAATTCTTTTTCTTCAGAAACATCCACGAAAACAGAGGAGTACCCCAAAGAATGACAGTTAAATGTTAGAACCCCGAAGTTCCCCTCCCCAAGAAATTCTTTCTCAACATTGTCTCATAACTCAATTTGCCCAGTCTATATGTGTTTTAAAGTCGTCTTTGATAATTGCTTCTGATACATGCCCCTTTAATTTTCTCATTTATACCATGCCTTGCATTACTTTTGGGAGGCCCATGAAGAACTCACAACGATGTGATCTGCCTGTAGCTGCTCCTTAGCTAGACTCAAACTGATTTGAGTTCCAAGTGACACAATTTATCAGGCCAGGATCCCATCTAATATGTGCTGAGGTCATCACATGGTGTGAGCAGAATTATCTGCAGCTTAATGTGAAAAAGACTAAGGGGCTGCTGTTAGACGTGAGGAGAGCTAAGGTACCGGTGACCCCTGTTTCCATCCAGGGGGTCAGTGTGGACATGGTGGAGGATTACAAATACCTGGGGATATGAATTGATAATAAACTGGACTGGTCTAAGAACACTGAGGCTGTCTACAAGAAGGGTCAGAGCCGTCTCTATTTCCTGAGGAGACTGAGGTCCTTTAACATCTGCCGGACGATGCTGAGGATGTTCTACGAGTCTGTGGTGGCCAGTGCGATCATGTTTGCTGTTGTGTGCTGGGGCAGCAGGCTGAGGGTAGCAGACACCAACAGAATCAACAAACTTATTCGTAAGGCCAGTGATGTTGTGGGGATGGAACTGGACTCTCTCACGGTGGTGTCTGAAAAGAGGATGCTGTCTAAGTTGCATGCCATCTTGGACAATGTCTCCCATCCACTACATAATGTACTGGTTGGGCATAGGAGTACATTCAGCCAGAGACTCATTCCTCCGAGATGCAGCACAGAGCGTCATAGGAAGTCATTCCTGCCTGTGGCCATCAAACTTTACAACTCCTCCCTTGGAGGGTCAGACACACTGAGCCAATAGGCTGGTCCTGGACTTATTTCATAATTTACTGGCATAATTTACATATTACTATTTAACTATTTATGGTTCTATTACTAGTTATTATTTATGGTGCAACTGTAACGAAAACCAATTTCCCCCAGGATCAATAAAGTATGACTCTGACTATTGTTGTAACAGTACCAGCACATCTTCTTTTCCTCTTTGTGGATCCCTAACTGGGCTCTGAGGTAGGCAGTTGGTGGGCTATTTTCAGAGATTTTAAGCGGTTTCTAGAATCATACGTAGACCGATGAGGTAAGGCTGGAGGATTTTCTTTGCTGAATGGCACTATTGATGGGCTTCAGTGACTAGTTTAAGAAAACAGTTTCAGATTTATTTAATTTCTTGACTTTACATTTCCTAGATACTGTAGTGGGATTTGAACTCCTATCTCTAGATTAATAAATCTCTGGATTCTAGTTGGATAATTTAAACATCAAAATCTTTGTAATTCCTTCTGGGCTCTACCCATCACTATTTACACCTTCTACACCTTTCCTTATCTCTGTAATACCCTGCCTCCCCCCTCACACCTCTCCCTATCACTGTAATCCTCCAGCAGCTACACCCCTCCCTAAGTCTGTAGCCCCTCCAACTTATATACTTCTTATCTCTGTAACCCCTCCAAGCTCTATACCCCTCCCTACCTCTGTAACCTTCACTAGCTTTTACCTCCAGGGAACTGATTGTTCCACCATGGAGATGGCTCCTTAATCGTCCCCACTTCTTTCTTTCTCTCCTCCTTTAAGGCACTTTTTAGTACCTTCCTTTCAGACCAAGCATTTGGCCTTTTATCTTCATGTGACCCAGTGTTGCATTTTGTTAACCACGTTGAGGGTGCTTTAGGTGTGGGTGGGCAGAGCGTTAGACACCAGGGGGATTTAGTGAGACAGGGCAGCCGCAATCACCTTTACTGTTTATCTTTTTCAGATGGGTGAAAGGTTACACGTCGCAGAGCGTGCTGTTTGTCAACAACAACACGATATGCTACCCCTGTGGGAACTTCATTATTTTCATAAACATGGAAACAAAGGAGGAGAGGGTGCTGAAGTGTGAGACTGGGAGCATCGGGGCCTTCACTACCAACAGCAACAGTCAGGTCATAGCCTTTGCAGAGCAGAAGTTAAAGCCATCCATCTACCTGTACAGCTTCCCCGAACTGACCAAGACTGCTGTCCTCACTGGTGAGTGCTGCTGGAGAGTGGGCGGTAGTTATCCTCACAATACAGCTCGCAGAGGAGCTTCTTCAAATGAGTATCCAGTATCAGCTGCTTTTTAACATTTATCATTACAATTACAATAAGGTCAATTGAAAACAAGTAAATGTTCTTGACTTTGAGCAGTCACAGGGCACTCATAGTTCTCCCTCATACTCTATCCACCATCCCTCCTCCACCTTATTATTCTTATTCTGGCTTTATCCCCCTTCCTTTCCAGTCCTGATGAAGGGTCTAGGCCAAAAATATCAATTCCTTATTCCACTTCATCGATGCTGCCTGACTTCTTGAGTTCCTACACAGTCTGTGTGTGTTGCTCAAGATTTCCAGCATCTGCAGAATGTTTTGTGTTTATGTTCTGCTAACTGTTTTGTTTTTATCCATGTCATTGTTCAGCAGTCTCCATCCTGGAGCTCACTCTATATCTAGCCCTGTCTAGGAGTGTTTTACAGGGTTCTGAGAGAGCCTTTAACAAGCATCTAATCTAAAAACCTTGCTAAAAGCCCAGGACACTGCCTTTAAGTATGGTGACAGAACAGCTCTCAGAGCAGCCAAGAGAAACCTCATCTTAGGCATCAACAGGACAAAGACTGCCTATGCACAAAAAATTCATGAACACCTATCCAACAATGAACCCTGGCATATGTGGCTGGGCATCAAGGGTGTTACTGACCATGTAATGCATTGACTGTACCAGTGACACCTCCCTCCCTGAACAGCTTTTACACATGCTTCAGGACATGTAACACAACGCCGGCCATTAAAGCTACCCCACCCCCCCCAGGTGAGCAGCCACTGTCTGCACAAGAGCAGATGTGAGAAGGATTCTGCAGAGAGTCAATCCCTGTAAGGCAGCTAGGCCAGGCAACATCCCAGGCCGGGTACCTAGGGAATGTGCACATCAGCTCACTGCCATCTCCACAGACATCTTCAACACTTCACTCATCTAGGCTGCTGTCTCCACATGTTTCAAATCACCACAATCATCTGGTAGCACTAATACCAATCATCGTGTGGTGCTTTCAATGGCTGATGTGGGCACATATCAAAAATTTCATTCATGCCACATTGGATACCCACCAATGTGTTTACCGACAGAACTGCTCTCGGGCAGATGCCGTAGCAGTTGTAATGCACCTGGCCCTGGCACACCTAGGAAACAAGGACACTTGTGCCAGAACGCTGTTTCTGGATTTCAGTTCAGCATTCAATACTGTTGTTCCACAGGCCTTGGTTAATAAACTCCTTCTCCTTGGTGTAAGTACACCACCACTGTGCAACAGGGTGTTCGACTCCCTAACGAACTCCCCCCCACCCCCCCCACTTAACATGGGCAGCACAGCAGTGGAACCTGCAAGCAGTTTCAAATTCCTGGGAGTGCACATCACACACAACCTCTCATGGTCCCAGGACACATCCCACACAGTCAGGAAAGCTTACCAGTGCTTCTGCTTTCTGAGGAGACTGGACTATGTACATCCATACTCATGTCCTGCTACAGAGGCGCAGCAGAGAACATCCTAATGACCTGCATCACTGCTTGGTGCGGAAACTGCACTGTAATGGACAGGAAGGCTTTGCAGCAGGTAGTCCAAACTGACTGGCACCAGTCTACCCGCTATCAAGGACATGTATACAGAAGGATACTGGGAAAGGGCCGGTAACATCATGATGGATCTCACCTACTCTGCTCATGGACTGTTTGTCCCACTCCCATCATGAAAGAGGCTACATCGCATCCACACCAGGGCCGCTGGACTCAAAAACAGTGACTTTCCCCAAGCAGTAAGCTCCACCCACTAACCCACCCCTCCACACCCCCAACTACCACTACTTTATTATTTCCTGTCAGTCACTCTTGTACCCATGTCACTTTATGGATATACAATCAATTTATGTATATAAGCCATCTTATGTATTTATATTAATTGATTTATTATTATTGTTATTGTGTTCTTTATCTTTTTGTGCTGAATCAGATCTGAGTAATGATTATTTTGTTCTCCATTGCACTGTGTACAGGAAGTGACATGAAACAATCTTGAACTTTGAATCCTTTTTAGGATTTTATATCCAGGTTTTCTTTTCTGTCTTTTTAAAAATATTTTTGTTTCAGAAATAATATTATTAAAAGTAAAATGACAAATTAAAATGGTGTCTTCCTTGTCAAGGACAAAGAACATAGAACAGTCCGAGCCCTTCGTTGTTCCAACCTTTTAACCTACTTCAAGTTCAATCTAACCTTTCCCTCCCACACAGCCCTTCATTTCTCTTTCATACGTGTACCAATCTAAAATGCCCTAGTGGTCTACCTCTACCATCACACCTGGCAGTGCATTCCATGCACTTGCCTTTCTCTGTGTTAAAAGATACTACCTCTAACATCCCACCTATACTTCCCCCCAATCATTTTAAAATTATGTTCTCTTGTATTAGCCATTTCCACCCTGGGAAAAAAGTGCTAGTTGTCCATTCTATCAATGTCTTTTATCATCTTGTACACCTCTATCGTCATCTCCCATCGAACCTGCAAGGTGCCCATCACCTACAGAAGGTCCCCCCAGTGGTTATTGCGTTCACCCTCAGTGATGATCTTTGTAGACATTTGAATGGCTGTCTTGGCCAGCCCAGGTGCAAACAGACAAGGAGATTGTTATTCCTGCTTTGGAGTGTTTAATAAATATACTCTAAGTGTCATATAGGGGCCTCATACCCTTCAGATTTTCCGCATGCCTCACCTGACCCAATGCTCAGTGCACCACTCCCATCCCTTCACCCTGAGTCCAATCTATCCAAGGGTTCCACTTGTCCCCAGGATCTGCAGCTCTACTGGCTTATTGTACTCCTTGACAAAGACCTTGTGTGTCTGTGTCTATTCTATCACAGAGTATTTGTTGGTTCTGGGCTGCAATTGGATATCATTGTGAAGGGGCCTTGTGCAAATCTGGTGCAGGCCCCGCATTTTCTGGGAATATACTATTTCTAGTGTCAGTAATTTTTAGTCTTGTCTGATTGTGTTTTTCAGATGGAGCAGAGCTTGAGTACACACTGCTGGATTTCTGCTATTTGGGTTCCTACTTTGCCAGTTTCTCCTCAATCCCTGACTTCCTTTTAACCATCTGGTAGTTTTTTATTGATAAGTACTTCTGCTTTATAGTGGTATGGGTATGTTGAATCACTCCCATGGTGGGCAGCAGTTGAGGAAATCAGCATAGATATGTCTAAGGGAAAACTAAATAAATGCACACAGGAGAAGGAAATGAGAGGCAATGTTTGCAGACTGGGAGAAGGATTGAGTATAATCACCAGGAATGACCAATGGGTTGAACGACGTGTTTATTATTCTACACATTTGCACAGTTGTAGGATGCACCGGCCCAGGAAGTGTTGTGATGAGAAACTGTCCCTACCTGGAAGCATGTGATGGGCAGTGTAGAGACACTTTTCTTTCACTCAAGTGGTCCTGGCATAGATGCTGTGTACCCTCTTCCCTGAGGGGAGTGAGACAAACAGTCCATAAGCAGGGTGGGTGAGATTTTTCATGATATCGCTGGATAATTTCAGGCACCTTTCTGTATATATGTCCTTAACAGCAGGTAGGCTGGTACTGGTGATGTATTGGACAGTTTTAACCACCCATAGTAGAACCTGTCTGCAGCAGTGCAGTTCCCATACTACATAAAGATGCAGCATGTTAGAATGCTCTCACCGCACAGCTGTAGAACGATCTTTACTATTGATGTGCAATGACCTGCTCTCTTCAGCATGTCCCTACCTGGAAGTGTGTTATGGGACAGTGTAGAAGGCACTTTTCTCAATCTTTCCCATGCTGGAACTCTGTGATAGGACCACATAGATGTAGCTTTACTCTGTAGTCCTCTGGTACTGTTTCTGCCCAGAGACTTTGTAATAAAAGTTTGGAGTCGTAGGGCACTATAGCATAGAAACAATTCCTTAGGCCCATTTAGACCATGCTGAACTCTTATTCTGCCTAGTCCCATCAACCTGTACCTGGACCATAACCCTCCATAACTCTCCCATCCATGAACTTATCCAAACATCTCTGAAATGTTGAAATTGAACCCAGATCCACCATATCTGCTGGTAGCTCGTTCCACACTCATACCACTCTCTGAGTGAAGAAGTTCCCCCTCAGGTTCTCCTTAGACATTTCACTTTTCACCCTTAACCAGAACGAGGGGTTTGAGGATAAAGGGGAAGCCTTTTAAGACCGAGATTAGGAAAAACTTCTTCACACAGAGAGTGGTGAATCTGTGGAATTCTCTGCCACAGGAAACAGTTGAGGCCAGTTCATTGGCTATATTTAAGAGGGAGTTAGATATGGCCCTTGTGGCTAAAGGGATCAGGGGGTATGGAGGGAAGGCTGGTACAGGGTTCTGTGTTGGATGATCAGCCATGATCATACTGAATGGCTGTGCAGGCTCGAAGGGCCGAATGGCCTACTCCTGCACCTATTTTCCATGTTTCTATGTTTAACCCATGACCTCTAGTTCTAGTTTCACCCCCTTGATTTTGTATACCTCTATCTAAAGCCCACCACAATTTTGAAGGGTTTTATCAAATCTCCCCTTATTCTCCTATGCTCCAGAGAATAAAGTCCTAACTATTTAACCTTTCCCTATAACTTAAGTCCTCAAAAATCCTGGGAGCATCCTTGTAAACTTCCTCTGTGCTCTTTCAAACTTATTGATATCTTTCCTGTAGGTAAGTGATCAGAACTGCACACAATACTCTAAACATCTTTCAACATTATTTCAACATCAATTGGGCAAATTCCTTCAGGGCCAAATATTCCATAGTAAATCAGTGGTAGTTTGTTCATAGAAATCTTGTTAAATTATCTAATTACATTTATAATATTCCATACTAAACTGAATACAGTGTAATATTGTTTACTCTATTTGCATGTTGTACGGCTGGTGCACTGTTCCATTAGTACTCTGTGGCTTTACTTAAAAATGTCATCCACTGGAATTAGAAGAGTGAGAGGGGACAATTGAAACATATGACATCCTGAGGGGTCATGACTGAGTGGGTGTTTATTCTCATAGGAGAATCCAGAAATTAGGATCATTGTTTAAAAATAAAGAACCATCTCTTTAAGATTAAGATGAGATAGAAGTTTTTCCATTGATTGGCAAAGAAGGCTCAAGGGTCTGAGTACCCTTTGCCCCCTAATACATTTGTTTAGGATTTGAATTTTCATTTCCAAAATCAGAGGCTCAAAGACGAGCTCCATGGGATGAATTTGCTGTGCAAGGTGCAGGGTCTAAAGTTTACAACTGAAGTGACAGCACCTCCAACAGTTTGGTTCGTGCTGAAAGAGCTGAGGGTGGCATGGTAGCGTGGCAGCAGCAGTTCTTACAATGGCGGCAATTCAGTTCTCACCTCTGTCTGTAAGGAGTTTGTATGTTCTTCTCATGACTGCGTAGGTTTCCTCCAGATGCTCCGGTTTCCACATCCAAAAGAGGTATGGGTTAGTAGGTTAATTGGTCACATGGGTATAATTGGGCAGCACAGGCTCATTGGGCCAGAAGGGCCTGTCACTCTGCTGCATCTCTAACGAGAAGACTGATGAGCAGTGGGGCACTAAGGAGTGCGGAAGAACAGAGGAATCGGGGAACATTCACAACACGCTGGAGGAACTCAGCAGATCGGGCAGCATCTGTGGAAATACAGATCCATAGTTCGTCAAAGATAGATAGGGTCATAAAGAGAACTTTTGGCACATTAGCCTTCATAAGTGAAAGTATTGAGTACAGGAGTTAGGATGTTATGTTGAGGCCTAATTTGGAGTATTGTGTGTAGATCTGGTCACCTACAGTATGTATCGGAAAGAAATCAGTAAGATTGAAAGAGCGCAGTGAAAATTTACAAGGATGTTGCCAGGACTTGAGGACCTGGGTTAGAGGGAGTCACTTTCAAGGGCCCTTCATCTCATGTTCTCAATATTTATTGCTTACTTATTATTATTATTGTATTTGCACATGGGTTGTTTATCCATCTGTTGGGCGTTTCATTGATTCTATTGTGTTTCTTAGATTTACTGTGCATGCCTGCAAAAAAACGAATATCAGGGTTGTACACGGTGACATGTATGTACTTTGATAATACATTTATTTTGAATTTTGAACTTTGAAAGGTTGAATAGGTTACGATTTTATTTCCTAGAATGCAGGAGAATAGAGAGAGATTTGATAGACATATACAAAATTATGAGAGCTATCAATAGGGTAAATGCAAGTAGGCTTTTTCCACTGAGGTTGGATGAGACTAGAACCAGGGGTCATGGGTTAAAAGTGAAAGGTGAAATGTTTAAGGGGAACATGATGGGCAACATATTCGCCCAGAGGGTGGTGAGAGTGTGGAATGAGCTGTCAGGGGAAGTGGGGGATGTGGGTTCAATTTGAACATTTAAGAGAAACTTGAATAGGTACATGGATTGGAGGGGTATGGAGGGCTTTGGGCCAGGTGCGGATCGATGGCACAAGGCAGATTAATAGTTTGGCACATAATAGATGGGCCGAAGGACTGTTTCTATGAGTCTATGGTGCAAGTACTGTTGACATACTCAGTTAATCTTTTATTGTTCTCAACTGTCTGGAGGAACTGGAGAACGGGCAGTCGTCTCTGCAGCGAGTCGGTGATGCGGATGAAGGCTGATATCCTGTGCTTCAACCCCATGAACCAGCTGCAGCTGTGCCTGGCCAGCAGCAACTGTCTGCTGCTGTGGAACATTGAACGATGCAATGACCTTCACATCTTAAAGCAAGTGTAAGTGCTACAGACTGAGGAGAGATAGCTAAGTTAATCATTTGTCACAAGAACTTTTTAACCAGGAGCATCTCATCATCTTAAACATAACAGATTCTGCAGATGCTGGAAATTTTGAGCAACACACGCAGAATGCTTGAGAAACGTAGCAGGTCAGGAAGTATTGGTGTGCAATAAGTAATTGATATTTCAGCCTAAGATCCTTCATGAGGGCCAGAAAGGAAGAGTAAAAAAGTCTCAGCCCTCTCCCTCCTTTTTTCTTTTTCCATTCTCAAATCTGGTTACCCTCTTCTTCTCACCTGCCATCACCTCCCTCTGATGTCCCTCCTCCCCCTTTTCGCATGTCCACTGTTCTCTCCTATCAGATCCTTCTTCAGCCCTTGACCTCTAATGCCTATCACCTCCCACCTTCTTACTTCATCCCTCCTCACCCACTCACCCTCACCTAATCTCACCTATCACCTGCTGGCTTGTACTCTTCCCCCCCCGCCCCACCTTCTTATTCTGGCGTATGTCCTCTTCCTTTTCAGTCCCGATGAAGGGGCTTAGCCCAAAAGTTGACTGTTTACTTTCTTGCATAGATGCTGCCTGACCTTCTGAGTTCCTCTAATAATTTGTGTATTTTGCACCTGGGTATCTATGTAGATCCATTTTTATTATACACTTCACAGACGATTAAGAAAGACTTGCATTCCATGGTTCTTTCTACAAACTAAGAGCATCCTAAAGTGATTTACAGACAACGAAGCTTATAAAACGTCATTTAGGCTGCATCTGAAGTATTGCATTTAGTTTTGGTCATCCCATTTTTAGGAAGAATGTCAAGGCTTTGGAGAGGGTGCAGAGGGGATTCAGTAGGATACTGCCTGGATTAGAGGGTACGTGCTGCAGGTGAGTTTGGATAAACTTGCCTTGTTTTCTCTAGAGTGGCAGAGGGGAGATCTGATATGCTCACGAGTGGCATAGATAGAGTAGACAGCTGATATCTTTCCCCCAGTTTTGAAACACCTCATACCAGAGCGCATGCATTTAAGCTGAAAGGAGAAGCTTCAAAGGAGATGTGCAGGGCAAGCTTTTTATACTGAGAGTGGTAGTTCCTTCTGTGCTTTAACTTTTTGTGAGTGAGAGGCTCTTTATCGATTACAACTCTGCAATTAATACCATCATCTCCTCAAAACTAATCAGTAAGCTAGTCATTCACTGATTCAAATTAAAATTGTATGTCATTACCATTTGACGAAGGAGAGACTGTCTAAAATATTTCCTAATGTTGATAGTTATTGTGATAGATGTAAAACTGAGACAGCTACACTGACACACATATTTTGGTCTTGTTCTATACTGGAACAGTTCTGGAAGTCAGTTTTTTCGACAATTTCTAAAGCACTTAAAATTAATTTACAACCTAACAAATTAACTGTGTTTTTTGGAATAATTCCTCAAAATATCCGTGGTATGTCTGTGTCTGACCAACATGTTATTGCATTTGTTACATTGATAGCTAGGAGGGCCATTTTGTTGAAGTGGAAGGATACATCAGCTCCCACTTTGTCACAATGGTTCTCTCAAGTGATGCTATGTCTTAGAAAATTAGAAGTCGAACCTTTGAATCTTTATTTAATTTTGAGAAAAGATGGGGTTCATTTGCTCGTTATTATCATTTGAGTTAATTGATAGATTTCCTCCACGATCTAATTGTAAATTTTTTGGGTTTTTTTTTCTTTCTGGCCGTTTGATGTTTATCTTTAGAAGCTTTTTGTATGATGCGTGGCTCTGGGTTGTACACCTAATGGGTTTTTTCCCCCCACTTTTTCTGCTTAGTAGGGGTTATTTTTTATTATCACCAAAATTCTTCAATCCTTAAAATAATGTTTTTTTTTCCCTTGAGACATTTTAAGTGTTGTTTACTTCGATGTACTTGTGTTATTTTTGAATAATATAATAATAACAAAAAGATTTTGAAAAAAAACCTAATCAGTAGACTAAGAGACTTGGGTCTCAATACCCCCTTGTGCAATAGGATCCTGGATTTCCTGACTTGCAGACCCCAGTCAGTTTGGATTAGCAAATCATCTCCTCCACAGTCTCCATCAGCACAGGTGTGCCATAAGGCTGCTCTGCTCGCCTCGCTTTACACCTATGACTGTGTGGCTAAGTACAACCCCTACACCATATACACATTTGCTGATGACACCACTGCTGTGGGCCGTATCAAAGGTGGGGAAACAAACAGATGGGAGTTTGAAAATTTGGCTGAGTGGTGTCATCACAACAACCTCTTACTCAATGTCAGCAAGACCAAGGAACTGATTGTAGACTTCAGGAGAGGGAAACCAGAGGTCCATAAGTCAGTACTCATCAAAGGATCCTAGGTGGAGAGGGTCAGTAATTTTAAATTCTCGGTGTCACTATCTCAGAGGACCGCTCCTAGACAAATCACATAAATATAATTGCGAAGAAAACACAACAGCATCTCTACTTCCTTAGGAGTCTGCAGAGATTCCACATCTCATCAGAAAAACTCTGAAAAACATATATAGGTGTGTGCTGGAAAGTGTATTGACTGGCTGCATTATAGCCTGTTACGGGGACACCAACGCCTTTAAGTGGAAAATCCTATAAAAGGTGGGCCCAGTACATTACGGGTAAAGGCCTCCCAACTATTGAGCTCTACATGAAACGTTGCCGTAGAAAAGCAGCATCATCAATAAAGATCCTCATCACCCAGGCCATGCTCTTTTCTCACTGCTGACATCAGGTAGAAGGTACCGGTGCCTCAGGACTTGCACCACCAGGTTCAATAATGGTTACTACCCCCCAGCAATCAGGCTCTTGAACAAAAGGAGATAACTACACCCATTCTATTTCTGTTGTTCCCGCAACCAATGGTCTCACTTGAATGATTCTTTATCGTGTTATTTCATACTGGTTATTTATTGCTATTTATTTTTATTTGCATTTGCAGAGTTTGTTGTTCATTGATCCTGTTTACAGTTACTGTTCTATAGATTTACTGAGTATGCCCTCAGGAAAAAGAATCTCAGGGTTGTATGTGGCAACATGATTGTACTCTAATAATAAATTATACTTTGAACTTGGTGGGTGACTGGAATGTGCTACCTGAATGATGGTGGACACTCTTATTTAGGCTCATGGATGAGTGGGAAATGGAAGGATATGGACATAGAGTAGGCAGAAGGGAGTGGTTTAGTTGGGCATTTGATTACTAATTTAATCGGTTCGGTACAACATGGTGGGCCGAAGGGCCCATTCCTGTGTTGCACAGATCTATGTTCTATTGTGAGTTTTCGAAGTATAGTCAATGCTGTCACGTATGAGAAGCAGTCAGAGGGCACATAGCACAAATGGTGAAGTGACGATTTGTCACCAGCATTGGCTAAGGAACACATATTGGTTAGGGCATTGGGAAAAGTGCTCTGCTCATCAAGTGGTGCAGCATTGTTCCAATACACTTCCTGTAACGATGCGGCGTTCTCTCCGTACTACCCCTCTGACACAGTAGAAGCGCTCCTTCAGTACCTGACAGGGTGGATGTGGAGAGGAGTTTGTTCTTGTAGGAGAATCGAGATCTTAGGTTACTGTTATTAAAATAAGGGATTGCCCAGAAGAGAGTCATGAGCCAATTTTTTTCTCATGGGTTCAGAGGAAAGGAGGGCTGAGAATGGATGCAGAGGTATATAGAACAGCCTCTGTGATAGTTTGAAGTAGAAACGGGAGCCACTCACTCACAGAAAATTAAAACACAGAAAGAATTAGTCAACCTCTCAAGCCCGATACTGCCTGAGTTAGTTTTGGCATTGACAAGAGGAAGAGTGTGTAACTCACTGGAGCACAGCGTCTGGTTCAAAGTCAGAGTAATATAGCACAGAAAGAGACCTTTCAGCCCAATTGGCCCATGCTGGCCACACCATCCTCCCTGCAAGTCCCTGTAGCCTGTGTTCAGCCCATAGCATCAAGCCCTTCCAAATTCTGCAGTTGTACCCTCCTAGACACTTCCTCTGGCAAATCATTCCAAACACTACCCTCTCAAGTTTCTTTTAAATTTCTCTCCTTGAATCTTGTATCCATGCCCTTTGGCTTTGGACTCTCCAACCCTGGGAAAAAAGACAATGTCCGTCCACTTTATCCATAACCCTCATGATTTTATAAACTTCTAAGAGGCCACCCCTCATTCTCTTGTGCTCCAGGGAATAAAGATCCATCATGGCCAACCTCTCCTCATAGGTCAGCCCTCTACGACTAGTCAACCATGTTGGATTACTCCTGGATACATCCGTACATTTTTGTGTGTGGTTCACACACAAGTTATAGAAAGAACCATAGAAACTCGATGGTCAGGGAATAAAAAAGCTAAAGAGGAACAGAATTAAGCATTGATCTGAAACATTAACTCAGCTTCCTTCTCTCTGCTGGGTATTTCCTGTATTTTTTATTGTTATTGCCAAAGAGGAACTAAATTAAGGAGCAACGTACAATCTGCTGGAGGAATTCAGCAAGTCAAGCTGCATTTGTGGTGGGGAAGGAATTGTTGACATTTCAGATCAAAACCCTGCATTAGGACTAAGAGTGGAGTGGGCAGAAGGAGTGTTGGGGGAGGAGCTGGTGGGCGAAATATGTGGATGGACACAAAATTTGAACATTGAATTTCAGGTAGCTATCACCTCTTGTGTTCCCACATCCTCCTTTGAGACTCATCTTGTTCTCTATTTTTGTCTTCTTTCATATCCCCTGCCATCACCACCTATTTTTATCCAGCCCCCTCCCCCAGATTCATTGCTTTCCCACACACGCATTTTACCCACTGGTTTCAGTTCCATCTACCCTTCACTTCTCTCCCCTTCAGTTCCCATATCACTTTCCATACATCAGATTCCAGCACTTCTCGTTCGTCTTTATCTCCCTGCAGCCTCTGTCTCCTCCTACATCCTCCCCTCCTCCTTTTAGCTCCATCTTCCTTTCTTCTTTGTGTGCCTTATCTATTGCCCACTAGCCTCTCTCTCCCCACTCCACTCCTCTCCTTCCCCTTCCTTCTGCATCTGTCTGTCATCCTACACACCACTTGCCCTACCCCACCACCACCACACTCTGATCCACCAATCGCCTCTGGTTCCTTTTCACCCCCTCATCTCCTCTTTATCCTGTCTTTCTTCCCTCTACGTTCCAAGTCCTGATGCAAGATTTTGACCTAAAACATCGCCAGTTCATTCTTGTGCCCCTCCCCCCAGATGTTGCTTGACGTGTTGAGTTCTTCCAGCATATTGTTCATGGCTCCAGCAACTTTTGTTCCTTAGACAAAGATGCCTGTTGGACAATTCTAAGTATGTAATCAGATGACAAACAAGCATAATGGACAATATAAAAACAAAACTAACAATTGCTTGCATCTTGACTTTGTACAATGCTGTCAGATGGATGACTGTGAGGAAATGGGAAAGAATGTAAAATGGGCAATAGACATGTTGCCACCTGGTTACACTATCAAACGTCAGCAATGACCACAGAGAAAGGGACAGAGATCAACCAGCAAGGGGTATACTGTTCTGTACCCCTACATCCAATGAATAGCAGCCAGCCTAGGGGCCCCTCACAGTCCCTGATTTGCTCCAGGGAATAAAATGTTGAACTGAGACCATTTGTGTAACCTGATACTAACTACATCCCACCCACAGACCCGCCCCTGAGTCTGACTGCTACAGATTATACACCTGATTTACCCCAGGAGAGTGGTAAACCAGATTGTTATCCTAATGCAGGGTTTTGATGCAAAAACTCAACAATTCCTTTCCCACCACAGATGCCGCTCAACACACAGAGTTCCTTGAACAGACTGTGTTTTATTTTGAAGACCAGTTGTCTTTTGAATTAACTAAACTAGCCACCACCTCTATTCTGTAACTCCTGGAGATATTTGCATTTCAGCAACTATTTTCTCTTGAAAAACTTCTAAATGTTTTATGAGAGGATTTGTGTAGTTTAGGTTTTCAATAACCTGGGGGTGGGAGCAATGGTCCAAATGGCCGCCTCTCTGTTGTATATTTCAGTGGTGATTCACAATGAGATCAATGTAACAGTGCAACAAAATATCAAACACAGGAGATTCTGGCGATGCTGGAAATCCTGACTAACACAAAATGCTGGAAGAGCTCAGCAGCTCAGGCAGCATCTGTGGAGGGGAGTAAACAGTTGACATTTCAGGCTGAGTTCCTTCATCAGGACAGAAAAGGAAGAGGGAAGAAGCCAGATTAAGAGTCGGGGGAGGGGGAGGAGTACAAGTTGGTAGATGACAGGTGAGACCAGCTGAGGAGGAGGGTGGGTGGGTGAGGTGGGGCAATGAAGTAAGTAGCTGGGATGTGATAGGTCAAAGAGGTAAAGGGCTGAAGAAGAAGGAATCTGATAGGAGAGGAGAGGGGACCATGGAGGAAATGGAAGGAGGAGAGGCACTAGAGGGAAGTTATGGGCAGCTGTGAAGAGAAGGAGTAAGAGGGGAGCCAGAATGGGGAATGGAAAGAGAGAGAAGTTGGAGAGGAGAGGAGAAATTACCAGAATAGACACTATTTAGGATTAAAGAGAATCAGATTCAGATTTATTTATCACATGTACTTTAAAACATACCATGAAATGCATTGTTTGCATTAACAGCCAAAACAACCTAAGAATGTGATGAGGACAACCCACAAGTATCATCGTGCATTCCAGGACCAGCATAGTATGTCCATAATGTTCAGCAAAACAACAGAACAGTGGAACAGCAACAAAACAATAGTAGCAAATTTTCCAGACATCTACAAATTCGAGGGCAAAGGATGAGGATAGCAAAACTGCAAATGTTTCATCTTTGCTTCAAAAAGGGTGTAGGAATAAATCCAGTAACTATAGACCAGTCAGTTTAATCTCAGAATTAGAATTTGAATCAGGTTTAACATTACAGACATATGTTGTGAAATTTGTTGTTTTGCGGCAACATTACAATGCAATACATAATAAAAACTATACATTACTGTACTTGTATGTATAAGTAAGTAGTGCAAAAAGAAACAAAATAGTGAGGTGCTGTTCATAGGTTCACTTTCCATTCAGAAGTCTGATGGTGGAGAGGAAGAAACTGTACCTGAAACATCGAATATGTGACTTAAAGGTCCTGTAACTCCTCCTTGATGGTAGCAATGAGCAGAGGGCATGTCCTGGGTGAAGGGGAAACTCAATGATGGCCACCTTTCTGAGGCATCACCTTTTGAGTTTCCGATCTGGTGCAGTGGCCCCTCCAACCCAGATGATGATGCACCTAGTTGGAATACTCTCCACGGTACATCTGTAGAGACTTGTGAGTTTCATTGGTGACATATCAAGTCTCCTCAAACTTCTAATGAAATATAGCTGCCATTGTGTATTTTTTGTAATCGTATTAATATGTTTGGCCCAGGGTAGATCTCCAGAGCTGTTAACACACAGGAACTTGAAACTGCTCACCCTTTCCACTGCTGATCCTTCGATGAGGACTGATGTATGTTCGTTCAACTTCGCCTTCCTGAAATCCACAATCAATTCCTTCATCTTATGTTGAGTGCAAGATTGTTGTTGTGACACCACTCAACCAGCTGATTCATCTTGCTCCTGTACACCTCCTCATCACCATCTGAAATTCTGCCAAGAATAGTTGTGTTGTTGGGAAATTTATAGATGCCATTTGAACTGTGCTTAGCCATATATTTGTAGGTGTAGAGAGATTACAGTAGTGCAATAAGCATGCATCCTTAAGGTGCAAATGCTGGGGGATCT